>NC_136065.1:1816867519-1817513769 GCF_964261635.1 Lissotriton helveticus | reverse complement strand
CCAAATTGCATTGGGTCAAGCAGTTTGTTTATATATGTGGAGAATTTTTGGTTCATTAATTTCTCGATTTTGCCACGATAATCTCCTTATCGGGGAGAGAATAGTTTCTGGCATCCTTCGAACATGACAACCCTGAAACCCCTCGATCGTGAAAACAACGCACTACCTTTCGCTCAGTCACTCGTGCTTACTAACTTCATCTCAGAGTTTCACAAAAGGAATAGTCCGGCGTGTTTACAATAAGTATTTATTGCACAGTTCTTCCAGAGTATAATATATGTGCTGCGACAACAGTTTAGACAGTAGAAGAGATATGATCAGTACAGTGAATATAAAAGGATAGTACAGTTCTACCATTTTGCAATAGTCATGAACACATACATGGATATAAAATGCATGATGTCAAATGTCAAACGTTCTTATATAGCGCACAAATCACCGTGAGGTCTCATGGCGCTAGCAGCAAACGAAAACAGTAGGTCAGACAGCAATCCAAGACTAGTAGGCTACTAAGGGAAAAGTCATGTTTTGAGTCATACGGAAACATTTGTGGTCAGTTGTGGAAGAAATGTGCTCGGGTAGTTTGTTCCATAATAAGGGGGCCAGATATGAGAAGGTACGACCTCCATTACGTGAGGTTCGAATGCGGGGCTGAACAAGATACGATTTGGAGCCTGACCGTAAAGTTCTACCAGGTAAGTACCATTTAAGTTTACTTTTCAGGTAGTGTGGGCCAGCCCGTACATTGACTTGTGAACAAGACTTAGAATTTTAAATTGGCATCTTTGACGAATTGGAAGCCAGTGGAGGGTCCGAAGATTCGGGGCAGATTGAGCTCTCCAAGTAAGATTAAGGACCAGCCTTGCCGCCGTATTCTGAAGAATCTGGAGCTTGGTCAACAGATCCTCATTTAAAGCTGTAAGCAAGGCATTACCGTAATATAAACGGCTGATAAGACCCTGCACCAGCGGTTTCCTTGCTTCTGTGGGTAGCCATTTGAACATTTTACGAAGATTCAGCAAAATCCCATAACAGACCCCTAATACCTGATTAACATGGGGTTTCAAGGACAAAGAGTGGTCAATGGTAATCCCCAGATTACGTACAGATGATTTGGGAGGAGGGCACATGCCTAGTTCTGGGGGCCACCAATCCGGCGACCAAAATTCCTCGGTCCTTCCAAACAAGGTAATTTCTGATTTGCTACTATTTAATTGTAACGTGTTTGCACTCATCCATTTGTTGATTTGAACTATACAGCTCTTGAAGCGGGCTTGGGTACGGACTAGGTCAGCGTCACAAGTGACCAACAATTGGGTATAGTCAGCATAGGACACGGTCTGAACGCCGTGTGCTCTGATGATACCAGCTAGAGGAGTAAGTTAAAGGTTAAACAACATAGGACTGAGTATTAAGCCCTGGGGAACCCCGACAGTTCCTGGGTAACTACAGGAGGTCATGGAGTCGGTAACCATAATGGTAGACCTATCAGACAATTAGCTCTCAAACCAAGCAAAGGCTTTTCCTCTGATACCCACCTCCCACAGCCGATGTTTCAAAATGCTGTGGGAGATGGTATCAAAGGCGGCAGACAGATCTAGGAGAACCAGGATTGCGGATTCCTTTTTCTCCAGGGAATAATGATAAAAGAAAGCGCGCGTCTCCTACAATGCCTATCTAGATGTACCTAAGTGTACCTGGCATGTGAGTAGGTGTGAAGCCAAGAATACCTCTAGGTTTAGTCTAACCCCATTAACTGAAGAGTGAGAGAGTGTAGGACCCAGTCCTGGTCTCGAGTTGGACACCCTGCAAGGGATGTTTAGATCGCTGTCAGCTGGAGCGTCTGCATGCAGGAGCCTCAGCATCTCTTGTAAGTGTGTCGGCCTGGAAGTCTTGGTTCCCTCTAACTAATACTTACAAGAGGAGCTGTATTTATACAGTAAAGTATCTAGGGTTCCTTTATCCCTTGTTTCTTGTATTAGTCCTTGTTGGGTATGAAGATGATGAATGGAATGAACCTTGTACGTAGATATTATGCTGGTGGATGTAGCCCCAGCCTGGTTTCAAAGAACGCTTATGAATATTCATTCATACTGTGTGAGTCTAAAGATGAAGTCATACAACGCTATCGTTCAGGGAAACCCTCCTTCTGCGCCCAGGACTAGAACTAGGTACGGTTAAATCCTAAAAGGCCTGTTACTGTGTAGTGTAGGGGAGGCGATGTAGGTGAAAGGGTATGTTACCCAGGCCTATATTAGGGTACTTATATGAAACATAACACTCCTATAGCAGGGGTATTGAATTCCAAAAGCCCAATGCCTCGGGCATATTGTTTGTAAAGGACAAGTTTTCATGTTTTTGCCCTTGGGTCAAGTAGGCACAACCACCTGTAGCACAAACCCTTTGGTTGCCTGTTTACAGTACCAAATTATGAATCTGTGACAGAGCCTGCAGTTAAGGTAACATATGTATGCAAATGTCCATGTTGTTTGGTTCATTAACGATTAGCTTCTATTTCTAAGTTGGCTTGGATTGCACTAATGGCTGATTCCAGTATAGAAATGTGTATGAAAGTTTGGGAAGTTTAACAATTTGAGGCTACATATAATGCTCACAGATTGCTCTCGGATTAGATGCAAATTCTTGCAGAAACTTGAAAGGAAGTTTAGTGACCCTGTCCTCAAAACAATACGTACAAAAAACAAACTTTACAACTTGTAAAAAATGTTTTGCTGTGAAACTTTATATACCATTTATCTAAATCACCTTTCAGTAAAACGTATATGATACATGCTAGCATTTCCAAAGAATGTTTTGACACAAAACAAGCATTGGTTAAGTCAATAGGCCTAATGTTTGTGGTCTGCCTTTTGGTTTTGTCAAGGTATGTCTTGTTTGGACATAACGTTTGCAAATCTTTATTGTTGTGGGAGCTGCCAGGCCCTCATCAATATAACAGACATTAGCTAACAGCAAAAAAAAGTGGACTAAACACATACATTGCCAGAAGTAGTCTCTGGCACTCAGAAAAACAAGCATTTACAATGCAATAGGTCTCGCATTATTAAAGTTATATTTTTGTTGTGTGAAATAGTATTTTTTTGTAGTCATAGGTATGTATTCATGCAGATGACAAAGAATATATAATATATAAAGTATGACAAGTATGAAAGAGTGTAATGAATATACAAAGTAATGATATTTGTATTGTAAAACAAAACTTTAATTTTCATTCTCATAATATTGTTATTAAATTATACAGTACCTAATATTTAATGGTTATCACTTTCAGCATAACAATTTTTGGTATATTTTATTTTTTTCAGTAACATAGTAAAGACACAATTGTATAATAAATTTCTATTGGTAAGCAAAAGTTGTATTTTATTATTCTAATGATATGTTACATAAAAGAAAATCGTAACTGTGATATGGTTATAATCGTCACCATCAACATGTTATTGGTCTGTGATTTATGTTGCAGTTTGTCAGTGATTCTTGACAGATTAAATTTTTTTACATATCGTTTTCACACTAAAGTAATAACAAATGCAAAACACAGTCTTCTCCATAAAAAAGTGCTCCCACGTCTCTGCGAGTCGCAGCACGCCCGTCCTGTAGCTAGAACGGGAAGACCCCAATGATGAAGCATGACATCAATTAATACTTGGTGTGTGAGGGGTATCTTACAAACACTGTGTGTTTTTGAACATTGCACTTCTACACAAACCTCTAGGCACATTTATATTTCAGAGTGTGTGTTGGTACTTGTATTCATTGGTATGTAGCACAGCATTGCATATCCAAGAACGCTGGGTTTAGGAACACTAGTGTTTAGGTACACTTTCCTGTTGGTAAGTGTGTCTTTGTGTCACTGTCTGTCTCACTGGGAGTTCACCTATTAGTTCCAGTATACATCACCAGGCAGTGAATAGTGCACCTATAGGAAGAGGACATTTAAAATACTGAGCAGAAGCACAACTGAAGATAATGGCTACAGATGGTGCAAAATAGACTATTCCACTTGCAAATAGAAAGTATGGAGCATAGCAGAGATGGTGGCAAGTTGACGATTAGCCTTATAGTTGCCATGTGTGGAACATATCCCACTGAATTGTTGACTTGCCGGTGAGTGTGTACATGTCTACCTGTGTGTTTGTTTCTTTAACAAAGACTGTGAGTCTGTCTTTGGCTGCTCGTACATACCACAGTAGATGTCAGTTAGTTGTTTAGCCACTATAACTCTTTGTTTACACTAGGTCACATACCCAGAGGAACTTGCAAACACAAACCTAATGTAGACGAGATTAGATCGGATCTTGCAAACAGTAATCGCCGAATGCTTATATCACACTCACAAAGGCCATCACAGCAACAAACTTTTCACACTGCAGTAATGACACATGCAAAACATATACTGTGTCTCATAAAAAGTGCTCATAAATGTCTGCAAATCGCAGCACACCTCACCCTGTAGCTAGAACGGGAAGACCTAATAATGAAGCATGACATAAAAATGAATACTTAATGTATGAGGTGTATCTTCATTTGACTTGTGTGCAGCCCTCTGGGTACATTTATAGTGCAGAGTCTGGGTTGGTACTTGTGTTCATTGTTTTGTAGCTGAGCATTTCGTATGCGAGAATGCTGGTGTTTTGGTATACCTTCCTGTTTGTAAGTGTGTCTTTGTACATACATTGGTGTCAGTGTCTGTATCACTGTGATTTCACCTATTTGTCCCAGTATACATCACCGGGCAATGATTAGTGCATCAATTGGAAAAGGGCATTTAAAACAGAACAGAAGCACAGCTGAAGGTAATGGCTGCAGATGGTACGAAGTAGAAAATTCAACTTACAAATAGCAGGTATGGGGAATAGCAGAGATGGTGGCAAGTTGACCATTACCATACAGATGCCATGTGTGGAACATTTCACACTGAATTCTTCACTTGCCTGTGAGTGTCTACATGTCTGCCTGTGTGCCTGTGTGTATGTTTGTCAAAGCCTGTGTCTCTATCTTGGTGCCCGTCTTGTACTTCTACCTTTGTGCTTCTTCTACATTTTTTATCTAACTAGATCTATATATGCATCTTTATATGTCCGTATCACAATATTCTCCTTGGTATGTACATGTGTATTGCTTTGTTTCTTTGAATGCATCATTGTCAATGCATAATTATTCCTGCATGTCTATTACTGCTTCTACCTTTAGGATTCTGTCAATTTGAGTTTGCATACCTTCGTTTTACTCTTTATTTCGACTTCTAATGTATATTACATATGTATTACATTACTTACAAAATAATGCCAAAAAAAGACAATCTCTAAATACCATTCCATTGCTAATGCTTAAAGCACGACTTTATTTAACTTTCAAATGTTCAGAAATGAAAATAGCAATTGGGGAAAAAAAAAAATTGGTAAACGCGCGCATTCAGCCTCCAGGTATACATTACTACTCATACCTTTGTAATTGTCTGTACAGGAAGGCAACTATACCCGAATTTAAAGGGAGAAGGCAATTCTTTTCGGAAGGGGGTGGGGGGCTCATTCTAACGACCATAGCCTGTGAGAAGAACTGAAAACATAACAAAAGGCAAATGTCAGGTAAATGGTGTTTTACAAATCTATTAAATACTCCTGCAAGGCTGCAGTTACGTCATTACTGAACGCGCGCATTGTACCTGCATGTATATCAATGCTCCTACCTTTGTACTTCACTGTGCAGACAGGCAAGTAGATGTACATTGCAAGGGGTTGATAGCCTTTCTTTAGAGGGGGACTAATTCTAACAACGATAGACAGAGTGCCTGTGAGAAGGACTGAAAACATAACAAAAGCCTAAGTTTCAAACAAATGGTGTTTTAAAAAACTGTGAAGTACTCCTGCACCGCTAAAACTACGTAATTGGAAAACGCGCGCATTCTCACTGCTCCTACATTTGTACTTCTCTTTACAGGCAGACAGACAATTTCGAAGGAGACATCGAATTAGTTTGCAATGGCTTCAAGCACGCCATTCAACAAAAAAACTGCGCACGCGCAAGGCGTGTCACTTACCATACCCGTCGCTCTGTTGCTCTTCTCTCTTGCTTAAAGCACGCCACACAGAAAAAAAAATGCCCGTAATTGGTAACACGCACGCACACAACAGCAAGGCGTGACATTTCTATTAACATGCCCATCGCTCTGTTGCTCCTCCCACGGCCTATTGGTGTCTGTTACGAGCTTCATGCGCGTAATAGACACCAATAGGCCATGGGAGGAGCAATGCACGCGACACAAGCCAATAGTGGGAAGTCTTTTGTTATCGGAAGGACGCAAAGACCAATGACGTTCCACCAAACAAAAAAGCACACGCACGAGCTTCCAAAGTGACTGCTGAAACCCTGTTTTTTGATTACAAAATGCCTCGCGCTGCACGAAGCACTGCTACGCAGTGCAACGCTAGGCGCGAGACCTAAAAACTACTTTGTGTGCCAATAGGATTCTCTGAAAGAGAAAAAATGCGGTCACTCATAGTGAAGTCAGATAAATACGAGATAGAAAGAAAGACTGAGGTATAGTTTTCATAAAAAGCAAATAGTCTTGGTCAACACCAGATCAAATTAGTCCTGCAATCTCCACCAAACATAGAGCCAACTGACAAGGATTTGCCAAGGACGCAATACAGCAAGCCATCAATTTGAGAAATGGGAAGACAGCATGACCTGACAACATTACAGCTGAGGCACTGAAAGCAGACATTGGAACATGAGTAGACATGCTATATCCCATGTTTGAAGTATCTGGGAAGAGGAAAAGGTGTCCGACTGTAAAGAGGGATATCTCATCAAGATCCACAAGAAAGGTGACCTGTGTAAACTACAGAGGGAAAACTCTTCTATCATTCCTAGGCAAAGTGTTCAACAGAGTCACCTGAACAAAATGAAGGAACAAGTTGACGCTCAATTGCAAGATCAGCGCAAGCTGCCTTCTGCAAAGATAGATCGTACACAGACTAGATTGCAACACTACACATCACCATTGAGAGCGCACAGGTGAAAAACCAAGATCCTGAAGGCTAACACGGCCAGCAGAACTGCAGTCACTCTTGCAGGTGAAGCACTGGCAGAGGAGGAGGCCTTCATCTACCTGGGCAGTGTCAGACTAGCAGGACGGCACAGAAGCAAACATTAAGGCAAGAACATTGCAAACCAAGATCAGGCTTTTTAACATCAGCATAAAATCAGCCTTTCTGTATGGAGCAGCAACTGGAGGACAACAGTGAACATCACCAACAAAGTCCAGGCCTTCAAGGCCTGTCTAAGAAAAATCCTCCAAATCCCCTGACCAAACATCATCAGCATTAACTAACCGTGGCAGCAGACTTTCCAACTCCCTGCTCTTGAAGAAATCATGAAAAGACGCTCCACAAGCCCGCATCAACCATCACTAGGTAAGCCTTGACATGGAACCCTGAAGTGAAAAGTATAAGAAACACCTGGCGCAGAGGCCTTGAGGCAGACTGCAAGGAGATGGGTTACGCGTGAAGTCACACTGACAGAAAAGCAGAGGTCAGGCACGGCTGGAGAGACCTGGTTAATGGCATATACCCAAGGAGGTGTAGGAGGCTTGTGTAAAGAAAACCACAAAAGTTGACTCATGGTTATGTTGTTGCATCAGTACAGATTTAGGACTTTCATGGACTTACAAGAGTGGGCCTGTAAATCTTACTTCTAGAAAATGTTTCCGGAAAGTTGCAAAATCAGGGAATTGCTGGTACTGAAACTCTGCTGTGATATGAGCCCATGCATAAATCAGAGAGGTCATTTATCAGAGCTCTGATATACTGAGAACACTGTACTCATTTGTCACCTGTTTATGAAAGATACAAATACTGGATACTCACATTTGAATCAGAATAGATATCTATTTACCATTCATACGGTACCCACATTGAAGCGTGAGTGGCGGATGGGCGGACTAGAGGCACCATGTATGGAATACTACTATCTAGCAGCGCAGCTCCAGCAAGCAGGGCAATGGCTGGATGGATGGAGATGACAACTGGGAGAGGAGACTTATGTGGCCTGGGCTGTAGATATTCATGTGCGGAGGTCCTAATGATGGGAGAGGGGGCGCCAGACTGGTTGCCGTACATGGTTCGAATGGTGTGGGGGGCATGGGACAGAACAGTCCGGGCAGTGATAAAAAGGACCCAGTTTGAGGTGTATATGAACATTTGGGCATTACGCCCGTTCTGCTGCATCGAGAGGTCTTTGTATAAATGGCTGGTGGGAGGCTGCGAGACTATGAGAGATCTTTATGCTAACAATAGATTTATAACATTAGCCAAAGCCACGGAGACATTTCAACGGGGATCAGGACAGTTTTAGCAATATGCAGAGATTGCTGCCACATCACTGGAGATCTGGCAGGCGTCTCCGGACGTGCCATTTGCTTCCTAAATGGTAGAAGTCATCCTAATGATGGCAGGGGGCAATTTATAGGGCCCTGAGGGAGGACGCACCCAGGAAATCATTCCCGGTGCAGGAATGGTGGGAGGCTCAGCTAGAACTGCCCCTCACAGAGAAACTGGGAAAAGATTCACGAGGGGGTCAAAAGCACCTCCACTTACGCGTGGGTCAAGCTGCTCCAATACAATATGGTACATCGGGTGTACCTGGCTCCCAGTCGGCTGCAAATCATATACCCGGAGCGCTCGGAGTGCCCTATATGCAGGAGGCTGGGGGCAGTTCTTCTGAAACTAACTACTGCCACCGGGTGGGAGGTCCATATGGAACAGATGCAGTGCCTAATGGGGCTAATACCATTTCGCAAGAACAAGAAGCTAAGTAGAAAGTTCAAGGTCCTGGGTTTGTTGTTGGCCAAACATTGGATTGTAATTGGATGGATGTCCCCCAAACACCAGAAGATTGAGGACTGGTTAAGAGATATGGCCGAATGGAGCAATGCTAAGGAATGTCATATGAAAACAACCCATAGGGATGAAAGTGAGTCACAACATGAGGGCCTGGGCGGCAATGCTAGCGGAATTATTGAAGACGCCAGATGAGTTACCTCTGTAGACAACAGGGGACAGACGATACACAGAGCCGTAGTCTTACAACACAGGAGGTCTAGGGAGGCGGGTGGTCCAGTATGCACTGATTTAAAGCTTGGTCATCTAAGGAAGGACTCCCAAAGAATAAGGTAGTCTGGAATCACATGTACTAGGTTAACTGAGCCGGGGAAGGGAGGGGGTGGTGTTAATAAACGGCATATATAATAAGATGTTGGGACGATATTCTGGTCCTCTGAGGAATATATATACATACATATATATATACACACATATGTGTATATATATATATATATATATATATATATATATATATATATATATATATATATATATATATATATATATATACATACATATATACACACACACACACACACACACACAAATAAAAGTAATGTATACAAACAGCAGCATACATAAATTTGGTTCGGCGCGTTGAAGCCAGGCATATTGGCTTTGCCAATTGTGGGGAAAAGTCACAAAAAGAATTGCTCTATTCCTAGAATGCACATAGGCAGTCAATAAATTAACAAGGAGGGCTGAGTGCACTTTAGAGACTTAAAATAGTGTCTCATGCATTCAAATGAAAGTGGTTCTCGGAGTGTGTTACAAAACAGCATGAGGTATGAAAAATACTCCTCTTGGTGAGTCATTCTGCAAATTTTAAATTACTGGTAGCAAGAATTACGTACTAAAGTCATCTTTGCGGTCAAGCCAAACTTAAAAGAAAAATGCCGGGATAGACAGTCGTACAGATGGCAGTATGCTCCAGGTCAGGGCAAAATCAAAATCATGTAACGTATTTTTGCAGTCTACTTGTTTCATGAAATTTAAGAAATCTCACCATCAGCAGCACTTTATGCAATTGTTTTTTGCGGTAACATTTGTGGCGATCACACGAACAGAGCATTGGCGGCTTTTTTGTGAAGATTTTGTTCCACACACTCTTTCAGCACGAAAAGCTGCCCCACGTCAAAAATGGACTCAAGGATTCATTTTGCGCTAAAATATAGTGCAAATTGGCCTGTTTTGCTTTCACATAATTATACAGAAACTCAGTTTAATAGAGGGAGAGCATTACGCACATTTAGCACACCGCTAGTATACACCAACCTCCTGAAGAATGCCACCTAAGTCTAAACAGAGCAAAACAATTAACTTCATGGTATTATTTTTTCGGTTAGCCTGTTTTTAATGGCATTCTAAATGTCAACGATGGGATGCAGAGAAAGGCCTCAGAGGCTCATTTTTCAACAGAATAGAAAAAAATATCTGTTCTTAACTCATAAGGGACAATCTAGCCGCACCCACTAGAGTACAAAGTAGACGAACACAGCAAATGTTGCGTTAGGTTATGTTATTATGATTTGTAAAGCGCACGTATACCCAGAGATGTCTTGGCACTGCTTTCGCATTGATGAGATCTGACTATGTGATAAACAGGAGGATTCCTAACAGTTAAATAGTCAAGTTTGCAAAGTTTTCTGGAAAGGCCAAAGGTCTGGGATTGCCAATGAAGCTCCTACCGTCCCAAGAAGCACGTCTGATGGTTGGAACAATGACATTGTTTGCGATGAGTGAGCGCAAATGTTTGGTTGGGCAGTACCAAATTAAACTCTGCTGCACGTGTTTAGGCCTGTGCCATGCAGGGCTTTATGGGTGATTTAGAAGGCCTTAAAAATTATTCTCTGGTTGACCCGGTGCCAGTGTAATCTACGTAAAGCTGGTTTGGCTGATTGAAATTTAGGGCTACCCATAAGCCTACGTGCTGCTGTATTTAAAGGACTTGAAGTTTGTTAGGGAGTTGTTAAATGTATATGAATAGACCATTACAGCAATCTAGTCTCGACAGGACTAGCATCGTCATAACGTTTCTCTGTAGTGTCACAGGGAGATCTGGTAGAACAGGTTTAATAATGAAAAAGGCAGATGTGATGGCTTTAACTTGGTGGCCATTTGTCAATTTGTTATCCATCTGAATGCCCAATTTTTTTTTATTTTTTTTAATTTACAAATTCAAGGAGGGTGCCCAGTTTTGAGGCCACCAACTTGGGGACAAAAAAAAAAAAAGAAGATGTCTCTGCCAAACAGAATGACTTCCGTTTTTCCTGAATTAAGTTTGAGATGAACAGAATACATCCATTTACTGATTTGATGTTGGTACTCTCGATATCACTAGCTAGGGAGACCACTATCTAGGTGTCATCAGCATATGATGTTAGAGAGAAGTCAAAAGATTTGATCAGAGCCACCAGAGGGATCACATGTACATTAAATAGGGTGGAATTTAGTGACGACCCCTGATGGACTCCACAAGGAAGAAAAAAGTGGTCTGATTCAAATACTCTGGCTGATACGGATTGTTCTCTCTCACTTTGAAAATAATTCAAAAGTGCCAAGGCTTTTTCTTCGATTCCTATCTTAGAGAGACAGTCAATCTAAACTTTATGACTGACTGTGTTGAACGCCGCCAAAAGATCCAGCCAGATCAACAAAGCTTTTCCCCCTTTATTAAGGGTGGATCTAATCTAGTCAGTAACCGGAAGTGTGGTCTCTGTACTCTGTACACATCTGAAACCAAATTGCATTGGGTCAAGCAGTTTGTTGTTTATATATGTGGAGAATTTTTGGTTCATTAATTTCTCGATTTTGCCACGATAATCGCCTTATCGGGGAGAGAATAGTTTCTGGCATCCTTACAACATGACAACCCTGAAACCCCTCGATCGTGAAAACAATGCACTACCTTTCGCTCAGTCACTCGTGCTTACTAACTTCATCTCAGAGTTTCACAAAAGGAATAGTCCGGCGTGTTTACAATAAGTATTTATTGCACAGTTGTTCTTCCAGAGTATAATATATGTGCTGCGACAACAGTTTAGACAGTAGGAGATATGATCAGTACAGTGAATATAAAAGGATAGTACAGTTCTACCATTTTGCAATAGTCATGAACACATACATGGATATAAAATGCATGATGTCAAATGTCAAACGTTCTTATATAGCGCACAAATCACCGTGAGGTCTCATGGCGCTAGCAGCAAACGAAAACAGTAGGTCAGACAGCAATCCAAGACTAGTAGGCTACTAAGGGAAAAGTCATGTTTTGAGTCATACGGAAACATTTGTGGTCAGTTGTGGAAGAAATGTGCTCGGGTAGTTTGTTCCATAATAAGGGGGCCAGATATGAGAAGGTACGACCTCCATTATGTGAGGTTCGAATGCGGGGCTGAACAAGATACGATTTGGAGCCTGACCTTAAAGTTCTACCAGGTAAGTACCATTTAAGTTTACTTTTCAGGTAGTGTGGGCCAGCCCGTACATTGACTTGTGAACAAGACTTAGAATTTTAAATTGGCATCTTTGACGAATTGGAAGCCAGTGGAGGGTCCGAAGATTCGGGGCAGATTGAGCTCTCCGAGTAAGATTAAGGACCAGCCTTGCCGCCGTATTCTGAAGAATCTGGAGCTTGGTCAACAGATCCTCATTTAAAGCTGTAAGCAAGGCATTACCGTAATATAAACGGCTGATAAGACCCTGCACCAGCGGTTTTCCTTGCTTCTGTGGGTAGCCATTTGAACATTTTACGAAGATTCAGCAAAATCCCATAACAGACCCCTAATACCTGATTAACATGGGGTTTCAAGGACAAAGAGTGGTCAATGATAATCCCCAGATTACGTACAGATGATTTGGGAGGAGGGCACATGCCTAGTTCTGGGGGCCACCAATCCGGCGACCAAAATTCCTCGGTCCTTCCAAACAAGGTAATTTCTGATTTGCTACTATTTAATTGTAACGTGTTTGCACTCATCCATTTGTTGATTTGAACTATACAGCTCTTGAAGCGGGCTTGGGTACGGACTAGGTCAGCGTCACAAGTGACCAACAATTGGGTATAGTCAGCATAGGACACGGTCTGAACGCCGTGTGCTCTGATGATACCAGCTAGAGGAGTAAGTTAAAGGTTAAACAACATAGGACTGAGTATTAAGCCCTGGGGAACCCCGACAGTTCCTGGGTAACTGCAGGAGGTCATGGAGTCGGTAACCATAATGGTAGACCTATCAGACAATTAGCTCTCAAACCAAGCAAAGGCTTTTCCTCCGATACCCACCTCCCACAGCCGATGTTTCAAAATGCTGTGGGAGATGGTATCAAAGGCGGCAGACAGATCTAGGAGAACCAGGATTGCGGATTCCTTTTTCTCCAGGGAATAATGATAAAAGAAAGCGCGCGTCTCCTACAATGCCTATCTAGATGTACCTAAGTGTACCTGGCATGTGAGTAGGTGTGAAGCCAAGAATACCTCTAGGTTTAGTCTAACCCCATTAACTGAAGAGTGAGAGAGTGTAGGACCCAGTCCTGGTCTCGAGTTGGACACCCTGCAAGGGATGTTTAGATCGCTGTCAGCTGGAGCGTCTGCATGCAGGAGCCTCAGCATCTCTTGTAAGTGTGTCGGCCTGGAAGTCTTGGTTCCCTCTAACTAATACTTACAAGAGGAGCTGTATTTATACAGTAAAGTATCTAGGGTTCCTTTATCCCTTGTTTCTTGTATTAGTCCTTGTTGGGTATGAAGATGATGAATGGAATGAACCTTGTACGTAGATATTATGCTGGTGGATGTAGCCCCAGCCTGGTTTCAAAGAACGCTTATGAATATTCATTCATACTGTGTGAGTCTAAAGATGAAGTCATACAACGCTATCGTTCAGGGAAACCCTCCTTCTGCGCCCAGGACTAGAACTAGGTACGGTTAAATCCTAAAAGGCCTGTTACTGTGTAGTGTAGGGGAGGCGATGTAGGTGAAAGGGTATGTTACCCAGGCCTATATTAGGGTACTTATATGAAACATAACACTCCTATAGCAGGGGTATTGAATTCCAAAAGCCCAATGCCTCGGGCATATTGTTTGTAAAGGACAAGTTTTCATGTTTTTGCCCTTGGGTCAAGTAGGCACAACCACCTGTAGCACAAACCCTTTGGTTGCCTGTTTACAGTACCAAATTATGAATCTGTGACAGAGCCTGCAGTTAAGGTAACATATGTATGCAAATGTCCATGTTGTTTGGTTCATTAACGATTAGCTTCTATTTCTAAGTTGGCTTGGATTGCACTAATGGCTGATTCCAGTATAGAAATGTGTATGAAAGTTTGGGAAGTTTAACAATTTGAGGCTACATATAAGGCTCACAGATTGCTCTCGGATTAGATGCAAATTCTTGCAGAAACTTGAAAGGAAGTTTAGTGACCCTGTCCTCAAAACAATACGTACAAAAAACAAACTTTACAACTTGTAAAAAATGTTTTGCTGTGAAACTTTATATACCATTTATCTAAATCACCTTTCAGTAAAACGTATATGATACATGCTAGCATTTCCAAAGAATGTTTTGACACAAAACAAGCATTGGTTAAGTCAATAGGCCTAATGTTTGTTGTCTGCCTTTTGGTTTTGTCAAGGTATGTCTTGTTTGGACATAACTTTTGCAAATCTTTATTGTTGTGGGAGCTGCCAGGCCCTCATCAATATAACAGACATTAGCTAACAGCAAAAAAAAGTGGACTAAACATACATTGCCAGAAGTAGTCTCTGACACTCAGAAAAACAAGCATTTACAATGCAATAGGTCTCGCATTATTAAAGTTATATTTTTGTTGTGTGAAATAGTATTTTTTTGTAGTCATAGGTATGTATTCATGCAGATGACAAAGAATATATAATATATAAAGTATGAAAGAGTGTAATGAATATACAAAGTAATGATATTTGTATTGTAAAACAAAACTTTAATTTTCATTCTCATAATATTGTTATTAAATTATACAGTACCTAATATTTAATGGTTATCACTTTCAGCATAACAATTTTTGGTATATTTTATTTTTTTCAGTAACATAGTAAAGACACAATTGTATAATAAATTTCTATTGGTAAGCAAAAGTTGTATTTTATTATTCTAATGATATGTTACATAAAAGAAAATCGTAACTGTGATATGGTTATAATCGTCACCATCAACATGTTATTGGTCTGTGATTTATGTTGCAGTTTGTCAGTGATTCTTGACAGATTAAATTTTTTACATATCGTTTTCACACTAAAGTAATAACAAATGCAAAACACAGTCTTCTCCATAAAAAAGTGCTCCCACGTCTCTGCGAGTCGCAGCACGCCCGTCCTGTAGCTAGAACGGGAAGACCCCAATGATGAAGCATGACATCAATTAATACTTGGTGTGTGAGGGGTATCTTACAAACACTGTGTTTTTGAACATTGCACTTCTATACAAACCTCTAGGCACATTTATATTTCAGAGTGTGTGTTGGTACTTGTATTCATTGGTATGTAGCACAGAATTGCATATCCAAGAACGCTGGGTTTAGGAACACTAGTGTTTAGGTACACTTTCCTGTTGGTAAGTGTGTCTTTGTGTCACTGTCTGTCTCACTGGGAGTTCACCTATTAGTTCCAGTATACATCACCAGGCAGTGAATAGTGCACCTATAGGAAGAGGACATTTAAAATACTGAGCAGAAGCACAACTGAAGATAATGGCTACAGATGGTGCAAAATAGACTATTCCACTTGCAAATAGAAAGTATGGAGCATAGCAGAGATGGTGGCAAGTTGACGATTAGCCTTATAGTTGCCATGTGTGGAACATATCCCACTGAATTGTTGACTTGCCGGTGAGTGTGTACATGTCTACCTGTGTGTTTGTTTCTTTAACAAAGACTGTGAGTCTGTCTTTGGCTGCTCGTACATACCACAGTAGATGTCAGTTAGTTGTTTAGCCACTATAACTCTTTGTTTACACTAGGTCACATACCCAGAGGAACTTGCAAACACAAACCTAATGTAGACGAGATTAGATCGGATCTTGCAAACAGTAATCACCGAATGCTTATATCACACTCACAAAGGCCATCACAGCAACAAACTTTTCACACTGCAGTAATGACACATGCAAAACATATACTGTGTCTCATAAAAAGTGCTCATAAATGTCTGCAAATCGCAGCACACCTCACCCTGTAGCTAGAACGGGAAGACCTAATAATGAAGCATGACATAAAAATGAATACTTAATGTATGAGGTGTATCTTCATTTGACTTGTGTGCAGCCCTCTGGGTACATTTATAGTGCAGAGTCTGGGTTGGTACTTGTGTTCATTGTTTTGTAGCTGAGCATTTCGTATGCGAGAATGCTGGTGTTTTGGTATACCTTCCTGTTTGTAAGTGTGTCTTTGTACATACATTGGTGTCAGTGTCTGTATCACTGTGATTTCACCTATTTGTCCCAGTATACATCACCGGGCAATGATTAGTGCATCAATTGGAAAAGGGCATTTAAAACAGAACAGAAGCACAGCTGAAGGTAATGGCTGCAGATGGTACGAAGTAGAAAATTCAACTTACAAATAGCAGGTATGGGGAATAGCAGAGATGGTGGCAAGTTGACCATTACCATACAGATGCCATGTGTGGAACATTTCACACTGAATTCTTCACTTGCCTGTGAGTGTCTACATGTCTGCCTGTGTGCCTGTGTGTATGTTTGTCAAAGCCTGTGTCTCTATCTTGGTGCCCGTCTTGTACTTCTACCTTTGTGCTTCTTCTACATTTTTTATCTAACTAGATCTATATATGCATCTTTATATGTCCGTATCACAATATTCTCCTTGGTATGTACATGTGTATTGCTTTGTTTCTTTGAATGCATCATTGTCAATGCATAATTATTCCTGCATGTCTATTACTGCTTCTACCTTTAGGATTCTGTCAATTTGAGTTTGCATACCTTCGTTTTACTCTTTATTTCGACTTCTAATGTATATTACATTACTTACAAAATAATGCCAAAAAAAGACAATCTCTAAATACCATTCCATTGCTAATGCTTAAAGCACGACTTTATTTAACTTTCAAATGTTCAGAAATGAAAATAGCAATTGGGGAAAGAAAAAAAAATTGGTAAACGCGCGCATTCAGCCTCCAGGTATACATTACTACTCATACCTTTGTAATTGTCTGTACAGGAAGGCAACTATACCCGAATTTAAAGGGAGAAGGCAATTCTTTTCGGAAGGGGGTGGGGGGCTCATTCTAACGACCATAGCCTGTGAGAAGAACTGAAAACATAACAAAAGGCAAATGTCAGGTAAATGGTGTTTTACAAATCTATTAAATACTCCTGCAAGGCTGCAGTTACGTCATTACTGAACGCGCGCATTGTACCTGCATGTATATCAATGCTCCTACCTTTGTACTTCACTGTGCAGACAGGCAAGTAGATGTACATTGCAAGGGGTTGATAGCCTTTCTTTAGAGGGGGACTAATTCTAACAACGATAGACAGAGTGCCTGTGAGAAGGACTGAAAACATAACAAAAGCCTAAGTTTCAAACAAATGGTGTTTTAAAAAACTGTGAAGTACTCCTCCACCGCAAAAACTACGTAATTGGAAAACGCGCGCATTCTCACTGCTCCTACATTTGTACTTCTCTTTACAGGCAGACAGACAATTTCGAAGGAGACATCGAATTAGTTTGCAATGGCTTCAAGCACGCCATTCAACAAAAAAACTGCGCACGCGCAAGGCGTGTCACTTACCATACCCGTCGCTCTGTTGCTCTTCTCTCTTGCTTAAAGCACGCCACACAGAAAAAAAAATGCCCGTAATTGGTAACACGCACGCACACAACAGCAAGGCGTGACATTTCTATTAACATGCCCATCGCTCTGTTGCTCCTCCCACGGCCTATTGGTGTCTGTTACGAGCTTCATGCGCGTAATAGACACCAATAGGCCATGGGAGGAGCAATGCACGCGACACAAGCCAATAGTGGGAAGTCTTTTGTTATCGGAAGGACGCAAAGACCAATGACGTTCCACCAAACAAAAAAGCACACGCACGAGCTTCCAAAGTGACTGCTGAAACCCTGTTTTTTTATTACAAAATGCCTCGCGCTGCACGAAGCACTGCTACGCAGTGCAACGCTAGGCGCGAGACCTAAAAACTACTTTGTGTGCCAATAGGATTCTCTGAAAGAGAAAAAATGCGGTCACTCATAGTGAAGTCAGATAAATACGAGATAGAAAGAAAGACTGAGGTATAGTTTTCATAAAAAGCAAATAGTCTTGGTCAACACCAGATCAAATTAGTCCTGCAATCTCCACCAAACATAGAGCCAACTGACAAGGATTTGCCAAGGACGCAATACAGCAAGCCATCAATTTGAGAAATGGGAAGACAGCATGACCTGACAACATTACAGCTGAGGCACTGAAAGCAGACATTGGAACATGAGTAGACATGCTATATCCCATGTTTGAAGTATCTGGGAAGAGGAAAAGGTGTCCGACTGTAGAGAGGGATATCTCATCAAGATCCACAAGAAAGGTGACCTGTGTAAACTACAGAGGGAAAACTCTTCTATCATTCCTAGGCAAAGTGTTCAACAGAGTCACCTGAACAAAATGAAGGAACAAGTTGACGCTCAATTGCAAGATCAGCGCAAGCTGCCTTCTGCAAAGATAGATCGTACACAGACTAGATTGCAACACTACACATCACCATTGAGAGCGCACAGGTGAAAAACCAAGATCCTGAAGGCTAACACGGCCAGCAGAACTGCAGTCACTCTTGCAGGTGAAGCACTGGCAGAGGAGGAGGCCTTCATCTACCTGGGCAGTGTCAGACTAGCAGGACGGCACAGAAGCAAACATTAAGGCAAGAACATTGCAAACCAAGATCAGGCTTTTTAACATCAGCATAAAATCAGCCTTTCTGTATGGAGCAGCAACTGGAGGACAACAGTGAACATCACCAACAAAGTCCAGGCCTTCTTCAAGGCCTGTCTAAGAAAAATCCTCCAAATCCCCTGACCAAACATCATCAGCATTAACTAACCGTGGCAGCAGACTTTCCAACTCCCTGCTCTTGAAGAAATCATGAAAAGACGCTCCACAAGCCCGCATCAACCATCACTAGGTAAGCCTTGACATGGAACCCTGAAGTGAAAAGTATAAGAAACACCTGGCGCAGAGGCCTTGAGGCAGACTGCAAGGAGATGGGTTACGCGTGAAGTCACACTGACAGAAAAGCAGAGGTCAGGCACGGCTGGAGAGACCTGGTTAATGGCATATACCCAAGGAGGTGTAGGAGGCTTGTGTAAAGAAAACCACAAAAGTTGACTCATGGTATATGTTGTTGCATCAGTACAGATTTAGGACTTTCATGGACTTACAAGAGTGGGCCTGTAAATCTTACTTCTAGAAAATGTTTCCGGAAAGTTGCAAAATCAGGGAATTGCTGGTACTGAAACTCTGCTGTGATATGAGCCCATGCATAAATCAGAGAGGTCATTTATTATCAGAGCTCTGATATACTGAGAACACTGTACTCATTTGTCACCTGTTTATGAAAGATACAAATACTGGATACTCACATTTGAATCAGAATAGATATCTATTTACCATTCATACGAAACCCACCATCCTCAAAATTTAATGGTTTAATTAATTAATATATCTCTCGCTCTATATCTCTCGCTCTATATCTCTCGCTCTATATCTCTCGCTCTATATTATGCGACACAATATGAAGAGAAGCATTTATGCTTTAAGAGAACATAAACCAGCAATTACATGTGAAGCAAATACACTGGATTTAACATGATCAATAATCACCTCCAAAACAGAAGCTTACCTTATTGGAAAGGTTACGTAAAACTGAATGTCCTATATCGGATTCTTCTTCTGTAGCCAAATCCAAGCAGTAGTGCCATGTAAATTTGTGCACATTCTTCCAAGGTGCAGCACAGCACATTTTATCCAATGGCACTCCAACAAAAAGCGCCGTTGATAAGGACACTGCTCTCGTGGAATGCGCCTTAGGCCTGACAGAAAGTGGACTGCCTGCTTTAGTAGGACAAAATTGAATAGCCGCTGCAATCCACCTTGCAATTGTTGCTGTAGTCACTGCCATACGTGGTTTTTGTGCACCATAGGGCATAAACAATTGATCCGATCTACAGATGGATTTAGTATGCGAAAGATAGAATTTGAGGCATCTTTTTATGTCCAGTGTATGACGTGCCTTTCAGCCGGGAAATTAGGATTAGGAAAGAATGTACGAAGAATAAAACGGCTAATTAAGATGGAAAGTTGAAGGCACTTTTGGAATAAAAGCAGGAATCATTCTAAGGAGAACATAGTCATTAGTAAAGCGATGGTAAGGCTCTTTAATAGTAAAGGCTTGAATTTCGCACTCTCCTGACGGAAGTAAGAGCTAACAATAGAGCAAATTTCCATGAAATGTATTTGAGTTCAGCTCTGTAAATTGGTTCAAAGGGATGTTTCATAAGTTGCGCCAGAACGACATTAAGTCTCTATTTCAGAGGAGGAGCTCTTACAGGAGGATATGCTCTGAAAAGTCCTTTCATAAACTATTTAACCAGTCGAGTTGAACAAAGAGAGAAACCTCCAGAGGAACGTCTGTAGGTCGAGATGGTGGCCAGATGCAACTTATGAGACATGAACATAACCAGAATAGGCAGAGAGAGCAGATAGTTTTCCGGAGAAGACTCAAGGTCGTTAAGAAGGCACCATGGAAAGAAAGTCTCAATCGAGGACAGTGACCTTGCTTTAACAAGTTTGTCTCTACAATCTTGTGTCAGATCTAAATCCTTGAATTCAGCGAGTTCAGTAACCATGCATGTAGCTGCAACGGGGCTGGATGTGGGTGGAGAATCTGGCCCCTGCTCAATGTTAACAGAATTGGAGATACTGGAAGGCAATAAGGTCGCATTCTGAGAGCAGAAGAAGCTCTGTGAAACAGTGCTGATGCGGCCAACGTGGAACAATGAGAATCATTCGGCATGGCTCAGTTTTAAACTTCATCAGAAGCCTGGGGATTAACGGAAAGGGGGGAGGGAGGGGGCGCGTAGGCGAGGATGCCTGTCCACCTCATCAGAAGAGCGTTCCCCCCCCCCCCCCCCCCCCCCCCATGAGCCTTTTTCTGGTTCCCAGCTGACAAAAGAATTGATCTTTCCAATTCATTTTGAAAGTGAAGAGATCCAAGTTGGGCTTGCCCCACATCTGGTAGATGTACTCAAGAACCTTTTAATCCAGTTCCCATTCGTGGCAAGAGCTGGAAGTCTTCACCCATGGGAGATGTTCCACCTTGACAGATATGTAGTGTAAGAGAAATAATTTCCAAATCTCCTGTGCTTCCTGTGGTAGGATGTGGGAGCATGTTCCTCCTTGCTTATGTTTATAGAGAGATTGATTGCCGTGGCGTCTTGGCGCTGAGTGTGTGGACAGGATCTGCACCCCATATTAACCGGGGACCTATGTGGAGGTGAACAACCATGTTTTCAGGTCCTTCCTGAAACGCCGCCAATTGGGTTGAAGTTTCACGGCCGTGGGCATTTTATTCCATAGACTCGCTGCGCAATTCGATAGAGTCCTGCCCCCCCCATCGTGCCAGTCTGATCCTAGTGATCTTAATAAGACCCAGACTGGCAGATCTAAGGGCACGTAGGGGGTGTAGGGTAGGAACATTCTTTGGATGTCCTCACACCACCATCATACAGGGCCTTATGCACAAATCATAAAGCCTTAAATTCCACCCGCTGCTGGATAGGAAGCCAGTGTAGTAATTTAATTCCAGCCGAGGTTGATTGACCTTTGTGAATGCCTAAAAGTAATCTTGCTGCGGCATTCTGTAGGGATTGTAATTTTCTCATCTGGGACTGGTCAATGCCCATAAAAAGGGCATTGCAATAGTCCAACTTAGACTCCTTGTTTAGGTAATGCATGCATGTGGTATTGTCTGTCATTATCAGAACCGAGGATCCCTAAATCCTTGGGAGGAAAGGCTGCAAGGCTAGAAAAATGGCTCGAAGCTCCAGGAAATTGATGTGCATTTTTTTAAGTGATTTGGCCCACTTTCCCCTTATTCAGAGATCATGAAGGTGGGCCCCCCAACCTTTTAGATAAGTGTATGTGGCGAGGACGAACTTCGGTGTCGGAGAAAGGAAAGTTTGCCCTATCGAGAGATGGCTGGAGCGCCGCCAACAAATCAGAGCTGATTACATGACTGGAGTTATTCGTACCATGTTTAACGATCTGGGCACCTGAAGCCATTGATTGTCTAGTTCCTCTTGAATTGGTCTTATTCTGAGACGAGTGCAAGATCTCATTAGAATTGCAGAGGACATCATGCCCAGTAGAGATTTTATCAGTCTCACAGAAGTGAACTTTCTTCCAATTAACTTTGTTGCCAGAAAAATTAGATGCGTTTGCCTTTCTGTGGACAAGAATGCCTTGTCTTGGATAGTGTCCAAACCTGATCCGAGACAAAGCATCCTTTGAGACGAATGCAGAACGGACTTCTGAAAATTGAGAGCTAGCCCCAGGGAACAAAACATCTGAAGGCAAATTAAAGTTGCTCTTGAAGCTTGTTGAAAAGAGAGTGCTTGCACTAATCATTAGTCTAGGTAAAGGAACAGCTGCAGGCCCTGCAGCCTGAGATGTGCAGCAACTGGGGCTATACACTTGGTAAAAACTCTTGGTGCTGATGGGGGCCGTGGCTAGCTAGTCAACATGGCGGACGTGAGCTTGTAGTGCTCCGGCTGATAGCCCCAGTAATCGCCCAAATTATCATCAGATTGTGCTATCACTTGCTGCAACTGGCGTGAATCGGCAGCCGAAACGAGTCAGAGTCTGAGGAATCCCTTCTGGTGTGGCCCCTGTGGCTGAGGACGGAGCGACCTAAGGAAACGAAGCTGCGGCCTGCGGGAGAAGAGCCCACAAGGCGGAAACCCCTGCTGGACGGAGGCCGCCCGCACTGTCGAGCTACGGAATTCACAGCGGGGCCTCTGCGGTGTTCGGCCCTGCCTCCTGGAGCGGATCCGTCGAGTACACGGACGCGGGAGGTGAGGAGCTTCGGGAGGGCGGCCCGTCCGTCAGAGGCGGCCAGAGACACGGTGTGAGAGCCGCTGCCCCTGACAGAGGAGAGGCCCAGAGCGTTGGCCTGCAGCAAGGTGCGGGGGGCCCGGGGAAGCATACGGGCCTGTACCAGGCAGGAGTCTGGGCGGGTGTGAGGAGCCTGACCTGTACGAAGACAGCGCGGCCCGCTGGCCCGCGGTTGGGCTGGCGATAATCATACCAGGGAGCACATCGTTACGAGGGTGGAGGCAGCCCAGCACAGGAGTCCCCATGTGCGGGAAAGGCCTGCACGCCG
This sequence comes from Lissotriton helveticus, assembly GCF_964261635.1. Classification (NCBI taxonomy): domain Eukaryota; kingdom Metazoa; phylum Chordata; class Amphibia; order Caudata; family Salamandridae; genus Lissotriton; species Lissotriton helveticus. Next base: position 1,817,490,443 of record NC_136065.1, on the reverse strand, counting down.
CCGAGAAGGAAAGCATATGCTCGGAATGTCGGGCGGAGATCTGCTGAGAGCAGGGGCAGTTGCGGGATGATATGAGGCATCTCGAGATGTCCCTAGCACAAGCGCATGCCCACACCCCCATGGAGGGGGGCTAAAAACTTCCTCAGGGACGAGGGGAGCATGCTGCCTAGACCTCGAGAATCGATTCTGTCCGGGAAGACCTGGGGACTGTGCATCTGAGGGAGGAGGCTGGTGATGGTGACAACTAGGCCTGTTGGGGCTACACTGGCTGAGACCCATATAGTCTGATCAATCCAGAGGGCCGCGTTACCAGGGCCTGGGGCTGCATCAGAGGCCCGAAACGTAACATATGCACAGAGAAGCTGACCAGAGACTTCTCTAGGGAGGCATTTGGGCCCTAGGCAGTGAAGAGGATCTGGCGATCCGCCGCATGCAGCCACAGGAGGAAGGTGCTTTTCTTTAGGCAAGTGACCCGGCATAACTGTGGTCGGTGCCTGGGGGTCCACAGTCATACCACTGCACGGAGGGTGGCCGGGAGCTACTGGGAGACTGAGAGACGGGCCCACGATGCTGGTGAAGACGGGAACTGCGGAACACACACATAGTCCTCAGTGTTACCGGGGGGTGGGGGGGACGATTTCAATTCCAAAACCATCAAGGAATGGAATTCTCTCCCCTCATATCTCAGAAAAATTCCTCTCCTTCTTGAATTCAGGAAACAACTGAAGACCTGGCTTTTTCAGCAGTAGTAGCACCTAGTACAGTATGTTGTACTGGAAGCACCAAGACACCTGAGGGTATTCGTGCGCTGTACACATTTTATTAACATAACATAAGAAGCTATTCTCTGGTGGAGGAACAAATTGAATGGAAAGCCATTGACTAGGAAGCAGAATAGAAGGGATAAGAACGGCAACCAATAGTAAGCACCTGGCTGGTTCAAAGCCCACTGCACATTTATGGTATGGTGTCCAAGAGGCCTTTCAACATACAGCTTTTAGCTGTCTGCAGACTAGTCCTAAGAAGTCCTGGATGAAAAAATTCCTATCCAGGCTCGATATAATGAAATTGTATTTAGCCATACTACAACCTCGCCCACCACCTGTTCGGTAATGCAATTTCCTACTGCTGGTAGCAATGAGAACTGAAGAATTTACAGTGGTCTTCATTATTTAAAGAGATCAAGCACCCGAAAATTGCAAATGCTGCTCGTAACATGCCACATGTGAAAGACAGACAAATCATAGTGACAGAGGTTGTGATGGCCTGGCTGTCATGCCAGAGTTGGAGGAAACATTAAAAGGAAGTTCCATCACATTGTAGAAGGGACTTAAACCTCACCATAAGAGCAAAAAGAGCCTTGCGATAAGTAGTGTCACAAACTAAGTGATATCCCATGACTCAATGCTTAAGTCAGGCAGTAGTGGATGAAGAAGATTGGTAGATGTGCTGCAGAGGGGGACATTAAAATTGTCAAAAGAAAAGGGGTGGGATGATGGATGGAAGGCAAGAGGACAGTTCTGTGTGGCTTGTTTCAGATCTGGACGCCTGATTTCAGAAAACAGTATGTATATATGCACTAGTATTCACATAGCACAAAACTAACTAGGAAACAAGAGTACTGTACATTACTTTATGGGCATGGAAGCCATCAAACGGGGATTAAACAAACAGGTGGCCACGATAAAGACTTGCATTCTAATCTCAGAAGTGTGTTGCAAGAATGCCTGCAGCAATAAAAAAAAATGCATTTATGATATAGGAGTATTCCTATGAACTCCGTGTACGTATGTATATTTCTTATTTGAGGATATAAAAAGCTATGGTAGACAGTTGTGCTCCACAGACAGATCTAAAAAATTTAGCAGATAAAACATTTAAACATTTCCCTATTCAAAATAGCCCAATAATAAAAAAAATCTACCCATTCATTATAGTAGAACACCACAGCCCAAAGAGATCAATTTCATTTACAAGCTCTGCGTGTAGACACTTTCCCCCAAAACAGGACATTTAAACATGCCCACTAAACCATAGACTGCTTGGCGTGCATTTAGCCAAATACTTTGTTAATTTCAATCTAAACATTGAAATCAATTATATTTTCTAATAAAAACATTGCTCATTTACATTACACAGGTGAGGGAAGGGACAAGAGGGGCTGTATAAGAGACAAAAACACCAGCAACTGGCACAACTATCACAAACTTCTTCCAGACTATTTTAAACCAATGACCCTACTTTAACAACGCAATTCTTTAACCTCTTCGACGCTCATGACAAGCTGAGCTAGTCATGAGCCACGGCGCTCTGGTGCTCGTCATGGGCCGTGGAACGCTCAGGTGCGGGGAGAATTCCCCTCCTTTGCTGAGCGTTCCACGGGAGGCAATACACCTGTGACGAGCTCAGCTCGTCATTAGCACCAGAGCGCCGTAGCTCATGACAAGCTGGGCTCGTCATGAGCATGGGGGCGCTGTGCGGCCCCCTCCCCCCCAGCACAGCGGGGGAATAATGCCCGCAGCGAAGGGGTTAACCAAAACTGCAATAAAAACAAATATAAAAAAAATATTTAAAACTATAATGTGTATGAAGGATAAAAAATAAAAAAAAAAAGAGAAAAAAAATCTATAACCAAGACTGACATTTCCTTCTAATTTTGACAGCATGGTACTTTGAATGTTGTACTGTTATGCAGAAACTGCCCAGTGGGTCATTTCCTTGTGCCAGAACATGGGTTAACTGAGTATTCTGAGCAAAATGCAATTTACAGATAATAGAGCAAATAGCGACCTTTTCAAGGTCATACTATATATAAACATACAGCACAGTGGGGGCATCCACTAGTTATAATTAAATCAGAGGTTCTGTTAAAAGCAAAACGACAATCATAAACATTACCTGCCCCATCTTGTCTGGTGGAAGTTCCTATGTGCACATAAGCTGCAGTCATTCTGACCGACCGCAGCCATTTTGTATTCTGTTCGTCACCTTTGTTTCACCCTGCATCCCTCTGACCAACCTGGTATGTGAGCTGGGGGCTATAAACCCTATTGCCACAACAAACCTTAGCGCCCTTTTCCCAAACCACCACCTCGTTCTGTCCTCAGTAACGAATTAACTTTTTGCATTCTTTTCTCCTCCCCACACCTGTGTACGCAACCAAAGATTTCAGATACCAAGAAGACCCATACAAACATGGTTTATTGCACCCCAAAGAGTTCACCTTTCAATGGAACTTGTTTCCTATCAACAGTAAAAGACACTAAAACCTGACCAGTCTCACATGTTCACGACCCTGAGGCAAGGACCAGCTGGCAGATAACATCACTTGTTGTCCGATTGTTTATGGCTGGGAGGGTATGAACACACTTGTCCTGCTTGTATGGCATCCTGTCCGGGGCGGGGATACCAAGCTTACTTGACACTGATCATAAAGATTACTTTGTCCTGATACTGTATAAAAGTGACCTGCAGGAGAGCTGTTCGAACACCTCCCTCAGACATCCCGGTGTCTGCAGTGGACGTGGCCTCCTCATGAGAAATAAACCTTTTTCTTGTCTACCAGTTTCCAGCGCGTGCCTCATTATTTTGGTAACTAACCCAAGGTGAATTAGAGGTGGGACCCTGCCACCGGGCAGCATTGGGGGTCTTAGAAGACTCGCTGCCTTTCACAGTTCCATAGGAAGACCATTTTTTGTTCGCTAGCAACCCTGGTCATCAGTGATGTTATCAACAATGTCATCTAACATGTCATGAGTGATGTAGGTCATAAGCAGCACATGGCGTGGGTGCAGGTTATAGTTAGTTGAATAAACTATGACTGCTTAAGTTCAGTGTTTTAGATGGTTTTTAAACAGCAATTTTGTATTATTTCAACTCCTAACTACAATGTCACTTTAAGCTTTGTTTGCAGGTCTTTCTAACACAGCACATGTGCTGTGCTACAAGACATACAGTTTACAATTCAATGGGCCTACAATCCACCAACAGGATACCACTGGTTGTTTTTGTTGTCAAGCATGTGTAATCTTTTGAATGCTTAACTCCTGTATACTTCCATCCCTTTCTTTTGTTAGTTCCACCGTAGAGCATGGACCAAGTACATGCGTTCTTCCTAGTCTTTGTTCTACATTTTTTTGCAACACACTTTATTTTATAAGCGTTTCAGTATTATTCCTAGACGGTCAGTGTGTTTTCCTACTTTTAACACAGGCAAACCGCTTATTTATGTTGCTTTCACCCCTGCTACCATCTCTATTGATGCTATTGTTTCTTAGACTCACAACTACTCCACTCTATGCCACATCACTAGCTTTTAGCCATGCTGAATTGTAGCCACGCTGCTGTACAACATGCCTAAAAGGCAATGGCAAAGCAAACAGCTCTCACATAGGCAAGACATATTGGCTTGGGTCAATTGTTTTTTTCAGTAAAATACATATATACCTAAAAAAAAAAAAAAAAAAATCACTCATTGGTAAACCTGGCATCTTTTGCTGCGTTTCCCCTGACTTTTTGCTTTCTGACCTCCTGGTTTTGACAGTTTTGCTGGTTTAGTGTCTCAGCGCACTTCTCACTGCTGTTCAGTGTTAAAGTGCAATTGCTCCTGTGGTAAATTGTGTTATGGATTGGTGTTTGGTTGTGCCACGCACACAAGCAACCCTGTAAAGGGTTCAGACCTCCCACCGTAGTGTCTGTGCGCAGTTTGTAACTACCATGTCGACCTGGCAAGTGCACAGACTTGCCAGGCGCTAAACTTTCCTTTTCTTACATGTAAGTCGCAGCTAAGATAGGCCTCGGGTACCCCGGTGCGCAGGGTGCCGTGTACAGTAAAGGTAGGACATGAACCGGTATGTGTACCATGTCCTGGTAGGGAATTACAGTGTATTTCGTTTTTCACAATGGAAAGGCTATCCGTCCCATAGGATAGAATATGAGTTTACTTACAACATCTTATAAGCACATATCTTACCATTGGGACCAGACAGAGAAACGGGTTTAGAATGCCTGAACTGAGTATGCAGTTAGTAAAGATGATTTTTATAAAGTAGGTATTTTCTTACTTAGCCATTCTGTGTGCCTCTGCTGGGTTTGTGGATGGACTGGCTTTGGAGTGACAGGGGCTGGGGATGTGCATTCCAGCTACCTGGGGTGGGAGAGGTGGGGGAGGGGGGTGGTCGAAGTGTCCTGCCTTTCCTGGATGAGTCAGGGCTGGGCTGAATAGATCTGTGCCGCATTTAGAGTAGTGGGAAGAGATTTTCTTGCACCTAAATGGACCAGGTCTGCCTTGGACAAGGCTGGCGCCGCCTCCGAATCTTTTTATGCATCGTTTTGAACTGGATCACATTCTATCTACCACCATTTGGCAAGAGCGTTTGTGAACATACTATAGATATATAGATGACATTTTCTTAATTTGGAAAGGAGAGAAAACAATATTGCTGGAAGCACTTGATCAGCTTAACCTCATTGACGAAAGAATCCAATTCACCCACACCACCAGTAAAGAAAAAATAGCCTTTTTAGATGTGGAAATTCAATTGGAAAACAACTCAGTTGTTACCTCAGTATACACCAAACAGACAGATCGCAACAGCTACCTACATTTCCACAGTTTATCAAATAAGTTTAAAAAGACATCTTCCCTACTCGCAGTTACTCAGAATAAAACGTATATCATCCACAGATGTTATTTACAAAAGAAACAGTGATAAGATTAAAATAAAATTTCTACAACAAGCATACTACAGGAAACAGAAAAAAAGAGTGGATGCCAAGGAAAGCATACAGTTACTAATGCCCAAAACATCAACCAGCACCAAAGCAGAACGACCAGTATTTGTATCCAAATTTTCCACTGAAAGCTCAAAAATGAAACACCATCATGAAATATTGGCCACTACTACAATTGGAAGACTATTTCAATGGTATTTTCCAAGCACGCCCAATTTTTGCGTACCAACGCACAAAGAACTTAAAACAAAAACTTTGTGTAAGTCCTAAAACAGCAGATCAAATATACAAAGGAACCATTCCTTGCCACAATTGTGGGAACTGCAATAGTATTATTCGAGGCACCACACTTACCCATCGCACACAAGGAACTCCAATTAAATTAAAAGTCAACGCCACATGCAATACCAATTTTGTGGTATATCTCTTGAAATGTCTATGTGGCCTACCTTACGTAAGCAAGACAGAACAGAAAAAAAATTGCCTCACAGAGCATAAAAGCAACATAAGAAATAAGAATTTTAAATCTACAGTGGAAACACACTTTGCAGAGAAGAATCATAATACCAGCCAACTTCGGTATATGATACTGGAACAAGTGATAGAAAAAGAAGGTCGAGATAATAACAAAATTTTACCTCAACGCGAACTTTATTTGATTCATAGATTGAACGCAACACACCCTAAAGGTTAAATTAAAGACTAAAATTCAGCTGTTATTTGTAAACCTATAACAGGTTCATTGCAGGAATAACCATTATGTCATGTGTTTGTATAACTGTCATTGTTTCCACATTTTACGGTTTAGAGATTTCCACAGTTTCCATTTTTCTATACATTAAGATACTGATAGCATATACCCCAGGTACAAGCGGCATCATTCTTCATATATGCCACACCCCTTATACACCAGAATAATTGTCTACTATTCACCAATATACACAATCTTTCCTCTAATTATAGTTTTTTTCTTTGTCATCAATGTGATGTACATACAACCCAACAGTGTCCCTAGTAACACAGACTACACACTAGTCACTGTGCGCTTCCGCCAATATACACTTTTTCTTTTAACTATAGTATTCTTTCCTTTTTTACTTACATCATGTACAAACAATTCGAGCGCGCCCCTTGTAACGTAAACAATGCACCAGTCCCCGCGCGAGGCCGTAGGTTAGTTTCTGGGTCATGCTCCTTTAAGACCTGAGGTATTCTCGTCTCTTTCACATTACCGGAAAGAAAGACAGTCCCTCCGCAGATCACTAGGGACCTTTACAGGCACACCACGGAACTTCACAGGTATATACTAGCTCGTTTTGTTGATAAGTTAAACTTAACGATGAGCACCACGACTTTGGTAACGTTCACGTTATATTAATGCACGCCGGTACGTTTACATCCGAATAAGTTCATTAGAATGGCTGCTTTCGGCGGATTACCGTTCATTAACATCACGACGAGTGAACTACAACACTGTAGTTGAAGACTAATGTTCTTGGTGGAATTCATCAAAAGTACTACAGACTGCATGAATATTCACATATCTAATGACGGTCACATTAATTCATCTGTACAGTTCATTTCCACTTTTCCGGGAGACAACTAACCTCACTATCACTACATATGAAGCTGCTGCTCAACTTTTCTTCAACCACATGTTCTCCACTACCGCCGGTTATATAAACAATAATCCATCCAGTTGAGACTAAACTTAATTCGCATTCGTGAGTTTCTCTTGGATTTATACACACATAGTTTGCCTTTTTCCTAGGGAACACCCCCTGACGGAGGGCTGGTTCTGAAATGCATTGGGGCGAAGTTATATTCTGTGATGGATAAACATAAAACTTTTACATGTGTTACCACGCCTTTTGGAATGATGTATACAACATGATCCTGAAGTGGGATTGAACAATGAATATTTACAAAAGATTACTTAATGAAATAAATGTATTTGATCATCAAGAATTTGAATGAAGCATTTGTGAAAAAGCGATATATTTGCGTTGGGGAGTCTACAGGTTTAGACCCTTCCCGGAGGAAAGGGCAGTCTAATGTCTCCACCTCCTGCCAGGAAGCCAGGCCACAGAGTACAGAACTGGTTTGGGCTGTGCACGGACACTCTGCCCCAGAGAACAAAGTAATGCTGTATAAATATTTGGGCCCAAAGCCCCAGAACTTTGGAATTCACTGGACGAAGGTATCTGCCAAGAAGAGCTGGTAGAACTCTGCTAGAAGGAGTATGGCCCCTTTGCTGTGTTGTTGCTTTGTTGGGTTGGCCTGCAGTTGCTGCTTCTGCCTTGGGCAGTAAACGGACTAGCCTGAACTTTCTTCACTTGTGCGGAGTATCTCCAAGGGCTTGAGGCAGAGCTTGCCTCCTTTTCTGAAGTGTCAGGGACCACAAAGACTTCACCGACCTCTGGAAGTGTGGTTTCAGTTGCCACAGAAGGATGAAAGCAACAGACTATCCCGCTAGCTCTGTGTCCTGAAGCCACCGCTGCATCTTGCACTGCAACCCTGGGCTCACAGACTACAACAGACGCTACCACCAAGCCGCTGCTTGCACCGTAACTTGTGGGTACCGCACTCCACTTCGCTGCCTGGTCTTACTGACGCCATCGCTGACTGCGACATACGGGACTGCACCGTGGCTTGGGCTACCGCTCGTAAGTCTCACAACGAACCGCCTTGCTCCAACCAGCAGTCTGGACCAACCAATGTCAGCTCCAAGCAACTTGCTCTGTCGCCTGAACGGTGATCTGTCAGCACCACAACAAGCACCGCCTTCACTCCACACTGCAGCCCTGGTCTCATAGACACCGCTGGACGACCTTCACCAAGACGCTGCCTGCACCAAGACTTGAGGGCAAAGCACGTTGCACCAATACGCTTCACATTGCAACCACGCCGGTTGCCACGACCGACCTGCACCACGTGATATGCCGCAAAGAAACAGTACTGTTTACGAGTCTCCCAACACCACTACCAACGCAGTCAGATGGCACGGTTTGATTCAGTTGTTTTTAGCACTGCATTAGCACCGGGCAGAGCTACCACCTTCAAGGAACTACATTTTAAGGTTATTCTTGCAAAGTGCATATTTTTAAGGACTGCATGTTGGATTTTTGTATCTTTGGTCTTGTTTTGAATATATAAAGAATTGGATATTTTTCTAAACTGATGTGGTGGTGTCCTTTTGGAGTGTTTTCACTGTATTACTGTTGGTTATGTGCAAATGCTTACACACTGCCTCTGAGATAAGCCTGCCTACTCGTGTCAAGCTACCAACGGGGTGAGCAGGGGTTATTTCAGTAGTGTATCCCCCTTATCCTGACTAGGAAGAAGGGTCCCTAGAGACCCCCATTTCTAACACACACATATACTGAAAGTAGCACAGGTTATGGAGTGGTTGTGGAGTGGTGTGGCTCACTGGTTAGAGGCGGCAGACCCGGGAGCAGAAGTCGGCCTGGGACCAGGGTTCAATTCCCGACGCGGCAGGGTCGTGGACCAGGGTCAGCGGACTCGACAATTCTCGTCTCAGTGCCTACTCTAACCTGGGGTCCCACTCGGCAACTCTGGGCATTAGCTTGCCTAATCTCTACAACGGCCCCACCAACGCCGGGGATGCCTGGCTCCACCTTGGGGATTCCCAGTAGGGACCATCCCACAGGGAAAGCCAGGACGGGTTCCCCATCGGTATACAGCGCCGGGACGCCCCTTTGCTGGGGCAGCTGTGCGCTTTACAAGTATACAACATTTACCATTTAACCTCAACTCAAGCTTCCCAAAAAAAAAAACACTGAAATGCACCAGGTGCACCATTTTCAAATAAGTATAACTTGCAACACCACAGATGTCAGATCAGAGATACAGTAGGATTTCAGATATCATCAATGTTGTGATAAGTGCTGTGATAAGCAGTAAACCACAGCAGTGCAAGTTATACTTAGGTCATTACATATAACTGGTGTTTGTCTATGTTTTAAAAAAAAAAATGCAAAGTATCATTTTATTATAACTGAGGACAAAACCCAGTATGCTGCGGGAGATTGATCACATGTTCAGGCCTCTGGGTCCCTTAACACTACAGGGGCGAACAAACCACCTGCGTAGGTGGGTGGCCAGACCTGGCTCCTGCGTAGTAAACCATGTTTAAGAGCAGTAATTTGGAACAGTCTATAAACTATGCATTATGTACCAGGTATATATGTAAACTAATCTTTGCCTCATAGATTTCGACAGTGGGAGTTTACGCGCCTACTTACTTGCCTCCCATTGCATACACATGTCCAAGTAGCCTGCCTTTGGAATTGTTCCTTCCCACCCCCCCAATTACCCTCGGTGTTCATTGATGCCATTATGCGTGCCCTGGTTGCAGTAATGTTCTGTTAATTCCTTTTAGGTCAGATGCTTTTGCTTTCCCCTACCTGTTGTCATCACTATGGGCGGAACAATGTCTATTGCCACTACACTGCTACCACTCTATTGTATTACTGTTCTCGCTGAAAAGAGTCTATAAATAAATGAAAACACTAGTGACCAGAAACACTGCTCCAATACTTGCGCCCCCCCCCTTACTAGAGATATAGTTTTCAAGAAACAAACCCATCAAAATAAAGTAAAAGAATAACAATTCAATTCAATTTTTTTTCAATTCAAAGATAGCTTTATTCGGTGTTTTGACAAAAAACCATAAAAGCACACACAAAGCAAAAATGCATACATGAAACAGACATTAGCTTTACATTTACATAGCCTATTACAAATTGCATAATGATAAAATCAGAGCATATAAAAACAATTATTAAAATACATATAAATAGGGAAATTCGTGGGGAAGTTCATAAAAAGTCATACAATTCATAGGGTTTCGAGGGATCATATGGTCATTGCAGCGAGTATGTATTATTTGATGTAGTTATGCACAAGATAATACATTTTGCGATCACAGTCACAAGTCATAGTCATTAGACCAAAGTCCCTCTACATTTTACAGCAAATGTCAAAAATTTGATCGCCGCGATAATGGAGAATTCATCTTGCAGCATGTACAGTCTGAACAGTGCAGGTTTACATTTTCTCAAACCCCAGGACTTTAAAATTGGAATCAGATATCTTTTTCTACCCCACTGGTAATACTTGCAAAAAAAGATACAGTGTACATTTGACTGGGTAGATATATCATCGCACGGACATTTTATCAATTTAACCGACCAATCATTAGGGGCAGGGAACGATATTAACCTATAAAAACAATCAGTCCTCATTCGTGTAAGAAGCATTCTGTGGTAGCACAAAAAAGCTGGTGCCAGATAAGGATGGAGACCCAAACCGTGAAGAATAAGACGGTGGGCTACAATTGTACTCTTGTTCCCATCTAAATACCACCTCCTCTCTTCCAATAAGTCGAGGCATGCCACTTTTAGAGCCTTTTTAGTTATTCGTGTGCATGAGGTGGGATTTAGGTAGAGATCTGGTTGACCAACAGAGTTCACATTTTTTTTTTAACATAGGCTAACCATGGAAGCTTTCTAGAAGCGGTTTGATTTAAGCAGTCTTGGATTACTTCCCTGCTAAAGATTGTATCCTCATGTCCAAATCTTATGCCACAGCATAACTGGAGCTATCTTTATCAGATCGGCGATATGAACTCTATCTAGTTCGTTATGGCATATAGTCGTAGAAGTGGATCGTGGGACTGATAGCAGGTACCTGAGAAATACGTTTTCCACTGTTTGTATTTGGGAGCAATCTGCCAACCCCCAAATACCGGCCCCGTATGTAGCTGTGGAGACACATTTAGCTGCATAGATCTTAAGCAGTATATCTACAGGTTTCCCGCCCAATCTTTTGGCAAATTGTTTAACTGCACCTATCGTGCGAGAGAAAGCCAAATTACGAGAAGTGATTGCTGTTGTCCATGTGCCCTTATTATTAAAAGTGATGCCTAGGTAAGAGAATGTTTTAGTCATGGCTATCTTTGCATGGTTTACAAAGGTTTTGCAGTCTAATTTGGAGTTATTTCTAGAGGTACAACACATTGTAAAAGTTTTTCCAACATTGATTTTTAATCCTCTAGTGCTCATAAAGGTTGAAAATCCCGTTAAAGCTCTCTGGAGGCCCAGCTGTGTGCGAGCCATGATCACGGCATCATCAGCGTATAATAATAGTGGGACTGAGAGGCCATTTATTTTGGGATAGTCCACTTCTAAGTCAGATAAAAAGACTGCTACCTCATTAATATATAAATTAAAAAGGAATGGCGCAAGGATGCAGCCCTGTCGAACACCCTTTTCTATGGGAAATTTTCTAGTTCGCTCTCCGTTTTTGCCATATCTAACGTGGCACCTGCATCTCTGTATAATTCCTGTATAAAAGATAGAATGTGCAAGTCTATTCCCATTTTAATCAAGGTCTTCCATAACACTCTATGATCCAGGCAATCAAAGGCCGAGGTTAGATCAACGAATGTTAGGAACAGGTTCCCTTTTTTTACACCAATATATTTATGCATTATGTACCAGGTATATATGTAAACTAATCTTTGCCTCATAGATTTCGACAGTGGGAGTTTACACGCCTACTTACTTGCCTCCCATTGCATACACATGTCCAAGTAGCCTGCCTTTGGAATTGTTCCTTCCCACCCCCCAATTACCCTCGGTGTTCATTGATGCTATTATGCGTGCCCTGGTTGCAGTAATGTTCTGTTAATTCCTTTTAGGTCAGATGCTTTTGCTTTCCCCTGCCTGTTGTCATCACTATGGGCGGAACAATGTCTATTGCCACTACACTGCTACCACTCTATTGTATTACTGTTCTCGCTGAAAAGAGTCTATAAATAAATGAAAACACTAGTGACCAGAAACACTGCTCCAATACTTGCGCCCCCCCCCCTTACTAGAGATATAGTTTTCAAGAAACAAACCCATCAAAATAAAGTAAAAGAATAACAATAAATTACAACCGAACAGAATCTGTCTGGAAAACATGCTTTCAAACAATATAATACAAAAAAGCAATAAATTGTTCGAGGACAAAACAGGTGACTATGGAGACCAATAGTGAAAAGTTATGAGCGAAGCAATATCACTTATGAAAGCTGGAGTGTCAATGTTTTCATGTGTTCGTACGTTTCACTGTTTTTGCTGTCCCTCTTTATTTTTCCATAAACAGAGGGACAAACTAGTATTGCCACAAATTATTCAACGTGTGTCCACCCAGCAAATGTAACAATGCTACCATCTGTCTGGTGATAAAAAAATATATAAAATAAAAACACCAGGGCCATGTTCTTGGCACTTAAATAACTTCAAAATAGATCATGTATCTTACATCTAACCCTACTATAAGAAGCAGGCAACAACCCTAAGAGAAACATCGGAAGCAGCTACACATTAAGAATCTGAAGAACCTTTTGTGATACACAGCATGCGAACTCACGAAAATATATTTCTCCCGCAGTCTAGACCTGCGCCGTCCTTAACAGCTCGAATTACAGACCAGGAGAGACAAATAGTCCTCAAGACACGCGTTTGCATTTTAAAGAGGCTGGATGGTATCGTTTCCTCCTTGTAGCACATTAGTTAATATCTTCCTTTAAGTTTGGGTTCTGTAAAATACCACGCTTTATTTTTATTTTTAAACGTAAACATTTCGCCTTACACAAACCTGTAAAGTGCACCGACTGTTTTAAGACTGCGGAAGCGAAGGATTCCCCATCTGAGAAATGCATGTGCGCACTCGATTTCGGGTCTTAAAATAGCCTTTGACAAAACTACGAGGGCCTCGCTTTTCTTCATGTCCATACAAGTCCATGGCGAAAACAAAAATAAACGTAGAATGTAAGAACATATGTTTAAGAAATCGTGCACCATTTCCAATCACAAATAGGTCAGAGGACCCGCGGAAAGACACCCGAGGTGAGAATATCTTTATTTAATTGTTATGATTGAAGTGCTATACAAACACTTAAAATGCATTAGTTTCGGTTCCTGAGTTCGGGGGGGTGGGAGGGGGAGGGAATAGAAACAGTCACAGAAGACCACTCCATTATCAACAAGCATTTACAATGCAATGGTTTCGCCTTTGGAAAAGTTAGAGTTATTGGCATTGTAAGTGACAAAATTTGTATTTATGTGTTGGTTTTGAAAACAGATAAATACATGGCATTGTCATTTACATTGCCATTAGCTTAATCTCTGCAGTCACTCTGCACTCTCTAGCACTCCCTACGCACTCTCCACTCTCTAGCACTCCCTACGCACTCTCCACTCTCTAGCACTCCCTACGCACTCTCCACTCTCTAGCACTCCCTACGCACTCTCCACTCTCTAGCACTCCCTACGCACTCTCCACTCTCTAGCACTCCCTACGCACTCTCCACTCTCTAGCACTCCCTACGCACTCTCCACTCTCTAGCACTCCCTACGCACTCTCCACTCTCTAGCACTCCCTACGCACTCTCCACTCTCTAGCACTCCCTACGCACTCTCCTCCACTCCCTACGCACTCTCCTCCACTCCCTACGCACTCTCCTCCACTCCCTACGCACTCTCCACTCCCTACGCACTCTCCTCCACTCCCTACGCACTCTCCACTCCCTACGCACTCTCCACTCCCTACGCACTCTCCACTCCCTACGCACTCTCCACTCCCTACGCACTCTCCACTCCCTACGCACTCTCCACTCCCTACGCACTCTCCACTCCCTACGCACTCTCCACTCCCTACGCACTCTCCACTCCCTACGCACTCTCCACTCCCTACGCACTCTCCACTCCCTACGCACTCTCCACTCCCTACGCACTCTCCACTCCCTACGCACTCTCCACTCCCTACGCACTCTCCACTCCCTACGCACTCTCCACTCCCTACGCACTCTCCACTCCCTACGCACTCTCCACTCCCTACGCACTCTCCACTACCTATGCACTCTCCACTCCCTATGCACTCCCTATGCACTCTCCACTCCCTATGCACTCTGCACTCCCTATGCACTCCCACAATATTCTGAAACTCATAGTTTGACCATTTACGTTAACCGTGCGAGTCACGACACGGTGGGGATGGCTAAAAAAACTCAAAATTGGCTAAAGGTTCCTCTACAAAAATAGCACCATACCAACAAAGAGTTTGTACTATCTGTCTGAAGAAACAGTTGTGTGGGATTTTTGGCTTCAAGGCTATTACCCACTGAGTCGACGGGATTTATGTAACTATTTTTCCCTTACAACAATCCCACTTGTTTGAAGATGTTCTTAAGCAAATGGGATATTCTAGTACAGCCATATGCCAATGTTCTTTCTAAATGACGCCATGCATCTATGTAGTTGACTGCGTTGTGAGAGATGCATTGTATTGATTTGTGAAACGCAGCACTGGCAAAAAGTGGAGTGTAGAAAGTAATTAGGGGTGGAGGTTCCGAGTGGTAGCTCCCCACATGCACTGCAAATCCGTGGTTAATGTATCCTGTAAAAAAAGAGCACTCCCGGATTTTGAGAATGGTCATGCTGGGAATTCAATTTCTATTGTTTACACAGTGCAAGACACCAACCAGCATGTATAAAAGGAACAGAGTGGCATGGAGGGCGGCAGTGCATCAGAATGACCAAAAGTCGGCCTACACAATGCAGGGCCTTTCATTGTTTACAAATCCATGCATTTGCGCTCACGCAGTTTTGCTTGGGTTAATAGCAATTAAGAATGTAACGTGCATCAGCAGACACGCTACAAATCAATACAGAGTGCTGTGTGGAAGAACAGCTGTTCGATCAGGAAATGTTAAGGCGCACTGAGTGTCGGTGGCATTGCGATTAAGAACAGCACGGTGATGTGAATACATACGTAAACATTTAAAATGTCGACGACAACGCAACCGCAGACAATAGCATCCGCCTCCCGACCAAGGCTTTAGAACATCCACACCCCCTGCAAATCTAGCACTTCGGCTATGCGCCCGAAAACGTATTTAACCCAAAATATAGCAGATAAATTTCCATGACCATCTAATCCCAACACATGTATCTCACATTATCTATACCTCACTACACCCTCACCTACACTTCTGCAGCCTCATTTCAACTGCACACATTCTCAGCCTACCACACATTTGGGGCAGTTTGTCAACAAAGGACATACAATCTCAACTAATACACGTTATATAAGGTCACACCGATGCGATCAATCCATAAATCCCTGAGCACGTGACATCTGCCCATCTCTACCTTACACATGTATCGCATCCCAAGCCAGCTTTGCCCTCATTAACGTTATTCAAATACACCCTGCCTATCCTCCTTATATTTTCCAACTGCCTCACATGCACGCATTCAACACAAACTTTTTGTTTGTGTATATATAGATATATACACAGTCACAGCAAATACATAATCCTTTAATACAGAGTATTTCATCCTTTTCGCACATACGTATAATGACTTCAAATTTGCATCGCCTAAAGACATCCCTAGCGCGAGTATCCTCCCACCAGTTTTCTAGACATTGCAGCAATTACATAAGGAAAGATAGCATCGCATCATACGGCATATAATATACAACACACATAAACAGCTCATCTACCCATGTTAAGCCCCCCACCTTGTGTCTCACCTAAATGACCCAGGGCTTTTCAATCTGTGGGACTCGCTCACTTTATCCCCAATGTTACTCTGAATGTTTTTAACCCTGTACACCCCCACCCATGAACCGGACTCTAGGTTTCCGGTCACAGTATGTATTATACCACAATTGAACGATATTCCTTCAAATCTCCCTCCATACCCCTACTGCTGCGAGCTATCCTAGTCACAACACAACCCCCTCGCTCTTCAGCTCCCCCTCCGTCATTTCTGCTCCACGTAGTCTGGGGGTGGGGGGGGGGGGGCAGGAACGGGCAGCGGAAGGGGGGGGCGGGAACGGTTAGACGAACAGCGGGAGATGGGGGGGGCGGGAACGGACAGCGGGAGGGGGGGTCGGGAACGGGATAAAAATAAAAAGGAAACAGAGAAAAAGACATTAAGAGCCAAAACGTCAAAATACGTAAACTTACAAAGTAAAAACACATTTATAAACAAAATGCCCCTTACCTGATTGCCTCGTGGGAACTCTAATCTTGCAGCCAACTCCAAAACAAGCACCACGAGCACAGGGAGGGAGGGGGGCGGGAACGGCGCACGGATAGCGGGAGGGGGGGACGGGCACACGGAGAGCGGGAGGGGGGGGACGGCGGGAGGGGGGACACGGAGGAAGGCAGGACCACACAGCTATAGGAACGGACAGGAAAGGAACCACTCACCTGGACTTCCTCGGCCGGCGGTCGGCCGCCAAATGGCCCAAACAAACCTCAACCAGCCAAAAAAAAAGCCCCGCCCACCGCCGCATGACGTGGCCAAAAGAGAAAAATTCTCGGGAACGCCCCCGAATCTGGTCCGGCCTTGACGGACAGATCCGGCACCCAATGGCTAGCCTCCATTTATGGAGCTAGCCAATGAGAGCCGGGGGACGTTCCCGAAGTCCTTATTGTAAGCAAAGGATTTCGCCTGCGCCGAAAAGCTGCGCAGAGCGCAGCCTTCGGCAGGCGAAACCCAAAAAGCACTGGCACCGCTAATAGTGCTCAAGTTTTGGACCTATGTGTTTTTCCAATGTCTGCACTGGCAAATAAACAATTAGACAGTTGCATCATTTCACATGTGTGCGCATGAGTGATGAGGTGTGTGGCCAAATGCATCACCAAAAGTACACGCTTACAAAATGGACTTACCCACCCAAGATGGATCAGTAAATAAAACAAGCATTTGCAAAGCAACAGGTATCGCATTTGCGAGAGTTAACTATTGGCATTGTAAATTTCGATGCCTTTTATTTATCGGTTTGTTTTTAAAACATAAATAAAAGGCATGGTCATTTACAATGCCAATAGCTTAAACTCTCGCAAACTTGAGACCTGTTGCATTTCTTTAGACGCGGCTAGTCGTAAAGGTGTGCAGCCGCCATTAAAATACAAGCATTTACAATGCAATAGGTCTCGCAGCATTAAAGTTTGAGTTACTGGCATTGTAAATGACAATGCTTTACATTATTTTATTTTTTTCATTTGCAATTGGTATATAAACATTGTTTGTGAATGGTTAGCCACAGCACTAAGCAACTTACAATAACACGTTTACTGACAGTAAAGTTACTGACTGCGCGACAACGCAGAGCTTGAAACAATGACGCAAAAAAAGGTTAGGGAATGTGGTTTATTATGAATTAATGGTATCTAGAAGCACACATCTCCTCCAGGACAGACCTAATGGCAGCCGGCCATGTCCTAACGGATGTCCTGAGGAAGACTGGTGTAAAAGCATTGCCCTGGCGTGTCTGACCAACAGTCATTTGAACCTTGAATACCCCTGGGCAGTGAAAAGATGAGCTGTCCGTGCAAACAGGTGCAGCAGGGAGACTGCAGACAAATTCCGAGGGTGACCCAACGAAGAACAATTTCCCATGGCCTTGAAAGACCGCAGTGAGCGCACGGGTTCAAGAAAGAAGGAAATGTCCCTTGTCTCCTACTGCACAGCTGCTTTCTCCGACCAATCTCGTAATGCACAGTGCCTGCTTTGCCCACTCCCTTAAGCAGAGCAGCCTGCTCCATCATGCCGTAGTGCACACCTGCCTACTACATTATCCTCAATGAACAGCTGTCTGCTCCATTAATCTTTTGGCAGTTGACGGCCCCCTTACCTCCTACTGCACTTTTGTCTGATTCGCAGTGCACACCAGCCTTATTCACAATCCCCTAACACAGAACTGCCTGCTCCGCCCATGTCCTAATACACACCTGCCTGCTCCACCACCTTCTAACAGAATACACAGTTGCCTACTGCGTTTACTCTACTAATGTATAGCTGCCTGCTCCCCAATCTCTTGAAAGTTGACTGCTCCCGTCCCTTGTCTCCTATAGCACAACTGCTTGCTCCGACCACTCTCCTAATGCACGGCTGCCTGTTCCACCATGCAGCAGCGCACACCTGTCTGCTCACAATCCTCTAATGCACAGTTGCCTGCTCTACTAATCTCTTGACGGGTGACTGCTCTCTTGTCTCCTACTGCACACCTGGCTGCTCCGCCCATTTCCCTGTGCACCGCTGCCCACTCTCCTCATGCACAGTTGGTTGCTCCACCATGCAGCAGTGCACACCAGCCTTCTCCACAACCCCTTAACACACAGCTGCCCCTCCACCCCCATCTTCTAATGAACACCGGTCTATCATGACACACCTGTCTGTTGTCTCCATCACGCACCGGACCCCTGAATTTCCGCTCTCCGCCTGATGCACCGCCGTGTCTTGTGCCTGTCTCGATCTCCACTACCTGCTCAGCGGCTCCTAATACCTGGTACCAGACCTTCCCAGTAGCCCGAGCTCCTTGCCACCTCCTCTGGACACGGCACCCTGCTGCATGCATCCCCTGGCTGCCGTCAGAGCTGCCTGCTTCCCCTGGCTGCCGTCAGCGCTGCCTGCTTCCCCTGGCTGCCGTCAGCGCTGCCTGCTTCCCCTGGCTGCCGTCAGCGCTGCCTGCTTCCCCTGGCTGCCGTCAGCGCTGCCTGCTTCCCCTGGCTGCCGTCAGCGCTGCCTGCTTCCCCTGGCTGCCGTCAGCGCTGCCTGCTTCCCCTGGCTGCCGTCAGAGCTGCCTGCTTCCCCTGGCTGCCGTCAGAGCTGCCTGCTTCCCCTGGCTGCCGTCAGAGCTGCCTGCTTCCCCTGGCTGCCGTCAGAACTGCCTGCCACCCGTCTGATTTCTGCGTGTATTAAGAGTGGCTGGCTTGGGCAGCGGGCGGCCGGGATGGCTTGGGCGGCGCTGGCTTGGCCACGAGACCTAAAAGGGTGGCAGAAGCGTGCAAGGAAGGGGAGGAATAAAGTCTGGATTAGCCATACAGGTTCCTTAAACACTTATGCAGCTCGAAAACATGAAGGCAATGAACATGAGGCAGATGCTAACCCGGGAGGTCATCAATGTTCGATAGAATCAGTGCCAGTAACAAACAATACAAGTCTGTACTCACTTCTCACTGTTGGAAACCGGGCTACGGAATCCCATTTTCCGTGCGATGGCAGAAGCTTCTGGCTGGCACCCGCTCTGCGCAGACACTTTCTCTCTGCGATGCGATCACCAGCTCAATAAAAACGAAACCTAAGAGCCGCTCGCACCAGCCAGTGACAGGGAGAGGAATGCCCTGTGCGCCGGGTGCCACGCACAGCGCATCTGTCAGCGGGGCACAGGGGGCGCCTACGGGCTCCAAGCATGCTGCCTTCCCCGTGAAGCCGGCCAGGAAGAGAGCAGTTTATCTGCGCGCGACGGAGACGCTGGCGACGTGAGCGATCCGAAACTAAAATGGCGACAGACGCACGCGCGCGACCAAATCCTATGCGCGCATGGCCAGCTCTCGCCTCTCCCATTCACAATGCTGCTCGCGTGCACAGCTCTTGTCTCCTTTTGTCGGCTGAAACGATCACTATAGTTCTCTGGCGAGAACGCGCTTCGCGAGTTTCTAGCCAAGACCTAAAAAGCATGGTATGGGGAGCTTTTACAACAAAAAAATAAAAGGCCATTTGTTTGTCAAGTTGACAAATGCCTTTTTTTAATAAAAAGCGCCCCATGCCATGCTTTCACTAATAATATTTAAAGTTAAATCGAGATGTTTCAGTGTTTTTAACAAACTAAATAAGTCTCATTTATTATGGTGAGGGATGCACCAAGAAAGGCGCGCACTGGTTAAAAGAAAGGTGCATGCTGGTTAAAAAAATAAAAGCAGTTGGGAGCATGTCTTGCCTGCAATGGCAGGCAGGAGAAAGTCATTAAAGAAAATAGCGCTTTGAGTTTGTAATTAAAGCCTACAGAGTAACAACACACCTTAAGAGGGCCAATCCTTATGGGAGGTTACAAGATGAGACAAGGCGGCACTAAGAAGGGACTACTAAGCCTATTGACCAATGAAAAGCCACTGTTAAAGGGCAGTGAAAGGAGCGAATTAAAAAGATCAACGGAAAATGGAGGGAGCTTCAAGTCGATACCTGAATACAGCATGCCTCACGGTAAGTAGGCCTGTAGCAATTTGCTGTTTGACCCCGCAAAAAAATATATTTGAGAAAAAAAGAGGGGCAAAAAAGACGGGCCAAAAAGTCATTGGGGATGGGGCAGCAACAGAATAGCACGTGGGTGAGATGCAACAGGAACTGGCCATGTATACAATGAAAATAAAGCTGGGTTGGGGAGGAGGGAAAAAGTAACACCAAGGAAAAGAGCAACAAGTGGGGGTGGGGAGAAGTATAACAAGCATTGGCATAGCCAATAGGTCTCGCCTTTGGGACCTTTTAAGTGTTTAGCCATGCAACAGTTGATGTTGTTGCACCAAGGATATTGTGCTGCATAACTAAATGCTTATAAGGTCCCAAAAGCTAGACCTATTGGCTATGCCAATGCTTGTTCTTTGAGTTCTGTGGTTTGTAGTATTGGTTTTATAATGTAATAAATAAAGACTTTTAGACCCAGAATTCAAAGAAAGAAAAAACAACCTGTGTAGAGCTACGCTTGGCATCCGACCTGTATTTTAAGTCCAGGCTGGTAAAAATATTAGAAAAACAATAAAACCCTGTACTTCCCCCTTCTGAAAGCTACACCTAAAACGGAAAACACATTAAGAAATCCGTTTTAAAAAAAAGTAATGTCTAGCCGTCTAAATCGTATCAGAATGATTATTGAGCAACCAGAGAAATCCTGATAATGTTTCACAATTTATTTTTTATCTGCCACCTCCACAGTTCCAGAATAGCAAAAACGTAAACGAATGGCTATTATTTTTTCTAACAAAATTGGCAACCCTTACTAGTCACGCAATTCCCGCTCATGCTGCTGTACTATGAAGCAAATGCATTTTTGCTCGCAAGATTTCATGCCAAATGTAACCTATTCGATTTTAACATTCAAAGAAACACGTAAAAATACAGTGTTCGTAACGAACACAATATTTCCTCCATTGATAAAACGACAGGTGAAACAATTCGATATTTAGATTTTGATTTAAACGAGCTTTTTCGTTCTGAGATTAAGAGCCGGAGGGAGACACTAGAACCACACAATGGGATGGCAAATGTGAAGTCAAGGTTGAAATTTGCCAACCAGAGCAGGAAGTGACATGGATGAGAAAGGCATTGTGGGTCTTCCCATAGAACAGGAAACAAGCCGGTAGAAAGAACGCGTCTGACACTGAGTGGAACAGCAGAGGGCTCTGAGCATGGTTTCTTTAACTGGCTGCAGGGAACCAACACCGGCGCGGATTTCGCAGTGACCGCTCTTACCCCGTGAAGCAGTTTGGGGCTGGCAACAGCAGGCATCTGGTATGGATAGTTTAAGTTATTTCGGATTTAGCGACACGTGCAGGATGATCTTGAAAGGCACGCTGCAAAAAAGCGCCAGAAAATAAGTGCAAATGAAAGATCTCAGTGAGTAGCTGTGTGCCTGGTGCGGTTCGTACGTTCATCCCTTTGCATTGTGGTATTTCTGTGTGTACTTTCCCACTATAAATGTATACGTACAAAGGCCAGAAAAAGGGAAACTTTCCAGATTGCTCACTTGGCACCTGCGTCTGTGACACTGGTCATACACACAGGCATACTCGGCGAGTGTGGCATTCACGCAGCACAGCGGAAACACCAAATCGAGATGGACAGTGTGTCTGCCACCAGGGCTGTTGAATACCTGCCCTGGTAGGGATGTCACTCACCAATGGTGGAAGAATTTACTCTAGCAACAAACTTAATGTTAAGATAGTTTAGGGAGGTGAGGTTACTCGTTTGATACTGGTAACTCTGTGGTTAGAACAACTGCTTAGATCTGTATGCAATATTTGGTTATAGCTTTGAATCATTAAATAGCTCAGAGGGTTGATGTGCCTACTGCAAAAATCTGCATGTATCCTGTATGGTATAATTTTTAATCCTTGTGGTTTTTGTAAAATATTTTATTGATCTTTTACAATGTGAAAATTTCCAGTCAACATGACCTTGTGGATTTTTAACTTAATTTTTGTAATGCAAGTTTGATTTTTGAATTGCTAAACTGGGCTTGGATGTTAATGATGGTAGTACATATTATGGTGTGTATATATCTTGGAAACTTGTGAAGTGACATTCAAGTGTACCTTTGTCTGTTGCTGAATCTGAGAGGAAGGTTCCACCTCCGCTGCTCTGTTTGACACCCAGCTGCTCCCAGCGGGCAGACAACTCGAACAGAAAAAGTTAATTATTGTCGGGCGATGGACAGTGCCTGCCTTCAGGATGCACTATTGAACATCAAAGTGAACTGAATGTGCATGAACCCTCGAATGTGTGGTGGTGTCAGGCGCTGGGGCATATTCGGGAAAGATCTAGTGCAACCAACCTGAATTCTGGTCCATCGCTGTTCCTGAACTAGAATCGTGCTGGTTCACAGTCTGTCCCAGCACTGGTTGTCCCATGTGATGTTTTTATAGGGACAGTCCTTACTATTGGGGCAGAAGGGAGAGGATGTGTCTAAATTGCTAACGTTCTAAACCTGGCACTCCAGTTTGACCACGCTTTATTCTACTGAGCGTCGTGTTTCTTCTCGGTGTGATCAGTGTGCGCACAATAGAAACAGGAATAGTACAAAGCGTCGTAGAAACGGGCACCTGTAATGTTTGCCTTTTGTATATTGCATTCAGAACATACAAGTACGAAGCCACGATGATTCTTTAAACTGCTACTACTACAAAAACAAAGGTGATTGGCCCATGCTGCCGTTTTTGCTGGGGCCACGACGCACCCTGCAGTTAGAAATGATAGCGGACCAGAGAGGGAGCATGTCTAAAAGGAGTACTGCATCCTGATTGGCTGAGGAGCCGACGCGGGAATCGAAACTAGTGGTGCGCGCGCACCAGAGGAGCAGGGGCAAGGGAGCGCGAAGACGCCGAGACGAGGTAAGGGATGTGTGTGTAAGCGCCGGGGGTTCTCTGTGTATGTGTGTGCGTGCGTGTGTGTATGCGGGGGGGTTCTGTATGTATGTATGTATGTGTGTGTGTATGCGTGGGGGGGCTGTATGTGTGTTGTGCATGTGTTGTGAAGAGCCTGTTGATGCGCGCGACCTGATCCCGGCAGGCTGCTGCTGCTGCTGCGTGCGCGTGACAGTCTGTTGTCCTCTCCGGCTCCCTTTGAGTCCTTGAAAGCCGGAATGATAACAATAGTCTCGCTCTGCGACAGCAGGCCTTTGGCCTGCAATCGCAGGGCGAGACCTAAAAAGGAGAGAATGATATGTAGCATGGAGTGGATATTTGCTGGGGAGAAGCACACGAGATTGAGCTGGAAAACACATGCACTCTTGGAGTGATTGACCCCCCAAAAAATTAAGTAGTTCCCTAAACTAAGTGAGTAGTAGATGGATGCCAGTAGGTTAATCAAAAGAATGGTAGTGAGACCATGCTCCAGGGAAAGGACAATCAGAAGAGGAAGGCAAGCAATCAAATAACTAAGCAAATGAATGACAGCCAATGGTAGAGGGTTTAGGCACCTGGAATCTCCTCGAGCACGCGTAGGTGCAGGGTGGCGCTATGCCCTGGATGGGCCCCCAGAGAGGTCCCCGTAGAGATGAACTTTGCACCCACCTTTCTTTTCTCTTTCCTCCCCCTCCATTTGCACACACGCAGCCGTGTGTTAAGATATAGTATTGGCAAAAGCTCCCGAATTATGTAGCTTGCTTACCGCCTGATTACTTTTATGGCACTAGCTGAAGTGTTCTTGTCAAATTGTTGGTTTGTTCTCAGTATCTAACATGCAATTTGACAATTTCTGTAAGATTAGATGAAATATGTTGCCAGAAATGTATCCTGATTAATTAAAGTGCCTAATTTTCCGATTTTCCTTGCTTGACATGCTTGCAAGCTACTATCTATTATATACAATGGGCCATGTTAGAGTAATCATTTCTGGATGATGCCTTTGATTGCACTTGCTCTACTGTATGATGTATCGATTTAAATGCCAATAGAGATTAAAAAAAAAAAAAAAAAAAGACAACCAATGGTAAGCAATGGACAAGCTGTAAGTTAACTATAAAGTACTTGGTAAGCCCACAATAGGTATATCACATTCAGACCGCTTCTACTGTCTGGTAGGCGAGATGTAAAAATGTATTGAGGTGATAAAGGAAACTTCCATCAGACAAAATGCTGAAGTTCTTCCATGGTGGACAGCTAAGGAGGGTAAAACAGCATCAATGTTCCCATCGTATGCATATGCCTAGTAGAAATTATGCCATGGACCACGAGCTGGGGATCTGTAAAGGGAGACTGGGCATGGAGCCAGATCATGTTTGGCCCAAACCGGGGAAGTCTAGGCCATTCGAGATTGGATTTGGTGTGTTCTTAAGGCTTTAACTTAACTGTAAGACCTTTTTCAGATCTCTACAGCTGATGGAAAAGGGAAGACCCTGTACAGGCAGAACACACAATCTCCTTAGGTGTTGCATAGTAAGGTTTGCAGAGGATGATGCAAAGCACTATAACGAATGGTTAAATTAGATAGTCTGGCCAGACAACTGGGACACGGCAACTGACACACTGGTGAATAAAACCAAAGTAGTCTTTGAATGTTTTCAGATATTTTTAACTGAGTAACTATATATACAGGTTTAAGTTCCTCATTCCGATAATGACAATGTTAAAACCTCACAGTGAAATGAAAACAGCATTAAAAACCAATATAAACATAGCAGAACGACTCGGGACCATTAGACACCAAAACCAATCCAAGAATGCATTTATGGGTGGGTTGGGAAGGGGACCCCTCTCCCACCCCTACCCGAAGCTATGCCCTTGCTAATCACCCCAAGTTCCGTTTGGTCCAATTCCCTTCCCAGGAGTTGTACTTACTACTGCACATTTCCCTACATTTAAAAAAGGGAGCTTAACTGTAGTAAACCATTTACACCTGCCAGGATTATTTGAGAACTCCTGGCAGGAGCAAATGAACAACCACAGAGTATTGATAACTGGTGCTTTGCACAGAAGGGAGCAGCTACAAAAGAACAGTTTTAAACTTCAGTACTCGACAACAAGACTATGAAGAATGTTCTTTTTTTGATAAGTTGATTGGCATTTATAGGAATCCCCACAATTACATTGATAGCACAATCAGGCACGTTACTTCGATAATCTATAACAATAAGGTTGAAGACAGAGACATGCTTATGGGGATTCAGGTTTAAATACAAAAGTAGGATGAGCGCAATGCATGAAAAACTCCCAGGAATCAGGACAAAAAGATTGAACCATTTACCCCAGATCTTTCCAAACAATTCAGGGTAACACGGGCCTCAAAGAGGGGTTCCTCCTGGGTCCCACACCAGTCCACCCCCGCCTCTAATTCCGTAAGGTAGGGGACCTAACCGGAGACCAACGCGCCGCAATGTCAAGTTTCGCTACCATCAAAGTGTTTCCCAGCAATTGTTTAACGGCCCGAGAGCTGTCCAGACCATCGAACACACCTAAAAGCAGATGCACCGGATCATGGGGAACAACCCATCCCAGGGTTTGTGTAAGCTCAAGTTCTACTTCCGCCCAGAATGCCGCAATGGCGGGGCACTGCCAGACCATATGATAAAAATCAGCCGGAGCGTGGTCACATCTTGCACAAGTCGGAGAGGGTCTCAGTTGGGCTCTGTATAAACGTGTGGGGGTTAAAAATGCTGTATGTAAATAATAGAGTTGAATGAGGCGCAGTTTGGAGGAGGTCAAGGTCTTGGGAGCCATGAGTGTCCTGCCCGTCTGCATCCTCCAGGGTGCCCAACCACTCCTCCCAGCGACACGCAATGAGTCTAGGGTTGGTGGGCCATTATTCCCTGGGGAGCGGTAGATCCGCGACACCCCCACCCCTACCAAGATTCCCCATCATCACCTGGGCCTCAAGGGGGCTGAACTCAGGGAGGGAGGTGGGAGAGGTAATGTGTGTATGGAGGGCGGGCCGAAGCTGCAGGTTTTTTTTTTAGAATTGGGAGGGAGTAGCGCTGCTGCAAATCTGTGTAGGCCAGGATATGGTCCCCAACGTCCCCAAGAAGCGAGATCCCAATGAGATCCGATTGACGAAAGTCTGAGGGCTGAAGTCTCCCTCAGCCAGGTACCGTGCCACAGAGGCGTTTGTTGGGTCAGCTTTCCATCCCATTTCGTGTGGCGTAAAGCAGTGCGCCAGGCCAGTAGGACAGCCCTGGTGATAGGGGGGGAAGGACTCGTGGTATGGGGGCCCCGTACAAGTAGGCCAAGAGTTGTGGAAAGTCCATCAACCGGAGCTGGACCTGGTATAGCGGGTCGAACCAGCCGCCGGCGAACCAGTTGTGCAACACAATAAGTCTAGTGGCCAAATAGTAAAAATGAAGATTGATCACACCCATGCCCCCATCATAGGGAGGTATCCTAAACTGAGCCAAGGCTATACCAGGCCTCCCGCCCTTCCATAAAAACAGAGTAAGCAGCCCATCAATCTTGCTGAACCAGCTCCCCGGAAGGTGAAAGGTTATGTTTTGAAGAATATATAAACAGCGGGGGATAACCATCATTTTTAAAATCGCACTTCTGCCCTTGTGATTAAGAGGAAGGGATTGCCATCGCTTGAAGTCTGCCTTGGCCCTAGTCAGACCCCCCCAGGATATAGCGGCATGGAATAGCAAATTTAGCGGCACAAAAATGGAAATTTAGCGGCAATTTTGCGGCATTTTATTTGGCCACTTTTCCTACAACAAACACAGATATCTTCGTTTTTTGAGTTATTTAACAATATGAAGAGGTTAACCCAGCACATATCGGCTTGGGGTATTCCGTACGGAGCTAATGCTGCTGACAAAGTCCCACCTCAAGGCTTTACGGGCGTTTAGCGATACACAATGAACCAGCAAATCGATATTGTCCCCGAACCATATTCATTAGGCAGAATAAACGACAATTAGTTTGGAAGGTATTGCGCCGAGGAACAAAAGCACATTTGTCCTCATGTAACAGCAGTGGGAGCAGGGGGAAGTAGTCTGCACGCTACGATCTTACTTATTATCTTGCATTCGGTGTTTAATAGTAATCGCAGTCTGTATGAGGGTAGACCTGTGGCTGGTTTTCTGGGTTTCAGCAGGGAGGTCACCCTTGCCTCTCTGGTGCATGGTGGCTGCAAGCCTTCCTCCAACGAGGAATTGTATAGCTTTTCTAACTTTGGCACCAATCGTGTTGCGTATGTAGAGTAAAAATCGATCGGCATCCCGTCTTAGCAAGCTCTTTAACGGCCCCACATAAGTCGCCTGATAAAACTGATATCCACTTGGACGTGTGGTGGGTTCAAATATGGGGAGGGATAAAGTAAAGTATACTGGTGAATGACACATTTACGTTGAACACGGTGTTCTCTTCTTTTCACTTAAACACTCTAATACTGGGCTTTCTTCCTCGGTCATCAACCATCTCGACTATGCTATCTTCATCCTTCCTTACCTTTCTGTGTGCTGATGTAACCATAACTAGTTTTGCTCTCTGCTGAAGGGTCCCTCCTCTTGCCACCCCCACGCTGCTGAAGTCACCTTAAGCTTAAATAGCCACGCCTGGCTCCTGTGGGGCTTAACAATGAAATGAGTGGGCGGGGTGGCCAGGTCCGGGGCAAGTAAACGTCCAAGCCGCGGGCCACAGGCCTTCCTGCCTCCCTTCGGCACCCGCTGACCGGAGGCCCTGTGCCCAATATGTGCACGGTGACATTACAAGCGCAATCAAAGAATAAACTTTGAGCTGCGTTCACATTCCGCTTCACGGTGCACACTGAACAGCCTGAGGGAGGCAGTCAGAATCCTTGCTGTAGCTGTGCCCTCCTGAGTTGCCACCAGGCGCTGTGGCACTGATTGTACCCTAAAGGCAGCCGCGGTTCATGCAGTGCCGATTTCGCAGGCACCTTTGTAAAAAAATCGCTGCATTTTTACAAAAGTGCCAATTTTTGCGGCTAACCGCTATATCGCGAAATCCTGGAGGATCTGCCTAGTAGCCATGGGCGTATGGTTGAGGGCCCATTCGAGCTTGGGGAGCAAGGTAACCAAGACACCCAAGTACTTGACAGACAGCCTACGCAGGGGAATATTTGTTTGCCAGTCGAAACCGGTATGGGATGGGTGGAGGGGGACCAGAGTGGATTTCGCCGGATTGAGCCGTAGGCCGGAGACTCACTCGAAGGCAGACAGGACTTCTAAACATAGTGTGCCTGAGTCCTCAGGTTCAGCTAAGAAAAGAAGGATGTCGTCAGCATAAAGGGCGACTGTCAACTTGACAGGGGTCCCAGGCCCAACCCTGGATACGGGGATCGTTGCGGACTAGGGTGGCCAGGGGCTCTATCGCTAAAGTAAATAAAAGTGGCGAGAGTGGACAGCCATGGCGAGTGCCCCTCTGAATGGGGAATGCCTCAGAGAGTACACCATTAATTACAACCCGTGCTCTAGGACTGGAATACAAGACTCGGATGAAAAGTATGAATGGGAGGCCGAATCCCATCGCCTCCAGCATATAGTCCAGTTAGCTCCAGTCAACTGTGTACACGCGCCACAGATGAACCCCACAGGCCCTTAGCCGATTCCAAAGAGATCTGGCGGATTTCCTCGCGGAGCAGTGCTAGCTGTCGGGTGGAGCGAGCGGCCTCAGCGGAAGTCTGGACTAGTTACAGCTGTGCAGCCTGCGTTTCAAGCTGCGTCAGATGGGCGGTCTGGGCCGTGCGTTTAGCATGAACCAGGCCTCTAGCGACGCCCCGCATGGTAGCCTTGTTGGCCTCCCACGCAGTAACCGGATAGGGAAACAATCCCTTGTTGATCACCCAATATTGCTGCAGCTCCAGTCCGAGGGTCTCAACGAACTCCACGTCCTGCAGGAACCAAGCATTCATCCGCCAGAACGCACGGGCTCCCGAGCCGGAGGGAGACCGGGGAATGGTCTCCCTCTAGATGCCTCGGGGAAGGATAGTGACCCCTAACACCAATTGACAATCGGTGGCCGATAACAGGAGCAAGTCCATACGGGAGTGGGTGTGGTGGGCCGCCGAGGTGTGAGTGTACTGTTCCCCGCGAGGGTTCAACACCCTCCAGGCATCGCAGAGACCCAGGGCTGAGGACCAATCTGAGAGGCACTTGGCAAATGCAAATCGCGGGACGCAGAGGGAGTACCTGTTGTGTCGCAGGAAGGCTGCATAACAGCATTGAAATCGCCTCCAATGACAGTCAAACCCAAAGGGAAATTTGAAATCACTAGAGTGAGGCATCGGAGAGTGAAAGGCATGGTGGCAGGGGGAATGTATGCACATAGGAGGTTGAGCGGATGACCTTCGATCTTACCAGAAAGGGCCAAGTAGCACCCCTGTGTGTCAGACTCCACCTGTAGCAGATTAAAGGGGAGACCCCTTTGAACCAATATGGCCACTCCGGGGGAGCCCCTAGCAAAACCAGAGTGCCAGACCCTGTCAAACTCATACCTGTCAAGGAAGTTACAGTGTGTCCTCAGAAGGTGCGTTTCTTGTAAAAAGAGAATGTCGGGAGCTTGGCGTTGGGCGCTGCGGAGAACCGCGGTTCGCTTTATACGGTCTAACAGGCCGTTGACGTTCCATGACAGAATGTGGAGGGTTATATTAAGAAAGGACGTCATGTGAGCAGGTGATGTGTTTGCGGGCCAGCACGGGGGCCTGAATCTCAGGGCAAGTGGCATCACGTGATCCGGGTGTATGGATAGAGTGTTTGTAGTATGATAGGTCTCAAATTGGCGAATTTGGCATGTGCCTTCAAAGAGCTGTCACGAAAAATAATAAACAGGGGCCCAAACGAGGCCATCACATTAAACAATTAGGAGACAAACAGTCACCCCGCCCTACACTTCTGGAATTGAAGCATCTGCCGCCCGGGAAAATAATTCTACGAAACAAAACTAAGAATACAAAGTAATCCGAATGCCATGCTAAAACGATTAGCATAGCTTGGTCTTGGCAAAGATGGACCCCTCTATGTAGACGGATATGAAATCGTTCACAGTTGCAAGAGTCAAAGAAACAAATCACGAACCCCAGTAAGACTCCATCGTCCTCTTCGGAGGGGGTGTCAAACACAACTCTGAGCAGGGCCGGAAAGATGAGACCGTAGCGGAGACATAAATTGCAGAGTTTCTCTTTGACGTCGTCATAGGTTCGGCATTGAGCCTGCACCTCCCTGGTGTAGTAATCCAGAAAGAGCATAATCCTGTTATTTTGGTAAGACACTGGACCTTGCGACCGCTCTGCCCTGAGATAGCGTCCCTGTCTCAGAAGTTGAGGACCCTCATTATGATGGGCAGAGGTGGGGCCCCAGGCGGAGGCAGAGGAGCCAGGGAGCGGTGGGCCCGTTCGATTGCGAACCACAGGGACAGGGATTCCTTAGGTGTCCAGGATCTTATCCAGGTCTCCAGAAATGTGTCCAGCCGGCCCAGTTCCACCCCTTCGGGAAAACCTATGAAGTGTAGGTTATTCCGTCTTGACCTGTTTTCGGCATCTTCGGCCCGCCGATGAAGTTCTGAGGTCTTCATTTGGCCTATGTCGTCCTCTGCCGCGGAAATGCGCGATTCCACCTCTGAGATCCGGGTCGTCGCATTGCGCAGGTCTTGACGAATGAGGGCCATGTTCACCCTCACCTCACCGATCTTGTTCTTCACTGCGGCTTGTGAGGCACCAATTGCCTGTAGGATCGCGGAGAGATCACCCCAGTGGGGGCATTTGATGCCCCCCCACCGGGGTCCCGGTCACCGGTGGTGTCCTGGTCCATCTTTGTCTGGGTTTGCGGAGCAGATGTCTTTGGGGCGCGGTCCCTGCCCATCGTGGCCGTGGAGAAGCCCCTGCCACTGGATGGGTGAGGGAAGCAGTCCGCAGTTGTAGGAAAGGATGGAACAGACACCCAGGCCGTCAAAGCTCGGGTCCGGGCGTCAAGGCCAATCCTCCCAATGCTAAGGGATAAACAGCACGAATCTGGAGAGTTCCCCTCCACCTCCATCCGATAAGAATGTGGCACTGCCCACCGTCCCGGGAAGGCTGGTTAGGGGTTGGTGAGGGGGGCCTAAAAGAAAAAAAAAAAAAAAAAAAGCCCCGACAGCCGTGGAATAATCCTGGTACCGCAGGCTCGTGGCATTTGGAGGGTCCGGTGCCACTCATTGCACCCAATCAGCAGGGGGGGGGGGGGGGGGGGGGGGGGGAAGACACGCAGGACAGGAACGGGCTAGGAGATCCACCCGTGTGCACAGGCCGGTGGATGTCAAATTGCACCCCCAGATGTGCTGCGTGGTGT
Source organism: Lissotriton helveticus (assembly GCF_964261635.1). NCBI lineage: Eukaryota > Metazoa > Chordata > Amphibia > Caudata > Salamandridae > Lissotriton > Lissotriton helveticus. The sequence continues at coordinate 1,817,458,361 of NC_136065.1, read as the reverse complement.
GGAGGCAGAGAAGGGGTCGCAGCCACACCACCTACTACACCTCTACCCCTAGCACCCCAGTAAATGGCCCACCTGCTGTTAACGCCCCCCACTCCCCAAGAACAGTCACAAATAACTCCACCGCACATACTTGCAGCCCCTCTAACATGACCCTTCTTATCCCCACCCATATCCCCTTCATCCCTCCCCCCCGGACAGAACATCCCCCACCCACAACACACCACCATCTGAACAAGCCACCGCCCAAAGTTTATCCACCCCCCCCTCCCATCCCCCCCACGACAGACACCTCTCCCTCCCCATCTCCCTTCCCACTCCCACCCACGAGTCTCTCACACCTGACACAACAACTCCCACCCACAACACGCCTACATCTGCACACACCATCACTCGGAGTTTATCCCCCCATCCCCCCCATCCCCCCCACGGCAGACACCTCTCCCTTCCCTGCTCCCTCCCCACTCCCACTCACAACTCTATCTCCCTCCCAACAAAAGATACAGAACATACCTCCTCCCTTACCTTAGCATCCCCCTCTCTCCCACCTCCTATTCTCAGCCCTCACTACCCTCCTGTCTCCCCCACTGTCCTCAGCCTTCACTCACTATTCTACTCACCGGCACCGTCTCCCACTGAAGTCACTACCTATGCTTCCCACCCACCGCCTGTCTCACCTACATCACCCACACCCCTCGCCCACAAACACGTCCACTCCTTGAATACCATCCCACTCATTAGCTCCGCGGAACCCCTCAATAACACTAGTATACCCCCCCCGATACCCTGCCTGCTCACCAGCTCACTACTCAACCACTCACCAACGGCTCTCTCCACCAACACCTTCCCCAATGACCCTTCTGACCGGACTTTATCCACCCTCCAACAAGTCAAAGAGGAAATCTTACAAATCAAAAAAAGACATCCACGCAATCAAAGACCTTCTCTCCTCACAGCCCAGTCTACCTCCCACCATCCCACTACCCTACAAACGACGCACACTCCCTGCATACCCTCGCCCCCGACGACACCAGCAATGGCCCACTATCCCCGTGCGCAATAATTCCCACCGCCCCCGTCGTGTTCTCAACTCCTTGTCGGACCGCGACCTATGCTCTCTCCTACGCTCTTATGGCCCAGGTCCGGTAAAAGACTTTTCCAACTCACACATCCCCATACCCACAATTCTTACAAACCCTCTAAGGCCCCCAACACTCAACAACAGAGGCTCCGTCCCTAACAACCTCAGAAAAGTTCCCCTCACACTAGAAAGCTCGACCACCCTTCTCTCTCCCAAACTCAAATGCATCCTACTAAACTGCAGATCGGCCCAGAGACATTCCTCCGACATCGCGGATCTCGTCTCAGATAGGGATCTGGACCTAGCCATTCTAACGGAAACGTGGCTCACTGAAGCCTCTACCCCGATTATGGACATACTAGTCCCCCCCAATTATCACATCATTAGGCTGGACAGGTCTCCTGGCAAGACGGGCGGGGGAATTGCATGCATTTTTAGGAGCAACCTCTCCGTTACTCAAGTCACCTCCCCCTCCCTTTCCTCCTGTGAACTCCTCTGCCTCGACATCACCAGTGAGGGCAAACAAGTCTGTGCTTTACATCTCATCTATCACCCGCCTGGTGACAATCTCATATTCACCCAACAAGTCATGGACCTGATCACTTCCAATGCCGGTCGGCAGACCACTCAAGTCTACCTGGGTGACTTCAATCTCCATTGGAACGATCAGAAAGACACCGTGGTGAATAGTCTCAAAACTTTCCTCAATGCGCTTGACCTCACCCAATTATGCGATAAACCAACACACGACAAAGGCGCGATACTCGATCTCATCATTGCCAAAGAGAACACTATTCAACTGGAGGCGATTCTACCCTGCGATTGGTCAGATCACCACATTATCACCTTCTTTATCAACGAAAAAGTTAAACCTAACCCTACTCAACCAATCAAAACCAAAGCATGGAAAAGGGATTTGAAGAATCTCAACCCCTCTACCCTACCTCCCCACATCGGCAACCTCCTCCTTCCCCCTTCAGGGGCCTCAGAAAAAACAAGAACAAAGTTTATTACTCATGAGGAGAGCATGTCATTTGGGACACTCACATAGTGTCTTCGGGAGGTGCTCTAACAAGTTTCTCTGAGGCTTCGTCTTTTATACACAGGTTTATGACACACACACATCCTTCATTACAATCAAGACATTGTAAAGTACGAAGATATTCCAACACGTGGCTACAGTAGGGGCCCTTGTCCTCCATACAATAGGAGGGGGCTGTCATGCAGCTGAGTGTGCTGTTGATTCCGTTGGAATGTGTGCTCCTGATCGAATCTCAGGGGGTGGGGTGGTCATGATCAATAGTGGTTCCTTTCAAGAGAGGCGAGTGCATACAGTAGTGGGCAATGAACTGTATCCTCAGGCTAAGGGATGACCAGCGGTCCGTGCAGACATTCAGGCTCAGAGGAAGAGGTCATCAAAGGAGGGGTATTCATGGAGGGACAGGAGGTGTTGGTCAGGCGCGGGGTGTGATCCCTAGAGACAGAGTCATGCGGGAGGGGAGGTGTTCATGACTTGTACATGTGAGAGCGGGGGCAGTCAGGGTGCATGGGGGAAGCTTGCAGGGTCAGGGAAGGGGCTGATGATCGATCGTGAACAAGGAGACCATGATACCTAAAATGGCTGTCGTGTCCGTGTGTGCATGGGTCTATGCTAGCGGGGTAACACAGTCAGTGCTTTAGCGATATCCGTTCTGCTTACAAAAAGGGGTACGGTGAACACAAATGAACGCCGCTTATGTGTATATATAATGCCAATTTCAACAGTCGCCGCTTTTAAACATAGCTAGTACATTTGTGTTTACCCCAACTGATGGAGTGTACATATAGTCATGTGTGGCCAATGAAATAACGTTCGTCGAATGCTAGCAAATTGCGTGTAGCCATATGCAGTCGATACAATTGGCGGAATACGGTACATATGAATTTACATTCGCTGCGTTATTCATAGATCGGTATAACACGTAGTCGAGGGCAATCAGGAAAAACGTTTCGACATATTGTAGACTCAGGTTCTGACTTTCTTTTCAATGACATCAACATATAGTAAAAAGTGCTATATGAGACTTTTGGATTTAAGTGACCAAAAACATTTTTGAAAGGAACAAGAATTGAGGGAGAAAATTCAGGAAGGGGGTCTTAGTGAAAATGTCTTTTTTTTTTTCAACGATGAGCCACCACTGGTAGACTCTGTTAGTCCGTTTTTCTTTTCGTTGGCGCTTTTGAGCACCGGCGGTGGAGCTATAAGTCCAGCTCGGAATCATCCTTACGCGTTGCAGGGTGCGATCAGTCCTCTGCTGTTAGATCACAGTCCTGTTTCCTAACTCATTTTCTTAGGGGTGCCTCATGCTGGGCACCTGCGTGTCTTTCTTTTTCCGTGGCAAAATCCCAGTCCATAGTCAAAGTTTATATGAAAAAGTTTGTTGAATAATCGAGGGAAGAGAGGGCGGAGTGGGGCCAGATCTTTGAACACACCAAGAGACCAAGGGAGCAAAGGACAATGAGCAGGCAGGCCCATCAGTCGGACTCAAAAGGGGACGGGGACTTCAGGCACGAGTGGGTCAGCAAGTCGAGGGCTTCAAGGTAGCCCTTCATTCTTTCATCTGCCGAGTTTGAGAGTTGTGCCTCGTCCCGCGTCTCGTTGCTCTGCGGCTCCACCTTTGGTTGCGGTCACATGTGCTTCATGATCTGTGGCCAGGCTGTGCGTCACGTCCAGCTCCTCTCCTCCGGTTATTATATCTTTAAATGAGTAGAAAACACGGTTTTTAGAAAAACTGGCAAGGGAAGACATTTATACATCTCAATTCCGTCCCCAATCCTATGTAGGTGGGGGATAAGTTCATCGGTCATAGTCAGAAGTCGTCATTTATGGAGTCTGTAGGAGTGCATTGCTATGGAATTCATAACCCTGTTCGGCGCTCATTCGTGACGTACGTGGAGAGAAATTGGACTTTTATACACAGTGTATTATAGCAAACACAAAGTCGAGTCCTTCGGGGTCGGCTAACTCTTGTAAATGGGGCGTTATCGTCATGAAGAAGGGGGAGGGGGTGGACGTAAAACATGCTCTTCTTGGGGAGTGAACGTTAATCAAAGTCATCAATTTCGCTTTCGAGGGTAGATGACATGAAGCTGGGGTTAATCGGGGGGGAAGGGGGCGTTTTTGGACAGGGAGCTGGGGTCGATCGGGAGAAGTGGGGTACTCTGGACATCCACACTTAAGTGCAGAGGAGCGAAGTAATCTGTGCATTGGGAATTGCATTTTTAGCGAACTGAGAAACAGGAGGCCATTGACGTTATAGTCCCCCTATAAAGGCCAGATTAGGGGACGTTAGTCGTCTGACCCGTCCTTTCTTTCATGACCAACTCGGGTTCTATTGTTTTGCAGAAAGGAGAGGTAGTAATATGGCAAGTTACAGTCGTTTTAGTTCCTGTCAATTTTTCCAAACACCTTTGTGTTCGACAGAGGGATGACGTAGATCCATGCATCACGTATACACAAACTCAGGCGGAGAAGACAGTACATGTATTATGTACGAAAATCCAAGACAAAACATAAAACAGTTATTGGCCAAAATTATCCCTTTCTGTATGCTGTGCATTCTTAGCATCCTAAGCTCTTTTTACCTTTTTCTTCTCTTTTAACCGTCGGCTGCCCTTACTGGTGGCTTTGATTGTACACACTTATGCCTTTGGCAATTGGTCATGAACTAACCTGGTCGGGCTAATGCTCACGGTGGTTTATTCGAGTTATTTTTAGCAAATGCGTTTCCAGGCTGAGACAACGGTTACGGTTGGTGTCAGTTGGAGAACAATGGGGCAGCTTGGAGTTTACATGTCTAGGAGGGTGCGAAGAAGGATGCAGTAGATTTTAAGTGTACCTCACCCCAAAATATTCCTTAAACTTTCCCTATTTAATTAATTGTGGGGTGCTTATTCATTAGCGCACGTCATTTTAGCTGTACTATTCAGGGTGCCAAGCGAAGTTACATTTTGTGGTTTCCCCTTCAGGCTGCCCTCCCAGGCGCTAAGTTCAGAGAGAAAAAATAGTCATGGTTGGCTTGTTGCGGTTAGGTACCATAATCAAACCCTTTTTCCCGTCCCTTCGTCCATTTGATCATCGTTTTCATACATTGATCGATATTCCGATGTGACCTGCAGAGAGAGGGAAAAAGAAGGGGGGGGGCTACATTGATAGACACATTAACGTGCATAAACCCAGAAAGGCTTTTACTTACTGCATACTCGGCCTATCTCCGCGGAATGCAGTCCCTGCCAACTGGGCGTTTTAAGCCCCGGCGGACCGTTAGTGTGACTCTTTTTATACAGGTAGCGCATAAAGTATAGGCTAAACACCAGGATTTTTAGCGGTTGCTTTTTGGCTGTACAAAAAGGAAGAACGCACACAACGAAAACTTGGACCCTTCATTTTTGCAATATTTCTACGTACTATACTTTTTAATCCTTTAAACAGTGGTCATTTATTCGAAAATTACCAATTCACACGTGACAACTACGTTTGCTTTTCCCAAAAATCTTTAATAAGAATGTCGGTGCATAAATATGGGCCTACAACCCCGTGGGCCGGCCACGGAGCAGGCTGGAACGGTTATATGTGGGGATACTTATTAGCGGAGAACTTTAATGGAGTCGGTGGTCGTTGATTTCATAATCTAAAAGTGCGACAAGTGCAACAAAGTCATGTCGAGACTTCAGTGTGAGCGAGTGTCATGAGTGTTGGGCTTCCAACTTTCAATAATCATGATGCGCCAAACTTAACAACAATTCATTGTCCGAATGTTCAATTAATACCCATCCAGGGATGTGGATTTCCTATAGCCCGACGCCCAGGACATTTTGTTTGGGGTCAAGGGCAACAAGTTTTAATGTTTATTTTGTCCTTGGGACAAGTAGGCCTAACCCCCTGCAGCACAAACTCTTTGGCTGCCAGTTTGCAGTATCACATTAAGGATCAGGGAAGGGCACTGTCTGCAGTTACGTTAATATTTGTGTGCATATGTTAATGCTCTTCAACCTTGTGTTTATGGTTCATTAATTGAAAGCCTTTATTAAGGTGAGCGCTGTATGTAAATAAGTTCTGACTGCACTACTGAGAGTGGTTCCAGTATAAAAATGTGTACACACGGTTTCAAAGTTTAGCAATATGATGCTATGCATTATGCCCGCAGAATGCTTTCTAATTAGATGCAAATATTTGCAGAAGCTTGAAAGCAAGATTAATGATTCTTTGCTTTTAATATAAAGGTACTGTTTCTTTGCAGCGTCATTTAGTAAAATGTGTTGATGCATGCTAGCATTTCCCAAAAATATTCATATTGAGAAATCAGTGTAACAAGTTTTAATAAGATTATGGGAAACATACAAATAAACAAGCATTGGCAAAGCCAGTAGGTCTGAAGTGGGCGGTCAGCTTTTTAGTTTTGGCAATGCGTGACTTATTTTGGCATTAGTTACTGGCACGGAACAAAACTAAGAAGAGATTAGAGAATTTTAATAAACACAAAGGGTAATGGTTAACGCCAGACCAAATTTGGGGCCCAATTATTAAAGAAAGTCTCAAAAGTGCATCCTTGTTATATGTCCTTGCATTAAGTGCAGCTATATGACTTTCATGATATGAGCCCTGGCATAATCAGAGAGGCTATACAAGAGCTCTTATATAATGAGATTGCTGCCATAATTTGTCGCCACACTGCATGGCACCAAAGTACAAGTGGATTTTCTTACAGGACAAGTAGATTTGTGAAGCAACCTGCCCCATGGACAAGTAGATATTTTAATAAATTCCACACCCCTGCCATCTGATGTCAATTTACCGTCTGAACACATAATCAGTACCCATCCAATATCAATTCATTGTCCGAACATATAGCCAGTACCCATCCCATATCAATTCATTTTCCGAACTGACAGTACACATCCTGAATCAATTAATTGTCCGAACATATAATTAGTACACATCCTATATCAATTCATGTGGTTAAAAAAAAAACCTTCATACATATCTCATGACACCAGGGCTGAATAATCGGGGTACAACAAGGAGTTGAAAGTTTCATTTGCATCGGCGCCATTTTGGGTGCGGTCAGGCAGAACCAGGCATAGTCTAAATTTCTAATAACTCGTGGTTGGCCCGGAGCTTCTTTTGGCAGTCCAAAAGTTCCGTTAAAGGGCAAAGGAAAGGATCGGTGGTCTGAACCATCAATCAAAAGGGGGAGGGAGGCAACAATGTTCCTACCGGGTCATACTGTGCTTTCACCGGAACTGATCCGAACTGTAGTCTGCAGGATTCTAGTCATTCAAACTGAGGCTGGCGACAGCATGGAAGCGCCGACGTCCTGCGGCTACATTTCCATTGTTCCGTGGGCAATCATGGCAGTCATTCCCCATCGGGGGTATCTGCGGGGGTCGGGGACTCCCGCGGTTCCTCTAGAATCTTCAAGGTCGTGGAGAACTATGATGGTGGAGTCAACAAGTGACCGGGCCATTCCTTCATGCTGGGCCCGCTCTTGCCAGGTCGATCGCCATTTTGAGAGTTCGGCAGCTACCGGCGATCGCGGGGTCAAATGAGCGGACGGGCTCCACCCTGCCGGGCGAGGCCCTGCAGTATCGCCATAGTGGAAGAGCCCTTTTCCGAGCGCCTGGAGCGCAGCTGGGAAGCCTCCACCTGGGGAGGCGGGAGAGACTTGTTCGCACCGTCTCTCCCTCCCAGTGCACCCCACGGCGTCTCGCTTGACATTTGTTATGGCCGGACCAGGCGATGAGGACGAGGGGGGGGGGGGGGGGGTCGGAGGCATGTGCAAGACATTCCCCCCCAGGGTTGTCGCAGCCATTATTGAAGAAAGAAGTGGCGTCTGGCATGTTTGAGCCGGGCCTCCGGTGGATGGCGGCCGGACGCTCTTCGCCCTGGCCCCAGGAACGGGTTCCTTGGTTCATCCGGTGGGGTAAGCCTTGGCGTGTGACGCCTCTCCTGGGCCTTTCATGCAGTGGCCTTTCCACTCCCAGGCCCTCCATGGATGCTGGTCCCGACTGGGAGGGTCGAGGACATAGACATTCCCCCCCCTGCAACTCTGCAGGGTTGTCGTAGCAGTCCCCTTGGCCGGGTCCCTTCGGCCTCTCCTCCGGCTACACCCTACGTGATGATCTCCGGCCGACTGTTGGCAGCAGGACCCGCCCTATATGTGTTGCTTCCGGCTGGGCGTAGCCGCAACCCTGGAAGTTTCCAGAATGGGGCGGATGTCTGTTGCTTTGTATCTTTCTCAGGTTGCCGTTATTGGGCGTTGCAGGTGGTGGGACAGAAATGTTTGGGGCAGTGAGGGGCGATGAAGCCTCGTTGCCTTGTGGCCGTTGCAATGCCACGCTTGGTTTCTCTTACTGTTCTCAGGTTTCTTATTACGGGCTTATTTCTAAAGTTTCTTGCTTCTAGGACAGTAATAGATTTTATCATTAAGCATTGTTATCGGTTTTTTTTTGTTCGTTATTTAATAAAAGTTCATCAGTGGCCTACTGATTTTGGTTTTCCTATTCCTTTCTTTCCAGGTTGTTTCATGCTAAAGTCTCTGTTAACAGAATACAGTGATCACTTCGTTATTATTGTATATGTCCTTTTCACTAGGGGTGCTCTCTGGTCGGGCCAGGTGACCTATCTCTAGTAAATGGTCCGGGTGAGACTGGTGCATCAATCAGTGGGGAGTAGATAGGCATGACATATTACAATGGGGGACAAAGGTCCGCATTACCTACCCTTCACTACTTGCAAAGACTAGACAGAGTATGGCGACTGTGCTTGTTTGTAAATAGAGAATACCTCCAAAAAGAACCAATTCCAAACAGTCAATGTTCGGGCAAACAATCAATCAATGAGGAATGAAATAGGTACGACGTGTTAAAGGTTTGCGTTACCTACCCTTCACTATCTGCAAAGGGAGAGAGAATATTCCTATTCTTCCCAGTTTGCAGACAGAGAAGATCCTTAAGAGAACCAACTTCGAACAATTCAATGCTCGATTCAATCAATAAATCAATGGGGAGAAAAATAGGTATGACGGATTACAATGGGGACAAAAGTCTGCATTACCTATCCTTCACTATCTGCAAAGACTAAACAGAGTATGGCGACTCTGTGCTTGTTTGCAAATAGAGAATCTCTCAGAAACAATCAATAAGTAATACTAGTATTTTCAAACAATCAATCAATCAATTTCGCAATTTGTCGTGTGTCACGACCTTACCCGGACCGGACCATGTGGACAGTTCTTCGCCTTCCTTTTTCCAGCGCCCGATCGTTCTCTTTCTCCATGTTTTTACCGCAGCATTCCTGTGGGATTCCAGTCAGGACAATAGGTCACTTGAGAGAGGTCCGTTCGGAATCGGTGAAGTTCATTCAATCGGCAGCCGGACGAGGGCCCTCTCAAGGCAGGTATACTCCAATCATTTAGATGTTCACCCCATCGTCTGGACCTCTCTTACCGGACCTTATGTCGCTGATGGGCCCCGCGTTGGGACGCCAATTGTGGAAAAGTCAGCCCATATCGCACCCGATGCCCAGGCTGCTGGTGCAGGGCGACTCTTCGTTCCCATCATAAATAATTACCAAATGAAGAGACGGGCACTGGAAGTAGGAAAACAAGAACAAAGTTTATTACTCATGAGGAGAGCATGTCATTTGGGACACTCACATAGTGTCTTCGGGAGGTGCTCTAACAAGTTTCTCTGAGGCTTCGTCTTTTATACACAGGTTTATGACACACACATCCTTCATTACAATCAAGACATTGTAAAGTACGAAGATATTCCAACACGTGGCTACAGTAGGGGCCCTTGTCCTCCATACAATAGGAGGGGGCTGTCATGCAGCTGAGTGTGCTGTTGATTCCGTTGGAATGTGTGCTCCTGATCGAATCTCAGGGGGTGGGGTGGTCATGATCAATAGTGGCTCCTTTCAAGAGAGGCGAGTGCATACAGTAGTGGGCAATGAACTGTATCCTCAGGCTAAGGGATGACCAGCGGTCCGTGCAGACATTCAGGCTCAGAGGAAGAGGTCATCAAAGGAGGGGTATTCATGGAGGGACAGGAGGTGTTGGTCAGGCGCGGGGTGTGATCCCTAGAGACAGAGTCATGCGGGAGGGGAGGTGTTCATGACTTGTACATGTGAGAGCGGGGGCAGTCAGGGTGCATGGGGGAAGCTTGCAGGGTCAGGGAAGGGGCTGATGATCGATCGTGAACAAGGAGACCATGATACCTAAAATGGCTGTCGTGTCCGTGTGTGCATGGGTCTATGCTAGCGGGGTAACACAGTCAGTGCTTTAGCGATATCCGTTCTGCTTACAAAAAGGGGTACAGTGAACACAAATGAACACCGCTTATGTGTATATATAATGCCAATTTCAACAACTTGGAAATTTTAATTATATTGTGATGTTACAGTAAGTCTGCTAGGAGAAACATGAGCCTAACGGTAGCACCACAATACAATTATCATTAATTCTGACGCCAAAAGTTCATATCGCGCATTTGTTGCTGTGTTTGTTTTTTAGTTTCAGTACATTGGTGTATGGTGCTGGCGTGCGAGGGGGAGAAAAGCGGGCGCCACAAATGGAAGTGACGGGGTTTATGTGGCGAATCCTCAACATGCCCGTGCCTCTGAAGGACTAACTAAAGTTAGTCAACTTTCACATGTCAAGCAAAGATGCCGCTTTAAAGTTAGTTGTGGCATGTTATTGGGTGGGCGAGTATTCATGTTTATTATCAATCCGATCTGCCCTAAAACGTAAGCATTAGACTGCAAATGGACATTGCAGACCCTTTGAATAAACAACTACTTTCTCTAATTTGCTGCGTTAACTTTAAACAAGCATCAGCACCAGCTGGCCCAAAGCTGTGGGAGGCGGAAGCAGCCGCACTGCGGAAGCTGCTTGAATAAAATGACAGTAAAGCAAGCATGGACGGCGTAAAGCGGGCGCCACAAGAGCTTCGGAGGAGGTGCCGCCATTTCGTTGGAAAATCAGCTCTAGTTTAAAGAAACAAGCATTTGCAATGCAAAAGGTCTCGCATTTGTAAAAGGTAGAGCTATTGGCGTTGTAAATGGCATTGTTTTTTACTTATTTTTGTGAGTAGTAGAGTGCGATATAAAGTAAATCGGATGATTTTTGAAAATATATATTTGTTCTTAGTTTGAGGTGATCCTTGTGTGACTGAATGAATGGAGTTGTGTACTGCTTTAATGCAACCCGAGCAAATTACTTTATTGGCATCGAGAATTGAAAAACTTTTAGGGAGTAGTCTGCACCTTTTCCAGCCGTACGATTGGTTCACGCTGTCTTCGTCACCGGGACTGCGACGCGCGATTGGAAGTTGGCCTCTTGTTGCTTCTAGGCGGTTAGGCAGTGGAGTGGAGGAATTCAGCAGCCCCAGAGTAGGAGGGTCTATCAGACGTGCTCGGAGGGCTGGGGGGCGAAACCAGGGGAGGAAGGTGGCGGGGTATTCTCAAAGACCAAGGGTGCTGCTGTCTGACACTGAGGGTACGGGAGAGGGGAGACCTAGGAGTTTAAACGAGGAGGCCAGGGAACTTTCCAGTTCTCGGAGGAAATGGGGGATCAGAGGCGCATGAAATTGGAGCCTTTCCCGGTGCTGTAAGAGCTAAGCGGAAGTAAATTGAACTCGAAAAGCCACGAAGAGCCATAAATCCAGACTGAAGACGCACGAGGTGACCATCACGGTAAGTGCGGTGCTGCTTGCATGTGTTTGGGTGGTGTTACTACTGTCAGAAGAGTTTCTTGGGCAGGTGCTACTGTAAAGTATTGGAGATCTGGTATCATGAGAGGTGCCCGGTGAAGGGTGGCACTGATTTGGAGAAGTTTTTGAGCGGTGCTCAGATGTATTGGGAATGCATAAATGTGGGAAGTGTGCAACGGGTGGTAATTTGAGGTGTTGGTGAGTAGTTCTGCTTGTTGCTTTACCTTTGCCTACAATTCGCTTTCAGTGGGAGCGCTGCACCTTGGCGGAAGAGGCGGGCCGAGGCAGGTGAACGGCACGGGGCGGTCCAACAACACCAGATGTGTGATCGGATCCATAGCGGCATTGGAGACAGAGGGAGCCGGTGCATATGACATCACTACTAACAGGGCATTGCAGGTAAAATGGGAGGCCGACAATGCCAAATTAAGTAGCGATATTAAATCACGAGAGGGATTTAAGGAGTTGCCTTTTGAGAGAAAACGTAAAAGGCTGAGCTTTGTGGAGAGATCCAGATTCATTTTCTAATGGTTATGGGGAGTAAAGGTGCGGTGGTAGGATTGTATAACTGCCACGTGGCTCCAATGTCTCTCGCAACAGTTTTAGGCAGTCCTGCGTTTTATGGCAAACAGCAATTAATTTGTAAAGCGAAGATGGACCATATCTTAATAACTAGGGCTACAAATGCTCTGGCATCATTAGTGCTTTTGGATAAACTGTTGCACATGACATGGGGGGTCTTAACTATGGAGATACACTTTCTCTCTTGGATTGCAATTAACTTTACTGAGTTGTAACACTTGCTGGGTTCTACGGCAAACCATCTATATGTGCACTTGCACTGGCACGCCCTGTTCGAAGCGCCAGACAGAGTATGGCAAGGAGACACTCTACAAATCACAAGAGATAATCAAGCGGAAGCGATCGCAAAAGTGAAAGCAGTCGCTTTTGAAACCACAAGCTCGCAAGTGGTACGCGCGCCACAGCGCGGCATGTGGTTTCAATTATCGCGCCCGTGTCTGGGCACGATAATTGAAACCACATGGCAGCGGTGCGCGTAATAGACACCAAAAGGCCATGGGCGGAGCAATGCGCCCGCCTTTGGCCAATTGTGTGCAGTCTTTTATAAAAACGACGCATATAAAGGCCAGTAGCATGGCCCAAAAGAAAAAGCACACGCACGAGCGTATGCGATTCTTAGGGTCGTTTTCAATCCCCCTACACAAAGTCTCTCACTGCGCACTGCACCGCTAGGCGTGAGACTTAAAAAACAAGTAGATAAAGCGCGGTGCTTGTGAAGCTGGCGCAGTGCTGACCGTAAAGTCTGTTCACAATTAAAACAAGCGGCCGCCATTGTCCCGGCTGCGCACGTCGTCCTGTCTGCAGTAGGAACAAATAAACTAGTGCTTACAGACTAATAACCACGTACTGTATAACAGAAGTAAAGGGGCCAGTAGCCATGGGAGGTTATAAATGAAGAAAAGGCGGTACTAAGGAGGGACTAAAGCAGATTACTGAACCAGAAGCCTGCATTTACAAAGGACAGAGACAGAAGACAATGACAGAAGACAATGACCGAAGCCCTACTTCTCAAATAACACAGGACACATAACGAATTACATTATATTCTACGCCTAAAGGAGAGCACAATGTCGGAAAGCCTCTCTCACCCTATTCTCAACTGCATCTACTAAGAAAACTGCACACGGTATTACACCATCTATCATTCCCTCTCCGTTCTACAACACGACTGCTACAATTTCCATTTATTATAATGGGATCACCCTCGTGCAGGCATCAGACCATAACCTTAATATACTGGGCAATATCTTCCCAATCATCAAAGCGAAGGTTACAAGACCCTTTCCCACCTCTCCTAACCCTCTGTCTCCCTACTCGATTCCCCTTTCAAGACGTTCTCCCTCTGTACCCCATAGCACAAATACACCCACCACAGACCCAATCGTCACTCCACTGAATGACATACATCTGCATTATACCTACTCCCCCCACCAGCTCCACCACTATTTCTACTACACATACCTCGCCTCGCACTCGCTTCACCTCATCCGTAGCCTTCCCACACGCACCCTCGCCCCACCCTACCACTCCCCATCTTCACATCCACTTCTTCGTCACCTCTTTGGATAGCTCACGCCCCCACCATTAACTCCATTCCAGATTATACTCCAAGCTCTCCGTACACAGCTACTTCCGTTCACTACGCAGTCCCACCCGCTCCCTGTAATACAAATCTCACCGTCCCTCCTCCTACAGCCTACACCAATACACCCTCCCGTCCCTGCTCTACTCTCCCCCTTCCCAGTGACTTCCACTCCATAACAATGCCACAAAACAAATCAGATACTCCTAAAGCGCACATCAATACCCAGTCAAGGGCCCTCTCCACCCCTCCCGTCCCCATGGAATACCACACTGAAAATCCACCCACCACACAAGCTACGACACCTCAATCAATCAATCATGCCATTTGTATAGCGCACTACTCACCCGGGAGGGTCTCAAGGCGCTTGGGGGGAGGGGTATGCTACTGCTCGAACAGCCAGGTCTTGAGTTGTTTCCTGAAGGCGAGATGGTCCTGGGTCAGCCGAAGGTGGATGGGGAGGGAGTTCCAAGTCTTGGCAGCCAGGTAAGAGAAGGATCTTCCTCCGGCGGTGGCTCTTCGGATGCGTGGTACGGCTGCGAGGGCGAGGCTGGTGGACCATAGCTGGCGGGTGGGCATGTAGAAGGTCAGGCGGTCGTTGAGGTACTTAGGGCCCAGGTCGTGGAGAGACACTTAACCACAGTCCAGGCAATCAATATGACAACCCCTAGACCTGACCCCAGACTACTATCCCTACAACAAATAAAAGAAGACATCCAAACTCTTCATGACCTGATCCAGCAACAACCCAAGCCTCAAGCGAAACCCATTCAGCAGCCTTGCTCTAGCCCCCCGCCTGAGGTGCCCCCCCCAATGGAAAACAGTACCTTACCCCAATGCATCATCCCGGCCGATCAGGGAAAAGAAAACCTTATTACCAAATGATCTTGCTTCCCTACTTCAATCCTACGAACCTCCATCCCTCCTCTCTGGACCTGTGCACTTGGAGAATACACAGAAACGGTCCTTAATCCAACCCATCCATCCCAATGCCTCAAGATTGACAAGACACACTCCCAGAGGTATTGTTGAAAACAACCTCAAAAGAGTGCCCATCTCCCACGAACAGAACACCCCCGACCAAGGCCCAGATAAAATGTATCCTACTAAACTGTAAATCGACAGCACGTCATGACACTGATATAGCTGACCTCATTATAGCCAATGAACCCGACCTTATAATTTTAACGGAAACTTGGCTAACTGAATAATCCACACCCATCTTAGACATATTAGTTCTCTCAAACTACTTAATCACAAGACTAGATGGACCCGATAGGATAGGTGGTGGCATTGCCTGCATTCATAGAAACACATCTGTGAACCGCTCAAACATCCCAGTGTTCTCTTCCTGTGAATACCTTTGCATACACATTACTAGCAATAGCAAGCCAATATGCTCACTACACTCTTTTTACTATCCTCCTGGTAACCTCACCTTCCTCGAACACATGATGGATATTCTAGAGACAAATGTCGGACAACAGAATACACTGATCTTCCTGGGTGACTTCAACCTCCACTGGAACGATCCCGACGACTCAGAGGTTGATAGCATCAAAGCTTTCCTATCAGACCTCAACTTGTCCCAAATCTGTGAAAGCCCCACCCACGAAAAAGGCTCAATACTTGATGTAGTAATTTCCAAAGCAGGCTCTACCCAGCTGGAATCGATTCTCCCTTGCGATTGGTCCGACCATTACATTATCACTTTTCATATCAAGGAAGTAGTGGAATCCAACCCACGAGAACGAAAATCTGGAAGAGGAACAGAGAAAACTTCAATCCAGTCAATCTCGCATCCACTAGTCACATCCTCACGCCCCCACCGGATGGAACAAAGGATGTACAGGATATGACCAATCACTACTTTCACTCTATGAACAAGATACTTGACACCTTAGCACCCCTACAATTAAAAAGAGTCACCACAAAGAACTCAAACCCTTGGTATGATGGTAGACTAAATGAAGACAGAAGATTGAGAGCAATTGAAAGACAATGGAGAGCCGGACCATCCACTGACCACCACAAATGACTAATCAGCACCGGAAATGCAGACTACAGAAGGATTAGACGCCCAAAAGCTGATTTCACTTGCAAACAACTATACCAAGCTAAGAATTGGCCCAAAAAAATGTGTTCAAAATAATCAAAGCTCAGTCTAAGGGTGTCTCCCACTCACCCCAAGTCAATCCTCAGACACATCCCAGTTGTGAGGATCTTGCCTCCTTTTTCACAACATAGACTAAAAAATTAAAGACAGATCTACTTGACGATCTATTATCCCTTACCGATACACACACATGCAATCTCCTCACGGACTACACCAGGGACCCCGCTTAACTGCTCCACAATACTCGAACTCAAGAGCAACGCCTCCTGAACTACCTTCAACCTCTACAGTGAAGAAACTATCCTAAACACGCTCATTACTCTGAATCCTTCCAATCATTTCACAGACCCCCTCCCAGCATCCCACTTAAAGACCTTCATTCCACTGCTAGTGCCCCTATGGACTAGGATCATAAATACCTATTATGCAAGGAACCAACCCAGACATCCTAAAAGTTGGTCAGGTATCCGCCATCCTTAAGAAAGTATCAGCGGACCCATCAGACCTGAATAACTATCGCCCAATATCCAACATCTCGTCCCTGGCCAAACTACTCGAAAAATGTGTCCATATGCAGCTTAGTAACCACAACGACCACTTCAACATGCTCAACCAATTCCAATCAGGCTTTCGATCAGGGAACAGTACCGAATAAGCCATGACCCACATATTAGTTGACGCATAACAAATACTGGATCAAAACAAAGCCTGCTTGCTAATCCTACTTGACCTATCTTCAGCCTTCGATACAGTAAAACACGTCAACCTACTTGACCTCCTGAAGCATAGAATGGGGCTATCTGGAACAGTGTTACACTGGTTCACTTCCTTCCTCCAAAATAGAA
This sequence comes from Lissotriton helveticus, assembly GCF_964261635.1. Taxonomy (NCBI): domain Eukaryota; kingdom Metazoa; phylum Chordata; class Amphibia; order Caudata; family Salamandridae; genus Lissotriton; species Lissotriton helveticus. The sequence goes on along the minus strand of NC_136065.1, from coordinate 1,817,441,406 downwards.
CAGAAAGATTCAAGATCAACCAATCTTTATCTAACCCCACCCCAGTCACTGGAGTATCCCAGGGATCTTACCTCTCCCCAACACTGTTCAATTTGTTTATGGAACCACTCCCTGAGCTTCTCAACTTTGCAAATATCCAATATCACATGTACGCCGACGACACACAACCCTACATTAAGGCCCACTCTCTTGAAGACATCAAGTCCTTTAACTCAACGCTCCAAAAACAGACCTGGCTAGCTAAGAACCATTTAAAATAAACGCACTAAAGACAGAATTCCTCGTAATCGCTCCCCCCAACCAAACAACCATCATCCACGAGAGGATGAAGCACCTAACTGCACTCGACGGTCAACCTCATTAATTCCGCTAAATCTCTAGGATTAACCCTGGATAATAAGCTTAACATGCAGAAGCACATCAATGCTGCAAAAAAAGGAGCAAATGTTCAGATAAACACACTGAAAAAATTGAAACCCTTCATACCCGCAAATGACTTCAAACAGGCAGTTCATACTCTAGTAATTCCCAGAGTGGACTATAGGAGTGTCGCTCTGTCGTCTTCCCAAATCAACGACCGCTCCGCTCAGAGCCTCAATCAATACAGCCGACACTCATCACAGGCACCAAAAGAAACTGCCACATTTCCCCTGACCTTCATGCCCTCAACTGGCTACCTTTTGAGGCCAGGATCCAGTTAAAAATCGCCTGTATGACACATAAGGCATTACATCACAAAACCCTGAGGTACCTAGCAGAGAAACTAATACTATCAGGTGGTAACCTATCTACTAGGAGTTCTAATAATAATAATCTACTTAAACCAAAACGTTTCTCTAAGAAGAAAACATACAATTGTACCTTCTCAGGAATGGCCCCCAGGCTATGGAACTCCTTACCCCCAGAAACAAGACTTAATCCATCCGCGGCTTCTATTAAAAAATAAGTGAAATCGATTCTCATGTCCAAATTCACTTGTACTTGTCCTATACACTTCGTAGATATGTGCTAATCTCTAATAGTTACCAGTACTGTATTCACATAATTCATTGTATTTATATGTATATGTCATTACCTATATTTGCTCGGTAAAGCGCTCCGATACCCGCAAGGGTCTTGTTCGCGCTATGCAAAACCGTCAAAATAAAAAATATATATATATTTTTTTTAAATGACAAATATGGGTGGAGAGTGGGTGGGCCTTCTCTTCCATTCTCCACTACAGCAACCTAAAAAGGCACAGAGCTTGTGTAGGTTTGTAGCAGGTATGTACAAAGTGATGCAATAGTTTTTTTTTTTTGAACAGCCAGGGGGGAAGGGGGAGGGGGGGGCGACAACATACGGGTCGATAAGGAGAAGCAATGCTGTTGTTGTTGTTGATGAGCTTTTATTCGATATGCAAGATATCTTATAAGCGTACACAGAATACAGCCAATACAAATCTATAAAAAGACATCATTTGAAAGGCAAATATTGGGTGCACATAAAAAAGGTAAAAGGACATATAATGCCATAAATAAATTAGCTAAAAATACATTAAACCGCTACTGACAATCTCTTGCATCTTATCAACCAAAACTGTTTTAAAAATTTGGCTATGCCACATACAATAGGGGGAGAAGCAATGCATGACAAAGGAGATGGGCAGGTGGGGGGAGAGCAATACTGAAGGGTAGGCGTGGGGAGTAGAAGCAATGGACTAAAAACAGCAGTAAAGCTGCACGGCAGTGAAAGAATCATCTGCATTTTAAAAGCAAGCATTGGCCGCGCGGCAGTAAAGCTGCGCGGCCGTGAAAGCCCTCATTTGCGTACACTGCAATGCCTCCTTCCACCAAGGAGAACGAGGCAACAATGACGAAAAGCGCACGAACACAAAAAAAAAAAAAGGGGGGCCGGAACAGGATACTGAATCCCGCCCCTCCAGGACTCCCTGACCTGCCTCATGGTTGCCAGGGCAATATTTCTAAAAATATTGTCGTGCTACCGTAAGGCAAGTCATGGAGTCCTCGAGAGGCGGGGTCCAGAGCAGACAAATCTGCTAAACAGGAGCTTTTTCCAATGGCAGGCCTCCGTTTCCAGAGGCCTGCCAATGGAAAAAAGGGGCGTGGCTTCACGCCATACTGAAATCCCCTCCTCACAATATCTCTTTGCCTGCAGCAGCGCATGTGCTGCAAAACAGGCTTCGACCTAAAAAACACGGAGAGAGCAAGGGAGAAGTATATGGGCGAGAGACCACAACATGGAGCACGGGGTCGAGAAGCACACTGGGAAGACAACTGGAAAACACATGCACTCCTGTGCAGTGTTTAAGACAAAAGAAAAAAGTAGATCCCTAAGAGCGAGTAGTGGAAGGGCAGAAGTAACTTGGCCATGCTCAAGGAATAAAACAGAAGATGCACAAGGCAAGCCTTCGAATAAAAAGATCAAGTAAATAAAAGTGACAAGAAAGCCAGCCAATGGTAAACTGGCAGGCTCCAAGACGCTATATGTTCACGGTAAACACAGTGTCTCACATGACAGCACATAGATTGTCTAGTAGCTTTAGCCTAACGAGTCATGCCCATAGACTGCTACCACTTACCAGCTAGGAAAAGATCAGAAAAAGTGAAATATTTAACTTTTCATATCCAGTGCAATTACTATAGTGCAAATATCCTGCAATGCATTATGGTAATGCAACTTCTCCGAATACTTAAATCTTTACTCACAATATACCGTCTCATGTCCTTACTGTGCTTTTCATGGGCAAGCAGAGAGCCCCTAGAGACATCTTCGATTAGTGGTTATAATGGAAAAGTAGCTCACCCCATCTTATTTATTTTCTTTAGATTTTTTGTCACACCCAGATACACAGTCTGCTGATATGACTCACATACGGCATATTGGGAGAAAATTTGTGTTTGAATCTTCAAATTAGCATTTTCTCAGACTTAAACTAGCTGGAGGGCATTTGTGCACAAAATGGCCTTATGGGACAGTTACATAGAGGGAGAGGTCTGACAATCAGAGGGACACAATTATTCTTGGGCGTTTCACCCATAACCATCTGGCATTTTGCGATTTGCTCTATACTATTTGTGTATTCATGGGTATATTTTGAAAAATAAGATGTATAATATGAAGCAATCGTTCAGTAATCCATAGGCCTGGTATTAGTTAATATAAAGGTTTCAAAGTGTTCTGAGATTATCTCTGTAGGTTTTGGGCCATATCCAGGGGTTTGGAAGAAAACAGCAACAACAAAAACTGGTGTGCACCTGAGGTTTGTCCAACGTATTGCTCAACAATTATGCATCCTTCTTTTGCAACAAGAGCTGAATTTCTGGAAAGAAAAAAAAACAGACAACTCAAATGCATAGGGCTATCAAGTGAGAGTCCACTGTATATTGAAAAGGATCAGTGCTGCAAAGGGTCGGCCTTTTAATTGGGACAACAGTGGTACTCGGAGCCATCTGAAATCAAGCGGTTTTAAAGTAAAGTTAGCAGTCTCCGTAACCTAATTTAACCCCTTCGCTGCTGACCCGTTTCCGCCGCTGTGCGGTAAACAAACGAACAGGGCGGGGCCGTGACGAACCCCAGCCGTCATCAGCACACGAGCACCGCGGAGCGTGACGGCTGGGGTTCGTCACCAGCATGCAAGGGGTTAATAGGTTTGAAAACACAAACACCTACAGATAAAAAACATTTGATCGATAGATTGAGTACCCAGCCGCCCTTGCTTCGGCTGTGTGTGGAAAACAGAGGAAGCTGCTCTTACAAGGGGTATAATTAGCGATTGCTTAGAAATGTGATGAAGGTTTATACATACCTTGGCTGGCTTATATGAAGAACGCAATTCAGGAAATAGGCCTTGGTCGAGTCTTATCTAATCCGGCAACCAGCACTTTACCTGGAAAAAACAAGTTCAAGCTCTCCTATTAGCACAGGCACAAGGTCACGGGATGGATGTCGAATCCCTCAAACCTAAGGTCACAAATTTGCGATTATGTTCAGAAAAGTCCCTAACTAGCTATTTGTGGAACGCTGGCAAAAGATGGGATCAAGCCTTACTTACTATTTTGGTTTGAGGGGATACCGTTAACTATTTGTCGTCTTTCCCTTTAGGTTTTCAGCACAATTTTGATTCTCAACCGTGCTTTTGTAATGATCATTCTGGCCAATCTGTGCTGCACTTTATTTTCTTTTGTGGGTATTCTATAAGATTTACCAAGCAACACCTGGTCCCCCTATTGAAGATTACAAAATGAGAAAAAGCGCAGGTCCGCATATCAACATTTTAGGGAGTTACCAGATGTTGCCTGTGTGTGTTTTTTTGAAGGCTGCGGTTCACTCGAGGGGTACTATGAACTTTGACTCATTGTGCTCTTGTAGAAATGTTTTATTATTACGGACTTCAGATCAATAACAGTTTTAACATGTGACATTGTTAATAAATAAGGGCTGGTTTGGGTTACGTATTGAATTTTTAATAACAGTAATGTAATGTAATAGTTTTTTATAACGCGCGGCTATCACTCCAAGGAGCATCTTGTCGCTGAAACACACCAGAAAAGATGAAGTCTGGTCAAGCTGCTTTCAGTAGTATGGTCAGGGTACTCCTATTAAGGCTCTAGCGCACATGTCGGGGAGACTGAAGATCCAGGTCTTCAGTGCTTTTCTGAACTCAGATTCCCGGTCCATAGCACGGCGGTGTGGGGGGAGTTGATTCCATGCTTTGGATCGTAGAACTGGCAGGGATTTGCCTCCCTTCGAGATGAGTCTGAAAGTCGGGATGGCCAGCAAATTGGCATTAGAGGATCTAAGAGTGCGTAATGGGTGATAACGCGAAAACCTCTTTTGTATGTATTTTGGTCCTTGTGCGTGAAAGGCCCTAAAGGTGATTACCAGGACTTTAAATAACACCCGTTTGAAAATTGGTAGCCAGTGGAGAAGGTTCAGTGCGGTAGACGCTGAGGATTTCTTTGGCCACTTCAAAACAAGCCTAGCGGCTGCATGCTGTACCATTTGCAGCGTGTGTATGACAGCCTTGTTGGTTCCCGCATACAGACTATAACAGTAGTAGAGTCTTGATGTTATAAGAGCGACTGCTACCATTTTCCTGGCTGATAGTGGGAGTAAATAAAAAAAATTCTTAAGCCCTTTATAACACTAAAACAGGTACCTGCTACTGACAGCGCATGTTTAAACGACAGGGAGGCGTCAAAACTTAATGCCTAAGTTATGTGCTGCGTTAGTCGTGTTTGGCGGCACCGCCGCATCTTCAGGCCACCATTGTTTAGGGACAAAGTCATTTTGTGGACCCAACGGCAACATTTCCGTTTTTCCCGTATTGCACTTCAAGTGGTTCCTGCCCATCCACTCAAAAGTGGCTGCCAGGCAGCTTTTAAAGTTTTCTTCCCAGTCCCTAGAGTCTTTATCAAGGACTAGGATACGTATCGACCGCATAAGAGATAACATCTATCTTAAAGGACGATAGCCTGATCAGAAGGGCTGTGTAAACATTAAAGAGCGTCGGGCTCAGGCTAGATCCCTGAGGAACTCCTGACGTGAGTGTTTTTTCCTCTGAACAGAAATCTCTAAGGGTGACCACTTGACGCCTGTCACTCAAAAAGTTCTTAATCCACTCCAATACACCTCCTGCTATGCCAGATGTTACAAAACAGTCTATCAGGATGGCATGTGAGACCGTGTCGAAGGCTGCAGACAGGTCTAATAAAATCAGGACAGCCTTCTTACCCTGATCCATAGCCATGCGTATGGTGTCTGTAGTAAACAGGAGGGCCGATTCAGTGGAGTGCTGGGCTCTAAAACCAGATTGATTCGGGTGCCAGGCGTTATTTTCCTCAAGGAACTTTGTGAGTTGTCTATTCACAAACGTTTCCGTTAATTTACATAACACAGGGAGAAGCGAGATGGGCCGGGACAGTGAGCCTGCCTTTAGGTGCTAGGCGCTGTTGGTCACGTATGCCATCTGCCAATGCACAAACCGATTTTTCATACGTTTATTCACTGATGGTTGTTCTTGAAATGTGATATTCTGATGAATTGAACATGCAGAGAATATCTGTGCTTAAAATGTTATGTTATTGTATGCTTGCACTTTTATGGCTGCATTTGCAGCAGACTAAAGTTTTATGATGAGGATGAACATTTGGTTTAGGGAGGTCCTTGGGGTGTGACTAATGGCATGTTGGTAGTTTATGACCAGAAAAGACAAAAAGCCAAGGGAAACGTCACAAATTATACAACTTAACGTTTAGAAATGGGAATCTCCAGAATGGTGCAAGGCTCCAGAATGGTGCAAGGCTCACATCGGATCCTCTATATTTTATTAACAACGTCATTATATATGTGAATTCTGCTATTCATTTAGCTACTAAATTTAGAAGTCCAAGACTTTAACTTTGACAGAGTTAAAGTAAATGATATCCAGGTAATGCCATTTTAGGTCTCGCTGATGCGGTTACCAACAGAACTATTTTAAGCTTTGAGGCTGCCCCTTGCTAATAATTAAATTTTTTGGGGTTCCTCATTTCTCTATTCCAGATTTGATGGCTTTCGTTCTATTCTGTCTCGCTGTGTTTTGACTGGGTGAGTGATACTCTTCCTCTGCTGACATCAGGACTTTTCGTTGTAATCCAACAGAAACTATTTTTATAGCTCTTCTTTGCTCTCCCTACTTCTTCCCATTGCCCCCGATCTTCTCATTTAAAATCCCACAGTCTCACTGATCCAATCACATACAATAACCTAGACATCCTCTTCATCATACAAAGATGGTTCACTCACATCTCAGAATGCTTTACTGACAACTGAATGCCAGACAACTACAAATTCACTAGTTAACCACGTATTAGTTAACCACGTATTCTATGGCTGTGTGTCATCCACAAAGTGCATCTGCAGCACACAACACATTGGTACCATACTCACCCTTTTTAAAATGACTTCACCAGGCTAATCCTCATACCCACCCAGGCCACTACAATACATCTCTTTATAAAGGACAAGGAGAGCAATGAGGCGCCAGTTGCTGCAAAATTGCATGGTATATAAAATATGTTTAATGTGCAATGCCAGGCTGAGACAAACATGTTTTCATAGATTTATCCAAAATATTTTTAACAGGCATCATATAAAACAGTTATCACTGTTATACCAACCGTGACTTGCTTAGTCTTACAATGTTCCATCATTTCTATATCCATTAGAAGCCAGAAACCTCTATCACGAAGGCAATATAAAGCAACTGAAATAACCAGCTTTGTTTCAGACCATTCCTTTCTCCACTCTACATATCACTCCATGCCCGACAGATGCCACCCCCAAACACCCCCAGTACAAAAATTCAGACAAACCCCAGGATGCCACTGGCCAGTAAAACTCTGAGGTAATGTTGTAAGCCACTGCCATGCTGGTGGAGGAAAATATTCTGTCTGCCAAGGAATAGACCTGGTGGCTCCATACAAGCATTGAATACTCTGGACACTCGGAACGCCGAAGTACTTGCCGTGAGGGAAACGGCCATCTCGTTACCTGTTGCTGCAGCCCACAGCCCGAAATCTTGACAAACCGCGCCGTGAGGGAAACGGCCAGAAGCGCAGCGCCCAGACCGCCATCCTCCGCTATCCACCCGGTGCAGCAGCAGCTGGGGAACTACATCACCCAGCTGCCCCGGGGGTGGACGCGGCGGGGGTGACGACGCCTACGCGCCAGGAGGCGCCTTATCAGCAGGGAGCGCCGAAGCGCTCCTGGGACACTCGGAACGCCGAAGTACTTGCCGTGAGGGAAACGGCCATCTCGTTACCTGTTGCTGCAGCCCACAGCCCGAAATCTTGACAAACCGCGCCGTGAGGGAAACGGCCAGAAGCGCAGCGCCCAGACCGCCATCCTCCGCTATCCACCCGGTGCAGCAGCAGCTGGGGAACTACATCACCCAGCTGCCCCGGGGGTGGACGCGGCGGGGGTGACGACGCCTACGCGCCAGGAGGCGCCTTATCAGCAGGGAACGCCTCTCGCACACGCGAGAAGCCCGGGACAAGGGCGGGACAGTCTTAGACAGTCCTAGACTGGCCGGGACTGGACTGGGCAACCCCTCTAACGTCTGCAACCCAAGCAAGTAAGAAATTCTCTTTCTTTACTGACTTTCCTATATAGTGTCATCACGTAAGGCTCTATCCAAGTATCCGGTGTGTATTGGTAAAGCTTATATAATCCCTGGACAATCGACTACATAATCTTAATATGTCTAAAAAGAATTCAAAAAAACAGCCTCCTGCTAGCTCTAAGCCTACAGTCAACTCTAAGCCCATTGAAAACTACATGCTTCAAGTTATAACTAAAATAAATAAAGACAGAAGAGAATCATTGGGATTAAGTCAGTCGCCTGACTTACAGTTACTAAGCCCAATTCAAAGTCCTCAACATTCAGGTTCTCTAGTACTGGATGATACCCCAAACCTAATAGACATCACGGTTCATCCTACTCCAAATTTGGATGATCAGATTAGTCTTAATCTGGATGATGCCGCTAATGCTATGCCACTAGACCAAGGAGTAAACATTGAACATGACCATGAGATTCTGGTGCATAATGTTGATGACTTACCTTCTCCTGAGCAGGAAACTCGACCTACGAGAAAAAATAGGAGAACTCATCAAAAACGGATGGGGTTACGTTCCAGTAATAGGAGGAAAAATGTTTCTCCAACAGGGCAAAACAAGTCAAAAACTTTAGATGATGGTGATATTAATGTCCTTGATAAAAGCAATCATGAAAAAAGCTATAACGAAGATGATTTGCTTCAGAAAATAGCAGACATTATTGATTCCAAAATCCAAACTATCATTAAGCCTTTGATCGCCAAGATTGATAAATTGAATGCGGAGGTAAAAAAGATGACTATTCTTCAAGTCAAAGCTGTGGAAGGGGCTGAGACGGTCAATACTTTAGTGACACAAATGGTAAAATCAATTGAATCTAAGGCAAAGAGCTCTATAGAAAAGGAGAACAGTCCTATGCTCCCAGAAAGTACAGTCGGGAATGAAACTCATCCTATTACTCGACCTCCAAACATTGCCGGGGTATCAGGACCCAAAAACTTGTCATTAAACTGTCAGGAAACAGATCCCCTCCAATTTATTGAGGAAGCGTCTCCTGTGGTCCTGGTTCTGGCAAATGTTCCCTCGCCAGCAGATGCACAACCCGAAACCTCGGAATCTTTGTCCAGCAAAGCCCTCCATTGGTTAACAAACAATATGCAAATGGCACCAGGAGGTAAACATCAACTTGCGTCTGAGATTAAATCCACTAAGAGGGTGGCGTGGATTGGAAATCGACCGAAAGTATTCAAGGGAGATTGTGTTTTAGTGACTTTTTTCCATCCAGGTGTTCTGCCAAATCTCCTAAAACATATCAATCCCCCCCAAAGAAGAGCAGGATCTGTCGTTCCCCTTACGTTAAAATTCTTCTATGGAGAGCAAGAGAATGTGACTTTTCCTAGGACCCCCGGACCTATGTGGAACACTGTGAGAAATAACAGAGGCCAAGGTGTTCACCAAAAAGACTGGGGTATGGTTCTAGGTAATAGATATGATGCCTTATCAGGGCTAAATGACTGTGATTGACTGGGTAATAGTCTTGAAAATTTTCTAATTCCTGTTGTCACTTATGAGGCCAGGGAAATGGGCACCCGTTTAAATACTGGACTAGCTGATGTTCTGAGCAATGAAAGTAGCACTCAGGTCGAATCTGGCAATGTGATTAATGTCGAACAGTGTACTGAATGTCCCAAACTCACTACAAATAATGATATACTTGAGTCATATGAGATTCTCTCCCCTGAACTGGGTACTATAGAAGGTAATGCATGTGAATATATTTTTACTCAGCGACATGGTAAAGGTTTAATCAATAGTACAAAACCTATCAGTGACAATGTTGACATACAAAGTACCTTGTTGTCCTGGAATGTGGCAGGGTTAAAAAATAAGATTTTATCACAGGATCTGCTAAATTTCCTGGATTCTAAGGATATAGTCCTTTTGCAGGAGACTTGGCAGTTAGAACCGGATCCAATCCAGGGATATCTACATTATTTTATTCCAGCCACCCCGAGTTCAAGGGGAAGGGCAAAAGGTGGCTTGGTTACATGGATTAAGCAGAGGAATGACTACACAGTGTTACAAATAGATACCAATAGTCCTGATATATTATTGGTCAAACTACAGCGACCGCCAAGTAGGGACATCTTTATTTTTAACATTTACTCAAGGGGCCTACCGGGTGGCAAATCCACCAAGGCGGTTGAGCTATTGGATATACTATTAAATCAACACTGTTTGAATGCTGATATTATTATTGGTGGTGATTTTAATTGTTGTTTTGAACCACTTGACAACCAGGATGTTGACCTCACTACTGAAGAGGACTTCATTTGGGAAATTCCACAGCTTTCCCTGATACCCATCAAAAGATGGACTGAGGCTGCATTACAGTTAAAAGTATTATGTGTTGAGTCTGGGTTGAGGGCCATTAATGGAAGAACGCCATCGGACAAGCAGGGCGCCCCTACTTTCTCTAATGGAACTACGCAAAGCCGTATTGATTATATATTAACTAATAAAGAGAATTGGGGGAAAGTTCTTGATATGAGGGTTGAGACTAGGGTTGAAAGCGACCACGACCCACTGATTCTAACCTTTAAATTGTTCGATCTGATGGTAAATGAGGAGGAGAGGGAAACTGTCCAGATAAACCTTTCTAACGATCAAAGACACATTAGATGGGCAATTTGTGCAGCTAATGAGGAAAGCATGGTAGCCATAAGGGATTTAACAACTTTGGCCATTCAAGAAGTCCAGGATACACTTGAAAATAATACCCCGATAGCTGAAATTAGCAGGATCCACGATAAATTTTTTAACAATTTAAAATCATTTTTTGTAAAGAAAGCTAAGAAAAAGCCACGTAGACCAATTAGAAAGGAGGATCAGTGGTATGACAAGTCCTGCAGGACTGCCTATAGACTACTGTCAGATGCGGTAAAAACTCGAGACAAAACTAAAATAAGGGAGGCCCGAGTTATGTACAAAAAAGTGCAACTTAGTGCAAAAAGGGATTGGGAGGAAGGCTACTGGAGGGACCTACTTGATGCCAGTAGGGAAAGATCCATGACACCCTTCTGGAACATCGTTAAATGGGGAAGGGGGTCTAGTAGAGGAGAACCCATTAACCATGTGTTACCAGAAGCCTGGGTATCCCATTTTTCTACCCACTTTTCTGCTGAGGATGAAGTCGAAGATGAATGTCTAGCTTTTGTAGATATCCTCGAGAGCCCTTTAGTCTTTTCAAAAGATGATATCCTAAAGACTCTGAGCTGTATACCTAAAGCCAGAGCTCCGGGCCTAGATTATATCCCTGCAGATTTGTTTATGCATGACAAGGATCTATGGGCCACCTATATTCAGCTGTTAGCCAACGCTATTGCAAAGGGCTCGCCTATCCCTGAGACCTGGAAGGGAGCCGAGATTATCCCCATCTTTAAAAAGGGGGCATGCTCGGATCCAGGCAATTATAGGCCTATTAGCCTGATTGCATGTATGCAAAAAGTTGTGGCAAGACTATTATTACAGCGAATTCATGGGTGGATAGATGACAATGATATATTATCTCCCCTGCAGGCTGGTTTTCGTAGTCATACCAGCACTATTGATCAAATTTTTAGATTTGTTTTATTATATTGGCGCACAGTTTTATTAGAAGGCGGGATGCTTTTTGCAGCTTTCGTTGATTTAAAATCAGCTTTTGATTTAGTTCCCCGCCACAAACTGTGGAATATCCTACACGATCAGGGCATTCCAATAGAAATCCTGTCTTTATTGATTAGGATGCATGAAAATAGTTTTGCACAAGTCCGATGGAATCAGCGGGGTAGTACTACTGAGAAGTTCCCCATAGCGAGGGGTGTACGTCAAGGGTGCGTGTTGGCACCAACACTCTTCTCGCTATACATCAACAGGGTGATCGGTTATTTTGAACAAAAGCCCACGGATGCCCCTAGGTTGGCGGGAAGGCCGATCCCCCTGTTGATGTTTGCGGACGACACCTTGCTGATATCAAAGACGCAGCAGGGACTACAAAAGGCCATTAGGGTGTTTGAAGGTTTCTGCAAGGATCATGGCCTTGTAATTAACACCAGCAAAACCAAATTTATGGTTATGCACAAACGAAAACACATTAGAGGCAGAGTTATTATGGATGGGGTTCAGCTTGAGCAGACCCAGGTCTTTAAGTATCTTGGCATCAATCTGTCTTACAATCTAGATTGGAAACACCATATAAACGAACTAGACACAAAGCATGCTCAACTTGCAGGAGTTCTCACAAAGGAGCTTTTTTCATCTCACACTAAACCAATTAGACCTGTCTTAAAAATCTACAATGCAAAGGTCGGAGCAGCTGTTCTCTATGGAGCAGAACTATGGGGGTCCAGTAATCTGAATAAGTTGACGGTTGCACAGAATAAATTTCTCCGCAACATTACTGGGCTACCAATGTCAACCCCATTGATACCTTTAAAGTATGATCTGGGAATCTATAGCTTTAGTGACATAGCCAAGTACAGAATTGTGGCCTACTGGAGAAGGTTATGGACAACTCCGGAGCTCTCCCAGTATGCCCAAGGCTTCCTGGAGGTGAGATCCCTAGATACTGCTAATAAGATAGTCTGGTTGAAAGAGGCTAAGCTTCTATATAGGGCATTGGGTCTATCCCAAATGTGGGATGATCCACTAAATAGTGTTTTTCCACCAAAAAAGATACTTCGTGAACTCTACTGGAGTATGGTGGAGATTAAGTGCTTTAGGAATCATATTGACCGTTCTTTTACATATGATTATTTGGAGCTCAAGCACTCACCGGCCCTAGAATTATACTGGGATTGGATTACGGTCCCAGGGGACCGGAAGAGGTACCATCAGATGAGGGTGGGGACACTCCCGCTGAATGCCCTAACAGTGAAATGGTATAAAGCACAAACTCCAAGGTGCCCTTTCTGTCCGGACCATAATGAAAACATTGGTCATGTGTTATTTGCCTGCCCTGAATATAGAATACCGAGACAATCATGGCTCAAACCAATTTGCATCCAGTTAGGTATAAAGACGTCAAATGAGGCTGTCAGGATTTTAAGAACAGATTCCTCCCAGCCTGTTATAGCTATGGCAAAGTTCCTTCACTGGATGTGGATAATTCGGGCACGCAAAACCTGTTTGGAATAAGATAGGATTGCTATTCAATGCCGTACAGTTTGTATTTATTTAAGTTTCTTTTAAGTTACATTTTATGTGATAAAATATGTAATTTTCAACATATAGTTGTTGTTCTCTATCCTTAGTTGATTGGATTCTAATGAACTTAGCTGGATATTTTAAGATTATGTAAAAATGTAAATAGGATGTTGTAAGATTGTGTAAAGATATAAGTAGAATACATAGTAGTAGTGTAAATAGTATGAGATAGGAAGATTTTTATTATTTTGCTTTTTTTGCTTATTTATTGTATTAACTTATGTGGATTCTGTATTTCTGTGGGGTGGGGGGATGGGGTGGGATAAAAAACAACGCATTTTATTTTTATTTGGAAAATGTCTTTTATGATTGAAATATATCGAATAAAGACTAATTAAAGTGAAGTGAATACTCTGGTGCTTATGGAGGGCTGGGGTCCAACAGTAGTAGTTTATTTCCACCAATAATTCTACATAATAGGACGAACCTGTACTAAACATGTACAGTTTCTCTGATGCTCCAGTATGAACAGGAGGGCTTTATTATATTAATACCAACAGATCAACTGTAACAATAGCAACGGACCAATTAAGAAGCAGAAGTTGCCCTGATTCTTACAGCGCTGTTCAAAGCCTGGATTGTTGCTGTCCAGCTGCTGCATCCAAGGCAGAACCCACTTTAAAGAAGCTTGTGATGGTCTGGAGCGATTTTTCATACAAAGGACTATGTGAGAACATTTGCCCAGGGTTTGGGCTTTTCAGGAAGGGTTAAATTATATGGATATTGGAAAGGAAGGATAGACGTCTGGTGTTAATGAATTCAAAGAGGTGCAGGAGGCACCATAATGGTGCAGAGTTCACAAATACTAGACGACGGAAAAGCCCTCTAGGCAGAAGCCTCGGCCAAACTCCTGAGACGACTGCAACGCATCCAGAACGCCTCTGCATGCCTTATCCTCGAAATCCCTCGCCACAGTCACGTCACACCCCACCTGAGAGACCTGCACTGGCTCCCCGTCAACAAGACAATAACCTTCAAGCTCCTCACCCACGCACACAAGGCACTCAACACCAGACCAGCATACCACAGATGACTCAGCTTCTCCACCCCCAACCACCAGCTCCACTCTGCCAACCTTAACCGTGCCACAGACCCCCGCATCCGAAGAGTGACCTCCGGCGACAGATCGTTCTCCCACATCGCCTCCAAGACCTGGAATAATAATAATAATCCACATTTGTAAAGCGCACAATCACCCGTAAGGGTCTCTAGGCGCTGGGGGCCGTCGAGAAGATTAAGCAAGCTATTGCCCAGAGTCACATGGTGCTGGGCTAACCTGCCGCCGGAGCCGGGGATCGAACCCTGATCCTCAGATTCCAGCATCAGTCGCCCTGGCCGCGGCGCCTAGCCCAGCACCATGTGACTCTGGGCCACCCTCCCCACCCACCTACAGCAGACCCAAGACCTGCTGACCTTCAGAAGACTCCTCAAGACCTGGCTCTTCGAGCAGTAGAGGCATCCCCCAGCGCCTTTAGACCCTCACGGGTATGTAGTGCACTTTACAAATGTTATGATTGATTGAATGCAGAGAAGACACAAAATGTAATTATTTTAGGGAACTGGACTATATTGACAAGGAAGTGCATTAAAAAATATATATAAGAGTATTTGGGGATCATAAGTCTGATATTTAAAGTGTTGCTACTGCAAACCCTGCAATTATAAAATCACACAGTCATTTGACTGCAAAGATGTTTTGAAAGCTACGATTTATCAACCAAAAATAAGAAGAGGTAAGAAAGAAGTGTCGCAATGGAATGAATCCGAGCACCACGGCAAAGTTGTCCTGGTGGACCACCTTCCCATTGAAGACTCATATTGGATATCCTAAGAGCAGGTAGTAGACCAATGCCTGCTTCACTGTGTTACTTAGCAAGAAAAACAACAACAAAAAATGTTTTAACTCAGCAGTCATCCCTTTTAATGGAAATGGCCTATTATTCGTAAGGCAGATAGTTTGCGACCTCCCTGAGAATGTACAATTTGCAATGTGACGTAATAGTACATAGGTTATTGGGACTCTTAACCTCGGCCTTTCCAGTCACTAAACAGGGTAGAGGCTCCAGGATTTTCTCATAGATGTGCAAACTTTAATAACCATTCACCTCGTGTCATGAACACAACTGCAATAAATTCTGTGAAAGTACATCCTTCAGTCGTTACAGATGACTGCTCCTAACGCTATTCCAATTTGAGCACACTATTTTGAGCGCCTCTGCTCACTTGCTGGAACAAGCAATAAAAGTATACAAAAGTGTCCAACAGCTGCATGTATCTGGTCAGTTTATCTCCCACACAACAAGCACGTTATGATAAAAGACACGACTACGGGGATGCAAAAGTGTCTTGCTGGAGCAACAGAAGTCTCAATTTCAGCATAAGACTTGGGGTCAGAAAGATAAAGTCTCCTAAAAAGAGGAACTTTAAAGCCCAGATGACTTTTTTAGATGCAGATTCCGATTTCCACCAATACCTCACAGCTTAGAATGCCCTAATGTGCAAACTGATAGGTTTTGAATACAAATATTAAGACTTATGATTAAACAGCCCCTTTCATATGCCTAATAAATCCACACAAAAAAAATGTTAGGCTCACATTGTGTGGTTGGATAACAAACCAGAGGAAATAATGGGTGCATCCGCATGATGGTTAGGATAAGAATGCCAACCTTATATAATAGAAAACAAACGTAAAATATTTCAGTAGATGTTAGCCAGCAAAACACTGATTGTTTATAATGTTGATAGGGATCATTCACATCAGTATCCAAAAATAGGTGTATGCGGATATATTTTCAACATTGAATGATCCACCTCCAAGACGGCCTCTTAATTAAAACAGGCTGGTAGCAGCAAACGTGAAATTGTGAGGCATGTTTAAGAAAAGTACTTAAAAACAACCATATCACGAAAGCACACCAAGGAATAACAAAGCGTTTATTCCTGCTTTTACATACCAGTAATTAACATTAAACCGCTTTTAATTCCAAATATCGGTAGGAAACCCCTTTGAGCTACAAATACTGTAACAAAACACGTTCTGAAAACGGATCCCTTCATCAATAATTCACAAAACGCCCCATACAGCAATAGTACCATGAGCTGGAAAAAAAACATGTACAACCGTTATCATACTGGGGCTAGTTCCTCTGCCGTAACGACAATATGCATAACAAAATGTGACATGTCAATACATTGAAGAAATAACAAAGACACTCAAGTTTAAAAAAAAAAAAAAAAAAAAAAAAAAAAAAAACAGACCCACCAATCTCATGGTACATACTGTGCACCAAACGGATGTCGACTCATGAAGGAAATGGAACCCAAAATGTACGCTGGCCATCTGCTACATGTCGACTGCTTTAAATAAATATGACTGCGGCTATGCCAGTACTGTTTAATGGTATGCTTACATGTTTAAGTTCATGGCATCATCTTTCTGTCGGAATCCAGTATTATCATTCGTTGAGAATGACATTATTATAGGAACATTTGCGATGCGTGTTTACCACCTTTGTAACGTTGCCTAAATACAATAACAACATCAAGCAAATCTATTATTTAATACACAAGTACGACGCGAGTATACATGACCGAGGAGTTCATTTTGAAAATGTCAAAACGTTAACACTGGAATTCAAAAAGGACAGTATGTGCTCAATATGGGTTCGGCGACTAAACACTGGGATGTAAAAGAAAAAAAAAAAAAAGAAGCTCTATAATTTATTTAAAAGGTAAAGTACAGAAAGGTTATGCAACAAAACCACGATGGTTAGACATCCTAGGTCCCACAATGTATAGACCACTTTGTATGGGCTTGACTGAGCGCAGACCCACGTAGGCAACCCACTGGGGACCCCTAGAACCACAGGCAGCGTTAGGCCACATAAATGCCATGCAATTTTGAACGGCGTTTATGAAAACCCCCTGCATAGTGAAATGGTTTTATGTGGAGCTGGATACCGCACTCATGCCGTTTCCAATTAGATGTGCGTTACTATTATCCAATTTCATAGCACTCAATAACTTACTCCGGAAGTATTGCAAACTAAGCCGACCAAGCTTGGGCCATGAATTGGTGATCAGTGGTAAATAGCCAAGTCAGAAACGAGCATTTAGCGAAGTGAAGCCACTTATATCATCCGACAGAGGGGCCAAATTATGCGACACCGTTTACTAAATTATGCACCACGTTTTGTATAATAGTAAATTAATTAAACCATTAATTTAAAACTTTTGATCCGTTTGAGATAAAAACAACGTTTTTTGTTAAAAATCTGCAGGTTATAGGGAAAATGCGACCAATCCATCATTATGTGAAAAACGCTGCAAGATTGTATAATTCCTGTGGCCATGACCAAACTGAACACCTTTTCAGGAACTCTTCATGGTATGCTTTACTGATTTATATCTGACCAAACGAGCAATTCAACATAGGAAAATATATATTTGTAAATGTCCATTCACGTTCTTCTCGAACCCTCTAGGCACATTAAAAGCCAAGATAACAGTTGTAGCTGATATAAAATGCGCAACCCTAATCACATGCCTGCAGGGGGCCCACTCATTAGAAAAATCTGCAGGCACAGGATAAGAGTACGGTTAAACGTATTTATTTGTGTACAGATGAAAAACATTTGCTGCAAGGATATAGCTTCGTCTACACAAAGTGCAACTGAAACAGGCATGCACTTGCAAAGTCAAAGGTCTGGTTTTAATCTGCCAACGCTTGTAAAAAACAGACAATAATAACTGCGGTTAACATGCATTGCAAATGCTATTTATCAAATTAAAGCCTGTCTTAAAAAGAAAAATATTTAAGCTTGAGGACTAACAATTTTTCAGATGTAAAATAATCTATAAGGCAGTTGCAATAGATTTACTGGAAGATGGAATGATGCACCAAATTGCCAATAGATCAAAGTTATTGTAATACTACTTTGGGCACAGCCAAAGCACACCAGGATTATTTTAAAGAATTTGAACTGTCAAGCAGACAGCTGCGATGTCAAGCCAGAACTAAAATTAAACTGCTTCAGGCTTTTTTCAAAACACTCCGCTTACAAATCACAATGTTCCTTTTTTTCTCAAATGAGCAAAGGGGATGCTAAGCATAATTAACCCACTGGCAAAAGTCCTCAATGCCATGACTACCCAACAAGGCTGCATCACACTGAACCCATGTATCTTTTGGAGCGCTAATCTATGCGCCCAGATGGTGACTTAAAGTAATGACCGCCACTCCATGAAGAAATTGCGACTACAGTTGCAACATTAAAAACTATTTAATGAAACCCTTAACGTAAAAACCTTTATACGCTCCCAAAAGCCATGACCCCCGTCACATAAACTCAGTCGTAAAAGCTACGAATTTAACATTACAAATGTCTAAAAGACACGATCTTTGACACCACCTAGTCCCAAAACGTATTTGGACATTTAAGATGATGGCCACACACACGAAATATGTTCTATACTCTTCCAGTGCCCATCTACCAGAAGACTAAAAGGCATGGTATTCATATCAGCATCCATACGTCATGCTACATGGTCCACAAATAAAAAGGACCCTAAGCAAATCTTGCGTTTCAATGGAATAACAAAAGCACCCAAGCCTTAATGCAGATACATGTTTGGGAGCGCAAAGCCACATTAACGCGTCACTGTCACTCAAAAAAATACCCCAATAACAACTATCTTACGATGCCCAGAAGCTACATTCTTCATCTATAATCACTACAACTAAGATCCTCACCCGATATAAGTCACTGAAAGCCTCGACAACATAAGACACCGAGCAGAGACTGAAACCATGCCGCCCTGTATGCAATCCTCTAGGGGACCGCAAAGTCTGCCTCTCCGACCTTCACAGCTCTTAAATGCCAAAGCCTCACCCCACCACCCAATGGGCCCTCTGTTTATACACACTCCTAGTGGGAGTAACGCCACACCTTACTACGAATACCAGCTGCTCTTGAATGCCAAGATACGGCAACGAGCCCCTACCCAGAGGCCTTAGTACGTACACAGACAAGACCCAAGAGGATTGTACGAAACGCTCGCTTGAACAGGCTGGAGGGCCGCATGATCTACGTTGGCCGATTGACGCAAGCCCCCGCTCTACGCCTACCTGAAAGTCCCTGTCCTCGTTAAACCGAGAGAACCTGTCAGCCATTTTGCCGTCGACGATGCAGTCACCGTCCGCCTCCGTCTCCCACGACCGATCAGCAACGCGCGCCGCAGGCTACTCACGCACGAGCCCGCGAGAGCCGCAGCCTGCGGACCGAAGCCCCTCCTACCGACGACGATGCCACCGCGAGGACTGGCATGCCGTACTGACAGCTGGAAAGCCTAACCCGCCCCGCCTCTCTAACTCTACTCGAGGACAAACAGGCACCGCCTACTCTAGACCTTCTGTGCCCGAATGGGAAGGAGCGTGACAAAGGTACTTTAGGGAAGCGCAGTTATCCGCCGAAATATGCAGCCATATTGGAACTGCTAATTTCTCGTGGGAATATATAACTAAACACTCGGACTCTTTATAGATTATCAAATAATACAGGTTTTACGTATTACAGCGTCTTAATTTCACTTTAATTTGAAGAAAAAATTGCTTAAATTAACGTCTAAATTAAGGTTACATTAAGTATGAGTGTCGCTTGATTTGTGTTATGCGCGTGAATACAAACTATATTTATGTTTCCCGTTTGTCCTCTACAATAACGATTAAGATCAAGGCTGTTTATCCTAGACCTTGGGTATCACGTTCATGACAACGCATAGAACAGTTGGGAATCCAGCGTGGCGCACGGCTGGCGCGTTCTCTCTGAAACTCGGCAGCTCTTATATGAGCAGCACCTAAAGCGTGTGACTGTAAAACGGGCACGCGCAAGCCATGAAAATAGTGTCTATGCTCATCTTGTCCGGCCAGGAAGTACAGACAGCCTCAGTCAATCTCATGCCCGTAACCTAGTGTTAAATGCACGACATTTATGTATTTTATGCGTTTTTATATAGCGCGGCCTATTCTGCATGACTATGGAAGTGCCTTCCCAGTGTGTTCGTGTGGTTGGAGTGAATGTCATTTATTGCAGTATTATTCCTTGTGCCTGTGCTTGGTACTCTTTTATAACATGCACACGCCACTTTTCTCTTGTAACATACTGTTTGCTACCTCTCACATTTTGGTTGCTTTTGATACTTGCACAAGTGCCACCATTGCCTACGTAATGTTTGTTCTTGTGCCTCAGTGTCTAGCATATATTGCAGTATATTACCTCTAATTGTACTTTGTTTTCTCTTGTAAACTGCACACTTGTCACTCTTTCCTCCTGTAATGCACTGTTTGCTACCTCATGTATTTTGTTTGCTCACAATTGTCACTTTTACCTCATGTAACTTATCGTCTGCTTTTGTAATTTGTTCATTTGTAATTTTCTGTTCCTGTTGTGAAGCGCTCTGACGCCTTCGGGTAAAGTCTGCGCTATATAAAAACGCATAAATAAAAATAAAAAACAATAATAACAGCATTGATACATAAGGAGTAAATTACAAGTGAGCATGTTACAAAAGCAAACGTTACGTTACATGAGGCAATAGTGACAATTGTGCATGTATCAAGAGCACACAAAATACAATAGGTGGCAAACGATACATTACATGAGGGAAAAAAAGTGACGTTGCATGTTACAAAAGTGTACAAAGTAAAAATAGAGGTATAAAACTGCAATTAAAGGCAGATACTCAAAACACAAGAAACAAGCATTTACAATGCAATGGTCTCGGCATTAATAAAGGTAGAGCTATTGGCATTGCTCATGACTTTTTTTTTTTTTTTAAATCATAAATAAATGGCATTGTCATTTACACTGCCAATAGCTTAATCGTTAAATAAATGGCATTGTCATTTACAATGCCAATAGCTTAATCGCTCGCATATGCATGACCTATTGCATTTACACCCACACAGAGCCACACACACACACATACAGAGCCACCCACACACACAGAGCCACCTACACAGAGCCACCCTCACACAGACAGAGCCACCCACACATAGAGCCACCTACAAAACAAGAAAAACGAGTGCAATCAGGGGGCAGAAGGCAAGAAAAACGAGTGCAATCAGGGGGCAGAAGGCAAGAAAACGACAGCTTAATCGCTCGCAAATGCAAGACCTATTGCATTTGCACCCACACAGAGCCACACACACAAAGCCACCCACACACAAATACAGAGCCACCCACACATAGTCATTCACATAGAGTCACCCACCCACCCACACAATCAATCAATCAACGAAAGATCTATATAAACACCAATATCTATATGGTTATGCAGTTTCGTCCTCTACATATTTGCCCATCATAAAGAATCACTGCAGCTTTATTTAAAAACATGCCATGTTTTTGGCTTTTCAAATATTAATAACTATAAGACATATCTACTGTGTGAGCATCACAAACTGAATTATAGCTAGGTCCTTGAATGGGAGACTTTTACACTATGATACTTGTTGAATCGACTTCAAAAAGATGAGAGGCTGACGCAGCCCTTTATTGACTCAGAACTATGCAGTTCACAAGGCTGGCACTCTGCCCACAGATTGATCCTGCGGCTGCTTCCTTCTTCTGTGTCCAAATGGCACGGGGACACTGCTTTAATGTGTCCCTAGAAACCGGAAATGCGCTCCTCAGAAGATTATTGCATAGGCAGACTACGTTACTCAGTTTATTTATGGGCCTTATCTGAACCAAGCACTGGAATAAGGTACCAGGAACTTCCCTGTCTGAATTAATACTAAAGTGCTTACAACTCATTAACTTTATTATTGTGACTCGGATTATCTTCTTCTTACCACTTAAGTAGTAATTTATGGCTTCAAATTCCTGAAAACATACTTACACATTTAATCTAAATTACCACAAACAGCAACAATTCAGCTTGAAGTAAAATCAGGAAATTCACTATAAAAACACAGATTGTAAGTGACACAGAATATACATAATATAACTATTCCCAAAGCAATCACTTCCTTTACTCACAGAACCCATCTTAAGAAACATTGAGGGGTTAGGGCGTGATCGAACACACCTCTTATCTGGTCCTACTGGCCCATACCATTCCTAGGCTGCCTATGGACTGGTGCTGACCAAAAGAACATGTCCAAAGTTCGTATGAGGAGCCTCCAACATGTGAAAGAATTTCAACAACTCAGTCTTCAAGTGCAACTCTTCTTCACCTGGATTGACTACACAAATTTCGAAAACCAGAACATAAACCCTCGTCTAATATTTATTTGGTTTATTTTATAATATGTTCTTTAGTATGGCACTACGGCTGCCAAGGTAGTATTTCAGAGGACTAAGGGTCAAACACAGAGGAGAATTGGAGAATGCGCAGGTGGCGGGGAAAAAAAATATGTCAATTAGTTTACGATTGATGATTCCTACACAGAGCAGAACAATTTGGTCTTCAGTACTCTCAGAACTTCCTACATCCATGTTCAAACAGGGTGCAGCGTAAGAGCCTTTGCAGCAAAGGAAACTGACCCTAAAACTGTGGAGCGACGGGGGATGGGGCAGCGCCCAGGGGGCCTGGGGTGACAAGAAGGAACACCGGGGGATGGGGCAGGGCCCGGGGGGGCCTGGGGGTGACAAGAATGAGTGCCGGGTGACGGGGCAGGGCCCGGGGGTGACAAGAAGGAGTGCCGGGGCAGGGCCCGGGGGGGGGCCTGGGGATGACAAGAAGGAGGGCCGGGGATGGCTCCGTAGGGGGCCTGGGTGGCAGAGGTCTGGCCGGGCAGTGTGGCTGGCACAATAGCGCGGTGTAAGCTCAAGGGCGGGGGGCCCCTAAGCTGAAACATTATTAATAAAAACAAACACGGCCCCCAGTCCCCCCCCCCGACCCTCGAATGCTGAAGCGGGGTGAAGCCTGCGCTAAGATCACAAGTAAACATTGTAAACTTACTGTGTGTAAAGCAAAGGCGGTGGAGCTTTGAGCGTTGCTGCTGTCCAGGTGTGGCGTCGTGTCAAGAAGAGCTGCCAAATGTTAGTTTGAGATTAACAGAGAAGAGCTGGTCTTTAAGTTTAAGGGTAGAGCATTCCATCGTTGTGCTGTATATGAAGCTTCTGCCTCCCCCCACTGCGATCTTCTGGCCTTAGGCACTGTCAGGTTACCTGCTGAGGACAATCGTAGTGTATCTAGTTAGTTTATGTTTAAAATAAACAGAGACCGCCATGAAATGCCTTATAGGCGAAGCACAGCGCCTTGAAGTCTATCTTCTTATTAACTGGCATCGTATGTGTAGCACTGCTAGGCAAAGTGCACTAGAAGGCAAACTACATCACTGCAGAGAAATGCCTATCTAAGGTTTTGTGTCATTGCGGGGCAAGGTGTATTACAAGCGATTCCCCATGGTATTACAACACAATGTAGCGGGTTTAGTGGGAAAAACAACAAAGCTGTTCGACTCAGGAATGCAGACAATTTCACAAAGAAATACACATCTAAAGAAAGTGAAAAATAAACTGATCACGCTCCCGGGCTCACGAGGGTTGTTTCTGAATCACAAGAGTATGTATGACACCATAAGAAAGTAAAAGACTTGAAAGCCAGAATGTGTACACTCAAAGGGCAAATAATTCAAAGAAATGCTCCAGAGCCATGTGTAATACAAGAGACACCTCAGAACAGAGCAACCTTTAATCCATATGCCGTGACACAACAGCGTTGGGGAATGTGCCTCACAGGAGTGGCACCAACAACCAACAACGTCGTGATATGTTTTACAAGTGCTGTGTCACAGCACTGAAAGTCAGCCTGTATCACAAACGCGCAGTGACAGCATAGCAGGCCAGTGCGTGTTATGGGAGCTACGACGCAGATTTATAACGTGTAGTGTGTAGCGTTGCAGGGCAACACTTAAGACAAAAGATGAACCACAGCATTACAGAGCAATGTGTTTTGTAGGGGCTCTGTCGCAGCTTGGTAGTGGTATTATCGGAGCTACACTGGAGCTTGGCGATAGCAGAACAATGTGCATTGTGTAGCGCTGAGGGGTAACGAGTCACACAAAAGAAACAACAACACTGCAGAGCAGTATATTGCAGAGGTTGGGTCATAGCAGGACAATGTGTATTATTGCACGTGCGCCACAGCAAAGCACAACACAGCAATCTGTGTAGTATGAAATAAAATCAAATTGAAAATGAATTTTATAAAGCGCTCGAATACCCTAGGGCATCTTGGCGCTGGTAGCACAGGAGAAGATATTAATGGCAATAAGAAGCAGAGACTATAGATTGAAAAGCCAGGTCTTAAAAGTTCCTCCTAGAGATTAACAGGGAAGAGCTGGTCTTTAAGTTTAAGGGTAGAGCATTCTATCGTTGTGCTGTATATGAAGCTCTGCCCCCCCCTCCCCTCCCCCCACTGCGATCTTCTGACCTTAGGCACTGTCAGGTTACCTGCTGAGGACAATTGTAGTGTATCTAGTTAGTTTATGTTTAAAATAAACAGAGACCGCCATGAAATGCCTTATAGGCGAAGCACAGCGCCTTGAAGTCTATCCTCTTATTAACTGGCATAGTATGTGTAGCACTGCTAGGCAAAGTGCACTAGAAGGCAAACTACATCACTGCAGAGAAATGCCTATCTAAGGTTTTGTGTCATTGCGGGGCAAGGTGTATTACAAGCGATACCACATGGTATTACAACACAATGTGTATCAAAAGAGATGCATTACAGCGCAATGGGATTATAACTGCTCTTTCAGAGCACGACAGTGAGATCTTAATCACAAGAACACGGAAGTGCAATGTGTACTATTACAGTGCTGCGTCCAAACACCACAGGGCAGTGTGTATTGCAAAATTCATCAGAACATTGCACGACAACATGAATCACTATTGCTCAGCCTGGACTCATGCCACTGATGCTCCGTGACACGAGAACACGAAAACCATACCATAGAAGCGGGGCCATACCATCGAAGGGAAAACTGGTGCACTGCCACAGGGCAGTCTGTCACAGGACAGACGGTTACAGGAGTGGCACCACAATACAGGACCAACGGGTACCACCACAGCATGCAAAGTGCAAACCATATTATTTCGTCACAGCATCACAGAGCACTCCTTGTCATGAAAGGAAAACACAAGGTGCGAAACAAAAACGTAACCTTAGTTTCTCTACCCGTTACAGGTGTGAGGCAGAGCAACGCAGATCCGGTAATCTGTTCCGAATCAATCCACTGCTCACTCTGGAAACATGAAAACATGCTGTTTAGCTCAGATTATCGCAAACAGGGGACGGATCACAGAAAAACAAAGACAGCTTTATACATAATTCACAGGTAGTTTGAGGGTGTTCCTGCAGACCACTGAAAGCCTGCTTCGCAAGTATCCCCAACTAGCCGAGTCGCTGTTTTAGCACTTGTACCCTGAAATTATCGTCATTGCTGCCCATTTCTTGGATACTGCCCATGTGGCTCAAAGCCCAGTGCAGTGTGTTTGTGACCTGACTCTTTCTGCTGCTGTCTCGATTCTCCCATACCAGCCGCTGTGGCTTCACTCTCTATATTTGGTCTGACTCTTCACTCCATAATGAAAATCGCTCGCCAAACACACCCTCGTAAACTCTCTGTTGTCTGACTCCCTGGTAAATTCTCCACTTTATTGTCTCCGTGGCCAGATTTCCCAGTCCCGTTTTATTGGTCATAATCCCAGGCACAATCCCTGTGGGCAGTCCTCTGTACCCTCGTCATGGCCAAAGTCCTCGTTACCTTCGCACGGGGACCAATCTCCTGTTTCATGTCCTGTGTGGGCGAGGGTGGGGTGTGGAAAATGAAGGCGATTTCCTGCTGCACAGCCAGCTGTCCTCACACACAGGCCGTGCCAGCTCGGCTGTGCTTGTGCAGAGACGGGGACAGGGCGTGCAGGCTCCCGATCACCTTGGGGCAGAAGGGAACTTGGAAGGGGGATCGCGGGGGACCGACGTGAGCCAGGGGTGCGGAAATATGACCCCGAACTGCACCGGAGCCCCGACTGACTGGAGAGGAAAGGAAAGCAGAGATGCGGACTCCTCAACAGGGGAACCAAAATGGCGGCCACAAAGCTTCCGAAAAGTTTGGATTCGGGGGCGTGTTTTGCTGTCCTGAGTGACGGACGACGTCACGAGCTAAAGAACAGCAAAACTTACGCTCCCGAATCCGAAAGAGACGGGGCTTGTTTGGAGTGACTCCCTTCTCTTCCAATGGCTGGCCTCCGTTTAGGAAGCCAGCCAATGGAAGCGAACGGAGCAGAGAGGCGGGTTTAAACTGCCCTACTCCAAAACATAAGATCTCCGGACCAGAAGCTGCTTCGCAGCTTATAGGTCCCTCGACCTAAAAACTGCGTTACAAGAGGCAATGGTGGCAATTGTGCATGTATCAGAGGCAAACAAAATACATGAGGTAGCAAACGATACATTGCATGAGGAAAAGTGACGTGGGCATGTTACAAAAAAGTATACAATACAAGTAGAAGTATAATACTGCAAAAAATGGAAGGCACTCAGACTACAAGAACACACTGGGAAGGCACTTCTATAGTCATGGAGAACAGAATTTCCTATAATGGAAGGACTTCCTTCAGATAATAGAGAGGGCATGAATTACATTTGGAAGTGTCTTTGAAGGAGGAGAACTTTGAGGTCAGTTTTGAAGGCCTGGGAAGAGGTGGTGGTCCGGAGCTGAGGTGGAAGTGAGTTCCAGATTCTCACTGCGTTGCCTGAAAAGGATTGGGCCATCGATCTTTCCTTCTTGAAAGTGGGAGGTTCAAGCAATACATTTTCAGCATTACGTGATGGTCTAGAGCCTCCAGAGAGTTTCAGTTTATTCGCCAGGTAGCAAGGGGAGTAGAGTGCAAGGCTTTTTGGGTGATACAGGCAGTCTTGTAGATAGATTTTGCCTCGATGGGAAGCCAATGGAGGGTGGATAAAATGGGTGCGATGTGGTCGCTTCTTTAGGCCCCATATATGAAACGAGCTGCTCAATGGGGAACAGATTTAAGGGTGGACAGGTGGGATTTGGGGAGGCCAGTAAGAAGAGAATTGCAATAGTCCAGTCGTGCCTGATCTTCAGCTGTCTGCCGTTTAATTCTTGGCTGTTTCCGCAGACGCGTTCTGGCAAATAGATGTCCTTCGATGAAAGTATACAGTGTGCGCGCTCATCGCTTTAAATCAGAATGAGAAATTGCAAGGGTCCTTTGAGGCCGATTTTTGCGACTTTTGTTTATATTTTTATTTATTTTTTATTTATTGAAGTTTTGTATAGCGCTGGCTGGACCCGAGGGTATCAGAGCGCTTCACAGCAAATATACATGGGTTAGACAGATAATGCGGACAAAAAGCAGGTCAATGCACACAGGAGTGAGTACACTCTATACAATAGCAGCCAAGCGTGACCCAGGTGGAGATTCGTAGGCAAGTCAATCAGCTCAGGGGTGAGCGAGGACATGAAACAATAAAGTCTAGGTTTAGTTCTAGTTGGTTCCGGAGCGCTCAAGGAAGAGGACTTTGAGTAGCTTGTTGAATTTCGGGAAGGATGTGGTCATTCTGATGTGTGGTGGAATGGAGTTACATATTTTGGGAGCATTGCCCGCGAAGGATTTGCTCGATGTTGAGAGTTTCTGGGATTTCAGAGGAATGAGTAGGAGCGTGTTGGAGCTTCTGAGGTTTCTAGACTGCCCGGCCCTTTTGAGCTTATTGGCCAGGTATTCCGGTTTGCCCGTATGCAGGGCCTTGTGTGTGAGGCAAGCTGTGCGGAAGCTAGCTCGTTGGTCAATAGGGAGCCATTTCAGATCCTTTAGAGCTGGGGTGATGTGTTCATATTTCTTTGTTCCCGTGATCATTCTTGCAGCTGCGTTAAGGGTGGAGGTCAGAGGACGTAGGTGAGATTTGGCTGTTCCAGTCAGAGTGGCAATGCCGTAGTCAATTCTGGAGAGGACCAGAGCCTGCGTGGCCTGTTTCAAGTCTTTTGTGGGGAGGAATGGTTTTAGTTTGTAGAGCAATTTCAGGTTCAGGAAGGCACTTTTGGCGGTTTTTGAGATGTGTTCTTTCATATCCAATTTGGGGTCAAGGGTGATCCCTAGGGATTTTATGGAGTTCGATGGAACAAGCGGCACATTTAGAGCGTTTAAGGCTTTGAGCCAATCAAGGATTTGGGGGTTCTCTTCTTTATTAGAGATTAGGAGCACTTCAGTTTTTTCCTCATTGAGTTTGAGGTGGTTGGAAGAGAGCCAGAGCTGAACTTCAGTAAGTGTGTGGTTCAGTCTGTGGATGTCCGAGATCGATGTGATTTCCAGATAGAGTTGCGTGTCGTCCGCATAAAGGTGGAAGGGGATGTTAGCTTTCCTTAGAATTAAGGTGAGGGGCTCCATGTAAATGTTGAAGAGTTGAGGAGAGAGAACAGACCCTTGAGGAACTCCTCTGCTGATGGGAAGAATGTCTGATTCGCAAGTTTTAATTTTTATTCTTTGTGTGCGGTTGTTAAGAAAGGAGGAGAACCATTTTAGGACAGTCTTTTCGAGGCCTGCTCTCTCCTTTAGGACATTGATTAGTAGGGCATGGTCGACTGTGTCAAATGCAGCCGATAGGTCTAAGAGGATGAGAAGGCTGCAATGGTTGGAGTCGAGCGACATGTGAAGATCGTCTAGAATGTTAAGTATTGCGGTTTCAGTACTGCAGCCTTTTCTGAACCCTGATTGATGTGGGTCTAGAAGCTTAGTATTCTCTAGGTGCTGGGAGAGTTGCGCCAGCACACATCTTTCCAAGATTTTGGATAGTAGTGGAAGGTTCGAGACTGGTCTGAAGTTATTCATATCCTGTATGTCAAGACCCGGTTTTTTTAGTAGAGGCGTGACTTGACCTATTTTAAGGCAGTCCGGGATGGAGCCCTCACTCAGAGAGCTGTTGATGATCTTTGCCCAAATAGGGGCTAGAGTGAGCCTCAAGTCTTTGGTCACTCTCGGGGGAAGCTGATCAAGGGAGTGACTTGAGGGCTTGGCGGAGGCTATGAGATTACTTATCACTTCAACCTGGATAGGTTGGAAGGAGGACCAGCGAGTGGATGAGATTGACGGTCCTAAATGGGAAGTTGAAGCGGGGTGGTCTGAGGGCAACGTGCCGAGAGATCTGTCGATTTTCGCGATTTTTTCATTGAAGAAGTTGGCAAAGTCGTCACATTGGGATTTGGACGCTACCATGTCTCTTGTTACCGGAATGGAGGTTTGGTTCTTGATGATGTTGAAAAGTTCTTTGGGGCGGTTTTTGGCATTGTCAAGGGCCGCGCAGAAGAAGGACGACTTTTTGTTCTTGATGTGGTTGTAGTAGCTTTTGCGGGCTGCCTTGAGCTGGTCCCGGTTGCGTGAGGAGGGGTTGGCCCTCCAGGATCTTTCCAAGTATCTTAGGTGTCTTCTTTCATCGTTGATGTCAGTGGAGAACCAGGATCTGGAGGGGATGTTTCTTTGTTTTTTTAGTTTCCTTGGTGCCAGCTGGTCTAAGACGAGCTCCAAGTTGGAATGGTAGAGCGAGGTGAGTTCTGTGGTTGAAAGGGGTTCTGTCGTGGTCGGGAGGAGTGAGCTGAGGCCCTCTTCAAGCTTGTCCAGAGGTACTCTCGATAGGTTTCTGATCCATTTGGGGGATGTTTGTGTGGGAGGGACGGAGAGCGCCGGGTGATTGATATGAAAGAGGATGGCGTGATGGTCTGACCAGTCTACTGGGATGATGTGGTCAATTGAAATTGTCTTTTTATCTGCGATGATAGCATCCAGGGTAGCTCCTCTATGGTGGGTTTCTTCTGTGCAGTGCTGGGTCATGTCAAGGTCATGAATCAGGGTGTTGAGGGATTGAATGAGCGGGTTTTTTGATACATTCCATCTTAGGTTGAGGTCGCCCAGAATTATACTGAAATCACTGTTGGGAGCTGTTTGCGTGATCAGATCCGTCAGCTGAGCACCAAATGCGGAGGTATTGCCCGGGGGATGGTAGAGGAGAAGGCATTGGAGTGAAGGGTGTTGAGGCGAATTGATGTTGACCGCGAGGGATTCAAAGGAGTTGTAGGAGACGGCAGGAGATTCAGTGATGGAGATGTCGCTTTTATGGATAATAGCTATTCCGCCGCCTTTGTGAATGGGCCTGTCTTTGTGTATGATTGAGAACCCGGGCGGCACCAGCGTGTCCAGGATGGGGCAGGATAGAGTGTTCAGCCATGTTTCAGTGATGAAGGCTACGTCCAGGTCCTGAGCGAGGATGGTTTATATAGGAGTATCATCATTTTATGAGCAAAAAGAGGAAGTTTTTCAGGATTCAAAAGTACTAATGCACATTTTTTGTTCAATATTTCTCTATTAGCAGTCTTAGATATAAGCAACATCTCAAACTCCGAGATATGTGTGGTGTCTGGACCCTAAGTCCACATGCCACTAGAATAACGACACAGAGGCACGGTTACGGTAACTGGAACTGGCCCAGGGCTGGTGCATCCAGCCCCTTTTATTTGCAGGGTCACCTGACCAGTGACACCTACAGCCCTACCACGCATCAGGCGTTAGACTAGCGCATTTTTATGTGGTGGTCCCTATCACAGTATTAAAAAGCATTATCGCGCATTCTAGCGCCTGTTGTCCAAGTCTGCGTGCTGAGCAAGTAGAACTAAGCAAGTAGTGACCGGGACTGCGGATTACTGCAGTGTGGCACAATCAAACAAGCATTGGCATAGCCAATAGGTCTCGCCTTTGGGACCTTATAAGTATTTAGTTATACAGCACAATAGCCTTGGTGCAACAACATCAACAGTTGCATGGCTAAACAATTATAAGTTCCCAAAGGTGAGACCTATTGGCTATGCCAATGCTTGTTTACCATCTCCTTCTATCACTGCAAATAACAGAACTCACTCCTGAGGGAGCCACAGAGTCCGGTACAAGCCCTCTAGGCGATTGACATAAGCCCGAACAACCTGGTAGACGGACTGCACCGAGACAGCACGACCCAGAAGAACAGGAGCAAACCACAGGAAAGCCAACAAAACCACCCACAACTCCCTCCAGAATGATGAATGGCAGTACACGAACGGGGACCACAGACCCCGAGTCTCGGATAGACCCAAGACCGCCTCCCAACCAACGGCACTGGCATCCACTGACAAAACAACCACAGCCGGAGGTGGAAGAATGTCGAAGCCCCAGGAGAGAGACTGAGGGGACAACCACCACTGGAGGGCAACCCGAATCCCTGGGGTGACAGGGATAAGGAGCCTCGTAATCCAGAGAGGCAGGATCCCAGTGGGCCAGAACGTGATGCAGGAGAGGATACAAACGCAGCCGGGCCCAAGGGAGGAGACGCACAGTGGAAGCCAACATCGCCAGATCCCTCACCCAGACCCGGCTGACACCTGGGAATGAGACAGAACCGAGGAAAGGCGATGGTACAAAGTCAACTGACGTGCCCTGGAAAGGAACACCAACTCCAGATCCATGCGGAAAAGAGCCCCCAGGCACTACAGAGACCGGGAGGGCATCAGGGAGAACCACCGGAGAAGGACGAGGAACCCAAAGGAATCCAGAAGATGACACACCAGGCCACAACCAACCGTCAAGAGAGGTAGAAATCCGAAGACCTCTGGAAAGGAGAAAAACCATCAGAGGGGCCAAGACAAAAACAAAAAACCCCGGTGGTGAAGAAAGGCTGAAAGGAAGCACCCAGAAATGGAAATGCCGGGAAACAAACGCAAATCGGAGAAACACCCAATCCACAGGACAGACAGGGACATGTAGAAAAGCAGTCATCAGGCTCAGGCATGGGCGCCCTAAGTGTGACGGTGGGGCAGTGCAGAGCGCACTCCTGGACTGGGGGTTAACGGCTGGCAGTGGTGGGGGAACAGTTGGCGCTGTGTGTCCCCGCCTGACCTGGGGTTTGGACGCCGTCCTCCTGGTGATCAAAGGGGGATGCTCGAGTGGCTAATCTCCTGCACACAAGATGGCCGCGCCGGGAGGTGGCGGTGCCGCGCTGCCTGAGCGGGGAGGCCGGAGGCTGGAGGACACGGATGGCGGTGCCCCGACGGAGCTCTCCACCCAAGAACAGAGGCTGAACCTCCGCCTGGATGCGATCTTGGCCGCGATCACGGCTACGAAAGATGAGCTGCACCAGGACATTGCGCAGGTGGCGTCGGGGCTTGGCTTGCTGAGGGCAGACCACGCCAAGCTCTCGGACAAAGTGAAGTCTAACGAACAACTGCTCCAGGAGCTGAAACCGGCGGTGGTCACCGCGGAACGTAAGCTCGAAGACGTTATTCACCGACTGGCGACACTGGAGCGGCGAGCGGAGGACGCCGAAGGTCGCAACCGGCGGAACAACGTGCGGGTGGTGGGTCTGCCGGAGAAGATCGAGAAGGGCGACGCGGTGGCCTACATGCAGGACTGGTTCAGAACGGTGGTGGCGCCAGAGGGCCTGTCCCCTTTCTTCTCTCTGGAGAGAGCGCACCGGGTGCCGGCCAGGCCGCCCCTGGAGGGACGTCCGCCTCGACCGATGGTGGTCAAACTGCTGCACTTTAAGGATCGGGATCTGCTGATCCAAAGGGCGAGATCCGAAGGGCCCTTCCAGGTGGAGAACAGTAAGGTGACAATTTTTCCGGACTACACGCAGGAGGTGCAGTGGAGCAGAGCTTCTTTCTTGTCAGTAAAGAGGGAGTTGCGAGAGGAGGGGATCCAATACTCCTTGCTTTTCCCAGCCAAGCTGCGGATCATCGTGGATGACAGGACACACTTCTTCCAAGCGCCCGATGAGGCTTGGTCCTGGCTGGAGCTGTACCGTGCGGGGACGGATCGTGCGCATAGGCCCACCAGGGATCGGCAACCGCCGGTCAAGGTCAGGAAATCGCAGCGCATCCGCTCCCGGAATAGGCGTCAACGGGCCGAGCGAGAGGCGCAAATACTGGCCGACAGACAGAGCGCATTGGATGCCACGGCGAGCATCACTGGGTCGCAGCGCGAGGACGCATCCAGAGGCTCGGCTTCGGAGGAGGAGGGGGAGAAATCCGGTGGTGACGACTCAGAAGTGGGGGGAGCGCGGGGGCCAGAGGTCACCCCACAGACATCTGATGGTATATTTAATGGATGAGGCCACTGGCTACTGAACATTTTTTGGGAGACCTGGAGATGTGGACACTACTAACTTCTATTGGACTGCCAGGTATGGGGCGGCGTTTGCAGTGTGGGGCTACGGGCGCGGGGTGGCAGCTCTGTTGTCCTGGTTTGGAGCTCCATAGCCCTCATTAGACCCTTAAGGTCTTCTGTGGTGACGACCACAGGTTAGCATGGTGTGTTGGGTGTTTACAGTTTGGAACGGGGCTGAAGCTGGGTTATTAGGCCCTGTCCTGGGGAGGGGGTTGGTGGGAGTTCAGGGGGATGTTTTGAAGGGGTTACACGATTGCTGCAATGCGGGTCATATTTGTTGGCGGACATCGCTGTTGGGATTGATGCTTTATGGGGACGTTACCTAATCTGAAATGTGTCACATGGAATGTCCGGGGCATTCGGTCTATGGTGAAGCGCCACAGGGTACATGCCTACTTAGTGAGACGGGGCGTCCACATAGCGATGCTTCAGGAAACCCACCTGACGCAGCAGGAGTGCAGGGCGCTACAGAAGAGGTGGCGGGGACAGGTGTTTGGTACAACGTACTCGGCATTCGCCAGAGGGGTGCTTATATGGATTAGGGCGGGCACACCATTCCAGGTTACGGATCAGAGGATCGATTCGGAGGGCCGATATGTGGTAGTGGAGGGGCGGCTGCATGGTAGGGAGGTGGTGCTGTGTAACATCTATGCCCCCAACGCTGAACAAGCACATTTCTTCGAGGGTTTGTCGCGCTCACTGGCGCACTATTTGGCAGGCCCTGTATTGCTAGCGGGGGATTTTAACTCCATTACTGATGTGCTGTTAGACAGGTCGCACCCGCCCCTAGTAGACTCCCCGGTGCGCCGCCTTGCAACACATAGGCGGGATTGGCAGGAGAAGTGGGGCCTGGTAGATGTGTGGAGGGCGCAACACCCCGGAATCCGTGATTACTCATACTTCTCCGCGCTGCACGACATGCATGTTAGACTGGACTCGGTGCTGTGCAGCGCCTCACTGGCGAGTGCAGTGACCCACTCAGAGTATCTGTCCAGGACCATCTCTAACCATAACCCCCTGTTGCTCTCTATGCAGTGGCAGCTGGAGAGGTCTGCGGTCCCCACGTGGCGACTTCGTCCGGAGACACTGGAGGACCCGGTGTTCTGTGACACGGTCCGCCAGGGTATAGACAGCTATTTTACCGAAAATGTTGGGTCGACGGCGTCCAGGGCGATTGAATGGGATGCGATGAAAGTGGTGGTGAGAGGGGTATGTATGGGGCGGTTTCTGACCGTGAGAGGGACAGTGCTGAAGGATCTTGAGAAGGCGGAGGAAGTGTTGAGACGAGTGGAACGACAGAGACCCGAAAGGCCTGAGTTGCAGGAACGATTGTTGTGCGCTAAGGAGGGAGTGGCGACTGAGACGGAGAGATTGAGATGTTTTGATTATAAATTGTATGCTATCAAGGTGCATGAGGAGCGGGATAAAGTGGGCACGCTCCTTGCGAAGCTAGCGGATCCGAGCCCTAGAGGATGCCCGATCATGAGTGTGCGACGGGAGGACGGGGAAGTGGTTCACTCGCAGTCGGCGATCCTGGGGCGCTTTCAGTCCTACTATACGGGACTGTATACCAGCCACCTCGAGGCAGCTGCTGCGGAGATTGAGGATTTCTTGGATCAGGTCACTTTGCCGTCACTAGATGAGGAGGATGCTCGGGACCTGGGAGGCCCCATCCCCCTGGCGGAAATAAAAGGGGCGATTAATCATATGGCACGGAATAAGACCCCAGGGGTAGATGGACTACCGATAGAGTTCTACGCTAGATTCTCGGAAGAGTTAGCGCCCAGGCTACAGATTGTCTACGCGGAAGCGAGCCGGATGGGGCGGTTGCCTGCCTCTATGAGGGAAGTGCTGGTGGTGCCACTGCCGAAGCCGCGCAGGGATGTGCTAGATGTCGCTTCTTATCGTCCACTGTCTATGCTAACCGTGGACTACAAGATCTTGAGTCGTATTCTAGCCACCAGGCTCCTGCCACTGATGACCTCCCTGGTGCATGGGGATCAGGCGGGATTCATCCCCTCTAGGAGCACATCGATGAATATCCGTCGGTTGATCGGGATCATTGATGATGCTGCTACGTCGGAACAGGACCCGGTGGTGCTGACGGTCGATATTGAAAAGGCGTTTGACAGTTTAGAGTGGAGTTATCTTGACAGCGTGCTGCAGAAATTCGGAGTGGGGGAAGAGTTCCGAGGATGGACGAGAGTGCTTTATTCCTCGGCTACGGCACGGGTGCGGATAGGGACCATGATTTCTCCGGCATATCCGGTTTGCAGGGGCACGAGGCAGGGCTGCTCATTGTCCCCTCTGCTTTTTGCCTTGGCGATGGAGCCGCTAGCGGCGCAGGCAAGATCGGGCATCGTCTACGACGGGATTGCACAGGGCCCCGAATCGCACTATATATCGTTGTATGCGGACGACCTGTTGCTGTACCTAGCGGACTCTGGGAGGGCACTGGAAGGTGCGGTGGACATGTTGGGCAGGTTTGGCAGGTTCTCAGGCCTCAGGGTGAACTGGTCCAAGACGTGTGTGTTTCCGTTGCGAAAGGCCACGCTCTGCCCGCAACTCACGAGACCGGTGGTGTGGGAACCCTCTTGCTTCGTTTACCTAGGTGTGCGCATCTACCACGACGCAGCGGACCTCCTTGAGGGGAACATGGGGCGCTGCATCCGGGCGCTGAGGGGCAGTACGGACTTCTGGGCCTCTCTCCCGCTGTCCGTGCTCGGTCGAGTAGCACTGTTGAAAATGGTGGCACTCCCGCGGCTACTTTATTATTTTAGAACGCTGCCGGTGTGGATCCCGCAGGGGGTCTTTAGGGAGTTGAGGACGTTGGTAACTGGTTTTCTTTGGGGCCAGGGTCGCCGGAGGGTGGCATTGACCACCTTGATACGACCCAAATGCGAGGGAGGGATGGCTGTCCCCGACTTTGAATTGTATTATCTAGCGGCGCAGTTGCAGGTCCTGACACAGAATGTGGCCAGAGAGTTTAGGGGGCCTGATAATGCCCGAGGCGTGGGCGTTCGGAGGCATGTCCTCTCATCTATCGTGATGCAGCAGAGACTGGCGGGAAGGGACCTCACGCTGGAGGAACGGACATTGAGATTCTGTTGGAACAGGAACCTGAAGAGGGCTGGGAAGCGCCGGCCATATGCGCCGGAGATTCCGCTGGGAATGCTGACCGCCTTGCCGCACGGGGGGGACTGGTCCCCCTTAGTAACGTGGGAGGACCTGGGTTTGCAGATGGTGGGAGACCTCTATGTGGACGGGACGCTGGCCCCCTTCCGGACTTTACAAGACCAATTCGGCCTGCCGGGTGGCACCTTCCTGTTGCATGCGGCGATCGTAACGGCGATGCAGCGGCATTGGGGGGGGGACTGGTGGAACCGGAGGTGACGTTGGTGTGCCAATATGTGGTGATGGCCGCGGGCACCGTAAAGGCGGTGACGTGCCTTCACAGCAGGATGTTAAATGAGGGACTGGTGCCTTTGGCGGAGTTGAAGTCTCGATGGGAGGCCAGTATAGGCAAACAAATCCCGGATACGGTGTGGGGCCAGGTACTGCACAGGACCTGGAAGGCGACGAGGAATGCGAGGTTCCAGCAGGTGCATTTTTTCGTTCTCCACAGGGCGTACTTGACCCCGGAAAGACTACGGCGGCACTTCCAGGTGCTCGACGCCGTGTGCCCGAGATGTCTAGACCCTGAGGTAGATCTGGACCACATGCTGTGGGGGTGCCCGAAACTAGGGGGCTACTGGCCGGAGGTAGGGGAGATCCTGAACGCTGTCACAGATAGAGAGGTGTACTTTGACATGGCTGCCTGTCTGCTTCTTTGGTTCCCGCATACTAAGAAGACCAAAGTGACGAGTAAATTCATTGGGATGGGCTTGATTCTGGCGCAGCGCGAGATCACCTGGCATTGGAAGTCTAAAGAGGGGCCGTCTGTGAGGAGATGGAAGAATGAATTGTTGAAGTGGTCGGGCTGTGAGAGTGTGCTCAGGATGCGTCAAGCGGCTCGAACTGGTAATGAGAAAAGTTTAGACCTGGCGCGGTCCTGGGAGCTGGTAGTACAGGCGTTGAGAGATTACATGACTGAAGGCGAGGAGCCTGCCCAGGCATAGGAAGGGATTCCATGGGGACTACTTGTTTGACTGTTTCTCCTGGTGGATGTCCAGCGTTAGAGCAGGAAGGGGATCCTGGAACCCGCATTAGCAGCAGTTGGTGGGGGGGGGGGGTTAATGGAAGACTCCGAGTGAGGGGAGGGCTGCCGCCCGCCGGCAGCTTCCCGAACTGGGTAGCCCTGGGTGGGTGACACGGTGATGGGTGGGAAGTGACGATGGAATGGCTTAGGGCTAGATGGGAAAGGTTGGGTGGGTTGTTCTGGGGTAAAAGCAGATTTGATGTGTTATGACTGACCTATGGCCCGGACAGGGCAGGCACTGAGGTACCCACGGAGAACTGGTCACTTGCTGCGCCGCCCAGCCTCCGGGATGTGGGCTAATCGGCTGTGTATTGATTTGCTACTATACTACGTGCTGGGGGCCGTCAGTGTATAGGTCGGCCTACTGAATGGGTTTGTTTCTGTTTCTGCAATAAAAATATTTTCAAAAAAAATAAAAAAAATCAGGCTCAGGCATGCAAGGAAGCACCCCTGATGCACGTCCGGGAAAGAAGAGAACGGACCTCCAGAGACCCAAAACAAGGCATAGAACTGAAGCATCCGGCCCGTAGACCAGGAAAAGGAACGAATAACAACCCTCGCCCCAGTCCAGAGAAGGAACCCCCATGACAGCCGCCTACCACCACAGAAGGCGCACACCCCCCAGCAAGGCCACCCCCGAAGAGGATGACAGGGCAGGGGGAAACCCAGAAGACCGGGGGGGGAGAGGAGAACCCAAACCAAGAATTCACGACACCGGATGCAAGGCCCCGGCAGACGGAACCTGCAACCACCGGGGCAGGCAAAAAACAAAGGCGACCACCAGCCGGGGTCCGACCCACCAGGACCCTACAAAGGGCCACCGAAGGTGGACCGATGTCCAAGATGACCGAGCCATCCAGACAGGACACCAGGAAAAGAAGAGCTAGGGACTGTAATCCAGTAGCAGGGTCTGGACCACGCAGATGGAAAAGGACTCATCCCAACTGCAAAGAGGCAGTGCACGAATGCTCCACCGCCCCCTCCATCCCCCGAGCCACAGCGTCAGAGGGAAGTTCATCATGGAGAATAAAAGCCTACAGCACCTGGTATTGCCAGGCTGTCACCCATTCAGGTACAAACCAGGCCAGAAGCACCTCAACTTCTGAGACCAGACGAGAACAGGCACCTAAAGGCTGGTACGGCTAAAGGCATTCCAAAGGAATGCGTCCAAGAGATAACAGATGAGCCATCGTAACACAATTGAAAAGAAAACATGTACAAACAACCCCAGATAAATGAAAGGCTGAGCGGACCCACCGTGAGCAGAAAAAATCCACAGCATCTGGCACACCCAGGCAGACTCCCAACCAGTGACCAGCAAGAGGCTAGAACCACTAGGCCACCGTGACATATGCAAACGAAAACAGGAGTTATCAGGGTGTCATGGCTGCAGCCCTGTGATCATGAGGCCTAAAACATAACATAACATGTGTATAAGTAAAGCGCACGATCACCCATTGTACACATGGCGCTGAAGAACAGATGACTATTATCACCCAACTCAACGAAACTCACTCTACCGACCACCGATGGATGAATGGCCGAGTTGACCCGTCGAGACCAGTACCTGAGACCATGAGGTCGAACACAGGTCCCCGCAGTGGAGGCATTAGCCCACTGATCCATCAGAACCGCGCACAGCGCCCTGCAAGGGCAAGGTCCGGCACAGGAGGAGTGAAGCAAACCAGTCGGAGAGCACTTGCAATCTGAAGAAAGCGCCACACAAACACCCCCTACGCCCCCACCACAGCAGCAGAAGGTGCAGGCCAAACAAGAGGCCCACCAGGCACCATGGCCGGGGGGCCGACCGCTTCCCGAGAACAGGAAGAAGGAGGCAGCAGGGCAGCCAATGGAGGAGATGCCGGGGACTGAACCCGGGGCCTCATACATGCAAAACATGCCCCCTCCCACTGAGACACATACCCAAGGGGAAGCAAGAAACCCAAAGGACGCTTCGCGCCGCAGGGAAAGAACAGAGGGCCCCCGCCCGCTAAAGCAGGGCGTGATGGGACCCCCGGTGAGAAGAGCAGCCGCCAAAGCAGGCTGCGCACAAGAAGGCGAGGGGCCGGGAAAGGAACAAGAACAAACGGCCGCTACAGTAGGCCGCGAGAAGGCAAACAAACAAAAATGCACATTTCCCAGCACCAACACCAAACATAAGAAAAATAGCAGCCGCTACAGCAGGCTGCCAAAACAAAGAAACGAAAAACACAAGGTACGCTTACCCGACCCGCAGCTCCACTAGGCATAAAGGCAACTGACAAAGTCAGAAAAAAATGAACAGGATGTTCTATGTCGCACTTCCCCCTTTATCCTCACAGGATTGGTGGCGCCATATTGAGAGAAATGCTGAAAAGCTCTGCTAGGTTTTAGGTTTCTGGGGAGCAGACTAGCTGCTCACTGTTCAGGAATGGGACGGGAAGACAGGACGAGGAGGTAATGGTTAAATACATACGATTTACTCAATGGTACGTAGTATCTGTAGGAAATAAAACAGAACACTGTTAGAGTAACATTAGCCTCCCAGGATTCTGGCAGGCATCGTAAATATAGGTGTCATTCTAAATCGTATAAATGCTCCTCTATGGTGCGTCTAGTTAACAACTACCTTGTGTTCTGTCGTGCTTTGCAGAAGGGAAAACATATGATCAGTGTCTCCTGTGGAGATAGTGATTGAGTGCTATTTACAAATACATAAAACCATGTGACATATAACACCACATTATGAACATGTACATATAAAGTCTCAT
This sequence comes from Lissotriton helveticus, assembly GCF_964261635.1. Taxonomy (NCBI): domain Eukaryota; kingdom Metazoa; phylum Chordata; class Amphibia; order Caudata; family Salamandridae; genus Lissotriton; species Lissotriton helveticus. The sequence continues at coordinate 1,817,400,898 of NC_136065.1, read as the reverse complement.
ACTTTTTATGATGCTCAAATGTTCCCCATGGTCTGGAGGGGTTGAGGGGCTCGTAGGCACACTCTACAATAGCAATGGTAACAAAAGTGTGGTTATTATTCACCCTGTAAAAAACGCTGTGAAAAATGGGGGTTGCCCAATGCCTCCATGCGGTCTAAAAAGTGCCAGGTTTTGCCTCTGATGTAAAGGAAAATGTAAATGGAACTTACTTTGTCAGAGCGCACCTCACCGGTAATGCACCTACTCGCTCCCCTGGAGACCGCATATTAACGCGTATCTCCTCGGGTGCCACTACATATACTTCCGTATCCGCCTAGTCATTGTTACATTGACTAGGGCAGTACAGAATCAAGATGGCCCCCGGGAAAAGGCAGTATTGACGGCCATATTGAAGGTATAGAATATTGTGATCGTGGACAGGAGTTTATACCATATTTGTAGAAAATGGGGCTAAGTTCAGTTTGTGAGTTGGTTAAGGGAACATAGATGAGGCCAAACTGGAGGTATAGAATACCGTGTTTGTGCACATGAGTTAATACCGTGTTTGTAGAGAGTGCGGCTAAGTTCAGGTTGTGAGTTGGTTAAGAGAACAAAGATGATTATGCATTCCTAAAACACATATTCTTCGTGTATTTCAATTTAGGTGCGAGAGGGGTACACACGCATTTTAAATATATGTATATTTCGAGTCCACGTTACTCTGTTCATTTTAGATTAAGAAAAAAAGAAAAAAAAGGGTGGCTCGATATATAATACTGGAAAAACTCAATATTCATGATTTGTCAGGATTGAAACACCAGGCGAGGACCAATATGGTGAATAGTATGGTATTGGAGGAATAAAGGGTACACCTGTCAAGTTGGATTGCCTTTCTATTTTTGGGAAATTCTGGTGGTGTTTTTTCAGTGTTTTCCAGTGATTTCAATACCTCAAAAAACAGTGCTTTTCAGTGGTTATTCACTTTTGCGCCATAAAAAACAACTGAAACAGTGTTTTACCGGTGTTTATGGAATACTTTGCTTTTATTATTGCTTTTTCCATTTTTCTTCAGAAATTGTATACTGCGCAAAATTTCAGAAGCTTAATACAGTCATGAAATACTTTCCACTGTCCTTTGAGTCTGCAGCTCAGAATTAACAAGCATTTGCAATGCAATAGGTCTCGCATTTATGCGAGTTTGAGCTATTCGCATTGTAAATGACAAAGCCTTTTATTTATGTTTTAAAAACAAAAACAAAAATACAGGGCATTGTTATTTGCAATGTCAATAGCTCAAACTCGCATAAATGCGAGACTTATTTAATTACAAATGCTGGTTTTAAACGAAAAACCCGATAGAGCAACCCAATTATCCCATGAAGACTGGGTATAGTTAATAACAGCAATACAAAAGCGTCCCCCTAGGAATTATTTTATAATTATTTTTAACTTGCAATGAGTCACAAAACAGTGATCCAACGTTAATCAATGCATGGAATTATTGTATTGTACCATTATTTATTGTGGTTATTAAAACAGCAACATGGCAACAACAATACTACTGTAATCATAGACCTATTCTAAGTAGTATATAACACCTTTTGCTTCTAGTATGGAAAATCAAAATACCATACATGAATGAACTTTTAACACATGATACAAAGATTTCAAAATGATACACAGATTCATATGAAAAATGAATACCAACCAGGGTGTGAACCCACATCATGCAACACAGTGCACCCATAGGACCAGAGAACCAAAATGTGAAAATTTGTGCTCATAAATGAAATAATGAAAAAACTATTCCACTGAAAAAACTAATCAACCTAACATCCGAATCTTACCAATGACCTCCAGCCGGAAGTTGATAAGGTACACAGGGCATAAATGTCCCACAATCTAAAAGGCAAGATAACACCAATATAGAAATATAGAAAATGCTGCAACCAGCATTATTCACTCATAACTCATTACTAACCAATGAAGACCATACTTACAATTAAGCTGACACGATGCTCTCATTTGCATCGCCTGTTAATCAAAAGTAGACACATATAATCGCACGATAATATCAGAATGACTAGACATAAAGGAGACTAGACCCATTCTCAATATTGTATATACTCACATAAATCTGACAAGTTTCCTCTATTCATCTACAAATGTAAGAGGACACAGAATTAATTCTATATGTCGTCTCCCTGTCAACCTAGTCACCCAACGAAACACCCGAGAGTGTATGCAAGCTCTAAAAATACTCACAGTAGGAAATCTTCTCAAGCGTCTAAATTACCTATGAAACAGAAGTCGTGTTAGTCATTATAAACCGACTGATCAAGCCATCGTTCACGCTATCAAAAACCGCGCTAACTATTCACGAACTTACTTGAATCCAACAACTTTTTCAAGACAGGAAGTACGTTAAATTTAATTTTTCAAAGGAAGAAAAAATGATTCTGAAATCTCGGTCTAGCCGTGACGATCTTATCGTCAAACCGGCAGACAAAGGGGGAGGAATAATTTTACAGGACAATTCGGATTATGACCGTGAGGTTTTAAGACAACTTAATAACCCGGTTCATTACATCAAACTGACAGGGGATCCTACACAGAGAATACGTAAAGAAATCCTATTATTGACTACTGCAGGTTTAGATGGACTTTGGTTAAGTAAAAAATAATTTGAATACATGAATAAGAAGGACTATACCATCCCAGCGTTTTATACGCTACCCAAAATTCATAAACATAGCCAAAATAGTTTTTTCAGTATTTTATTTATGAGCACACATTTTCACATTTTGGTTCTCTGGTCCTATGGGTGCACTGTGTTGCATGATGTGGGTTCACACCCTGGTTGGTATTCATTTTTGGGGTGAGTAGACGATACCTGATTTGCATGGATATGAAGGATATTGATTGTGGATATATTTGTTATTTTTAGATATAAATGTGCAACGTTTTCGTCCTGAGGATGGTCCGGTGGATTATATAAACCTATAGTGGACCGAAACGTCGACGCTCAACACCGTTTTATTCACATATGAATCTGTGTATCATTTTGAAATCTTTGTATCATGTGTTAAAAGTTCATTCATGTATGGTATTTTGATTTTCCATACTAGAAGCAAAAGTGTTATATGCTACTTAGAAATAGGTCTAAGATTACAGTAGTATTGTTGTTGCCATGTTGCTGTTTTAAATAACCACAATAAATAATGGTACAATATAATAATTCCATGCTTTGATTAATGTTGTGAAGTAGTGTGGCTCACTGGTTAGAGGCGGCAGACCCGAGAGCAGAGGACGGCCCGGGACCAGGGTTCGATTCCCGGCGCGGCAGGTTTCGGGACCAGGGTCAGCGGACTCGATAATTCTCTCGCCTCGGTGCCCACTCTGATCAGCGTTCACACTCGGCAACTCTGGGCATTAGCTTGCCTCATCTTCACTAACGGCCCCACCAGACCGCCGGGGATGCCTGGTCTCACCCTGGAGATACCCATTAAGGGACCATCTCTCAGGGAAGCCAGGAAGGGTTTCGCAGCGGTCAAAGCGCCTTGGGACCCTATGGGTAAGTAGTGCGCTATATAAATGCCTATACAATGTTGGATCACTGTTTTGTGAGTCATTGCAAGTTAAAAATAATTATAAAATAATTCCTAGGGGGACGCTTTTGTATTGCTGGTTTTAAATGAAAGCCTGAATTTGTCACTCAGCAAGTTGGAAGTTACAGTCTGTGTTCCAGAGTCGCTACCCCTACTTCTGCTCAGAGAGTGTTGCATTGTATTGTATCATCGATATAGCGCCCTCGCACGTGTTTTGTGCGCGAAGCGCTGTTTGGCACTTCATTTGGTGTCTTTCAAAGGAATGGCGGACTGCGCATATATTGCATTTTCTGCGTTGTTCAATAATCTCCAATACAACATAGAGGATAGCTTATTGCTGTCAGAAACCTGTTTCAAATTACCCCCTGCAGTTTCGAGAAATAAACCGCAAACTTAAAGGAAGGCACAGAAACACACACTTGGTCACAGCTATTATCATTCTTTTAGCATTAAAGTGACAGTGGAAGTGCATACCATATTACATACTGCATACATGCTGTTTTGAACATGTTCGATTTTTAACATGCTGTTGTGGAATTATGTGCCTTGGAATTGTGTGGTGTGGAGTGGAATTGTGTGGTGGAATTATGAGGCATGGAGTGCAGTGAAATTGTGTGGATACAAATTATGTGGTATTGAGTGTACTGGAATTATGTGCAGTTGGATTGTGTTTTATGGAGTGTAATTAAGTTGAATGGTATTTTGTGTTGTGGAGTGGTATGTAGCAGAGTTTAATTGTGTGGTGTGCTGTTGAATTTTGTGGCATGATGTGTAATTCTGTGGTGCGGATTGGATGTATGTGGTGTGATGTGTGATTGTGTTGTTGAGCTAAATTATGTGGCTTGGTGTCAAATTATGTGGTGTGGAAAGGAAATGTTTGGAGTTGAATTGTGTGGCGTGGAACTGTGTTTCATTGAGTGGAATTATGATGATTGGAAGTATGTGGCATGGTGTGGAGTGTATTTATGTGGATTACTGCTATGTGACAGAGTGGTTTTATGTGGGGTGTATTTATGTGATGTCGAGTAGAGGGTAATTATGTGAAGTTGAATTATGTTGTGTTGAGTGATATTATGTAGAGTGAAATTATGTTGGGTGGTGTTGTGCTATGTGGTGGTGACATTGTGTAGTGTGGAATTGTGTGTCCCACTAAACATACAGGTTTGCTACAAAGAATGAAAAGCTGTGAAGGCGCGCTCCTATACCAGGGAGGTGGGTGAGCCACTGAGAGCTTGAAAGCTACTAAAAGCTCTAAAGCCAGAGAAAATCTCGAGCTGGTATCTGCTAGTGCTTCTTATTTATTGTCAAGCCCAAAACAAGCTTATTTTTATGTGGCTTCTTGATATTCATGCCCTACCCTCACCGGAAAAGAGTTAAAAGCAATACATTAGCATTTGAGATACAATGGAGAGGCACATAGCTACCCATTTATTGAATGGCTTGTGCAGAGTTAAACCAGAATAAGCCCCTTATTCAACACAATATCTCCTGCAAGTGAGAGCCATGCGATGATGGAGGTGAGATCGAAAAATGTGCAAAATCAAATGGCAACTCTGTTAAAGTCTCTTGTGCCTTATTTTCCAGCAAAAAAAGCTAAACTGAAAACTAATGTCCAACATGATCAGGAAATTAACGGTGGGTTTTGCCAGTTAGTTTTGAAACAAGACCTTGAATGTTCATGAATACCTAAAAAGTTACAATGTTGCCCCAACAATTACATTATTTTGCAACTTTGGGAGCACCCATTTCCACAACCTTAATTTCAAAATGTGTCACTGTTAAACATCGTTCTTACTTTCAGAGTATGCAAAGTGTTGGGTTACATTTACAAATCCCAATGTTTACAGAAACTGATGACTTGAATTGGATTATGTAATTGCACATAGAGATCACTCATTTTGGGCTGCAAGATTAACCTTGGTGCAAATAAGATAAACATGGTTGAACTTAAAGGGCGATTTATGTGGAGATTCCATCAAGTTTATTTATTTGGGCTGCTGGGCTACAGTTGCTGACTGGTGAAAGGAGAAGTAATGTGACCTTCTAAAGGCTAATTGTCTGCTCTCATTTTGCTTGCATTGTTTTTTGGCCAGGTAATGTTTACTCCTGGCACTGCTAGTAGTCCTTATTGGCAGTTTGTGCCTCTTTGCTTGCCTGATTATCCCTCGTTCTTCAAATCTATTGTCATCAGTTTTTAAAATGTCTCTCGCATGTATCCCCGGCTCCCTTTATCGTGCCACAGTAGGATTTTAAGTTGGTCCTGGCATTTTTGTATTCTCCTTTCATGCCTCTTCGCATTGGTAATGTGTATTTGTTGAATTTGAAGACTAGGTTACTCATTGCAATAATGGTATGGCATGCAGTCAGCACAGATCTCCCTGCGGCTGTGGTCCATGGATTGCAGCAGATTCCCTGAATATGTTTGTCCCAGCATGCTACACTGCTCTCTCTGGCAGCCACTCGTCAGTCTCTCTGTACATACTTCTAACTCTTTGAGTGATAACCATCACAGTAACTGTTCTCTGACCACTAATACACTGTTTTTTTAATTTCCTTGTCAGCCCATGGCTGTAAAACCAGCCCATGGCTGTAAAACCCTTCTTTCACAAGGTGGCTCCTATTGCAACTGTCCAGGAAGCAATAGGAAGTGACACATTAGTTCTTCCTAAGCCATCACCGTTGCCTCCGAAATCCATAATTTTGTCACATTTTATTATGTTGCCACTGACTTCCTGCTTCTTCTTAATACCATGCATCGCACACCTTCCAGTGAATGTGAAAGCGGGTTTCCCTTCTGGTTACCTGCGTCTGGTTTCCTGTGTTTTTCTCCTTCATCTCTCCTTGAATTCTACTTCATCTCTCCCGGATTTCTGCTTCATCGCTTCTGTTCCTGGAATTCTGCTTCACCTCTCCTGCACTTGCTGAATCTGTTCATGTACTCCAGTCTGGGTTTTGTGAATGCTAGTGATTAGGGAAAGTCTTCAGGGGAGAATGCAGCGGGCGGGTGTGAGCAAGCGAGCTCAAAGGGCTGCTGCCCCCCCCACCCCCCGAAGTCGTGTGTGTCAGCCCGGGGGAGAGAGCTTCCCGGGCACACACACAGCCGCACCAGAGTTCTTTGCAGGTCTTTAAAAGACCATTTGTTTCTTAACGAGGCTTTGTTGTTTTTCACCTCGTCCTGGAGCCCCTGCAGCTCCACTCTGCCTATTTCTGGAAGCTAAAATGACGGCAGGTGCTCTGATCGAGTCAGCGAGTAGTGTGAGGCAAAAGTGTTTTAAATGAGACATGGATTAAAAAATGTGGGCCTATTACTAAATGGTTGGGAAATGTCATCATAGAAAGATACAAATAAATTAAAGGGAAGGAATTAATTAATCACACACGCACACAGTCGGTGGCTGCATTGCAGCACCACTCTCCCTCTCACTTCTCTGAGTTGCTGTAACTCGAGCTCGAGCCAACGCAGGAATTACCGATTGCCTCGTGCCTCTTCAGAGAGTCCTGCACTGAGATGCTGCTGGAAAAAATAAAGCCTGACTTCGACCTCGTTAAGTAAATGGTCTTTTTAAAGACCTATGAAGTACTCGGGTGCGGCCGCAGTTAGACAGATAGCAGACGACAACAGCTCCTCTCCCCTACGTGAGCCAGGTAGGGGGCCTGGTGTTGCTCTGGCCTTTTGGCCATTCACACCTCGGCTCCCCATCAGAAGCAGTGTTTTCCCCTGACACCTCTGCGCCAGGCCGGCACAGGCAGGCCTTTTGTAATTCTTTGGCTCCATCAAGTGGCCAAAAGGCGCAACAATGATGAAAATCAGTGACACTCGGTTTAAACCGGGTCAGCTGATTTTCGTCCAGTAGGGTACTCTCGGGTACAGTCGGTTTAAACCGACTTCCGGACAGCCTAATTATATTTATGTGTTTCCCTGGTCTTTATTGCTTGATTTTGCTCTCAAGAAAGTGTCACTCATAGTTGTTGAATGTCACTCATAAGTGCACTGAAACAATGAAAATGTCACACATAAGCAATCTGAAACCTTGGCAGCTATGCACCTGTGATGGATGGGTGTGGGGTGAGTGTGGGTGTGACCCCTCAGGGAGTGGCTGGTTACATAGGGCACATGTCGCAAGACTAGAACGTGTCCCGCAGGACACTACATCCCTCCCAATCTTTATTGAAAAGAAACAAACAAGTCCAACCTGTAGAAGAGAAGAAACAACAAAACGAAATACCAATGAGTCTCTTCAGCAACCTGCAGGACAATGCAGGTGCAGCTGGTCACACCTGGCATCACTGCATGCACCCTTGGTAGCACCAGGTGACTCTAGGCCCAAGTGTGGCATGAATGAAGTCTAGGCTTCTCTCAATCCCCTGTCTGTGGTGTCACTGTCTCTCTGTGCGGCACTGTTTGATTCCACCTGTGTTCAGTGGTAAAGTGCAAGTGCTCCTGTGGTAAATTGTGTTATGGATTGGTGTTTCCAGGATTGGGTGTTTGATTTACTTGTTAGTCCCTAGTAAATTGCACTGAGTGTGCCACAGCCTGTAAATCCAATGCTACCAGTGGGCCAGCAGCACTGATTGTGCCACCCAAGTGAGTAGCCCTGAAAAGGTAACTCAGACCTGCCATTGCAGAGTCTGCAAGCGGTTTGTAACTTCCATGTCGACTTGGTGAGTGCACCCACTTGCCAGGCCCTAAACCTTCCCTTTTCTACATGTCAGTCACCCTTAAGGTAGGCCCAAGGTACCCCTGTGGGCAGGGTGCAGTGTATGTGAAAAGTAGGACGTGCCCTGGTGTGTGTGGCATGTCCTGATAGTTAATTACAGCCCATTTCATTTTTCACTATTGCAAGGCTACCTGTTCTCCATAGGACAGAATGGGAAGTTTGTTTATAACATCTTATAAACATATCTGGTCCTGGGAACTAGGTGGGAAAAGAAAGTTTAGTATGCCTGAACTCAGAATCCAAAGCTGCATCTTTTAGTGAAGGTGATTTTTACATTCTGTGTTTGAAAATACCACTTTTAGAAAGTAGGTATTTTCTTGCTCAGTCATCCCATGTGCCTCTGCTGGAATGTGGATTGCCTGTCTGGGTCTTAGATGACAGAAGGCTGGGGAGCAGGAGTGGCTCCAGATAGTCTAGGTAGGGTCAGGAAATGCAACGGGGAAGGGGGGAGATTTCCTTGCACCTCAAAGGGCCTGGTCTGCCTCTGACAATGCAGTCTCCACCTCCTGCCAGGAAATCACACCAGAGAAGGCAGAGCTGGTTATGGCTGGACACAGACACTCTTTGCCTAAGAGATCAAAGGATTTTGGGATATAAATATTGGGGCACAGACCCCTGAACTTTAGAACTCTTTAGGATCAAGAAGACTGCCAAGAAGAAGAACTGGAGAAGCTGCGAGGAGGTACTACAACTTTGCTGTGTTGCCCTGCAGTGGCTGCTAATGTATTGGGCAGTGAAAGGACTGGACTGAACTTTCTGCAATCTACTTTTGTGAGTTTCTCCAAGGGCTTGAGGTAGAGCTTGCCCCCTGTTCAAGAAGTCTCAGGAACAGCAAAGACTTCAAGCTTGTTTTCCCTCAGCACAGGGGACTGTGTGTTTTGTGTTGCAACAGAAGAAAAGCAACTCAACAACGTCTATGACGCCGCTGCTGACCCCGTGTCCTGAAGTCACCGCAGAGGGCAATGCCGCACCATGACCCTGGTCTCACCGATGACGCCTGCTGGCGCCGCCCCAAGCCACTGCTCACACTGCGACCTGTGAGCACCGCGCTCCGCACGCCTCGCTTCATGACGACGCCCTGGTATCCCCCGACGACGACGCCACACGCCAAAATCTATACCGCTGCTTGCACAGTGGTTCGAGGGCACCGCTCGTAAAGTTGCACAACGCATCGCCCTCATCCCGCACCGCAGCCTTGGCCTACCGATGCCGGCGCCATGGACTCCAGTTCGTCAGCCGACGGCAATGCTTCGCCAACGATGACGACGCTGCTTGCACCGTGACCTGCAGCACCGTGATGAGCACCGCTTTCATCCCGCACTGCGACCCTGGTCTCACCAACGACGCCATCTGATGCAGCCACCGAGCCGCTGCTCAAACCGCAGCACACCATGCCTGCCAACGCCAGCGCTCCTGACTCCATCAGAGAGGAGATCACCCGGTAACGCGTGTGACTTCGAGGGCCCGACGACTCCTGCACTGACCTCCGGAACCGACGCCTGCGAACGCCCTGATTTCGGAAGCTCAACGAGAGGTCATCAATGCCCTGCATTTCTAAAAGGTACTGTTTGCGGGTCTTCCCGATAATGTAGCGATGCCGCGGTCAAACAGAACAGTTTGGATTTGTTTGCTCACGACGCCGTGATAGCCCCGGACAGAGTTATCAACATCAAGGAACTATTTTTAAAGCATATTTGAATGAGTGAAGATTTTGAAGTACTGTATTGTGGATTTTTATCGTTTTTGGTCTTGTCTTAAGTATATAAAAATATTGGATATTTTTCTAAACTGGTGTGGTGTCCTTTTGTAGTGCTTACACTGTATTACTGTTGGTTATGTGCAAATGCTTTACACACTGCCTCAAAGATAAGCCTGACTGCTCATGCCAAGCTACCAAGGGGGTGAGCAGGGGTTATTTTAGGAGTGTAACTCCCTTATCCTGACTAGGAAGAAGGGTCCCTATTTGGACACAGGTACAAACCTTTGCCAACTGAAGACCCCCATTTCTAACAGCTCTATGTCTGCTGCTTGAGGCAAAGGCACTGCAGGTCTCCCTTTTCTAAATTTGATGATGAGCAGGGCCTTGCAGTGCTCGAGGTTTGTCTTTATGGAACAGCATGGTGCTGCCTCTCCCTCCTCTGCTGCATTTCTTTAAACATTCATATTCTCTCTGTGGGCTGGGGTGCTGTGTCTTGAGCAACTGCAAGGTGGCATCAGTCACCTCATGCACGAGCTGCAACAGGTTTGCTAATGCTGCAGGGCCACTCAAGTGCGGCAGAGTGGAGGCTACCCTCTGGATAACATGTCAAAGTCAGAGGGGCTTTGTGAGGTTCTTCCACTATCTGCAGGAGTGTGGCTTGTCATTTAAACAGGGTTCTCCTGGTCAGAGCTGCCTCGTTCGAGTCACTCGATACTGTTTACTAGGTTGACGCTGGTTGGCGCTGTGTCCACTCCTCACTCATCTGCAGGCTTTCCTTGACTTTGACTGACCGGTCGCCGTATTCTTCCCTGTCATTCGTGGTTCACTGCAGGCAGGTGAGGCGCCGTACTTTCCCAGCTGCTATCAGAGGCAATATCACCAGGGCACTACCAGCTCGTTGCTGGTGTCGGTGGCAAAGCGGTATGTCCATAGCACTCATGAATAACTTAGGTGGCGGTGCACTTAATTTTATGGCAAGACAGGAGGTTAGCATTATGCATTTATTCTGTTATTACTTCTTCTGAGCAGCAACACAACGTTAAAGCTTCCCAGAATGGAACTTAAAACATCACAAACAAAAAGAATGTTCATCTTATATAAAAACTCTGTGTCCTCTATTTTCTTCCTCTTTTGTTGCTACTTCTGAGCAAGATAAGTACAATGAATGTTTTGGTTTGAGTGCTCATTTGAGTCATAAAAGAGCGTGATTTACCCAATTTTCGGGTAGAATATTTGATGTTTGGATTGGTTGTGTTTGCGTTTATGAAATAATGAGTATAGAAATTGTTTTTTTCTTGATTTAGTTAAAATTGGGAAGTTTTGCGATGGAAGGTATATTAAAAGGTTACATTTTGATTTATATGGCGAATAGAGTTTATTAAAAACAAGTGATGAATGTGTGGTGGGCCGAATGGAAGAGGCACTGTGGCAGGGGATTCACTGCAACATCAAGTTGACGTAGTTAACCATCTGGGACCCAGCCGACCTGAACTCTAGGGAGCGAATTTGGGTAACGCTTGGGTTCATGATTGCTAAACAGAACATTGCACGGCTTTGGAGGGCTCCAAATCCGCCGACAATCGTGGACTGGTCCAATGACATGGACTGGTGCATGGTAACGAGAAATTCATCTACGAGGCCAGGGGATGGCCGAAGAAGTGGACGCATGTCAGGGGCCTGTGGAACACCTATAGAGGGAAGATCTGTGCACCCCCACAGACTATAGACAATGTCAAAGAAGACCTTGTTGTTGTTTAAACATATGGGTTGTCTGATTATTATCACACATATCTATGGGCCAATGTTGCAATTGTCCAGTATGGGTCGACCTGACCGCAAAGTTGCTATGTATCTATCATGCCTTTTTCTTTAATTAAACTTAAAAAAAAGTGTGTACTTTAGAAGAATGAAAGAAGATGTTTTAAACGAGCCGTTTTTTAAAATCGGGCTCGGCATGCACGCAAGCGGCTGACAAAGGAATATTCATAAAATGGAGGTGTGTTCAGTCGCACAAGAATAGGTGATCCACATCGAAAAGAATTTGGTGTATTGCTCAACAATGAAGCCATTTTTTAGAGGCGGTGGAGCAGAGAGGTTGCTAAGCAACAAGCGTTCACTTGAGACTATCGTTACCAGTCTGGTTGCGATTGATTTTTAAGTCCAAAGGCAATAGAGGCGGTTGAGCAGGGAAGTTGATTCCTAAACAAAGTGTTTGCTTCAGATGATAGTTACCGGTTTGGTTTGCCATCATATTTTACAGTACAAGGTTTATGGTGGAAGGAAGATATATGTATAACAAGTTTATAATCTGAAGTTTTAATAGAGAAAGGTTAATATGATCAAATTGGAATACATAATTATTTAAAAGGCAGATATGGATAATATTTAGATATCTGAGGAGGAAAGCAAGGAAAAATTGAGAAAATTGGTGCGTGATGAGGTAAAAGCAGTAGTTCAAGAGACTGTTAAATAAGTTTTGGGTAAACGAGATAGGAAAGCAATAGATGAGGAAGAATATTTTTCAGTTTAAGACAATGAGTCTGAGAATAGGGCACCAGGAGGCAAATGTTTGTAAAAGAAAAGACATTTGGAAGGAAGTAAAGGAGGCCTAAGTGCCTCGCATAGTTCATGTGTCCTTGGTGGCACATGTAAAAGTCAGCGAAGCGCTGAGATGGAGGAAAATCATGTTGATGAGATTGAGACTCCAGGAGGAAGATCCAGTGTTAATCTGGATGAATATGTACTTGATTTGGAGTACAAGGAGTATGAGAATGAGGAAAGTGTCCTGAGCTCTGGGAATGGGCATAAAGAACAGATATGTATTAAGGACCCCTCTGTGGAGAAACTGATCCAAGAGCAATAAGGCATCCAAAGGGCAAGGTTTGGTGGCCAATGGAGCATGAGTCACAATATATTAAATATAGATTGCGACAACCTCTGGAGAGCGAGGAACACAATTTAATGAGAGCTGAATGCTCAAGACCAGTAATTGACTACAAGGTGACTCTTATTCCTAATTTGGATCAGGATTTAGGGCCAGATGTAGGTAATTCATATTTACCGACTCTTAAATACCGAATTTTACCGATTCGGTATTTAAGAGTCGGTAAATATGAAGGGGGGAGATGTAGGTATTACAGAATCTGTAAATACCGAATCTTTAAGATTCGGTATTTACCGATTCTGTAAATACCGAATCGGTATTGCCCATTGATTCCTATGGGCCTTGTAGCCCATAGGAATCAATGGTCAATACCGATTCTGTAATTACAGAATCGGTAAATACCGATTTTAGCAAGGGTGCAGGGGGTGTCACTTTGACACCCTCTAGCACCCCAAAGACGGGCATGTGAGCCATGTGGCACACAGACATGCCCTAAGGGCATGTCTGTCTGTCACATGGCTAGGGTGTGCATGCACACATGTGCACGCAGACCTGGATTCGGTATTTTACCACACAATTGGATTGTGTGGTAAAATACCGAATCTGTAAGGCCTGTGGCACTCTCAGGAGTGCCACCTACATTTGGATATATTCCGAATCGGTAAAAAATACCGATTCGGTATTTTACAGAATCGGTAAATTTACTGAATCGGTAAATTTACCAATTCTGTAAAAATATGCCCCTACATACCAATTCTTACTTACCGGTCGGTAACAACCGAAAATACCGATTTTCGGCCGTTACCGACCGACCTACATCTGGCCCTATATTACTTACATGTTTAAAATGGGTAAGGATTCAAGGAAGGGTTTGGAGAAGTCTCTTAAGATTTGCAAAGACAAACTGCTTGATGTCTTGGGTCCTTGGCTAGAATTTTTTGACACAGTTGGGGAGTCCTTTTTAAAAGGTACAGAGATGGATTTATTATTACTGAGAAGATGGTGCCAGAGAGCAATTTGCTTTATGGGTAACGCTAATGCAGCGCTTCTCGCAGAAAGGCGCAGAACATTATAAATGTGAATAAACCCTAAATTGAGTGAGTTGGTTAAAAGGGAGTTAACAGATGAAGCAAAGGGTTTGTTATTTGGAGAGGGACTGGTGAAGTCCTTATCCAAATATGTGAAGACTTTCACAAGTCTGGATAAGGCACATTTTTCTATGCGAAGAGTGTTTCAGAATAACAGTTTTTATGGAAGGGCCAGTAGGAGAGGGCATACTACTGGCCGGGCAGGTTTTAGAGCCCAGTATCAAAATACAGCATAGCAGGGAAACAGTGGATACAGAGGACAGCCTGGAAGTGGTCAGTTCTATCCACATAGAGGAAGGAATCAGAGAAGGCAAGGAGTACGTTCTCAAGGACAAGCCTATGGTCATGGATAAGGACAAGCAAAAAGGTGAGTATGAGGAACATTCTTGTTTTTACCCCTTTAAAAGTAGGAGGAAGATTGAAGTTTTACAAAGAAGAATGGGAAACAATAACAACAGAAGTGTGGTTTCTGCAGTCTGTAACAGGATATTTGATAGAGTTTGTTGCAGATCCTATTCAATTGGAAGAACCAAAAGAGTTGGTCTTTCAAGTGGAATTTCAGAAGGTAATTCAAGAGGAGGTATATCAGATGTTAGAATTCCATTTTATTATTCAGGTGGAAGAAGAAGACAAAGGGTTTGTGAGTACCTTATTTGTAGTGGAAAAAAAGGACAAAGGGTGGAGACATGTGATAAATCTCAGGAATCTCAATCAGTATGTAACATATCGACATTTCAAAATGGAGGGAATTCATTTTCTGAGTGATTTGCTACAGGATCTAGATTGGATGGTAACGATAGATCTGAAGGATGCTTATTTCACCATTCCTATGGCAAAAGAAAGTCAGCGTTTCTTACAGTTCAGATGGAAAAATCAATTGTTTCAATTTCTGTGCCTGCCATTCGGATTGTCAGTGGCACCCCGGTGTTTAACGAAAGTGATGCATCTAGTAGTGGGTTATCTGAGAGAGAGAGGAATGAGGTTGATAATTTATCTAGATGATATTTTACTGATGAATCAGGATGAGGATATTTTTTGGGAAGAATTAGAAGTGATGACGGAATTGTTGAAAGGTTTAGGATTTGTGATAAATGTGGAAAAATCTGCGATGTATCCGTCACAGAACATGGAGTTTCTTGGATTTGTGGTGGACACAAAGGAAAGTTGTTTACGTTTGCCAGAGAAGAAAATAAAAAAGCAGGAGGTAATTTATATGTCAAAGAAGGAATCTGTAAAGTTAAGGGAATCAGCCCAAGTGATTGGACTTTTGTCATCTTCAATTTAGGCAATATTTCCAGGCCCACTTCATTACATATCCCTTCAGCGTTTGAAGGCACAGAGGTTGGCGGACAGTTTTTGGTATGGAGATGTAGTTCTTTTTAACCAAGAGGTGAAAGAGGAATTGATTTGATGGAAGGAGAATCTGGAGGCATGGAACGGGAACGCAATTTTTGATACACATCCGGATTTTGTGCTAGAGAGCGATGCAAGCAATCTTGGTTGGGGTGCATCTTGTTTGACAAGGCAGACAGGTGGTGTGTGGTCTCTGGACGAGAGAGTAAAACATATGAACTGTTGGGAGATACAGGCAGGTTTGTCAGCATTACAAAGTTTTCAGAAGGAGTTGATAGGGAGTCTAGTGCTTCTGCGTATGGTCAATGTAACAGCGGTTACATATCTAAACAAGTTGGGAGGAAGCAGATCAAACAGATTCACGGAATTGGCGCAGGAAATTTGAGAATTGTGCTTAGAACACAAAATTGATTTGAAGGTAGAATATTTACCGGGAAGGATGAATGTGAATGCAGATTGATATTCCTGCAATGTGATAGATTACAGCTACTGGATGCTGAACAAGGTTGTTTTCAATTGGATTGTGAAGGTATTTGGACCTTTGGAGGTAGATTGGTTTGCGTCTGACACTTCAGTTGCCAACATGTGCGAATTGGAGGCCAGATCTAGGAGCTATAGCGGTAGACGCCTTCAAGTTTTGGTCCAGGTGAGGAGACAGAGATGTCGTCTGGTTCTGGTGACTCCTTTCTGGAAGTATCAACCTTGGTTCTCAACAGTAATGGAGTTCGCTATGAAGGAGCCTTTTCTGACAAATGCAGAAAAAGGCTGCCTGTTGGGAGTAGATGGGGTGAAACATCCTCTGGTGACTTCTGGTTTTCTCAACCTTCTAGTCTGGAAGATATCAGGCATTCAGAAGGAGTGTCAAGACTTTTGTAATCAGCTTCAAATTTACTCAATGAATCTTGGGCACCTGGGACAAAGAAAAGATACAGAGGAGCTTGGAGAATTTGGATTAGTTGGTGCATGGAAAGGGATTTGGATCCGTTGGAAGCGGCTGATGTTGAGGTGGCTAATTTCTTGGCAAGTTTATTTGAGAAAGAAATGTCTTATAGATCATTGAAATGTTATAGATCTGCTGTGGCAGCAGGGCATTCTTTAGTACAAGGGATATCAGTGGGAAGAAGTCCATTAGTATGTAGCGTTATGAAGGGTATCCCTTGAAGAGACCCCCTTTAGCAAAGTACAAGTCTTTATGGGATGTTGATTTGGTATTGAAATTATTTCAGTTTTTGCCAGGTAATATGTATTTGGAGATAAGGGAGTTGTCTTGGAGGTTAGCAACTCTTCTTTGTTTAATTTCTTTTCGGAGAGTGTCAGATGTTAAGGCTTTAGAGTGGTCTAGTCATTTGCATCAACCGGATGGTGTGGTTTTTGAGGTTTGTAAGAGAACAAAGACTGTCAGAATCGATTTTCTACCCAAGATTTGATGATGCACCAAAGCTTTGTGTGGTGGTTTGTATGAAAGACTATGAGTCTCGTATGTTGGAAAAGTGAAGCGATGGAGTGGAATGACTCTTAATATCTTACGTGAAGCCATTCAAACCGGTGAGTAGTGCGACTATTGCGAGATGGGGGAAGCGACTATAAAGGAGACAGGTGTTGACATGTCTAAGTTTACTGCTCACAGTACAAGGAGTTCGATGGCTAGTAAGATATGCATAATGGGAGGAAGGATGGAAGATATTTTGAAGGCAGCAGATTGGTCTTCGGCTGCGACGTTCAGGAAGATTTATTTTAGTAAGGTTGATCACGTTTCAAAATGTGTTTTACAAAGCTTTGAACATGCATAATGGTAGCCTCCTGTCTTGCCATAAAAGGACGATTCTTAAAGGTTTACTGAATAAAGAATCAAGATTTTATTAAAGACAAGGAGGCTAGCAGTATCCCACCCACCATTCCCATTGAGATGAGGTGAGGGATTGGGAAGAAAAATGTATTTGTGTATTAAGATTGTATCCAATCATATGTTTGTTTTAAGGTTTGTTTAAATGTTTTTTTTCGGTGAAAAGGTTCTTTTTTCGTTTGTTTTTTCTTGCAGATTAAAAAAGTTTTACGGTAAAGAAGGATTGTTTTTCAATGTTGTTGAGGAAGCTGAACAAAAGATGAAGAAAATGGAGGACCCAGAGTCTTTATATGAGATATACATTTTGTTTGTATGTGAAGTTTTAAGTTCCATTCTGGAAAGCTTTTTAGTTGTGTTGCTGCTCAGAAGAAGTAATAAAAGACAGTGGTGTCACTAGGGGGGCTCGGGGGTGCGGACCGCACCGGGTGTCACCCTCACATGGGGTGACACCATCCATCTGGTTACGCTGTGTATGTTACACAGCTCAGTCTGCGGCCGCGACAAGCTTAATGATGCCAGGACTCCGCGGCAGACGTGAGGCTTTATGGCAGTAATATCTCGAGCCGAGGGAAGGTATTGGACGGCTCTGCTGTTACAGACAGAAAAGGTAAACACATTTTAGGTCTTGACTTCTAGGGTTACAGCGAGAGTGACCCGTAAGGGGCTGAACAAACCAGACAAGTTGAGTGTTGTTTTAAAGATGTAGGCACGGATTCATGACACGCCTGCCTGCCCTTTGTTCTGTGGCACAAAATAGGAGTCTGATATTCGTGTAAAACTGAAAACCAGATCACCGGCCATATACCACATGTGCATTACTATCACAAAGCATGGCATTTATAGCTTTCATATCTAGCACACATTTTCAGATATGCTTTTTGGAAAGGGGTAAAATATTGTCATCCTTTATTTTCTCTGAAGAACAAACAATATGCTGCTTAGGATATGTTAAAAACCCACCAGTGCTGCCTTTCTGGCACCCTTTGGAGGAGTATTGCAGAAAGTGCTTTTGGATTAAGCGCCGAAACAATAACTTGCAAGACGTGTTCTGTGTGAAACGACTTAATTATCTGCAGTGTAGCAGGTGCATGGCACTGGTGCTTCTGGATGTGAGGGGCCCACTGCACTCCAGCTTTAGCTTTTTTTGCAACCAAACCGAAGCACGAGGCCCATTTTCCTGGCTTGCATAATGCCAATCTCCCAGAAGCCCATCATTATTAGAGGTCCATCTGAAGTAGGCGACAATGATATCTTATCTCAAGTCATTATTAAAGTTCGTATGGTAGCCATAAAAAGGGTGCAGTGGTCTCTATGAAGTCATTAGAATGGCTGCAGCACCCTAGGCCCTGCCTCCCACATTGGAAAATGTGAAAGGCAATTCTTTGTCAAGATACCGGTTTTGTACGAAAAATAACTTGTGTGTTCTGTTTTATGTGCACATTGCCTTCCTTAAAACATGTAATGAAAGATCCTGCAATGTTTCTACGGGATGGAGTTGGCTATGGAGCTACCTAGGTCCAGAATGACTGGTCAGAGCTCTGCTGCCTCGCCTCTGCTCTGTGTCTATTTAAACTTATCCTCAGTGGCGTGTGCACAAATTCAAAGCACATTCCATGGGGGGGTGGAGAAGGCGACGAGGAAAGGGTGAAAAGAGCAGCAGGCGGGGGAGGGGGTGCAGGCGGAGGGGGAGGGATGGTGGTGCAGGCAGAGGGTGAGATGGTGCAACGGAGGGGAGATGGTGCAGGCGGAGGGGAGATGGTGCAGGCAGAGGGAGAGATGGTGCAGGCAGAGGGAGAGATGCTGCAGGCAGAGGGGAAATGGTGTGGACACGGAGAGATGGTGCAACCACAGGGGAGCAGGGCCGGCCTAAGGCATGTGCAAGCTGTGCTCCTGCACAGGGCCGCCAAACCCCAGGGGCCGCCACGCCAATATATATCCTTAGATACATATTTGCGTGGCGGCCCCTGGCAGGGATTTGGCGGCCTCGGGCCCCCTACCTACACTCCCTGCTTAGGGCCTCCGTGAGCCTAGAGCCGGCCCTGAGGGGAGATGGTGCAGGCAGAGGGGAGACGGTGCAGGCAGAGGGTGAGATGGTGTAGGCTGAGGGAAAGATGGTGCAGGCAGGGGGTGAAATGGTGAAGGCGGAGGGGAGATGGTGCGGACAGAGGGAGAGATGGTGCAGGCAGAGGGGACATGGTGCAGGCAGAGAGTGAGTTGGTCCATCCGGTAAGTTGTGAGGGGGTGACACCATGAGTTACCCGCACCGGGTGACACCAACCCTAGTGACGCCACTGATAAAAGATTAAATATATAATGCTAGCCTCCTTGTCTTTAATAAAATCTTGATTCTTTATTCAGTAAACCTCTAAGAATGGTAAATCCCTCTGTGCTCTTCTCCCTTACGGGTGGGAGTGGGCTGCTCTGGCCGGTTGCGGCCTTGCTCAGGGGTGGCAGTCGCTCTATGTGCACTAGAGCACATGCGGCGGCCTGTCATATGCCTTGCAAACTTTCTCTCACCTCGGCAGGGCACCATGTTCGCTGGCAAGCAGCCGACTCATCTCACGTCTCTCCCAGTGAACTGCAGGTGCTGCTTTTGCGGCTTCTTGGGCCGGATGTGTGAGTGCAATTTTCTGGTGCACTGCCAAGCAACATACCTGAGAAGGCAGACTCTAGTGGACGTTTACTGGTAGTGCCACAGAACTGAGAAAAAAAGGGTTGTCCCTGTTCTGGACTTTTATTGTTTACGAGCTGCATCCCAAGCCCACCATCCCTTCAGTGTTATTTCAGCAACTGCATCAAGCACTGCAGGGAGCCTTTTCCACACAGCTCACGTTGCCTAATAGAACCCCTCTGACTCCTACCACTATCATACATACCAACATTTTGGAAGAGGAAAGTGGGAGATTTAAAAAGAAATAATCGGGGGAATGTATTTCTCCAATTGACTTCTATTATGGCCATCATTGGGTCTATAGGCGTGTATGGGACTTGAAAGTGTGCTGCTCCAGGATCGAAAATCAGAAATTCAAATATACTTTTTTTTCATACCTGTAAGGAGCACAGATAAATCACTGTGGTAAGGACAGAAAGCATGACAAAAAGGTTGTGCACTAGCTTGCAGGAACAGGCTACTGGCCTTGAATAATCAGAGTCACACAAGACCAGCCTTTACCATCTGAAGCCCTCCAAGGAATCAGGTTTTGCATGCAGGAATCGGGAGGCGGGAGACTAGCTTTGAAATTGGTAGTCTTCTGCCTGAATCAGGAGGGTTGGCATATATGCAGGTCTCAGCTCAGTGCTGACAAAGTGATGCAAAGTCGAATACATGCATGCAAAAGTGTTTCTCACCTTTACATTCAATGGCAGGTCATTCACTGTCGACCAGAACAGAACTCTTCAAATACCAAGCAGTAGTATCACATGCTGTTTAAAAAGGCAACATGGTGTTTATTCTTTTAAATGGTATGCCCATTATTTTTCTTGGAATCTTGCGACTTCCTGCCGTGCTCACACAGAGAGACGCAGTTACCCACATTGAACTTGGAAGTGGATTCCTACTACAGGTACGCAGTGCGCACATGCACGTGCAACCCAGCCACCCAAGACGACTCGACGCTTGAGCTACTCTTTAATCATTGACAAGGGCAGTGCTTTAAATGGACCGGCACTGAGTACCGCCGCCTTTTTATTTTGACAGGGAGAGTACCGGCACTACTCAGGAAAAGGCAGGTACTCTGGTACAGAGTGCCTGCACTTCTATTTTTCCATTTCAACACTGGACAAGGGTGATATTGCTTTATAAATAGAAATACACAAAACAACTCTCAGGTTGACACTGAATGTATGATAGACAGCAAGTAATTTCTTATTTCGGAGTTCCTTATTACTTTTTACCATAATCCCTGATAAAGGTATTAGTTTACACCCATATGATGAAACATGAGTTGGCTAGATCCACATAGAAAATTGTGAAATAGCTATGAATAAATAAAGTCCACTATTTTTATCTAGTGCTTGCATCACATGTTACAAATCCTGAATCTTATCACCTTTAAGTCTGTCCTGTCCTATTGTTTCAACCCTTTTGTAACTTGTGTTCTCTCACCCATTTGCAGAGACCTTGACGTTCATAATTTGGCCTTGATAATGGGTGCCAAAGAAGTCTAATCCAAGATTTCTGAACACTATCATGCAGGAGTGTCTCACTCTCGCATTTCCCTACCCCCTTTTCCCTTAGTCTGGTTATTCCTTAACATCCTTTACCTAGTGCAAGGGCTTGTGTTGGCCTCTGGGAGAGACAGAGTGGTTAGCCTCGACAATCCACTTGCTCAAATCCCTCTGTTCATGCTACATGCTACTCACAAATCAAGCAGTACAAGGTAATCCTTTGTATGTAAAATATATTGCTAATATCCCAATCTAAGAGTGCTGTTTAACTTGTTTTATATTAATACATCTCACTCCTGCTTGCGTAAAGGGCTCGCTTCCAACTACCCCTGCATGTGCGTAGTGGCTGCACATTTGCAGTCTATTCTTGGAGCAGTATCTCAAAGAACTAGGGATCACCACCCTCCTTCTCCATCCTCCCATCCTCTCTCCATTACATCTCTTCTCCCCCATACTCTTCTAGCCTTCTCTCAATAAGGACCTTCCTTAAACGTCCTACATAGGGCAAAATGGTTGCCTCTTGTTAGAGCTCGATGCCGCCCGTCACGCCCTCAGAAAAAATAGCTGCCCCAACGCCTCTCCGATGTATGTCCAACTGGAAATCAGACAAAGAAAGCAGGGGGCACCGACCGGTCTTCTTTTTGATGGTCTTGTGAGGCATTAAAGAAGCGGATCAGCAAGTTGAGTGTGAAAGGCTCAAGATGGTGTATCGGAGCCTAGCAGATTTCTTTTTTTTTCAAATCCTGCAATTTGTTGGTATTTGGATATAGTGTGCAAAGATCTCAGTGAGTACATCACATTGGATAAGGAGAGCTAATCTGCCTGACAAGGTCCAGGAGGTAGTGCCAGTAAAAAAAAAAAACTAAAAAAGCAAGATACATGGAGGAGCTAAAAATACCTGAAGGTGCTCATAACCGCTTGCGCCTTTAAACATCGAAGGGAGGAATTCCTATGGCCTGACATTGACTAGTTCCCGTGGGTACAATGGGACATGTCTCAGACTTGGGTCAAATGTCATTTGCAGCCACATAGCAGGGGCTTTCTTTCCTATCCAATTGGCATCGATGGGTTGTTTTTTTCGAGGAAGGGGAGCTGGAGATTGTCCGACTAAGAAGGTGGGCTCTACAATGTTCGTCCAGTTCTTGATTACTTCTTGGTCATCATTAAAACTGTACTGGAGTTTAGGCAGCAGAGCCATTGACTGAGGCGGAGTAGGATTAGGAGAATGACATCTGGTCTTTGCATATTTCTGCAGCTGGTGGAATTGTCCTATGCCTAAATATAGACTGAATCTTGATCGTCAAGTTTACGGAATCTATTCTTGGCCTATCCTTTTTCTCTTGGTCTTTTGGAGAGATTTGAATGCACCATACAGATAATGTCAACCACGCAACCCTATTTGAGGATCTGTGAGTGGATGTGCCTTAAAGTGTGTTCCTTCAAAGATTGTTCTCTCTAGATTTCCTGATGTCCAAGAGCAAAGATACCCATCAGCTCCTTCTCACACACGTTGTGGCAGGAAAATCAAAACCTGATACCCATAGCATAGAGGATATTACCGTGGAACTATTAATGAGAGAACTTACGAGCCTTAAGACGGCAATGGATCTAATGCATGCACACACCACAGCATCCATGGCAGCTGATCTTAAATCTCTGTAAACTGATCTTAGCTCTTTGCATAAAAGGCTTGATGAAACATTTAGGAAAGTGGAGTGTTATGTACCGAGGCTGCTTAGGCTTCACTATGTAACACTGTCACAATACCCCAAAGAGGGTCCTTGAATTCGCAATAAAAAATCCATATCTCAGTCCCGGTAATGTGGCAAAGAACAGTCAGGCTTTACTAGAGAAACATGTGGTAAGCTTTTCAGAGTACCAACATTAACGATAAGTAATTGACACAACTCTAAAGAAATCAAACACAAATTTAGAAAAAATGATTTTTATATTAATTTAGACACCAAGATGGTCGGATGTATATACCCGGAGTTATGAATTTTAGAAGGAAAAATAAATCAATGCAATTAAATACTGCAGAACTTATTATTGAAGTCAATGGTAGGAGACACTAATGGCAATCGGTCACTTGCAGGTCGAGTAGCGTGGAACCCGCTGGGGTAAAGTGATGTGGGTCCCAAGACAAGGCCACGACAGTCAGTTTGATTTTACCTCTTTCATAGGGCCCATGTGCAGAGTTGCTCTGGCTGACCCAGGTGCTGAAGCGAGAGCCGCAGGGGAGCTGGTTTCACCGCCCACAAGGTTCTGGTGAGGAAATGGATGCAAAAAGACAACAATGGGGCTACTGAGGTAGTTGGTTGAAGGTTCTGTGTATTTCCTTCAAGGTGCAGCGTCAAGTGAAGTTAGTGATTGCCGGACTGGCCACCAACAAGCAGCGATAGGGTCAGTGATTAGATACTTAGCTGTCCGGAGGTCTGGGGGAAAAGGGTAGCCACCTGAAACTTGCTGGAGGTCAGGCCTATGTTTCTCAAAATGCACTGGACAATCTACTTTTGGGTGATCCCTCGGAGGGACAGATGGCCAGCGATTCTTTGCTTCCAGGATGTTGTTTTTACCTGTGGACTGCAGGGGATTAATGCACTAGTCCAAGGGAGTCTGGAATTGCCTTTGGCTCTCAGAGGGGTTCCTCTGTCTAGGGGAACTGGTCTTTGGTCCGGGATGAGTCGCAGTATTGTACTTCCAAGATGGTTGCCACAGGTCCAGAGAATCACACACTTGCTTTCTGCAGGTCCTGTTGTTGCAGACTCGGGTCACTTCTCTGTCCTTTGTAGCAATTCTAATCAGAACTAAGGTTCTGGTGCCAGGGGAGCCTCTTAAATCCTAGACTTAGGGGTGTTAGCAGTGTGGGTGCAAATAGCCAATGAGCTACTAGCCCCAGTGGCTAATCCACCGCTGAGGTAACCACATCCGGTGGATTGTGCAATATTTGCTTCCCAGAACCCTCTAGTCTACCTTTTTTTAAATGGCAGAAACCTTCCTTACGTATACAGAGCAGGTAGCTCACCCTAGGGGTATGTCTAGCCTTCTGGGGGGTGTAGCCCTCCTGACTATGTCATTTTACTATGTGCCCGGGTTCAAATGTGCCAGAGGCAGGGGAAAGGCTGTTTCCTCCTTTGGGAGGCAGGATGGTTGCATATGTCAGGTGATGTAAGCTGCGAAGCTCACTGTCTTGATGTGCCACTTCAATAGCCATCCTGGCAGCGAGCGGGGTGTTGCCTCCTTCCCGTCCAGGCTACTGTTGATGGCTATTGTGTCTGACTCCTGGGAAAGTTATCACCTCCTAGCAGGGTGTCAGATTCCAGTCTTGGAGGCAGCAGCTGCGGGCTACCAGCCAAGGCACATGAAAGGCTGGGACAACCAGGTGGGCAACCTCTAAGGTAGCCACCTTGGTGTATGCCTCATCGATTCTGACATGAGAGTCATATCAGGGGTGATGAGGTAGGTTGATTGATACCAAACATGACATATTTCGGTGGTACCATAATGGAGCTAGCAACCTTAGGGTGCCCGGGTGCCAGCCCATGTTATCCTACGGACCACTGTTCACTTATAGTACCATGTTAGACCTGACAGCCTTGGGAGGGTCTTCCCTTAACTTTTTTCGCCTGCCTCCCTCCATTTTCCGAACCCATTTTTGGTGACTCTCTTAATCAGTGCCAAAATGCTTGCACTCTCTCCCCTAAAACATGGTAACATTGGATTGTACCCAATTGACATATTTAATTTACTTATAAGTCCCTAGTAACGTACACTACAGATGTCTGAAAATTAAAGGCTACTAGTGGGCCCGCAGGATTGATTGTATCACCTACATAAGTAGCCACCTATGTCTCACGCCTGACATGGCAGGGCCTGCAGAACTCCCCCTTTTATTACATATAAGTCACCCCTAAGGACAGCTCTTGGCAACCCAGAGGGCAGGATGCTATCTAAGCAAAGGGAAAAAAATGGTTGTACGTTTTACATGTCCTCGTAGTGAAAAACAGCCTATTTTGTGAGACCTAATCCCCTCAAAACTATCATTGGGAATTCCCTTACGTGCTTCTGAGTGGTAAGAACTGATCCCGACAGTGAGATAAATAAACTTGTGGGGGGCCTGGCAAAGATCTGGCAGGGGCCTCCCCACGCTCCGGACCCAGTCTGGAGCTCTCAGACCAGGGACCTGTTAGTGCCAGAAGAGGCCCCTGGAGCTTGGGGACTCCCCTCACCGCAGGGGCTGCAGGGCTTTTGTTACGCCACTGGATCCTAAGGGATAAGCTTTATCATGTTTGGCATGGGTAGAATAGTAGTGATAAATGTGCTTTACTGATAAGGGGGGGATTTAACACTACTAGTGCAGAAATGCTTCAGACAGTTGTCATTTTTCTGCTCTTAACTTTGCTCTACCTGACCTCCAGCATGCCTCCAATATGCATCTGGGCAGGGTGACGGTTCCCATCCATTCATTCCTCCCTGACAGCCACAAACCCAGGAATGCCAGAGGTGGCTGTACACCACTCTGCATAAATCAGCATTCCAACGGCCAGCCTGCGAAGACTGGAGGAAAGGGGACTCACATCGCACACAAATGGCTGGTGAGCCCCATAGATTACCTGGCAGACAGGACTGTCTTGAAAGGGGTGCTTGTGCACTTCAAAACCACTCTTTGAAGTTTCCCCCACATCAAAGGCACATTTGGGTATAAGTACAGAGTCTCTGACCCTCCAAAATCAAACACTTCTGGACCTACTTCGAATCTCTGTCAGAAGAACTGCGGGTCTGCTCAAAAGACTCGACTGGGATGTTTTTCTGGAAGGGCTGCTTGTTGCCCTGCTGCCTACTGCTCTATAACTCTGCTGGAAGGAGAGCTGGACTCTGCCTTCCCTCCAAAGTGATCTTGAAGGGCTTGCTAGCTTGCCTCCTGTTTGTGAAGTTTCAGGGACACAAAATACTTCCTGCAGTTCTGCTAGTGCTGCTGGACTCTGGCTTCTGTGAGTCCTACCCTTGCCTGAGGTTCCCCCTCCAAGTTCTGGGCCTCAGCACTGGGTTCTGCAGCTGAGGTTCTGCCAAATCTGGCGCCGCACAGCCTCTCGGAACAGACCCTGGACGACGCAAGCCTCACCGCGCAGACTGTGCCCTAGGATCCAAGGTACTGTGTTCAGCGGACCTGAGTGGGTCTCTGTAGCTGGCCCGCGCTCCATCACAGTTGGCCTAAACTTTGGAGTTGCACTGGTCCCTCATGACTTGGAGTAACCTTTTTAGTCCTACCTGCTTCTGAGCACTTTATTGCATTTATTTCTTCAACATTCAATATCTCGACTTCTACTATAGTCTCAAGATGGCCGCGAGGAGGGTGTAAGAGGGGCGAGCTCCGGGATAAGGGATCACTGTTGGTGCAAATCCCGACCGGAGCGACCCCATTACAACACCCCCCCCACGCCGGTACACTGAAGCCGACTCCCCCCGGGACACGGAGAAAAAAACCAGAAGACGGGGCAACCTGACCTGACACGCCAAGGAGGATCGTCGCGACCGTCGCGAGAGTCCCCTCGACCTCCAGGTCGGGACATGCCCCAGAGCGCTGCCCTGCACCCCAGCAAGCAGCAAATCCCCCCCTCCCCCCCGCTCGTACCTGCAGTGGGGCAACGACGAGGTGGCGGCCAGAGACGGCCAGCGACGGCTTCATCGGGACACCAGGGAGCAGCCCAGAACCGCTAGACACAGCGCCCAAAGCAAGGCAAACTTAGCGATGCCCCAGCAACACCGAGGCACCGCAGCTGGGCATAGGCGAGAGGCTGCAGACCTCACGCTCCAAGACGGACCTCGCACCGGTCCCGACCATCACCACCGGCTGGGCTGCCTGGCCCCAAAATGGCCGACTGCCAATAACAACTACCCTTTAAAAAAGGGCACAGGTGAGCCTAATCAAGAAATAAGCCCCACGCTCCACGCTGCCTCCACTAACGATCCCTAAGGGCACTTCACAGGGGCGCCTCCCCATGCCCCCAACGCTAATACTCATCACTCGCCCTCATACAGGGTTGCCTGACCTTAAGATGGCCGCCATCCGGGACATCTCTATACCTACAAAAGGGTCCTGATTCTCCAGTTTTAACACTGCTCCTGGACCTGACTAAACCTCAATATTTGAGCAGGGTTCAGGATCCTGCTCTACCCAAGTCAGACTACCAGCTCAAAGTCTTTAACTTCTGGGAAGATAAGCCCACTCAAGGCAGCAATTTGACCAGGGAACCCGGGCTGACTAAGACTCCATCATCAGCGTATCCATCTCTCCCAACCTAGGAACCTCAGAGGCACCAAGTGACAGTGCCTCCCCCAGTACCCGCAGTAGACCAGCACCTACAAGACTCAACGGGCCTCTTCCTCCAGGGACCTGTCCCCTACCTTACCCTACAACACGCCCGTCTTCCTATGACTCAGCTCGCCCCAGGGCATGCTGTCCACCGCTCTCTGACTCCTAACACCCCCAGGACCGCGGCGCTAACCCCCTACTCCACTGGCCAGCCCTCCCCTGCCCCCCTCGCCTACTCCAACCACATCCCACGCAACCATCCACGCGACACTATTCCCCCTGCGCATCCCCGCTACCTCTACCACGCTTCTACCTCTAAACCGATCCTACCCATCTCCTACCCCAGAGGTTTTGCCTCCCCCTCAGCCCAGCTAAGATGCCACCGACTGCACAACCAGACACACATCTCTGCCCTTCCTCTACTCACCTCTCTCCCCAAGGGCAGAACACCTTCGCTATAACGTTCCCACGCAACCTCTCCTTCAAAGCAAAAAAACGCTTCAAAAAGAATATAATTAGACTTTACCCCGAAACGCTAGTTGTTGACACTTACCACTGCACTACCAGAGGACAGAGGAAAATGGACCTCATTTTCCACACCAACAGACCTGACGTCTGGGCAACCACCTTCTACTCATCCCTCCCCGTCTCCAAAACGACCTTCACCGAACGTAATCGCAAACTAACCATCGCCCCTCTGATCCAACAATCTCTGACCGGAGACATCTCCATCACCATCTATGAGAATGGCACCATTCTAATTCAGGCGAAAGACGAAAACCTAGAGTTTTTCGACTCTCTCTTCCCCACCCTCAAGATGGCCACTATCCATTACCCCCACAAAAGCACCCCCTCCCCACCTACTAGCTCCGCACTAACTCCCGGTCCACAGAGCATGCTCCCGCCACCCCGACAGCCCCTCACTACGTCACTTAGTCTCGCCACCAATCAGATGTCACCATCAGCCCCAGCTCCCCCTATTTCCCAACCTCCGGCCTTCACCCCACACTCCCATCCTCTCACTATCCAGCCATCCTCTCATCCCCAAAGGACACCCAAACCCCCGCTCCCCAGCTCCCAAAACACCACTAGCTACCTATCCGCCACCCTTAAAGATCCACCCCAGCCTCCACAACGCCCCTTGCTCTCCCACTATGCCAATCCTGCATCCTCTCACTCCCCAGTCCCCCCTTCCCCCCTTCCCCCCTTCCCCGTCCTCCCCCCAGCACTCCCTAACTTCAAGTACTCAGCCCCCACTCATCCCCAAAGAAACCACACCCCCCCTCACCCCAGTTCCCAAACCACAACTAGCACTCAGCCCCTTCCCCGCAGAGATCCTCCCCCCTACAGAGATCCCCCCCTCCTATCCCCCTCACCCGAGATGGCGCATCGCCTGAACCTTATTGAGGCGCAGATCGCGACCCTGATCCTAGGCCTGAAAGAAACCCTTTCTGCCTTAGGGAATCTCCAGATGCCCTCTCCTCCATCCCCTCCACCCCACATCCCTCCTCCCCTCCCCAGGAATGACTATCCCAACACCATCCAGGTCCACCCTCACCCAGATCCCCTGCACCCTCGCACTAAGGACCTGTCGGAACCTCGAATTATCATTGCCAGAAGAACTACCGACTCCCTCTCTCCCCAGGAAGTGAGCGCACTCGTTGCCTCGTACGAACTCCCCCCGAACCAGTCAGCCCAGGCTCCACACACGAACTCGACTCTCTCCTCTTCGATACAAGTCATCACCGGTGTAGGTAGAAACCCCCCCCCCCAGCAGAGCCACGAGACCTCCACCGTTTCTTTCCTCCATACCCAGAGCCAAACCCGACAAGATTAAAGCGAAAGAAATACCCCCCATGAACTGTATGCTTATCAACAGCCGGTCCGCAGTCAAACATGCAACGGAAATAGCCGAAGCCATCCTCTCCCATGACCTGGATGTAGCCTTCATCACGGAAACATGGCTAAACACCGCATCTCTCCCCATTCTGGACATGCTGGTCCCGCCCGGATTCTCAATCATCCGTAAAGACAGACCCATACACAAAGGTGGGGGCATAGCAATTATCCACAAAAATGACCTCTCCATCTCCGAAGCTCCCTCCGGCCTGTACAGTTCCTTTGAATGCCTGTCGATCAACATCAAATCTCAATGTCAGAGCTCACGTCAATGCCATCTCCTATACCATCCCCCAGGCAACTCCAACGAATTTAGAACTCAACTGTCAGATCTCATCACCCAATCAACTCTTAACAGCGACGACAATCTAATTCTAGGCGATCTCAACCTCAGATGGAACGAACCCACTAACCCGCTGATTCAATCTCTCAACTCCCTTCTGCAGGCCAATGATCTGATCCAACACTGCTCAGAAGAAACGCATTACAGAGGAGCGACCCTGGATGCCATCATTGCGAACAAAAATGCAATCTCGATCGATCACATCATACCGGTTGACTGGTCAGACCACCACATCATTCTCTTTCATATTACTCAGCCAGCCCTATCCCTCCCACCCACCCAAGCCCCCCTAAGTGGGTCAGGAACACTTCTAGAATCCCCCGAGACAAGCTAGAAGAAGGTCTCAGCTCACTCCTCCCGAACACGAAGGAGTCCCTCTCAACATCAGATCTCACCTCACTCTACCATTCCAACCTTGAGCTCGCCCTGGATCAGCTCGCACCTCTGAAACTAAAAAAACCCAGAAGCATCCCCTCCAGGTCTTGGTTCTCGACTGACATTAATGAGGAAAGAAGACATCTAAGATACTTGGAAAGAACCTGGAGGACCAACCCTACCACCCTCCATCGGGACACCTCAAGACAGCTCGCAAAAATTATTATACCCACATCAAAAGCAAAAAATCATCCTTCTTCTGCTCCGCCCTTGACAACGCCAAAAACCGCTCCAAAGAACTCTTTACCATCATCAGGAATCAAACTTCCATCCCTAAGGCATCCAACATAGTAGCATCGAAGACCCTGTGCGAAAACTTTGCTAGTTTCTTCAATGAAAAAATCGCCAAAATTGATCGCTCATTCAGCACGAATCCTTCACCCAACCTCAACACCCTTGTAATCCCATCTATCCGTTGGTCTTCCTTCCAGCCGATTAAGGAAGAATTGATAAGCAATCTTATCGCTGCCGCTAAACCATCATCTCATTCCCTCGATCAACTGCCCTTGAGACTGACAAAGGATATGAAACTCACTCTAGCCCCAATCTGGGCCAAGATCATCAACAGCTCCTTGAAAGAGGGCTTCATCCCCGACTGCCTCAAACTAGGACAAGTCACTCCTCTTCTAAAAAAACCTGGCCTTGATCTCACTGACCTGAACAACTTCCGCCCGGTCTCAAACCTTCCGTTCCTAGCCAAAATTCTGGAAAGATGCGTGCTTGCACAATTAACCCAACATCTGGAGATTTCCAATCTACTGGACCCGCACCAATCAGGGTTCAGGAAGGGCTGCAGCACCGAAACCGCAATCCTAAATGTCCTAGATGATCTGCACATGTCACTCGACTCCAACCAATGCAGCCTTCTTATCCTCCTTGACCTCTCGGCTGCATTCGACACCGTGGATCATTCCCTCCTACTTAATGCCCTCCGAGAGAGAGCGGGCATCGAAAAGACAGTCTTAAAATGGTTCTCCTCTTTTCTGAACAACCGCACCCAAAAAATAAAGATCAACAGCTTCGAATCTGACCCCCTCCCCGTCAGCAAAGGAGTCCCCCAAGGGTCAGTACTCTCTCCACAACTCTTCAACATCTACATGGAACCCCTCACTTCACTCCTAAGGAACTCCAACATCCCATTCCACCTCTACGCAGATGACACCCAACTATATTTGAAAACCACCTCGATAGCAGACATTCACAGATTAAATGCGACACTCATGAAGGTCCAACAGTGGCTCACAGCCAACCACCTCAAACTGAATGAAGAAAAAACAGAAGTTCTCCTAATATCGAACAAAGATGAAAACCTACAAATAGTGGAATGGCTCAAAGCCTTAAATGCTCTCAATGTCTCTCTGACACCAACAAACTCCGCAAAATCCTTAGGAATCACCCTCGACTCCAAACTGGACATGAACAAACACATCTCTAATACCGCCAAAAGCGCATTCCTGAACCTGAAACTTCTACACAAGATCAAACCCTTCCTCCCCCCAAAGACCTGAAACAGGCCACCCAGGCACTTGTGCTTTCCAGAATAGACTATGGCATCGCAGTGCTGACGGGAACGGCCAAGACGCACCTGGAACCACTCACCTCCACCCTCAACGCAGCAGCAAGAATGGTCACAGGAACAAAGTAATTTGACCACATCTCCCCAGCACTCAAAGAACTGAAATGGCTCCCGATTGTCCAAAGAGCCAACTTCCGCACAGCCTGCCTCACTCATAAAGCCCTACATACAGGCAAACCGGAATACCTGGCTTCTAAACTCAAAAGGGCGGGTCAGTCCAGGAACCTCAGAAGCTCCAGCACACTTTTACTCATCCCTCTGAAATCACAGAAGCGAAAAACATCTAATAAATCCTTTGCGGGGAATGCCCCCAGAATCTGGAACTCCATCCCCCCTCATATCAGAATGACTGCCTCCTTCCCGCAATTCAAATCGCTACTCAAAGCCTTCTTCCTTGAACACTCTGGTGCCTAAGATGACCCTCATACGGGACAATGGTAGTCAGCTTTCTAGCGGAACCTTGAACAATTTGATTCTCGCCAGATCACCATCCCTTACTCCGCTCAAGTTACTGTTGCACGGACTCTATTTCCTGCTTGTTGTTGTTTTATGTATATTTGCTGTGAAGCGCTCTGATACCTCTGGGTCCAGCTAGCGCTATACAAAACTTCAATAAATAAATAAATAAATAAATACTTGATTGATTATCAATCGTTTTGGTTTTATTTTACTCAGATAAATATTCTCTATTTTCAAAACTATTGGGGAGAATTTTTCTGGTGTGGTAACTGTGTTGTTGTATGAGTTACTGCACAAATACTTTACACATTGCCTTCTAAGAATGCCTGCTCTGTTCCAAACTACCAGGGGGCGAGCACAGGATAATTTGGGATTGTGTTGTAACTTACTCTGACTAGGATAGTGGTCCCCACTTGGACAGGGCGCATACCTCTGCCAACTGGAGACCCGAATTCCAACATAGTCTATAAAGGAAAAGGCTACTATAAGGATATATACAGATGCACTTATATGTCTTCCTTAGGGGTGACTGCAATATATTAAAAATAGTGCTTTGGTGGGTGTGTCGAAGATGTCGGCCGAGTAGGACGTGCCTACCCGCCGCTCCTGTCCCTTACTCGGGCCTTACCTGCACAGCTTCGACCAGCACAACTCTTCATGTGGATTTGGTCCCTGACGAGACCCGAGATGAGTCCTAGCTCCTCAGCCATGCCTTTGATGCAGTGATCCTGACTGATTTCTGTCCCCAGAGCCTGAGATGAGCCGAGCTGGCAGCGTTCGGCGGCTGGCCCAACTCGGAGATGAGCGGAAGCGGCAGAGTCCAGCGCTGTGGCCTGTGGGCGCCCCTGCTGCAGTCTGTGGGCGTCCCCGCTGTACAAGGGCCGTAACTCAGAGGTCCTACGAGCCCGTGCCAGGGGTGCCTGAAGCACATGAGGCCGAGACAAGATGGTGGCATGGGACTGAGCCGGCTGGAGACGTTGCACTGCTTCCGTTACTTAGAGAGATTCAGCAGCCATGTGTGCCTGGGTTGTCGTGCCTGCCCTTCCGGGCGCTGCCTTGCCCACCGAAGTCTGCCACCACTGGGGCCCCTCACAGCCGCACCAGGAACGGTGGATTTCCCCAAGAGGCGCGCTGCGTCACCTTCTGGACTGGTTGCGGCGCCCCCGGTTTCTGTCTCCTGCCGGACGGCGCTCTATTCACCCGCACTCCAAGAGAGGGGTACTGAGGACGAAGTACTATGCTACCACCGCTGAGGTGAACTATTCTGCTGCTCAATAGACTGCCGGGCGCACTCCAATTATTGGGCTCTTTCCTCTCAGCGCCGTCGCGCTTCACATACTCCACTGCCATCAAGATCCACCACCACGGAGGAAGAGCTACGCTAGCAACCAAGATGGCCGCTTAGGCTCCCGGCTCCGCCGACCTCCGTCCCCCACCGGATGATCCTGCTACAAATCCTGAACTTACACCCTGCCTCCGGGCGTGTGAACTACTGTGCTATATTTTCGCGCGATCCCGGGACTTTTACTAGCTTGGCGGACGGAGTTATGTCGTGTTTTAGTTTGGGGCCTACACCAGCTTGTGAGCCGGGGTCTCGAGTACTGGCCCAGCCGGGTTCCAGTTGAATAACATCGGCTGTGGGTGATAGACCGGGTCCGGTCCTCGGAGGTGGAGAACTTTCTTGGCCCGATTTTGATGGCGGTTGTGGATTTGGCTTGCAATTGATGGAGGGTTGACGAGGCACGACTGTACTGTGGGCGGAGGTCCCTGGCCCGGAGACCTGGCTTGCAGACCCCCGATGTTCACCGGGTCGTAGTCTTCGCTTGCGGTACCGGAGCCTGGATTGTGATCGTGGTAAGCCCTTGGTCTCCCTCCGCGACAGTCCGTCCCTGATTGCTGGTTCCCCCGGGGAAAACCGGTGTCTCTGGGGGGCGCAAATATGGTTGATTCCGAAAAAACTCCTGTGGGACGGACTGAACCTGAACCGTCAATACAGTCTGTACTGGCAGCTATCGGGGCACTACATTCCCATGTGGAGTCCATTTCCCAGAAAATGATAGCGGTCATACCGGACATGGGCTTGAGGGACCGGACTCTGTTCTGTTTCGATATCCTGTTTTGCCTCTATCACCCACGGAGATCCCTTTAACGGCAGTGGGCCCTGGGCCACGAGAGGTGTTGGAGCTTCATGGCAGTGTGATGGCCGACGACCGTGTACTCGATGCTCTCCATGGATTGCCAAGCCCACTATCGTTGCCTACTGTGTGTGGATCGACTGGTGCTTCCCTTCCAGATACTCTTGTTGAGAACTATCTACGGAACAAAACAGTTTTTTTCCCCTCTGCGACATATTCACAACGACTGCAGAGACAAAGACGTTTGGAGCTCAAGTCGATGAGGGTCATCGTTGTTGCCGACGGAGCTCCCAATGACTTTAATACTTTGCTTCGCGTTGGAAGGAACTTTCCTGAACTGTATCTGCATTTTGACCATCCTGTGGAGGCGACAGCCTGTCCGGAAGGGGCTTGCACGACTGATCGGAAGGGTCAAAGATGAGACTGATTGTTGGGGCTTGGCACCATGGGCTTTCTGAAGCGGGATTCGTTTTCATCGTATTTACGGGAGGTCTGGTGGTGTTTACTGTTTCCCCTATTCCGTTTTAATATTGCCTCTTGATAGAGTGGTGTGTTTCATTCTGGGGGATTCTTGATTCTGGCAGGGGGAGGGGGGACCTGGGGCCCGTACTGAGGTGCCCTCCTCCACATTTACTATATTTAGTATTTAATTAGATGGGGCGACAGGCACACTGCTAGTTGGGGATAGGCGCAAGCCATATGCAGGGGTGCAGGGTGGAGGGAGGGGTGTTCGTCTTGTTCGTGTTTGTAGTTTTTGTGTTTGAAATCCTTTAGAATCCTGAAATAGGTGGTGTTATTGCGGCGGGCATTTAGTGTTTTGGGTGGATTGGTTCTGGTGGGGGTATTGCTAGCATACTTTATTCAATTGTCGCGTAATTCATTATTGTATTTGGGTTGCGGCTGTAGTCTCGTACCATTTTATTGCCCCACCCTTTCCCCTCCAGTACTTTGGACTGCTGCTCGATGTTTATCCTGTTTTCCGGGGAGGTAGGGTTGGTGGTTGGCAATTATTTGATTATCCTGAATGAAATACGGCCGTATACCTGCAGTTACTTATGAGTATGCTTTATTGATAGTTTTCCGTCCACTATGCCCTGTATGTACATTGTCTATACTTCATTCTGCGATGTAAGTCACCGCTATTGTATTTCCTTTTTTGTTTATTCAATAAAAAGATTTAAAAAAAAAAAAAAGATTCACCACCACAACACCGGAGCGGGCAGATTTTCTCAGGAGTGCATGGTACTTTCATTTTGGGCCTCTGTTCCCTGGCCAAACCATTACACACGACGGGCGAAGCCTGCCTCTCGCACCACCTGGGAAGAGAGTGCTGAACGCGGCGATGACGGGGTGCCGGACACCTGGGGGGCCAGTCCTAGTACTTTATACGACACACGCCGACAAGCTGGCCAGCATCACAACATCCTAGGGAAAGGATAAAGGGGGCACTACAACAGCAATTGCCACGTGGGGCACGGGACTCTGGAGTTGACATCTGCGTGCGATTCGAGCACCTTTTCCACCCTGTAGTTCTGAGGCCCTCTCATTGTCACTGCTCCAAGAGGAGGGCCGCAGCTGGGAGCACGTCCTAAGCTTGGTAGACCTGACCTTGGGTATTCTTTTACTACCCCTGAGGCACCATCACGAAGGAGAGCCTTCATTATCCACCAGATATTGTCAGTAAGCGCTCAAGACAGATGTTCTTCATCGCGCGATACAGCGCACACGTCGCTTCCCTCAGAAAGGTGCCTCCTGCACAGCTCTCGATAATGTGGCCCAGAGGTCGGGGTGACTATCTTGCAGATAGGGCCTGGAGGCCTACTACACTGTTCTCATCAACACGAGCTAGCCCCCCGCACGACCCCTTCATTGTGAACTAGGGGTGGAGACTATAGATGGCTGCTGCCAGAGTTCGTAAGGACAGATCCGTAAAAGACCTGTTAAAAAGTGGGAGCTGGTGGAACAGAGACGATGACCCAAGCTGGAGGGAACTTGATTTTATGGCCGGGTCCAGGGCGTGTGGGGGGGCGGCGGGGGCTCCTGCTATCCATCCCACGTCTCA
Source organism: Lissotriton helveticus (assembly GCF_964261635.1). Lineage (NCBI taxonomy): Eukaryota > Metazoa > Chordata > Amphibia > Caudata > Salamandridae > Lissotriton > Lissotriton helveticus. The sequence goes on along the minus strand of NC_136065.1, from coordinate 1,817,364,337 downwards.
CCACAGGCGAACTGCCTGGGACATTTGTGAACTTCATTGGACTGTATCTTCCTTTATGTTCGTTGCTTGGGGTTTTTTCTTTTGGGTTGCCTCCTCCTCCGATGTTTACCAAGGGTTGTATTATACTATTGCACCACATCTACCACTCTTACTGGGACAGTGCTCTTAAATATAGCAAGTCTGCGTTCACATCCCTATGACTCCTGAACTTCATGTTGTGTCCCTCAATGTGAAGGGGCTAAACAATCCCACTAAACGTGGAGCTCTTTTGTCCTACCTGGAGCAATCGGATGCCCATATATGCCTACTCCAGGAGACGCACCTGCTCCCTGCTGATTCCCATTGACTGAGATCAAAGCCATTCCCTCACCAGATATTCTGTTCAGCCACTTCTAAAACCTCTGGGGTTGCCATACTGGTGTCTTCTAGGTTCCCGGGGCGGGTTGGTAGCAAGCAGGCCGAAATTAAAGGGAGGTTCTTGGCTTATACCTTCACCTTAGACACTCACACGTTCTCCATAGCTTCGGTATATGTTCCCAATAATGGGCAGGAGGGTTTCATTAAGACAGAAATTCAGTAACTCACGGGCCTACCAGACAAAATAGTTCTGCTAGGAGTAGATTTGAACATAGTGATGGGCGGTGACATGGACTGCTCTAGGCAGAGGAGGGGTCAAACGGGGACTTTCTCCAACGCGTGGAAGCGATTACTGGTGGAAGCTGGACTGACTGACATATGGAGACTTCGACAACCCAGCACTAGGGCCTATACATTTTACTCTCACCCCCATAAAACATACAACAGAATTGATTATGTCCTCACCTCCGACCTCCTAACGCAGTGGGTCAGAGATTAGAGATTCTCCCACTCCAGACTGCGGCTCTCGCTGACTCTGCCCCCACGGCATCCTACTCGCCGTTTCTGGCTTCTTCATGAAACTATGCTTCAACAACCCTCCGTGGTGCAACAGCTTGAAAAGCATAGCCGACTATTTAATCTCAAACGACACCCCAGACATATCTTTGACGACCCTATGGGAGGCGATGAAAGTGGTTTGAGGGGTCTTCATCGGCATAGCCGCGGCTGACATAGGGATAGGCGGGAGAAACAAGAGCGCTTGATCAGCGAGGTCACTGAGTTGGAGCGTATCCACCAGCAGACCGGTGCTCCTAGAGTCTGGAAACTCCTAAAGGCGGCCCAGGCACAGCTAGCGGGGTTGGATGTTGACCGGCCTGAGTATGCGGCTCTACGCCTCAAACATGCCTTTTATGTGCGTGGGGATCATTGTGGGCGACTTCTCGCAAACCGCCTTTGAGTGCAAAGGCAAGCTCAAGGAGTGTCAGTGGTACTAGATCCCCAGGGGGAGAGAGTAGCGAGGACGCTGACATTGTGGAGGCCTTCAGACACTTCTATGGAATGCTGTACTCGGCCCAAGCACTGCCCGTAGCTGAACCGACTCGATACCTTCATGATGTGGCTACAGCCAAACTGCTGCCATCTCAGGCGGCCGACCTAGAGGCCCCATCCGATTGGAGGAAGTCATATCGGCGATTGCGCACCTGAAGCTCAACAAATCGCCCGGCTCTGACGTGTTCACTTCTGGTTTTTATAAAAAAGTTCTGTGGGACGTTGGCCCCACTCTTAGTGCGGGTTTTTAACTCTTTGGGTCATCCCCTGCCTCTTCCCAGCCTCTATGTTAGAGGCATTAATAACCGTGATTTTTAAGCCAGGGAAGGACACTTGTCTCTGCGGCTCCTACCACCCTATATCTCTACTCAATGTGGACCTAAAGATTTTTACCAGTATTTTAGCAGCCAGACTCTCTCGTCATCTCTTCACTCTGATAGATCCGGACCAATCTGGCTTTGTTCCTGGGCGACAGTGCTCCGATAATACCAAACGGCTCTTCCACTTGATGGTCACTTCAAGGCGTTTTCCGGCGGAACGCATGATCCTCTCGGTCGACACCGATGATGTGGTGGCGACCCTGGAACACCCTCGGGAATCTCTGCCGGAATTTTTAGATGAACTGGGTCGGTTTGCGCTTACCTAGGGCTTCCAGATTAATATGCATAAATTGCAAGCCCTGAACTTATCACTAGAGCCCGAGACGTTGGAATATCTACAGCGTACTTTTCAGATTCAATGGGTTCACAATGCTATTATCTACCTAGGTCTTTGGGTGACTCCCACCATCTCTGCCACTAGGCAGTTGAATTACACAACACTATTGAAACAAGTTTGAGATTCCCTCTGCAAATGGAGACCACACTCCCTCTTGTGGCTAGGCCGGTTTGCGGCAGTGAAGATGGTGCTGCCGCCCCCAGATTCTCTACCTATTTCACACTCTTCCGCTAATGCCCCCCTCTGGTGTGCTTCGTGCCTTGCAGCGGGACATAGAACGCTTTATCTGGCGGGATCATAGGGCCCAGATGCGTCGTGATCTTACATATAGAGACTCGATAGATGGGGGGTTGGGCGTTCCTGACATTTTGGCGTACTGGCGGGCGGCTCAGATGAGGGCACTGGTGGAGTGGTCATGCACTGAATCCAAGAAACACTGGCTATTTATGGATAGGTCCCTGGCAGCCTAACCGCTGTGGGGGGTCCACTTCCTCTCCCGCAAGGGTCGGCCTTGCAATATGTACCTCTCAGAAGTGACTTGGCCCATAATGTTCGCTTGGGATAGGAATGCAATCACCAAGGTGCTCACGACATTCCCATTTCCCATTACCCCCTTCGTACAGAACCCAGATTTTTCACCGGCCTAGACTATATGGAATTTCACCATTGGAAGACAGAAGCTTCTGGACTTCGGACTTCCCAAAACGGAGAGCTTCTGGTATCTACAAATTCGACATTGGGTGCTACAGGGGGGGGGGGGGGGGGGTCCGGGAGGGTGCAGGGAGACTGCTCACACCGTTTGAGAAATGGTTAATTACAAGACACAGCGACGCACTATTAACGCCCGAACTGCATAAATTCACTCGAAACATCTCCGACACGGGGAAATCTCCCGGCCAACTGCATTGGGAAAGCGAGTTGGGAAGAGACCTCTCGCTAAAAGAATGGAAGGATATTTTCCACGAGCCGCCCGCAATGTTTCATCTATTGAAACAGCCACTAAGCTGGCCACCTATTGGTATTTAACCCCAGTAGTAGGGTCCATATGGGTAACCCTTCAAGTAGTCCGCTATGCTGGTGAGCCTGCGGCTCACCAGGCACTCTCACACACTTAATTTGGGACTGCCCTATCCTGGGGACATACTGGCAACAGGTCCTAGATGAGGTTGACTCCCACTCTGATACCTAAGTCCCGAGATTCCTGGTGTACATCCCCCTTGGCCTACCCAATGCCATTACCTTCCCGCTCACTTTTAGGAGAGGCAAGCAAATAGCGCTCACCCATGGAGCGGCAGTTCAGAATGTCCTAACATAACAGGTTCCACAACAGTCCCTACACGACTATGCTGGCTGCATAAGCCATGGTCCATCCCTAGGGATGGAAAAGATCTCTCTCTCTTTAACCAACCGCGGAGCTTTCTTCCATGATTTGTGGGCATCCCTTATTGCGCTTTTGACATCCGAATTTACAGAGCTCACCTGTCCCAAATATCTTAGACTTTTAAGATTGGCAGATCCACCACCAACGTCTGCCTCTATTACGCCCACTACTCAGTGACCTATGGAGCTTGATTACTAGACCGATATACTCCCTTTGTGGGTTTTTTTGTTAGGTCAATTTTTGTTGAGGAGGGGGCTGGGGAGAGGGGGTTTCTGGTTCCCATTTTGTTGTTGTTCATGCCTGACATATACGATACTGACATGCCGGGTTGCAACCCAATGATTGTGGAGCACAATGGCTCTTTTGTTCTTTTGTGGCTAAAACTAATAAAAGAAATTTTAACCAAAAAATAGTGCTTTGACCTTGCTACACATGGTGACGGCAAAGTCGCGTTTGAGCAGTTTGCACTGCTCCTGCTGTCCGCAATGGCAGAGCTGCTGTCATCTGCTTACTTGGGTCACTTAGGGTGGCACAAAGAGTGTTTCAGGCCCCTTGATCCTTTCAACTCCAATGCCCTGGGTACAACTGGTACCATTTACCAGGGACTTATAAGGGCGTCAAAGTCCTTGCCAATTGGGGTTACCAATTCACTTGTATAATTTTTAGAGAAAGAGCACTGGCACTGGGCCTGAGCAGCAGGCTCCAATGCAGTTTCAGAGTCGGAACCATCAGCATTGGGGGCAAAAAGTGTGGGTGGTGTGACCATACAAAAGGGCACTTTCCTACAAAACATATCACAGAGCTGATGCTGTGGATAAGCGCTTGACCATCCTAGAAACCAGTCCTTATGTGGGAAGTGAGGTTTGGCACCTACGCAGAAAGCTAATGGAGGTTGAAGATCATAGTCGCAGAAATAACGTTCACTTCTTTGATGTACCAGAGGATGTAGTAGCGAAGGACGTGGAAGTTTTTCTTTCTGTTTTCACTGCAGAACTTACAGGACTGATTTTTATGCCTCAGTTTGAATTTCAGAGGGCACATTGGATCCATGATAGAAGAGCTAAACATCAAAATACTTCAGGACGGATTATCACCTGTTTCCCACAACATCAGCAAACCTGTCAGATCATTGTTGTGGCCAAGAGGCATGATGATCCTTTTCCTTTTTGTGGTTGCAAAGTTTATGTTGCTGCTGATTTCTCACAATTCTGTGCTACAGGGGAAGAAATTCTTGGCACTTCGGCCGACTTTGAGGAAATCTGGTATCCGCTATGGCCTTTTGGAACCAGCTACTATGCTTCTTACCGTAAAATGCAAGCATAAAGAATTTGAGGACCCAGATGATCTTGATTGTTTTTTGTCTTCTCTACCCGGAAAGGACACGGAGGTGTTACTACCTTACTTTGACAGTACGGTGCTGTTGGGTTTGAGCTTTGGGCCTGCTCACAGAGAAGGTCCAAATGTTGATGCTTCGGATCGTCAGAGGCTGGATTCTGTACTAAAATGATAAGACAGGAGAGCCCTAGAGGAGCATATGACGTTGCAGCAAGGGATCATTGTAGTAAATTAGGGTTCTGTTGCCCTAAGGCAGCCCTCATGTGAGGGCATAGCTGCATGAGCAGATATGCCCTGGTAATGCCTAAGTCCATTTTTAGACATTATAAGTGGACAGGGAAGCCATACTAAGTAAATGGGCTGGGAGCTTGTCACTACGAGGGCCACAGCTCCATTATGGCTTCACTGAATTCCAAGATGTTTGGTACCAACCATATCAGATTTATGAGCCCACACTGATGCCAGTGTTAGATTCCTTAATAAATGCACTCAGAGGGCACCTCAGAGGTACCTCTTCAAACTCACCAAACCACTAGTGTGTACCTGACTGGTCTGCACCAGACTGCCACCTCTAGATATTGTTGCTGACCCCTGGGAGCCTTTTGCTCCTTTTGTCCGGGAGGGTGCGGGGAGACTGCTCACACCATTTGAGAAATGGTTAATTACAAGACACAGTGACCCACGATGAACGCCCAACCTGTATAAATTCACTCGAAACATCTCCGACACGGGGAAATCTCCCGGCCAACTTCGATGGGAAAGCAATGTGGGAAGAGACCTCTCGCCAAAAGATTGGAAGGATATTTTCCACGAGCCGTCCACAATGTTTCATTTATTGAAACAGCCACTAAGCTGGCCACTTATTGGTATTTAACCCCAGTAGTAGGCTCCATATGGGTAACCCTTCATGTAGTCCACTATGCTGGCGAGCCTGCGGCTCACCAGGCACTCTCACACACTTAATTTGGGACTGCCCTATCCTGAGGACATACTGGCAACAGGTCCTAGATGAGGTTGACTCCCACATTGATACCCAAGTCCCGAGATTCCTGGTGTACATCCCCCTTGGCCTACCTAATGCCATCACCTTCCCGCTTACTTCTAGGAGAGGCAAGCAAATAGCGCTCACCCATGGAGTGGCAGTTCAGAATATCCTAACACACTGGGGTTCCACAACGGTCCCTACACGACTATGCTGGCTGCATAAGCCATGGTCCATCCTAGGGATGGAAAAGATCTCTCTCTCTTCAACCAACCGCGGAGCTTTCTTCCATGATTTGTGAGCACCCCTTATTGCGCACTTGACATCCGAATTTACAGAGCTCACCTGTCCCAAATATCTTAGACATTTAAGATTGGCAGATCCACCACCGACGTCTGCCTCTATTACGCCCACTACTCAGTGACCTATGGAGCTTGATCACTAGACCGATATATTCCCTTTGTGGTTTTTTTTTGTTAGGTCAATTTTTGTTGAGGGGGGGGTTGGGGAGAGGGGGTTTCTGGTTCCCATTTTGTTGTTGTTCATGCCTGACATATATTATACTGACGTGCCGGGTTGCAACCCGATGATTGTGGAGCACCATGGCTCTTTTGTTCTTTTGTGGCTAAAACTAATAAAATAAATTTAAACCAAAAAATAGTGCTTTGACCTTGCCACACATGGTGACGGCAAAGTCGCGTTTGAGCAGTTTGCACTGCTCCTGCTGTCTGCAATGGCAGAGCTGCTGTCATCTGTTTACTTGGGTCACTCAGGGTGGCACAAAGAGTGTTTCAGGTCCCGTGATCCTTTCAACTGCAATGCCCTGGGTACCACCGGTACCATTTACCAGGGACTTATAAGGGGGTCAAAGCCCTTGCCATTTCGGGTTACCAATTCACTTGTATAATTTTTAGGGAAAGAGCACTGGCACTGGGCCTGAGCAGCAGGCTCCAATGCAGTTTCAGAGTCGGAACCATCAGCATTGGGGGCAAAAAGTGTGGGTGGTGTGACCATACAAAAGGGCACTTTCCTACAAAACATATCACAGAGTTGATGCTGTGGATAAGCGCTTGGCCATCCTAGAAACCAGTCCTTATGTGGGAAGTGAGGTTTGGCACCTACACAGGAAGCTAATGGAGTTGAAGATCATAGTCGCAGAAATAACGTACACTTCTTTGATTTACCAGAGGATGTAGTAGCAAAGGACGTGGAAGTCTTTCTTTCTGTTTTCACTGCAGAACATACAGGACTGATTTTTATGCCTCAGTTGGAATTTCAGAGGGCACATTGGATCCATGATAGAAGAGCTAAACATCAAAATACTTCAGGACGGATTATCGCCTGTTTCCCACAACATCAGCAAACCTGTCAGATCATTGTTGTGGCCAAGAGGCATGATGATCCTTTTCCTTTTTGTGGTTGCAAAGTTTATGTTGCTGCTGATTTCTCACAATTCTGTGCTACAGCGGAAGAAATTCTTGGCATTTCGGCCGACTTTGAGGAAATTTGGTATCCGCTATGGCCTTTTGGAACCAGCTACTATGCTTCTTACCGTACATGGCAAGCATAAAGAATTTGAGGACCCAGATGATCTTGATTGTTTTTTGTCTTCTCTACCCGGAAAGGACACGGAGGTGTTACTACCTTACTTTGACAGTACGGTGCAGTCGGGTTTGAGCTTTGGGCCTGCTCACAGAGAAGGTCCGAATGTTGATGCTTCGGATCGTCAGAGGCTGGATTCTGTACTAAAATGATAAGATGGGAGAGCCCTAGAGGAGCATATGACGTTGCAGCAAGGGATCATTGTAGTAAATTAGGGTTCTGTTGCCCTAAGGCAGCCCTCGTGTGAGGGCATAGCTGCATGAGCAGATATGCCCCGGTAATGCCTAAGTCCATTTTTAGACATAATAAGTGGACAGGGAAGCCATACTACATGGGCTGGGAGATTGTCACTACGAGGGCCACAGCTCCATGATGGCTTCACCGAATTCCAAGATGTTTGGTACCAACCATCTCAGATTTATGAGCCCACACTGATGCCAGTGTTAGATTCCACTTGGATGCTAATGACAAGGGTAACTCGTCATGGAGTTCCCATTCATTTCAATGGAATTTACATGCCATCGTTGGACATGGCTTAGCATCCAAGTGGTTAATAAATGCACTCAGAGGGCATCTCAGAGGTGCCCTTCAAACTCACCAAACCACTAGTGTGTTCCTGACTGGTCTGCACCAGACTGCCTGCCACCTCTAGATATTGTTGCTGACCCCCTGGGAGCCTTTTGCTCTTGTAGGTCAGAAACAAGGCCTGATCTGGGTGGAGGTACTTCACACCTATACCCAAGCACTAACAGCATAGAACGGCTGTGAGCCTCAAAAGCTTCCTGCCCTTTGTTTTTCTGACCAGGGCCTCTCCAGCTAGTGGAGATGCCCGCCCCCATAACCAAGCCCCACTTTTGGTGGCAAAGTCGTGGGGAAATTAGTAAACAGGAGAGGTGTGTCACCCTCAGCCAGGACCACCCCCGAGGTGCCCTGAGTTGAGGTCACCCCCCCCTCATTACAAAATCCTCCATATTGTTTTGGAGGACTGTAGCCAATAGGGTTAGGTGTACGCCCCCTCCCAAAAGGCAGTGGACATACAAAGGGTGTATTCACCCTAAAGGCAAGTAACCCATTGGCTATTACCTTCTAACTCCTGTAACACCGCTCAATTTACTATTTAGAGGCACCTCTGAATCTTAATCCTCAGACTACCAATGACCTACGAAGAAGAAGACAAAGAAGAAGTATGCAGCTGTGAAGACTGAGTACACCAACTAACTTGGCCACCAGCCCGACTGGCCTATCTGCAGCACTCAAAGACCCTGATACAGAAGAGCGACTCGTCCCGCAGCCCACCGAACCCCAGAACCCTCAGACAACTGATTGCCTTCTAAAAAGACTCCTGGTGTATAGCAGACCTGTCTAGAATAAAACCAAGTTTAAAGACCAAAGCTCTGCCTGTGGAACCGAGAGGTCGACCACCTCTGTAAATGTAAATCTAAATGTATACTTGTATAGCGCACTACTCACCCGCAAGGGTCTCAAGGCGCTTGTACGAATACCGCTGTGGAACCCATCCTGGCTTTCCCTGTGAGGTGTCCACTGCTGGGCACCCCCAAAGTGGAGGCCAGGCATCCTTAGCGTTGTGGGGGCCGTTGTGGAGATTAAGCAAGCTATTGCCCAGAGTTGCAGAGTGGGACTCCATGATTGGAATAGGCACCGAGGCGAGAATTATCAGGTCCGTGGATTTTTTTTTTTTTTTTAGCTCAAGACCCGCTGAGGCGGGGAATTGAACCCTGGTCCCGGGCTAGACCTCTGCATCAGGGGCTGCCGCTCTAACCATTGAGCCACACTTCACCATTGAGCCAGACTTCTCCACCTCTGCACCCGATACCCACGGCCCGTGTCCAAGAGGGCCACCAGTCCAGAAAAGGTTCCCCAGCAATCCTGAGCAAGAGTTCCTCGTGGGTTGACTCCTGCTGGACTCCATGTCGATGCCTTCAGCCTCTGCATGACGACTCCCACCCCCCAACCGTGACCACACTGGTAAGCTGACTTCCGACACCATAAGACACTCCAGCACATCCCAACTTACCTGTGCAGCTGTAGGTTTCCATCAATCGGCCTCCTTTCATGAGCCTGCAGCCTTTTTCCAAGTTTTAGATACCCCATTGGTTTGGATTGGGTGCCCAACGCTGTGCTAGCACTCTGCACCCAGCTGCCTCTGTGCTCATGGAGGTGTAAGTTTGGGGCTGCCTTGTGGCCCACCCATGCTTACTCTAAACCTCAGAGACTGGGTTCCAAAACCATGCTACTCGCCTGCAGGTAGTGCCAGTTCGATTGCCCCCTTTCTCCTTTGGATAAAAGGGCTTGTAAAATCATAAAAATTTACTACACATGCAGGTCTAGTAACTTTAACAATCTACTCGACCTAACTGTAATGTACTTGAACCCTGAACTGGTCTCAAATTGTGTGATCCTAGGGTAATACTTTGTCTTATGAAGCTGACTTTTACTTTAATATCCCATAAGAGAGCACCTTCAAATATGCAAGTTTACTATTTCTGCTGTACAAGAAACTCTTTATATTTACTAGACTAAATGTTTGCACCATGAATAACCAGAATTGAGCCCATATATAGGGTACACATGATCTCTGGCCATATATAGGGTACACATGATCCCTGGTTTGCCTCTTAGTTCACTAATAACGTTGTCATCTGGGCACAAGCACTAATAAATCCCAGGTCATGGTTAAAAACTCACTTTTCATAAAAAATATATTACCAAAGCATGATGTGGTAGTGCACTCTCCTTTTAAGATAGCATAGTTTGCATTGAAATGGCCACATAACTTTCCCACAAACAAGTAGGTTTACTGATAATAGTGCATAAAAAATGACTGGAAATTGGGTTTCAGCAAAAATATTAAATATTTGCACATTGCCAATTAAATTGTTCTAATTTGTTATGTCCTATACAAATATTTTTTTACAAAAGTGGATCTTCATGACTAGTGAAATATATTTGAAATGTTTGGTTCACTTAGCTATTTCAGTGTTGTGTTAGAAAAAAAGCCTGACATCTTACAGCCTTTCATTTAAAATGCTTTACACAGTTCAATTGTCACACAGTTCAATTTACAAAATCCTCTAACTTCAGTCACAGAAAGAGAAATAAATGTAGGAAGACCAACTGACTTTTGACCTCTGTCCCTGAAAGCCAGCAAATGTGACAAGATAACAAGACGTAAAAGCATTTTATTGCTTTTTCAGTGTGTGAGCAATAAAGATGCCTTTAAATCTTCTTATTTTGTCACATTTGCTCTGCTTTCAGAGGGGTCAAAAGTCAGTTTATAATCCTACATTTAATTTTTGTTCTGTGACTGAAGTTAGAGGATTTTCAGCTCCCCAGCAAAGGCAAGTGGTCCCTAAAAATAGCTTGTCCTTAATAAATCTTGCTTGACAATGGAAGTGGAGAGCCTGGATATCATCAGATACCAAGTTTGACCTCTGCACCAGGCAGCTTCTGTATAGCTGGTGGTGCACTGAGGTAATTTACCTGAACCTTGCCTGGTACTGATTCTTCATCCAAAAGCTTAATTTCGTAAATTGTTTATTTACCTGCAAATGTCTGATTGTGTTTTCCTCCCATAGGATAACATTGTATTGATTGAAAACTGCTTTGTGTACACTTTTGATATTGAAAAACAGTGATATTGCAAAGCATATTTTACTGCAACAAAGTATCTTGGGTCTATAAAATAAATATACTAAAAGTAATATTTTTGCAAATAATTAGTCTCAAATTCAGTAATCGAGTGAATGCAATTTCTTGCCTGTTTGTGTACAACAACAAATGCTTAGCCCTCCCCTCGAATAAGCCTAACTCCTCACCTACACTACCACAAAAGAGAGCATTGGTATTATCTATTGTAGCCTCTGTAAAACCTCTGGGGATCCACTGGACTCCCTGCACACTATACCTTACTTTGCTATAGTATATACAGAGCCAGCGTCCTACATTCATGACAAGTCTTGCTCCCCCATCAAACTTTGACTGTTATGTCTGTTTCTGACCTTTGGATTTAATGCTGAACGTGCAGTTAATGTCCTAGTGAACCTGCTGTGTGGTCTGTATGATACTGTGGGATCTTTGGATGGATGAGTACCCTTCTTGTGATTTGCAAGGGAAATACTTGTGCTTGCGTATGACTTGATGGTGTCTTCTTGTCCCATTCATCTTACCCGCCTATTGATGATGACTGTTACTTATGTCCCTGAGCTTTATAGTTGTGGAGAGGCTGGTGATAGCTTTGGGGGTTCAGAGCTGTTGTGTTATATAATTAAAAATGTGTTTGTGTTTCGGGTTTTCGGGGTGGCAGTGAGTGGGGAAGTTCACTCACCTGTCTAAAGTAGCTTAGTTTTTTTTTTTTAACTGGGGCATTGTTTTCTCTTTTGGTTAGTAACCTTTTTAACCTTTGAGACTAATATTATTGCACTCTATATATATATGTATAGTGGAAACCCACAGTTGTAAGCTGAATCGATGCCCTAGTGATTTTAGCAAGTAGAGTGGACCCTGAATGCTGTTGAAATGGCAACATGTAAATGCAAATGTTGAACGCGATGCCGTAGTGAAAGTCAAACAATGCTTAGGAGCCCGCATGTACATGAAAATATATGTGAAAAAAAACGTAGCATGGAGTAGGCAACGGTATATCCTAAAGAGCAATAGTCTTTTAGATCAGACAGTTAGAATACACACAAGATGCATGGCTGCAACGTAGCAACTCTAATGAGGAGGTTATTATTTTTTTCCATTGCGTATAAACACATATATGTTTAAACTTCCAGGCACAGCTGTAAAGAACTCTGATTCGACATAACAATAGGGGCTGTAGATATAAAGATTAAAGAGTCATCAACTCAAGGATGAATACACTGCATGGCTATGATTACTGAAACGCTAGCCGTAAGAATATGAACATGAGGCAGAGCACGGTGTTGCCTAAACTAGATGCATGGATAAAATGTGGGTACTCTAATGACGGAGTTAGTTTTCACTGCGCTTTAACATTTAGGTACTGATTACGATGCGGTACGGACGGCAGCCAACAGTTTTTCGGTTGCGGCCCAGACCGCATCTACTCCTGCGGTCCGACTGATACATTATGATGCGTGCGGTCGGAGGCAGCAGTCGGAGGGTCCGACCGACACAATTAGCCAGAAAGGCCTCATAATTCCTTAAGGACGGTGTTTCCGCCATTGGGATTATGATATTGGCCTTTCCATGTAGGCCTTTTCCACATGGAAATGCTGTCCGAAAGTGACAATTGGGGGCCCTACAGGGCCATCCTGGCCCTCCGCATGCGGAGCCGGCCACATGGAGCAGGGATGTTTATAAACTTCCATTTTCCAATGGGAGATTGTGCGATGGGTAGTTTTCCCCCGCCGCACAAGCTCCCATTGAAAAATTTAAGTTTGAGACCACACCATGTGCGGTCGCATTTAAAAAAGCAGTCGGAACCGCCGACCTGAAGTCGGTTGGTTCCCAATCTGCAGCAATGTTGGTCGGAGTCTACTCCGACCGACAGCGTAATAAGGGGCATTGTTTTTTTTTAGAACAAAAGAATAACATTTTGAAAGACTGCTAAAGTTTTTACCCTGAGACATAGCTGCCTCTTTAAGTAATGCCCCGCCCGGCTTCGAATACCGTATGTGATATGTTCTGAAAGTCCATAGAATCAGGGACTCTAGGACTAACAATTCACCCAGCAATGAATGCTTAAACGCAATGTACTATATACATAAGAACGTTAGGCATAGCAGAATGCAATATTCTACGAGCATTCCTAAAAAGGGCATAGTCAACGATGCAGAACAACCGATATTAATATAATCTGTACATGGATCTGAATATTAAAATTCCCCTTATCATGGGGCACCATTGAAAAGGTAACACCCTCGGATGATGAAAGCATTGGTTTATAAAAGGAACTCTTATGAAAGGTTAGAATTCTTATTTAAATTACCATGAATTAGTGAGGCAGAGACATGTCCCTTGGAGATTACTAATGGTGATGCTATGTTTTCCAGAACTAAAACCCTAACAAAGCGAAAAGAGGAAGTTCCAGATAGAGAAAGTGAAGCATTGAATAATTTAAGATAAAGCAAGTCTTAATAAGAAGTATAAAAGAAAGTAAACCATTAATACAATTGAAAATAAGATATTCACCTCATGGGGAATATAGAGTATAACTAGACATTATGATATAAATTACAGCATTCATATGGGCAGCGACAGTCACAAATAAGAAATAATTTTGGAAACCAACTTGAGAACCAGTTTATACTGAAAACACACAAGAGAAAGACACAAACACATAAGGTACTTTTTAAAATATTTGGTTTATGTTAGAAATGGGGTTTCTAGTTGCCAGTCTGCATGCACTCTGTCCATGTAGGGACCCTCACTCTAGTCAGAGTAAGTAAGGCACATAGTTAAGACAACCCATGCTCACCCCCTTGGTAGCTTAGCATGAACAGTCAGGCTTATCTCAGAGGCAAAAAGTAGTTGTATACACACACAGTAACACAGTGAAAACACTACAAAAGGACACCACACCTGTTTAGCCGATATTGTTTTGAGTAAAACATGACCAACATGATAAACATCCAACATATACAAGTAAAGATATGAGTTTTGCAAGAATAAACTTAAAAATACAGTTCACAAATCCAACAGTTTAGTAATATGGCATCAGACAGACTCGCAAAACGGTACCTTTAGCAGTGTAAAGGCTTTGGGGACTTTGTAATGAAATCCGAACATGAGGCTTTGCATGTGTCGGTTCCGAAAATCGGGCTGAAGTAGATGAGGCCTTGAAGTCACATGCGCAGGGGATTGAGCTCCGCACTGTCGAGGTCAGGAGTGCTGCTGTCACCGGGGCTGGGGCTGCGATGACGTCACGGTCGATGTGCTGTGCTCTTCACGGGCAGGGACCACAGCTTCAGTGCAAGGAGCGGCGTGGCATCGGTGGTGAGTGCGGTTGTCCGCTGACCCGGGACTGCGATGTGAGACTGGGCGATGCGTCGTGCTCTTCACGAGCAGTGCCCTCAACCATGGTGCATGCAGTGGCATCGTTTGACAAAGTAAGATTCGATGGTGCTGTCATCGGCAAACCAGAGGCTAAGAGGCTTTCGCGGTCTATGCGTCTTGCTCTTCACAAATGGTGACCACGGCTTCCATGCAGACAGCTTCATCGAGGGCCACGTTTGGATTGCTTTTCTTGGGATTACAGCACTGCCACTCAGTTCAAAGGGCCCAGGACTTCTTTTGGCACTACTTGGCAAAGCAAGACTCACAGCAGAAGAGTTCAGGTACCGGTCACAAGATGTAGATGAAGTCTTTGATATCCTTTCACTCCCAGGACAGAAGCAGCAATCAGCGGGCCAGCACAACACAGCACCATCAGAGTGTCAGTCCCTCCTACAGCATTCAACTCTTCTTCCTGGCAGAATGTCAGTTAGTCCAGAAGTGTTCTGAAGTTATGGTGTCACAGCTCCAGTGCTTATACCAGTTTCTTCCTTTAAAGCAGGCTAACTTCAAAAGAACGTCTTTTTAGTGCATACAACCCTGCCTTTCCCTGCCCTGACTCCAGACATACTACAGGGAGGTGGAGACAGCTTTGTGTGAGGACAGGAACAGCCCTAATCTGGTGTCTGTGACAACTCCTTCTACCACTCTAGTTCAGGAAGGCCCATTAGCCTGGTAATGGGCCATCAGGATATGCAAGGCATCCTCCATAAATCCTCTGTACCATACACGCCTGCCGGATGTGGCACGACCCGCTGGGTAGATTTGTCCTGCAGATGGACATTTGGGAGGGCCACACACTCAACCTTTGTTCTGTCTATCCACCGACCAGGCTGCAGGAGGATACCCTCTTGGCACTTGATGCTTCTCTATTGGATATGTCGGTGGGTACTTTGATACTAGGGGGAGACTTGAATGAGGTGATGAACCTTGGGATGGACAGATTGCCCAGTTGGGGGCGGGGGGATGGAGACAGGTGAGAGCCCACTTCACTCTTTCACAGATGCCATCAGACTGGCGGACCTTAGGCGCCTGTGGAACTCGACCACGACTCAATTTACCCACCAGTTAGCAAGACACAGTAGTCATTCTTGCTTGGAATATATTTTTACCCAGCCCATCATGGTATAGGTAATCTGGAATGATGCATCTCTGGTGGTGGTGTCCTTTTAAGTACCAGTTAGAGACTGTCCCAGAGGATAGCATCTTGGCATTTAAAAGATTGGAAATTCTAGGACCAAATAAGTGAGCATACAGATCAATACTTTCGGGAAAATGTTGGATCAATTGACTTAGCCTGTACCTTGTGGAAGCCTGTAAGACGGTGCTTCTTGGCCACTCTCAGGCCCTCATTGATGTTAAAAAGAAGGAACAGGCGATCAAACATGATGAGCTGGAGAGGTAGCTCAAATCCTTGGAACTAGAGATAGCGAGGGGGGGGGAATCTGATACTTGCCTGATTCATCGTCTTTGGCTCAAGCAACAAGAATTGAGGGACCTAGCGGAGAATTTTGCTAGACCGTACGCATTGGCCACTCAAAGACCCCTGTACGATGTCAGCGATAAAGCCAATATACGGCCAACATACTTATTGCTTAGTTGAAAATGAGATATAGGGGGAGAAACTGGGTTGTTGAAATCCAGAATCAGGTGGGGAAGGTCCATACCACTAGTACTGATATAGCAGAAGCATTTGCGAAGTATTATGAATACATGTACTCCTCTAGGACCAGCCGGTTTGCTCATGACTGTACTGACATTCTTTAAGACCTAAGAGTCCTCTGCCGGGAGGACAGGGAAACATTAGAGCAGGACTTGATGGCTGAGAAGATAGAAGGAGCGATCCGCGGTCTACAATCTAGTGAAGCAGCGGGGCCTAATGGACTGCCAGGTGTGCTATTCAAATATATAGCTGATAAAGTGGCGCCCCTGATGCTTACCATGTTCTAAACAACTAAGCAGGATGGTGTTCTCCCAGCGGATCAAAGGCTTGCCACTATTGTGGTTCTTCCCACGGCCTGCAATTCCTATAGGTCTATATCTTTGCTCAACTTAGAGGCTAAGGTCTTTGAGAAGGTCCTGGCCGACAGACTTGTGAGGGTAATAACCACGGTGGTCCATCCGGACCATTCTGGATTTATGCTTTACAGGGGCACTCAAATGAATTTGAGGTGCCTCTACAGGGTACTACACATGACAGTGGCCCCCTGGGGGAAAGAAGCTGTGTTGCTATCCCTGGACGCGAGAATGGCTTTCGATAGCATAGAATGGCTATATTTGCGCTTGGGTACTGTGTTCACCTATAGCATCTCCTATGCATAGGATGTGTTTTTTTTATTGTGATATTCATCTAATGTCGTCCTAATGAACATTTAACATCTGAAAACGTTGAGTAAAGCTAATGTTATTGTTATATAATCCAGGTCTCTCTCATGTTATATGTCCTTGATTGTTTGTACCCACATGCTTCCCAGGATTCCTCACTCTCTGGGGACTGGGTGGATAGTTTCCCTTGTTTCCTCATCTCCAACATATTGCGGATTCAATAAATAATTCAGGTAGTGGGTTTTGTTGTTGATTTAATTTATTGCTTTCCCCTGTTCCCCTGCCTAGGCATCCTCTACAGGGGCCCCCTTCTGTGTTATTGTTAGGACTCCACTATGGGACAGGGAGCAGCTCCTGGAAGTTGCGAACCTTAAATGGGAACTGATTGGAATTGATTGCCTCAGCGATGTTTGGAGGGGAGGCACTATTGTCATTTACAGACTTACAGAGTGAATATGAGATTGGGGCCACAGAACAATATAGATATCTACAATTAAAACATGAATTGCGGTGTCATGTAGCAGAAGGAGAGCTGCCACCGGAGCCTTCTTATCTAGAAGACCGATTGTTACTGGACCCTGTGCCGGTCAAGGCGATCTCACTGGCCTACAAGAAAGTAATGAATAACACCCCTGACCTGTTATGCGCCCTATGAGAGGCTTGGGAGGGCGGCATAGGCTTGTTTGAGGATGATGACTGGGTGGAGGCCCTTCAAAGCCCCAGAGAGATAGCCATACAAGCTCATTTCCGCCTATTATTTCAGTTACCTGTTATAACACCTGGGACAATATGATACAGACCTCTGCCCCAGGAGTTGTGGCATGGTGGTCTCTTTTTCGAAATCCTCTGGAATTACCATGGGATTCAACAATACTGGAGGGAGGTAGTGTGCAAGTTATGGCCAAAGTTACGGGTCCCACAGTCCCCCTTGATACCTGATGGTTGCTGTGTGCATAGCAGGGAAGGAAACATGGGCCCGGTACTCAAAGCTATGGCTAATGTTAGCAGCAGGGGTAGCAAAGCATAATATCACAAAAACATGGGGGGCAAGTGGATCCCGAGCGTTCAACACTGGGAAAATGATTTAGACTGGTGACAACAAGCTGAACGTGAGATTTAGTAAAGTCATGGCTGCCCTTGGAAATATGAGAAAGTCTGTGACAAATGGGACTTATATAGGGAAGCGTGAAGGTCTAGTCTGGGAGCCTGGGGTGGGGAGGTTTGTAGTTAGAACAATGAGTGAAATCATTAATGCTTATCTGCACTTACATTTATACATACCCAAATGATCTGCACACTGTTTGTTGATGCCTGAAACTGTCATGGCAAATTTCCTCTCCATTTTGAAGTGTCATGTTACTGTAAACCAATGTATACTTTGATGTGTACTAAGCTACTGTTTAATAAAAAGATGTTTTTTTGAAATAATAAAATAAAATAAAAAGATATGCAAGACACACCTTAGCTCCCTTCGTCTGACTGTCTAGAGTGAATGCACTAGAGCCCAACTTTCAACCAACCCAGACATGGATTCCACAGACAGAGGCACAAAATGGTTGAGCAATAAAATGCTCACTTTCTAAAAGTATCATTTTCAAACATGCAAGTTAAGATTCAAATCCACAAAAAGATGTTTTTTTAAAATTACGTGTTCAGAGACGCCAAACTCCGTATCTCTAACTGCTCCCGATAGGAAATTACACTTAAAAGATATTTTAAGCCATGTTGCCCAATGGGAGAGATAGGACTTGCAATAGTGAAATACGAAATTAGCAGAATTTCACGATTAGGACATGTAAAACACACCAGTAAATGTCTTACCTTTTACATACACTGCACCCTGCCCATGGGGCTGCCTTGGGCCTACCTTAGTGGTGACGGATTTGTAATAAAAGGGGAGGTTTGGACCTGACAAGTGGGTGCAATAGCCAGGTCAACATGGCAGTTTACAACTACACACTCAGACACTGCAGTGGCAGGCCTGAGGCATGTTTACAGGGCTACTCATGTGGGTAGCACAATCAGTGCATTTGTCACAATGGTTGGGATGGGTATGCCCAGACGTGGACCCTTTGCTCTCAATGCCACTGGAGTCAAGCTAGCCTGGCTGATGAGGGGTGATGCCCCAAAACCGGCCTCTGGATACTTGTTCCCAGTCCAGGGAGGTCCTGGCCTGGCATTTCGGACAGGACTGTTCCCATGGGGAACAGTGTCAATACTGATTTGCATATGGCTGGATCGGAACCTTAAATGGCAAAGGGGAGCAAAAAAACTATGGATTTCGGCCCAGATAACTGTACTGGGGTGAATTTATGACATTGTACAGTATTCTGCCCATCAATAGTTCTTTTTGCACAGGCCCACTAGTAGCATTTAAGTTACAGGCCCTGGGCACACAGAGCGCCCTTTACTAGGGACTTACAAGTAAATTAACTATGCCATTCATGGACAAAACAATTACCTTTACCTGTTACATAGAGAGCACCTGCACGTTAGCACTGGACAGCAGTGGTAAAGTGCCCAGAGTCATGAAACCAGCAAAACCACGTCCGCAAAATTAGGGGGAAGAAGGAAAAACGTTTGGGGCTATCTCTGAAAAACCAGTTTTGGGGTGTTATCCTGCAAATCTCCCCAACCCAGAGTCTGTTCCCTTAGGCTGGGAAGTACAACCACCCCTTCCCATTCCCTTTTTATGTGTTGTGTGAGAGTATGCCTGGGGCAGGACTCTAGACCCCTGTCCAGCTGAGAGAACATGAAGATCCCCCCCAGACAAGAAGTAATGCAGGGTCAGTCCTGGGGTGCTCTGATCTTAGAGCGGGCAACCCCTGACCCACTGGTCCTCCCACTGGGGAGTGTCTTCCCCTCTCACCCCTCCATCTGGACTTCTGTATGCTCCTTCCCTGAGTGGGGCTGCCAGACACCCAAACTAGTGGTTCGCTTATGACAACCGTCCCCCAGCTCTCCTGATACTATGGGGTCCCTCCTCAGCAGATGGCTTCCATGTACATCCACCATAAGGGTGCAAGCTCCCTGGGGTCAGAGAACTCACACTCCACTTGGAGTTGGCATAGCTCTGGAACACCGTGATTAAACATAGGCTCTCCTACACTCAAATTGTACAGCCCCTCAGGTGGGTTTACTATACTACCCATCACCCAGCCATCCAGTGCCTTGAAAAAGTACCCCACATCAACCCCCATCTGGCAAGAAAGTGTCTGACTGCCCCTCAAACTCAACCTAGTCTCCTCTGAGGTAACTCCATATTCTCCAACCAGGCCTTCTTCCATGGGATACACCTCTCTCTGTCACTCTCTTCTAGAGGCAGTAGACCGTCCCTCCCACCACCAGGAATGAGTTCCCCAACCCTCCTCAGGGACCCTGCACACCTCTGGAGCTACCTCATATGCCTGAGCCCCATGGTGTATGCCACCCCCCTCCTTGAAATTAGAAACCACGTCTCTGGGTGTGTGAACCCCTTCTCCAGTACTGGACAGGGTACTTTCACTGCCACCATCTGTGCTGGATTCATCCCTCCTGGCTTTCAGATCAAGCTCCTTCAGACTGAGCAAAAAGAACTTTCTTCTCCTCAAGGGCCAGTCTCATTTCGGCCAAAATGTTATCTCTCTTCTGCTTCAACCTGAGCTTTACAAGCTCCAACACAAGCTTCCTGGCTCGCTGCCTATTCTCCAGCTCTTCTGAAGACAGACCTGGAGAGGGAACACTGCTGCCAGGTCATTCAAGCTCTGTCCCGTCCCACAGGCGATGCTGGCTCCTCCAGTAATCCCAGTTGTGAGACTTTCTTTCGTCTCGGACTCAAAAATGTCCTTGTTTTGGATTTTTTGGGTCCACATTTCATTATGAATGATTTGGATTGGTTGATCTTATGTCCTAATTTATTCATAAAGGCAAAAAAAGTGTCAAGCAGAATTTGCAGGCCATTAGCTGTCCTAGCTATTAGGACAGCATTGTCTGCGTATAGTAACACAGGAATTCGGCATAAGTTAGTCCTCAGGGTGTCCTTCCCCTGTAGTACTGAAAATTCTGGACCCGTGTCATAAACATCGTCGTATCATGACGATTTTGGTATCAGCGGACCGAGAATGACGAGTACACTATATACGAGCATTTTCGGCGTATTCGAGTGGCGAGATCACCCTGAAATCAGGGATCTCGTCCTGAACCCTTGAGCTCCATTTTGTATATGGCAGCCATTTTGTGGTTGCCCTCACATAGGCCGATGACTAAGGCCGAATAAAGTCATTTGGGACACGTACACCTTTAGCTGACTTTTGTGTGACCTGGGCAATCTGACTCCAATGCCCGAAGCCAAACCTGTTCGGCCAGTTCCTTTCCCAGTGGCCGAACGAGATTAGGATCAAGGTGCTGCATGCCATAAACCTTTCATTGCACACAACTATGCCTAATCTCACACACACCTGTCTCTGTTTCTTTCTTTATGACTTGCTTTACGAGGAGGAGGTGCCCGATTTTATTAGGGGTCCGTCCGATATCTGATGAAAATGTTGGGCCTTGCCGGGAAATTGATTGTGGGCTGGACAAACTGAAAATGGGCAAGTCATCATGAATCTGCTTTTTCTTTGTCATCAAAATATGTGAATGGTCAACTGTAAAATAAGGAATGTTCGCCTAAAGCATAATATTTTGTATAAAAAGGGATGGCTGGCTTTGTAAGGTTGAGCAGTCTCCTGAGAATATACACCGTGTTGTACTTCTAGGATACCTGTTACTGGCTGCAGCCAATAAATTCGATCTTTGACTTCACCAAGAAGACTCTGTGTTTCTGTAGTCTGGGACAGGAAGGACTCGAAGTCTTAGGGTGTGTTCCCTGGCACCGCTGGGTTCTTAAAAACCCAGTAGCTCAGTTGGCGCCCAACGTAGGGCGATTTCAGCGGTACCGGTCCAAGCCAGAGGTTCGTGAGGAGCTTCGTGTGAAAATTCTGGAGGAAGGCCAACCACTTCATCGACCCCTGTATGTCGTTCGTGGTCCGAAAGTCTTTGCTGCGAGGTTCCCCGCTTCCCGACGGCTACAAAGGACTGCTGCCCTGACTATCGCCCTGTCTTGGACCCTTTGATGATTTGTAGAGCGAAACTATAGACGAGTCTTCTGGTGACGTCATCGATACCTCAGTTAAGTATGAGTGGAGCGTCTCCCAGTCCTTAGTTTGGTTCTTAGTTTGGGTATCCCCTTGGGATCTTTGATTTGGAACTTGCAAGTACCAAAGCCGAGGGACTCGCGTATTCATGAGACTATCGTATTTCGATAATCCTTTGAAGTTTGAAGCTAGACTAGAGAGCGAAGATGCCTGGTCTTAGCAGACTTGGAAATTTGTTTTGTCTTGGTTGTAATAGGGATTCCCGATTGGAGGACTGGTGTCCGGTTCCTCCAATTGGAACTCCAACTTATGAACTCTATGTAAAGCACGGCGTAGGCCCTATCACGTATAATGAAGTATGGATTCGATACACCAGGAAGGATGGTGTTTTAAAATGGCCCCAATATGGTAGTTTTGACACACAGATATTAGATAATCTAGAGGTTAGACTTTTTAAGAAGAAAGCCCGGCCGGCGATGTTTGACTCTTTCCGCCTATGGCGAAAGGAAGCCAAACAGAAAGAAATTAAATTAGCTAAAAGAGAAAAGGGCATCTCGATAATGCAATCTGCTATGCAATATAAAGATGATGAAGAAGAACAAGCGAGTGAGCAGTTGCACAGGCAACGTAAAATGGCAATTGATAAATGCTATCCAGTTTTGTCACCTCTCCAGCAGGATACAGCAAAGGAACTTGAGAAAGATCCTTTAATGTCACATTTATTGAGTTCGCCACCCCCCTATGCGCAGAGTGCTACTGCACCTCCGCGACCTTTAGTTGTGCAACCTCCGATTGTTGTGCCTCAGGTTCTTCCACAACCGCCAGCTCCTTTTCAGTTGGCTCCTACTGCTACGGCTCAGCCTCCTCAAGGGCCGCTGACTTTGCTACCTGCTCCCTCTGTACTTCCTACAACTTTGCCTACTGCATCAACTACCTCTTCTGATGTTCCTCCTGTTACTGCCTCTTGCGTCTGCATCTGCATCTGCCTTGCCTCACTCTGCTTTTCCCCCTGTTCTTTCGTCGACTTCTCCCTCTGTTCGACAGAGAATGACTGACACTGTTGCTAGTCTCCTATCTCCTCTTTTTGGGGCAGCGAGTATGACCCCTGTTTCAACGCACAAACAGCTGCGCAGTCAACTGCCCGACTCTAGAGAGCGGGAAACATTGGATTATTTGGCACATAAATGGGTTACAGACTCCACAAGATATGAGCTAGAGTCTGTTATGGATGTCTTCCATCAGTGGGAAGCACCGAAGCAAAGATACGTTTTTGATAAAATGTGTGCTTTTCTTTGTGAGGATTTGGAGGATAATGATTTGGAGCCTAATCCACCTGAGTTGTGTCGTGTACGGTTCGAGTTTGCAAAAGGAACGATAGTGGGTTCCGATGTTGAAAGAGCAGTTGCGACATTGTTGTCGTTTAGGAGGGAGGCTATCTCTCGGTCGTTGTTTGAGCCTGATCCCTCTGTTAGGAGGAAAGCGAGACAGTATCCCATGAGAGAAGTTCCTCCGGTATGGAAGGATGCCGTTGCAGCTGATGTCGCTAATAATATCGATGCCATACCGGCTCACTTTCAGCGTGTTTTTGTACATGTTCCATGGAAGCGAGCTGAAGTTTAGGCCCTTAAGCAGACTTTGCCTGACCCCCGCAAAAATCCTGCAGGGTATTATAAGGAACTATCACAGACCGCAGACTCATGTATTATGAATTTAGCTGACATAGACATGTTGTTTGGAAATGTGGTTCCACAGCCTTTGTGGGGATTGATTCGTCATACAGATCATGCGCCGGAGTTAGGTGATACATGGGCTAATATTGCTACTGCAGATGGCCGACAAGTTGGTGGTGCTAAACCTGAACCTTTAGTTGCAGAACTCCCTGGTAAAATCGTTACCTACATGAAGACTTTAATGCCTGCTATGCGAGTGAATTGGGACAAATTGTCTGCATGTAAGCAGAAGAAAGAAGAAACCGTGTCTGATTTCTTCACCAGGTTTGAGGAGACATTTATCGACCACAGTGGTCAAGATATGAGTACAGAAGGTGGTCAACGGTTGTTCGTTGACAAGTTCGTACATAATTTACTTCCTGAGTTGTGTAAAAAATTGAAAGATTCAGAGAGTTCTTGGGCCGTTTCCTCATTAGCACAGATATTGGCTACTGCACAGTACTACGAGAATAGAGATAAGAACGAAAAAGATAGAGCAGACAAGAAAACTAAAGAGTTAAAAACTAAGGTTCTTTTACAGCAAGCTTATCCGCCTCGTGGTGGTCAGCGTGAATATCAGCAACCTCAACAGTTCCAGAGAAACTCGCAGAGGTTCGAGTTTTCTCAACAACGTTTTCCTGTAGGCCCTAATCAGTGTGCATATTGTAAAGAAGAGGGTCATTTTAAAAGTAGCTGCCCTGCTTTGTTACAGCGTATGAATGGTGTTTCTAGCGCAAGAGGTCGAGGTGTTCCACAAGCATCTAGAGGTAGAGGACGTGGAGGTTTCCCCCAGAATGCACGTTCCTTTCCACCTCAGAATTCAATGAATAGTTTTGATCAGCAGAATAACGCGTCTGGTAGGACGCCTCAGTACTATGCTGATGACTACTATGCGGAAGATGAGAATATGGAAGGTAATGATTGCTAGGACAGCCATAGACAAAGAGAGGGAGTTGTTTCAGTTCTAGTAGATCAGAGTGGACCTTATGTTGAGGTGATTACATCAGGTGTGTCAGAGCCTTTTCTGTTGGATACTGGTGCTAGAAAGAGTTCTATTATGCACTCTAAACTCCCTGGCGCACCTTTGTCTGGCGAAATGAATGTTTCAGTAGGTTTTTCTGGCGCCCCGGTTAGGAACCCGATTTCTAGTCCTATGTCCCTTTCTGTTGGACCTTGTGAATTAGAAGCACCCCTTATTTTGACAACGGGTTGTGGTAAGAACTTGTTAGGATTGGATCTGTTGAAAAGATTGTATTCAACCTTGTATTGTTCTCCTTCAGGAGTACAGCTTACACTGGATAAGAAAGTGGTCCCCCCAATGTATTTGTCGAAGGATAAACTTCCGACAGAATTGTCGCTTCTTCCTGATATTCTTTGGGCTACTGGTCCTAATGATGTGGGTCTTTTGGAAATACCGCCATATGTTGTGACATTAAAAGCGAATGTTAAAATGCCACGTATTCCCCAATACAAGATCTCTAGTGAAGGTGAAAAAGCGTTGCTAGCAATCATTTATGATTTGATTGAAAAAGATGTAATTGAGGAGACAAGAGGCAACGTTTGCAATAGCCCGGTTTTGCCTGTTTTGAAGCGTACTGACCCTTCTTAGCCACCTGTTTACAGGTTTGTGATTGATCTTAGAGAGGTGAACAAAATCGTTGTGCCACAATTTCCAGTCGTTCCTGATATCACTGCCCTATTGACTATGATTCCAGCTTCCGCGACTTAGTTCTCGGTGATTGACTTGAAGAATGCTTTCTTCAGCATCCCGATTGCCGAGGAGAGCAGGGATATTTTCGGCTTCTGTTTAGGAGGACGAAGCTTCCGGTTCAAACGCGCTCCCCAAGGCTATTGTGAGAGTCCATCGATATATAGTCAGGCTTTAAAAACACAGCTTGATACAATTGTTCTACCTGATGGCGCTACCCTTATTCAGTACGTTGACGATTTGCTAGTCGCTGCAGATACTGAGGAAATTTGTAACGAAGCAACGTTGTCATTGTTGCGTCATTTGTCTGATTTGCATCACAAAGTGTCCCTTTCAAAGTTACAATATTGTCGACAAGAAGTGACCTACTTAGGTCATCTCTTATCGAAGGAGGGAAGGAAACTGACCCCAGAAAGAATTCAGGCAATTGCAAAATTGAGTGTGCCAATGACACAGAGAGAAGTGCGTGCTTTCTTGGGTATCACGTCATATTGCAGACAATGAATACCGAATTTTTCTTTACTGGCCAAACCTTTGGTGGCATTGACTCGTAAAGATACACCGAATCTCCTTCCATGGTCTGAGGATTGTCAAAAAAGTTTTACCGAATTGCGTGATGCATTGTGTTCGGCTCCTGTGTTGGGTACCCCCGACTACAGCAAACCTTTTACACTGTACGTCCATGAGAAAGAAGGCTGCGCATTGTCAGTATTGACACAGTCTTTTGGGGACAAGCAACGTCCATGCCCGTATTTCTCGTCGACTTTGGATCCGGTAGCTAGAGCGTTGCCAAGTTGCTTGAGAGCCACAGTGGCAGCAGCAGTTTCTATTCGGCAGTCTGCTGGGTTAGTGATGAATAATATGTTGATTGTAATGGTTCCACATGCAGTGGACATTTTGTTAAACAGGACCAAGACACAGCACTTAACTAGTGCTCGATTGTCAGGTTACGAGTTGACACTTTTAGCGAGTCATGTGCACATAAAAAGATGCAACACATTGAATCCAGCTACGTTGTTGCCGATTGTAGCAGAAACAGATGTTTCTGAACAGCATGATTGTTTTCTTAAGACAGAGGAAGAAACGAAAGGGAGAGTAGATCTCAGAGACACTCCTCTGGTGGAGTGTGATGGTACCTTATGGGTGGATGGTTCATGCTTCAAGCTTCCGAATGGTGATACGACTGCAGCATATGCTGTTACGACTTTGCATACGATTGTTGAAGCTGCACGTATCCCACATAATTCAGCTCAAGCAGCAGAGTTGATTGCACTTACAAGAGCGTGTGTGTTATCAAAAGGAATGAAAGTGACCATATATACTGACAGCCAGTATGCATTTGGTGTGGCTCATAGTTTTGGATGATTGTGGAAAGAACGTGGGTTTCTGACTTCGCATGGAGCCAAGATACAGCATGGTCAGTTGGTGAATGAGCTTCTTGAGTCACTTACCTTGCCGTTGCAAGTGGCGATTGTGAAATGCAGTGCACATAAGAAGGTTACTGATGATGTTGGTCGTGGCAATACATTTGCTGATGAAGTCGCGAAAGAAACAGCAAGAGATGTAATGAGTCGAATGTATGTTGCAGGCCCTGCGAGATGGGTTGGTGACATTGGAATGTGTGAAGATACGATAGAGAGTGTAAAGTCAATTCAAGCTGAAGCCACAGAGAAAGAGTTGAGTGTGTGGAGAGAGAGTACGGGTAAATTGGATGCAAATAGTTGTTAGGTTGAATTGTCAGAACATCAGCGATGGTTGTTACCCGATGCATATGTGCTTGCAGTGGTTACAATGGCCCATGGAATGGCTCACATCAGTGTGAAAGGGATTTGTAAGTTGTTGGCTCCAGTATGGCAAAATGCTAGAATCCCAAAATGCGCAGAGAATGTGGTCAAGAATTGCATGGTGTGCTTGAAATACAATCCTGGTAGGGGAACCCCAACTCCAGCTGGTCATTTTGCACCTCCAACGTATCCGTTCGAGGTTTTGCAGCTAGATTTCATCCACATGGTAAGGTGCAACAATTTGAAATACGTACTCGTTGTTGTTTGTGCCTTTTCGAGATGGGTAGAAGCATATCCCCTGAAAGATAACACTGCCATGTCCACAGCTAAAGCCCTTGTCAAAGAATTCTTCCCCAGATTTGGGTTGCCGAGAATGGTCTGGAGTGATAATGGGAGTGAATTTGTGGGTCGAGTGATGAAGAAAGTATGTGAAGGGTTAGGAATCCAGCAAAAATTTCACGCTGCAAATCACCCCCAATCAGCTGGACTAGTAGAGTGCTATAATGGCACTCTAAAACTTAAACTGGCCAAGATACAAGCAATCTCTGGCCTTAAATGGCCCGATGCCTTACCATTAGCACTCCTATCGACAAGAATGACTGTGCATTCACGAGTGGGGCTTAGTCCTTACGAAATCGTGTTCGGTCGCCCGGCCAACATATTGGGAGTGCCTAGGCCGACAAAATTCAGTGAGATTGAACACCCTGTATTGCTTGATTATTTGTATGATTTGACGGCTAAATTGCGTGTTTTACACCAACAGGTTCACGATACTCTGCCTCAGGTCTCTGAAGCTCCAGGACACACTATCGATCCTGGTTCATGGGTCTTGGTTAAAAACTTCCAGAGGACAAAGAATGATCAGCCCCGCTGGACCGGCCCCCACCTAGTCCTTTTGTCAACAAGATCCGCCGTGCGAGTGGAAGGCAAGCGGAACTGGATCCACGGCATACACTGTAAGAGGGTCCCTTTGCCTCTGCCGTACGACCGGTGGGTCCAGGAGGGTATTGCTGACTCTGAGACTGAGACTGTGCCTCGTTTTTTGCCTTTCAGCAATGCACGTGTAGAAGGAACACATTCTGAGCGTTAAAGTGACAATCTTTTGCAGGAAGCTGTGCCACCGTCAATCCGATTGGACACTACCGAGCCTGAACTCTTGTTTAAAGACCAGACATTACCTGGAAAAAGCCGTTATAATCTGAGGCCGAGAACTATGGACAAATAAAAACCTTTTTCTTTGCTATTTTTGAAAGTGCAGCTCTCTCATCTGAGAAACTTTTTTATTTTTGTTTTTCGAACCACCATCCGGGTTCAGCTGTAGGGTCGCGGGCGACAAGTCTTTGGAGTGCAAGCCGAAGACACAAGGTCAACGGTTCTGGATGGTTCTTGGGCGTTTCCCTTGGACTGACAGGCGCATTCCTTAGCACGGAACACCCTACCTCCGCAAGCAGCAAGGTTAGAGGATGGAGTTTTTCGAGATGGAGAGACCTGCCAGAGAGATGAACTTTAAAACCAAAATGTGTATAATGATGAGCAGAAAAAACTTTTTGATATTTTGCATTTTTATGTTGCTTAGTGTAGTGATGTTTTTAATAGTATATGTTTTATTTTATTTTATTTTCGAGTGACATTTGCACCAACCATACAGCCCATGCCTCCTTCTACTGTTTCCTCACATTCTTTTCACCCTTTTCCTGAACATGAATCCGTTAGGAGATTAGAGTT
Source organism: Lissotriton helveticus (assembly GCF_964261635.1). NCBI lineage: Eukaryota > Metazoa > Chordata > Amphibia > Caudata > Salamandridae > Lissotriton > Lissotriton helveticus. Next base: position 1,817,335,510 of record NC_136065.1, on the reverse strand, counting down.
TATTAATAACTCTTTTGTTCAGCTTTTGCACCTACACCAATTAGTAATGAACACGACTAACTGTTGGGTGTGTGGTCTTATGCCTCATACTACTGATAAAGGTATCCCTTATCTGGTCCTGCCATTTAGCTACAATGGTTCTGTATGGGCATACAGAACGATGTTCATCTATGCTCATAAAGTCCACCCCCTACGTTCTGAAAAAGATAATCCAAAGAATAGTGCTCTAGTTAAGGGTATAGTAGATATGATTAGAGAAGCTATTTCCTACGAGACTATCCCGAGAGATGAGACAATAGCGTATATTGGATGGAACGTGACCGGGTATGGAGTTACTCTGAGTGAAAACCAGCGAGCAAAGAGATCCTCCCCGATTTGGATTGTACCCCAACAGGGTCACCTATGTCTGCAAGGTAATGGCAAGAATCCCAGAGCTCAGCTAGGAAAGAGTATCTGCACGGAGACATATGTCTTTGCGTCTCAGACTTCCCCTTCGTTCCTAGCAGCTAAGGGTACCTATTTCATCTGTCATGATAGAGCCTACACATGGTTGCCCCCTGACTTCTCGGGCACATGTTTTGTTTTGTTCCTGTTGCCACCCACCTACACAGCTGCGGCAGATTACCACAAGACAAGGATAGTTAGAGGTGTCTTCAGTAAAGAAGACACTGCAGGACAAGAATTGGGAGACTTCCTGAAGGGTTTTCTGTCATTTTGGGGACCCATGGTGACCAGCAGGAACATAAGGCAATTAACGAGGGTGGTTGAATCCACCGTAGTCGAAACTGCCGGTGCCCTTAGTAACTTGACTGCTGAGCTCCAGTCGGACTGTCTTATGACTCTTCAGAACAGAGTTGCGCTAGATGTCATACTTGCAGACCGAGGTGGGGTATGTAAAGTGATCCAATCAAGTTGCTGTGTTTTCATTCCCGATAACGCTCCAACAGTGTACCAGGCCATTTCCAAACTACATAAAATCTCTGAAACAGTTCATGTGGATAACGGAGATTGGTCGGTGATGGGGTGGTTCTGGGAACTGTTATCGGCCTGGGGATGGAAGATTCTGATGGTCATTGGGATGATCTTAGCCATTCTTTTCCTGTTCTGTCTATGCGTACAGTGTGCTCCTGCTTTATGTGGCCTCTGTGCTGCATTATGTGTAAGGAAACCTGTATCGAGGGACGAACTAAGTAATAGGATGATGCTACAGCAACATCTCAATGATTTTATGAAAATAGACCTGGACTCAGATTAGCGTGAGTGTAGGTTGATTGCCTATGTAAGGGCAAAAGGAGGGTCTGTAGTACTGAAAATTCTGGACCCGTGTCATAAACATCGTCGTATCATGACGATTTTGGTATCAGCGGACCGAGAATGACGAGTACACTATATACAAGCATTTTCGGCGTATTCGAGTGGCGAGATCACCCTGAAATCAGGGATCTCGTTCTGAACCCTTGAGCTCCATTTTGTATATGGCAGCCATTTTGTGGTTGCCCTCACATAGGCCGATGACTAAGGCCGAATAAAGTCATTTGGGACACGTACACCTTTAGCTGACTTTTGTCTGACCTGGGCAAGCTGACTCCAATGCCCGAAGCCAAACCTGTTCGGCCAGTTCCTTTCCCAGTGGCCGAACGAGATTAGGATCAAGGTGCTGCATGCCATAAACCTTTCATTGCACACAACTATGCCTAATCTCACACACACCTGTCTCTGTTTCTTTCTTTATGACTTGCTTTACGAGGAGAAGGTGCCCGATTTTATTAGGGGTCCGTCCGATATCTGATGAAAATGTTGGGCCTTGCCGGGAAATTGATTGTGGGCTGGACAAACTGAAAATGGGCTTGTCATCATGAATCTGCTTTTTCTTTGTCATCAAAATATGTGAATGGTCAACTGTAAAATAAGGAATGTTCGCCTAAAGCATAATATTTTGTATAAAAAGGGATGGCTGGCTTTGTAAGGTTGAGCCGTCTCCTGAGAATATACACCGTGTTGTACTTCTAGGATACCTGTTACTGGCTGCAGCCAATAAATTAGATCTTTGACTTCACCAAGAAGACTCTGTGTTTCTGTAGTCTGGGACAGGAAGGACTAGAAGTCTTAGGGTGTGTTCCCTGGCACCGCTGGGTTCTTAAAAACCCAGTACTTCACCCCACTCTGCATAATTCTTCTCCTAATCCGTTAATTTATAATAGGAAGAGAAATAGAACCAGAACACACCCCTGCCTGACCTCCATATCGGAGGAGAATTATTCCGTTAGATCCCTCTTTCCACTAATCCGCACATCCAGCCGATGTGTATTTGTGTAGCCTGCTAAGCAGGGTGATAATTGCTCCATCGATCCGTATCTGTGCCATTGTGGACCATAATTTACAGTGGTCCACTGTATCAAAGGCACACTTTAAGTCCATAAATGCCAAATGCACACAGCCCTTTTGGGCCTTTGTATATTTTTGAACAATGCCAAATTTAGTGTCTGTTCCATTGTTCCAAGTCCTGGTTGGAACTCAAACTGATAAATCGAGAGCACCTGGGACTCAAGAGCCCACAGTTCTAATTTGGCCAGAATAACCCTACCCAAGATTTTAACTGAGCCATCCAACAGAGAAATCGGGCAATAACAGTGAGGTTGGCTTTTGTCCCCTTTTTTAAAGATCATGACTATAGTGGCTTCCTGCCAGGTATTAACTAGGGGTCCCACTATAGCAGCTTTTATGACATTAGTTATTAACGGGGCCCAGAAATCTGGTAGATATTTGTACAAGTCAATTGGGATTCTCTCCAGCCCCCGGGCTTTCTCTGGGCGTCTTTTCTCTATTGCTAGTAATATATCTGTAACCTCGACTGAGTTACTCAGGGCCTGGGCAGCTCTTGTATCAAATTGGACTTTAACGTCCGCAACCACGTATGATGGATGATGGTTGCGAGAAAATATTTTTGAGAAGTATTCTACCCAATCTTTAGTGGACAGAGTAGTAACTAGTTTGGGCAAATCATCTCCAAGCAAGGTGGTAGAATTTACAACCTCCCAAAAGGCGTGTGAGTCTTTTAATCTAGAGGCAATTTTTAGGTCTTCCCAGGCCTTCTCCTTCAAATATATTTTTCTTTTCCTAATCATTTCTTTATAGTTTTTACTGGCATTTGCTACTTCATCCTTATTTCTCAAGAATCTTTTTCAAGGCACACCTTAATGTGTGGAGGAGTGTGGCTCACTGATTAGAGCGGCAGACCCTGAAGCAGAGGTCTGGCCCGGGACCAGGGTTCAATTCCCGACGCGGCAGGGTCCTGAGCCCAAAATGTCCACGGACTCGATAATTCTCGCCTCGGTGCCTATTCTAATCATGGGGTCCCACGCTGCAACTCTGAGCAATAGTTGCTTAATCTCCACTACGGCGGCCCACCCGCTGCGGGATGCCTGGCTTTCACCCTGGGGATACCCAGTAGGGGTTATCTCACAGGGAAAAGCCAGGACGGGTTCCCAAGGCAAGCGCCTTGATGCCTTTGGGTGATACGTGCGCTATATAAGTCGCAATACATACATACATACATACAATGTCCTATGTGCTTTGGAGCATGCACTATTGAACCATCTAGGGATGTTAGATGTTCTACTGGCGCATTTAATTAATTTGTTTGCCATATAGCCATTAAGAGATGTAAAAGCCTGTATAACATTAGAGAGGACTGTCTCAATTTGGGCCTGATTATTTGCCATGTGCTATCTAAGGAAGGCTTCCTTATCGATGTTCTCCCATTTGATATTCACACCTCTATTTTTGGTATATGAGATCCTATGTTGTGTTTTCTTATGCCTCTTGTTACTCAGGGCTAAATTTAGAGTTACAATTATGGGGTTATGATCGCTTATGCAGCTAACCTTTTCCACACATCCTTTGAAAAAGTGTGACAGATCTTTGTCAATTAAGATGTAGTCAATAATTGAGTTGGATGTGGCTCCCATGTATGTTGGAGTCCGGGATGGAGCGGTCGTGTCCCGGTCTTGAGAAAGTGTCAAGTTTTTATCACGAACAACTCTATTTAGGGACTACTCATATGGTGTATGTTTAAAGTGCGTCAAGGGCTGGTCTCTCTCATTACAAAGGCCACATGATACCAGCACTCTGGGGTCACAAATTCCTATGGTAAAATCTCAAGCCCAGATTATTTGGAGGTCCTTTGGGTGATCATATTGGATTTGAGATATTATGTCTTCTAGTTCATCTATAATCTGTGTCACGGTTGGTTAAATACTTTATAATAATAATTGATTAAAAGCAAATCAAATGACTTTTGCAGAGTAATTAAAAGCAATTGAAAATACGGGGATATACAGAGTTTTATAATTGCGGCGTCCATCAGAGTCAATGAAATAAAAGTTACCAGGCCTCTTTTAGCTCGGCCTGACCTTGAGGGAGTTGCTGGGACACAATTGGAGTCATAACCATCTAGATAAGGTGAATCTATTAGCCAGGTCTCTAGAATAATTGTATGTTGCTCTACTAACACTTTCTAATCCGGGTTATAAATCTTGGCAAGAAGTCCTGCAGTGTTCTATAAAATCAAGCTTAAACCCTCCTACCGGGTGTTTCCCGGGGTTAGACTCATAGTGGCACGAGGATGGTGGCATTGTACACAAGGTTTTTGTGTCATTTTGCCTTCCGATTTTAGTGGCTGTCAGTCTTGTATTTCCTAGACAGAACCTCAAATCTGTTTGACAGTGGCAAATCGTTTTGCGATCTTGATAACACGATTTCATCTATAGTAGAGCTTGGCTGTGATGATCTATTTAGATGGTCTCTAAGTACACAAGTTTTCGGCTGATAGAAATATCCAAGGGGTTGAGCTCTGACGCCTTCAGAGAGAGAGAATTGTTTGGAAGGCGATGTAATAAAGCTCTTAACTTGAAATTTGCGTTTATACAATCACTAGGTGATGACTTTGGGGCTAAGCCCACCCAGTTGACTCTTCTTGTGGAGATCATTTCCCTAGATAAGTCCCTAGGGCAATTAGAGTTCCCCTTCAGCCAGTGAGAAACTTTGTTCACTAAAGATACGTGAGATTCAGGCTGCGAGACATTCTCCAATACTATTATATATGGTGTACACGCCGGGGGGAATGTGAGGTCGTATGTCCGTGGGATCAGGTTGATTGACACTATTTACTGCCTGAAGCGCTCTGTTATTGGTGTTCTGTAATTCTCGTGCCACTTGTTTAACTGAGGGCTGCACTGTAGGTAATGACGTTTCAGAGCTTGGAACTTGCATATGTCTTAATTCTTCACTTTGTCTGGAAACATGTTCATTGTTTAGTGGCCCAATATTTACCCTTTGAGTTCCTTGAGATTGTCCCTGTTCTTCCAAGGCAGCTACTCTATTTGTGAGCCTTTCTTTAGCCAAAGTTATATTGTCAATCTTTCCTTCTAAAAGGATTAATTTTGCAGTTGTCTCAAAGCATAGTTTGATTATTGAATTTAGCTGCTCCCCGATTGATCAAATCTGGCTGAATAGTTTATACCGGGTTTCTTTATATCAAGATCGCCCTTAAGGGTTCTTTTTGAGCATTTTATCCCTTGATTTCTCTTTTTGTTTATACCTTGTGTGGACATAGAGTGGGAGTTAAGTTCAAAGTGGATGAGTTTCGGTGGGACTTCTTTATTCAATTTGTGTCTGATTTTAATACATGGGGGACTGTCCAGCCTGGATATAGTTCTAAGGCCAGATAGAGTATGCGTGTCTGTGACCACACACTGGTTCGAAATACAGTGGGAAGTATGGTCAGGGCTCTTTACAAACGGTGATGATTCCACTGCCTTGTGGGGCGCGCACTGGGTCTTACTAACAGTTCTTCTCTGTAAGTTCAATTAAGTCATCAGGTGTGGTGTTAGGGGCAGTAAAAACAGAGTTGTTTTTATTGCTGAGCCCATCCTTGCCTCAACCTTGTCGATCTCATTTTCAATGGCACCCATAACTGAAGTCAGATCGTTTTTAATTGAGTTGGAGTGAACCTCACCTCTTTCCATTGTTGGAACTATAGGCAGGTCCAGGAGCAGGCTAGGGGACTGTTTACCACCGCAGCAGAAGGTCAGTGGTTGTAGTTGCGGGCTCTGCACAGCCTGTTTACCCTTTTCTGAGGTATTTGGGTCCGATGTTGTGGAGTGATTTGTAGGCATGGGTGAGTAGCTTGAAGATCACTCTTTTCTTGATGGGGAGCCAGTGGATGTCTCGTAGGGTGCTGGGTCATGTGCTTGTGTCGTGGTGGTTCAGAGGGCGAGTCTGGCTGCGGTGTTCTGTATGGTTTGGAGCTTGTGTAGCTGGGTTTTGTTGATTCCGGCATACAGGATGTTGCTGTAGTCCAATCTGCTGGTTATGAGTGCGTGGGTGACGGTCTCTCTGCATTCAGGGGGAGGATCCACTTGAAAGTCTTGCAGGGAGTTGAAACAGGTGGAGGCGACGGCATTGATCTGGCGGATCAAGTTGAGGGAGGAGTCTAGGATGACGCCGAGGTTCTGGACGTGGTCTGTCGGAGTGGGTGGGTATCCGAGGGCAGGGGGCCACCAGGAGCTGTCCCACACAGTGGGGGAGGGTCCAAAGACAAGGACCTCTGTCTTCTCTGAGTTCAGTTTTAGGCAGCTGTTGCTCATCCAGGCTGCAACATCTTTCATTCCCTCTTGGATGCTGAGTCTGGTGTCTTCGGGATTCTTCGTGAGAGAGAAGGTGAGCTGGGTGTCGTAGGTGTAGGATACTATGTTGAGCTCATGCTGTCTGACAATGGCAGCGAGGGGCACAATGTAGATATGGAAGAGCGTGGGGCTGAGCACAATGTAGATATGGAAGAGCGTGGGGCTGAGCTAGACCCTTGGAGTACTCTGCAGTTGATCTCAGTAGGTTCAGAGAGGAAGGGAGGGGTCTGATCCTTTGGGTTCTGTCGGACAGAAAGGAGCAGATCTATACGAGGGTGTTTCCCTGTATACCAGTGTCATGGAGTCTAACTGCAAGAATCCGGTGGGAGACAGTGTCGAAGGCTACGGAGAGGTTTTGTAGGATGAGGTCCGCAGTGTGGCCCTGGTCGAGTAGCATGCGGATGTCATCCGTGGCGCCAAGGAGGTCGGTCTCGGGGCTGTGGTTGCTTCGAAATACGGACTGGGAGGGGTCGAGGGTAGCGTTCTCTTCGATGAAGGTGGCCAGTTGGGTGTTGATGAATCTCTCAGTGACTTTGGCTGTGAACGGGAGGAGAGAGATGGGCCATCACCAATCGCCGATATAAAATCAGCCAGAGGCCTACGTGCCAACCCAGACTGACGAGGAAGCTAATGATCATTAGCCTCGCAACGAATAGCATTAAATTGTCCACCCATTAATGTTAATGTTAATGTTGCTTTGCTGATTAGAGAGCACTCTGCTGGGGACCTACTTGTCTTGCCTGTCGACCCACTGCTCGCGGAACCCGCTCCGCGGGTCCCGCATCGCGCTGTGTGAACTTCTGCAGCCTGGAGATTGGAGGGTCAGCTGGGGGAGATTACTGACGGGGCTGCGAGCGGCGTGCGCTCACGGAGGGACTTCAACTCCCAGGAGCGCCTGCCAGCCCGGAGGACCAACACCTGGGCCGCTCTCCCCGACCCCTCCCACCCTTCCACCGACCGTTTTTAAACAGCACTTCCCTGTAAGCGAGTGGGACGCTTTGCTGATTAGAGAGCACTCTGCTGGGGACCTACTTGTCTTGCCTGTCGACCCACTGCTCGCGGAACCCGCTCCGCGGGTCCCGCATCGCGCTGTGTGAACTTCTGCAGCCTGGAGATTGGAGGGTCAGCTGGGGGAGATTACTGACGGGGCTGCGAGCGGCGTGCGCTCACGGAGGGACTTCAACTCCCAGGAGCGCCTGCCAGCCCGGAGGACCAACACCTGGGCCGCTCTCCCCGACCCCTCCCACCCTTCCACCAACCGTTTTTAAACAGCACTTCCCTGTAAGCGAGTGGGACGCTTTGCTGATTAGAGAGCACTCTGCTGGGGACCTACTTGTCTTGCCTGTCGACCCACTGCTCGCGGAACCCGCTCCGCGGGTCCCGCATCGCGCTGTGTGAACTTCTGCAGCCTGGAGATTGGAGGGTCAGCTGGGGGAGATTACTGACGGGGCTGCGAGCGGCGTGCGCTCACGGAGGGACTTCAACTCCCAGGAGCGCCTGCCAGCCCGGAGGACCAACACCTGGGCCGCTCTCCCCGACCCCTCCCACCCTTCCACCGACCGTTTTTAAACAGCACTTCCCTGTAAGCGAGTGGGACGCTTTGCTGATTAGAGAGCACTCTGCTGGGGACCTACTTGTCTTGCCTGTCGACCCACTGCTCGCGGAACCCGCTCCGCGGGTCCCGCATCGCGCTGTGTGAACTTCTGCAGCCTGGAGATTGGAGGGTCAGCTGGGGGAGATTACTGACGGGGCTGCGAGCGGCGTGCGCTCACGGAGGGACTTCAACTCCCAGGAGCGCCTGCCAGCCCGGAGGACCAACACCTGGGCCGCTCTCCCCGACCCCTCCCACCCTTCCACCGACCGTTTTTAAACAGCACTTCCCTGTAAGCGAGTGGGACGCTTTGCTGATTAGAGAGCACTCTGCTGGGGACCTACTTGTCTTGCCTGTCGACCCACTGCTCGCGGAACCCGCTCCGCGGGTCCCGCATCGCGCTGTGTGAACTTCTGCAGCCTGGAGATTGGAGGGTCAGCTGGGGGAGATTACTGACGGGGCTGCGAGCGGCGTGCGCTCACGGAGGGACTTCAACTCCCAGGAGCGCCTGCCAGCCCGGAGGACCAACACCTGGGCCGCTCTCCCCGACCCCTCCCACCTCTTTCTACATTAATCTAATACCACTCCCGCAACGCGGGAGAGCGCGCGGGAGAAGCCCGGGACAAGGGCGGGACCGTCTGTGGCCGTCCGGGGCCGCAGGAGGCCGGGCAGGGCCACCCATCTAATATTTATTCCTTCCTAACTGTGGCTTTTACTTGGTCTTAATATTTGGCATTTTATATTTTGAAGTATATATCATGTATATTTATTAATTGTTTATTGAGACCCGTGACATTTTAGATTTTTGTAATCTCCTTAAAAACATGCCCCTAAGGTCAGGTAAAGAAAGACATGTTCAGGTTTCCACCTCAAATGGCACTTTTACCGGGACTATTGATCAATTTTTTACACGCTCTACTGCCGTTTTGGAAAAGGAGATAGCCTTAGTTGAAAAACGCCTTTCGCTTGATATTATTACTGGCAAGCGTTCCTCTCTTGGTAAAATTAGCGCGGTTGTCTCTCCTGTCCCACTTACATTGTTAACTACAAACAGTAACGATACTAATGTGGAGTCGTTATTGTTAACTGCTCCCGATAATTATTCTGTGGAGGTAGTGGGGACAAACCAAGATAGTGTATTTAATACTGCACAGGGCAACCTATCGATTGGTGGGACTATCGATTTAGACCTGGTTAGTGAGAAATCTGGCCTTTCAGACTCGCCTAATTTTAATGTCAGTACTGAACATATGGATTCTACTTTTAGTTCACAACATACATCTTCCCATAACCGTGGGAAGCGTAAAAGGGTAGATTCACCTGATACAGATGTACAAATCGAGGGTGCGGGAAATTTTATTCCATCCCCCTCGCAGCCACCTAATACTAATCTGATTGTCCATCCTGAGGAATGTAATCCTACAATTAGTATTTCAGAAGAAATTTTTCTGGCCAGGACTGAGTTACTACTCAAATCACTTCTTTTACCACTTTTCGAAAGGACTAGATTGTTAAACGATAAAATGGATGCCTTAGATAAGTTGGTTAAAGATAATATAGCGTCATCGAATAAAATCCTTGCTAGCTTAGTGCCAAAAGGATTGAACCCCCCTGCCCTTCCCACTAAATTGCCTACTACTATGGTTAATAATATTGGGGTCAATAATAATCATGGTAATAATACCAAAAATACCTCTAAAGCGGGGTTATCTATTCCCAAACCAGCACAAAATATAACAGTACCTGTTCCCAAAAAAGTAACCATGGAGAATTCAACTGGGCTAAAGCCTGCTATAAACCCGCAGAATCAGAGAAACCCAACTTCTACACAGAATAAGGCTTTAAGTTACCATCCCAAATCTATCCCAAGGAAGCATTGTGTGAATCTCCCCCCAGAATCAGTGCCTTATACTATTATTCTAACTGGTGTGGCTCCCCTTAGTAGTGGCACGAGAGAAACACACAAGGATCTTTACAATAAGGTCATATTTTGGCTTAATAAAAACCGTCCGCTTCCCTCTGATCTAAAACCCGAAATCCTTAATGTAAGGAGGGTGGACTGGGTAGGCTTTGAGAAAAAAGACCTTGAGGGTGATTGTGTGGTTATTAGCTTTAGAGAACCATGGGTAACTGAATTTATTAGTAGGGAAGCAAGATTTGGAAGAGTTGGAGATGTGCAAACATTATCACTGCATTATTTTTATCCTGCTTTATACGCAACTAGACCCCAATCTCCATTCCGCCACACAAGAAGGGATAGGTTTAGAGGCAGATTTCAACCCGAAACTCCGATCTACCCAATGTTTTATCCTCGCCTTGCAAATCGGTTTGCACCATTGTCAGGGCTGGAAGGTGTAGATTGACAAGATGTTGAATCTTTAGATATTGGGGTACCTGAAGATGTAGTAACCCAGCCCCTAAATAATTTGAAAACCCCTGAAATGGAGATTGTTTTAGGGTCCATTGATGTAGTACAGAGGGAGATAGAAAGGGATATACACCCTAATTGTACACCTAGTCCTTTGAATACAGTAGAAACTATGAGTCCAACGGTATTTATGGGAGAGAAACCACCTCATATTTTGACAGTTTTATCATGGAATATAGCGGGATTAAGGGGGAAAATGTCAGAGGCTGAGTGGTGTTCCTTTATAGATTTATACGATATAATTGTTTTGCAGGAAAGTTGGTCAACAGAGCCTATTTACCGAGTTGGCTATCTTAACTATTATAAATTAGCCTGCAAAGGATTGAAGGGACGTCCCTCGGGTGGCCTGGTTATCTGGATAAAACAATCTCTAGCTTTCGCGATAACAGACCTCCCCACCGCAAGTACTGATATTCTGGCCCTGAAATTATGTGGTAAAAATAAACAGGTTTTTTTCCTTATTAATATTTATGCAAGAGGGCTACCAGGAGGGAAGCCCGCGAGAGTGGTAGCTGAATTAGAATCTGTTTTGAATAGTATTAGTAGAGATAAATGCGTTATGGTGGCAGGAGATTTTGATTGTTCATTCGAACCTTTTCCTAGCCTTGTTGATGGGGGTTATGGGGAGATTGACCAGTTATGGAATATTCCTCATTTAACTATTCCACCAGTTAAAAAAGTCACTGAGGCTGCTATGCAGTGGTTAGGTCTTTGCCTTGATTGGAATTTGCGTGCAGCAAATGGCAGGACCAAATCAGACACAATGGGTATGGTTACATTTGACAATTCCCTGCACTCGAGTCGCATTGACTATTTCTTGTTAAGATTAGAATACTGGAAATTATTGGAGGATATGGTGGTGGTCACCAGATCTGAAAGCGATCACAACCCCCTGGCCATAAAACTATTATTGCAGGAGGGTTTGTTTTTGGATCCTGCAACCAGCATCCTCACAGCAGATGCGGGTCTTACGAATGACTGCAGAAGGGTAAGATGGGCCAGGTTACTAGACAACCCCTCTATTATCAACAAAATTGCCGATGAGGTCATAACTGCTACAAACCTGATAGTACCCTTATTTGATGAAGGAATCTCACCTGATCAAATTGGGATGATTCATGAGTCTCTTTTTAATAAAATTAAATCTCTTTTTATCGAACCAGTTAAAGGAAGGATAAAAGTGCAAACTAAGTCAAAGTGGTACGACAAATCTTGTCGTGCCGCCCATAGCTCTTTGTTATCTGCTATTAAATCTAAAATAGCCAGGGATATAAGGTTGGCTAGGGCAAACTACAAGAAAGTACTTAAAGAGGCAAAAACCAAATGGGATGACCAGCGTTGGTTGGATTTATATCAGGCAAGCACCTCATCTAACCAACAAAAATTCTGGGAGGTTGTAAAATGGGGTGGGACGGGTGATATGCATGTTCCTGTTAATTATGTTCCAGTTGAGCAATGGGTCAAGCATTTTGAGGCACAGTTTAGTGTCGCGGAACGGATCTCCCATAACAATAGGGAAGATGCCAGCGTTCAGTTTCCTGTGCCATCTCATGATCACATTGTCTTTACTAAATCAGAAGCGATCACCGCCCTAAACCAAGTGCAGAATGGTAAAGCCCCAGGTATGGACTGCATCCCTGCGGACCTTTTTAAGTATGATCAATTGCATTGGGTCCCGTATATAACACTTTTGGCAAATGCAATAGCTAGAGGGACTGAGATTCCCATTTCATGGAAAGGGGCAGAGATTCTGCCCGTGTATAAAAAAGGGGACAGAACTGATGCAGGGAATTATAGACCCATCAGTCTTATTGATGCCCTTCAAAAGGTTGTAGCTCGAATGTTGTTAGGGAAAATTCACTCATGGATGTCCGAAGTTGACATTCTGTCTCCTATGCAGGCGGGTTTTAGGGAATATACAAGCACAGTTGACCAGATATTAAGATTTGTCATGATCTTTTGGAAAACTGTATTCCTGAGAGGTGGCACGATATATGCTGCATTTGTGGACCTCAAATCAGCATTTGATTTGGTCCCAAGAGCAAAGATGTGGTCAGCCCTGAGAAGGATGGGTGTGCCTGCTGCACTCCTTGATCTCACCATCAGGATGCATGAGGGAAATTTTGCCAGAGTTAGATGGGGGCGGCAGGGTCAGGTCACAGACACCTTCCCCGTGACACGTGGAGTGAGGCAGGGCTGTGTCCTGGCTCCTACCCTGTTTATACTCTTTATTAACCAAGTGGTGAAATTCCTCACAGACATTCCGACTGATGCCCCTTCATTGGGTGGGACTAAATTTCCTCTTTTAATATTTGCAGACGATACTCTTATACTGGCTAAAACACAGAAGGGTCTGCAAGTGGCTATAAATAAATTTGTGGACTTCTGTAATGAGAATGACCTGGAAATTAACATCAATAAAACTAAGTTCATGGTCCTGACAAAAAATAAACCGAAGAGGGGTCATGTTACCATGAATGGGTCTAGCTTGGAGCAGGTTGAAGCAATGACATACCTTGGTGTTTCAATAGACTATAGATTAAGATGGAAAGAACAAGTGGCTGCGCTCAGTTTGAAATTTGCTCGCTTGTCCGGTTGTTTAGTAAAGGAGCAGCGATGTTCTCTTACTAAAAGAGTTTTACCGGCTCTTAAAATCTATAGTGCCAAAATTAGTTCAGCCATTTTATATGGGGCCGATATTTGGGGCTGTGTGGATCTGTCTGTCCTAGATAGGATACAGAGCAAATTCCTTCGAAACCTTGTCAGCCTGCCCCCTTCTACACCAGTCCTACCATTATTAATGGATATGGGCTTGCATTCTATTAAACATCAAGCCCTCTACAGGATGGTGGCACTGTGGAGGCGCATATGGTCTACTCCAGAACTTGCCATGTTCGCCCGAGAAATACAGGATGTGAGAATGCAGCAGGGTGCAGGTGACATACTGTGGTTCAAGCAAATTAAGATCACTTTGATCAAAATGGGTCTTCCTTTGCTCTGGTCTGAGCCGGGTTCTAATACTTTCCCTACAAAAAAAGACTTCAAGCTACTTTTCTGGTCAACGGTAAAAGTAGAACATGTTGTTCTTACGGAGAAACAGAACTTGACAGGTCAGTTTCTGCTTCACAAAATAGTCCCTCATATAGAGATCTATTGGGATGTTATTCCTAAAACATTAGATAGAAAATTATACCATCAGTTTCGTGTAGGAACACTTCCACTGAGGGTTTTTACTAATGGTTGGCAGAAGACTGAATCATCCCTTTGCCCCTGTTGTACTGACTGCAGAGAAACATTAGGTCACTTTTTATTTGTATGTACTGCTTACAGTAAACCACGATGTAAATGGTTGAAACCAGTATGCTCCAGACTTAATACCCGAGTGAGTAGCGAAGCTTTGTACATTCTGAGAACAAATACTGCTGAATGGCTATCCATTGGAATGGCTAAATTTCTTGGATGGGCTTGGCTAATCAGGACCAAGTCAGTTCGAAACTTATCGTCTTGAATAACTTTGAATAGTACGCTTTTGCATTATACTATGGACTGATCAGAACTGATGCCCAGTTTTCTTTTATATACAAATGTATATTTGTAAGTTTTTTATATTTTTAGTAATTTTCCTTTTTGACGTCTATAAATGTATGTTTAATTGGGAATTTTTATCTAATTAATTACTGTTACTTTTTTTTTTGATTGTTAGTATTGCTTTGATACTTTATAATTCTGTTAAATCAATTTGTACTGTTTGTAATGTATGTGTGTCTTTTATGAATAACAATTCGCAATAAAGACGTTAAAAAACTGAAAAACTGTTAATGTTGCTTATAAAGCGCAAACAATCATCCTGAGTAGGATATCACGGCGCTATAATGTCTGTGGTGGGCGGTAGGCTAATACAGAGTGGTTTGTCTTAATCTGGTTTGGGGAAGAGAAAGGTTTTCAGTTGCTTCCTAAAAGATAGGTGACAATCCGTCAGCCTGAGGTTCATGGGCAATTCGTTCCATTTGGTTGCGGCTAGGTGGGAGAAGGCCCGTCCACCCATCCTAGCTCTCTTTACTCGGGTAGTTCTTGCTCTCGCTGTTGTCTGAGACCGGAGATTCCTAGATGGCACATAAAATTTGATTTTGTTTTTTAAAATATGTGGGCCCGTGTTATACAGTGCTCTATGCGTTATGCACAGCATTTTAAAAGTGGCTCTTTGTCTCATTGGCAGCCAATGGAGCTCTCTCATGCAGGTCTTGGCTGGGTCGTATTTCCTTTTATTGCAGATTGCTTTTGCCGCAGCATTCTGTACGACCTGTAGTTTGGCAAAAAGATAGTCTGCCATACCTACAAATAGGGAGTTTCCATAGTCCAGCCTGCTCATCAGTAATGACTGGACCAGGATCTTCCTGCGCTCGATAGGAATCCAAGGGAAGACTCTTCTGAGCATTTTCAATAATGCAAAGCCTTTGCCGCAGCTTGTTGATACATGGGTTTTCATGGACAGGGTGTTGTCCAGTGTCACTCCTAAATTCCTTGCTGTCACTGTCGGGCTGGGAGGGGTACCCAGGGTTGTGGGCCACCAGCTGCTATCCCATAGCTGTGTATGTCTACCGAACAGCAGTATTTTGGATTTATCTGTGTTTAGCTTCAGACAATGGCTATACATCCAGTTGGATAGTTCGGTGAGGCAGTTTAATAACCTATCCTTTGGGTCATCTTTCTCATCTAAGGTAATCATCAGCTGGGTGTCGTCTGCGTAAGAACAGATATCGACACCCCACTTTCTTCCTATCTCTGCCAACGAGGAGACAAACACATTAAACAACGTTGGGCTTAATGAGGCCCCCTGTGGGACCCCATACTTGATGTTCCGGGGAGGGGATGAGAAGTCACCCATGCGTACTGATTGAGTTCTGTCTAGCAGAAATGATTGCAGCCATCCCAATGCTTTTTCCCGGATGCCTTTTGCTGCAAGGGTTCCCAGTAACCGGTTATGTGGTACGGTGTCGAATGCCGCCGAGAGGTCCAATACTATCAGGGCGACCGTTTTACCCCGGTCTACCTGTGTTCTGATGTTATCCATCACGGCCAGGAGTGTTGTCTCTGTGCTGTTATTGGCCCTGAACCCTGTTTGGGAGACAGCCAGTAGATTGTTTGTTTCCAGGAAATTGGATAGCTGCCTGTTGTCCAGTTTTTCTAAAACTTTTGATAAGTAGGGTAGTTGAGATATAGGTCGATGATTGGCAGGGTTATTAATGTCTGAACCTGCTTTTTTTATTAGTGGAGTGACAATGACGTTTTCCAAATTGTTGGGAATTCTGCAGAATTTAGAGAGTGGTTGAGTACTTGTGTTACTGCCGGGCAAATTATTGGGGTTAATTGCGAGAAGATATGGTGTGGACATGGGTCCAATGGGGAGCCTGATTTGACTTCTAACATGACTTTGCCCACCTCCTCTTCTGAGAAGGGGCCGAAACTAGAACAACTGACCTGGGATATAGATGGCGCATGGTGCTCTGTATGTTCTAGTTCACGCCCTCAGGAAGCCGGAGGAGAAGTATGCTGCGGTCAGAAAAAGCTGCATCGTGAAGTCTGGGGGCTGGATGTATGACATTACAACGCATGCTTTTACTGCGCATGCTGTTACAACGCAGTTTTTACAACGCATAGCGCTTTGGGGTGCTGGATAGTGAATAGTTTAATTTACTATTCCAACTCCAGTCCCCGTGGACACTAGGGAAGGTGTTGGATAGTAAATTAAATCTATTCCCTATCCTAGAGCGCCCCCCAGCGCAATGCGTTGTAATGGTTTTCGTTCTAAAACCTGCGTTGTAATAGCACTGCGTGGTAAAAGTTGCGTTGTAAAGGATGTTTCCCCTGGGGGCTATGTAGAGTGAAACAATGTTAAGTGCATTGCCCTTCTATTTTCTCATGAGTGCTACGTATCTCCCATGGTAGTCAGGCCAGGTATTCTGTATGCTGAATAAGAATGATTTACACATGAGTTTGGATCACAAATGTTAGGAGACCACAAATAAGGCCCTGTGGGTTGTATCCCCTCAATGTCATGGGTTGTTTGGTAAGTTGCTGGCATTAGCAAAGCTATGCCGCACTCCATTGGGAACTGCATGCTTGGGTTGGAATTAGGCTCCGATTAACAATTAGGGTGACTGTGTCAATAAAAGGATATCACCAACATACTGATATAACACAAAATTATCAAAAATTCAACTAAATTCTCAATACGATACCCTCTCCCTGCCTACCTGAATGACGGACTTGAAACTGCCCAGCCTCCCAACTGTGCAACGCCAATCCCAGTTTTACAAGGTCCAGGGACCCCAGTCCTGGATGGTATTGCCCAGTATCGGTGTAAGTCGGTTTTTGGAGGGGGTTCACTCTAGGCACTGGACCTCTCAAGCCTCAAAAATGTAACTGAAGGGAATACTTTTGAGTGTGTACCCCTCCTTCTTGTTTATATTTATATAGGAACAAAGAGATCTCAGTTCCTTTTTAAAAAAAAGCTATTTTTTATTATTCTTTTTCATACGTTTTGTGAATGCTTTCTGAAGTTGAACACAAGGATAACATCCTTGTTTTTCAGAGTATTCTTAACAACACATTGCTAGAGCTGCACCAGCCGACACGTGTTTCTTTCTTAGTGGTCAGTTGGATCTGGGCTTTCTCAAGGCTTCTTAAATCATTAGTTCATTAGTACATTATGGTTTGGTTAGTATAGTCATCATTAGAAACTTTTACGATCTTCACTTTTACATTATTAGTGTTGATGTTTCTGTCGTTGTTCAAGAAGTACAGGTCCAGGGTCAATCCCTCATTGCAGCGTCTCGACGGTCTTACTGTGCAGAGCGCCTGTTGCCCCAAAACATGTTCAAACTCAGGGAGACTGTGGTCCCCACCAGAATGTCACCGAACTGCCCCCCATATAAAACAAGGGGAAATGTTAGCGCAAATGTTTTTATATTTGGAGTATTCTAAACTCAAGTTCTGGCAGACACCATTACGATGCTCAAGAGATCGATGCCCTCACAATCATTATGTCAGCATTGCACAGCTCAGTAAGCAAGAAAAAGAAGTTCTTGAGCTGACACAGTAACTTGGTGTCAACCAGTGTCTCATGAGGAAATCCAACAACGAGTCTTGCAGTGTATCGGGCCATGGTAATTACCACTAGTTCTCTGTTTCCTGGGTATTGTCTGGAGTTCTGGGATCAGACTGCTGTCGTCCGGGTCAAGCACGGGGTCCAGGTCCACCAACCACTCTCCAGTCATCCAGCCAGTCTCAAACTTCCTTGAGAGTGGTGAAATACCAGGTTTTTCCATCTGCCATCACTCGCAATTTTGCTGGGAATATCACAAAGTGCTTTATTTCTCGCTCCTGCCATGCTTTTTTTACTTCAAGGAAGGATTGACGTAGTTGTTGAACTTGAAGCGTAAAATCCTCAAAGATGATTTGCAATTGTCATATTTGACTGGTGGTGCACTGCGAGCGGTTTGTAGTGCAACATCCCGGTCACAATAGTCAAAGATGTGTAGTAATTTTGGGTGCCGAGGTAAACCCAGTTTTGGTGGGGTGTTAAGAACTCAGTGGGCAGGCTCAACTGATAAAGAGTTTGAAAGGCCATGGGGCTGCAGCTGTTTGAGTATGAGATCTTCTATTAATCAATCAACTGCCAGTTCTGATCTGTCAGGGTTTCCTATTTTGTGGACATTGTTTCTCCTTGACTGATCCTTGAAATCTTCCGCTTTGGCCTCTAAAACATTAGTGGTGACACACAACTCCTTGACCTGGGTCTTTAATGTCTTGGACCCCGCCTTAAGGGCAATGTTTGAGTCTTCTGCCTCTTTGAATCATGCTACCATAATGCGGAGATCCGCTCGTATCAGTGTCACTTCAGTGGAGATGTAATCAATTTGCATTCTAGGGCAGTGCGGATTCCCTGTATAGCTGCCATAATGTCTATGAGGGTGGGCCCCTCCTCTGTCATAGGGGCCTGTGCTATTACCATCTCTTGTCCATCTGCCATTAGCGTAGTGGTAGAGTCTTTTGGTAGGGTATATTTATCCAGCTTGGTATGGTGAACATCGCGGGCTAAAGCCCTTAGTTGTGCAGAAGAACTCACCACAGCCTGCTGTCATGTAGTTCCTATTGAAAATATACAGGATCTGCCCGTTAAGACAACATACACTGTAGGATTTGTGTAAGACGAACTCTGATCACCCCCACCAGGTATGCTGGCCTTCTTGTACCAACTAGCTCACAATGCCACTAGAATCTCCTCTTATCAGGGAGAGAATAGTTCTTGGCAACCATTGAACATGACAACCCTGATCCCTCAGGACTGTGGAAACCATATACTACATTTCGCCCAGTCACTCGTGCTTACTTAGTCTGTCTCAGAGAGATATACCAAATGAAACAAGCTGGGTGTTTTCAATAATCATTTATTGAACAGTTGTTATTCTGGTGTAGAATAGATGTGCTGCACAACTGTTAGACAGTATAGGATATAAATGATTAACAGTACTATGAAAGTAAAAGGATGGTATAGTTCTACCATCTTACTAAAATCATGAATACATTTGAGTATATAAAACACAAGATAAAGGGTGCCTATTCCTACGATGCCTCCCTAACTAGATGTACCTAACTGTACCTAGCATGGGTGTAGGTGTTAAGCCAAGAATTCCTCTAGGATCCAGTCAACCCTATTACCTTAAGTGAGACTGTGGGGCCCGTCCTGGTCTTGAGTTGGACACCCCGCGAGGGATGTTAGACTACTGCGAGCAGGAGTGTCTGCATGCAGGAACCTCAGCGCCTCTGGTCAGTGTGTCGGCCGGGAAGGCTCAATCTCCTCTCACTAGCTTATCAAGATGTGATGTATATATACCCATAGGTCTCCCCAGGGTCCTACCTTGCTGTATTACTGTGTCAGCCTAAGGATGACATCGAGCATGAACTTTGTAGATAGATTTTATGCAGGAGATGGCATTCCTGCTGTGCATCCAAGAACCCTCATGCATAATGTATGAGATTTTGAAGTAGGGAAAACCTGCGTTCTGAATGCAGTATAATATCTAGGTAAACGGTCAGTCCCTGTAAACTGTGACAAGTGTAATGTAGGGAGAGAACAAAGGTGAAGGGTAACAAGTTTACCAAGGCCTATATTATAGTACCTATATGGAATATAACACCCACTCCTCTTCCAAATGGAGGACATCATTTTAAATTTTACACGTACTACTAGGTGTTCTAGATATGTGTACCCAAATATACAAAACTTGTTTGTCATTATGTTAAAACATTCGTTTAAAAATGTTTTCCTAAAAAAAATTGTTTAAAAAGGGTATTAGAAATTGACAGATAGGCTACTGCTCTAAAATGTCCGTAGGTATAGTCCGAACTACTACATGCATTTTGAAAGCCATAAATGCATGAAAGGAATCTCAAATTTGATACAGAGTTTTAGTTTTCTGTTTTGTTTTTATAAAGCTGAATTTCTTCCCAGCACATGACGGGCCAAATGAGTCAAAAGTTTATGTGTCCTGGCCGGTAGACGCAACATTCTCGTTGCTTGCTTCCTCAGTTGGGGGTCCCTGTAACACCTCGCAGATTATGTCTATTAAGCACAGATGATTTTCTGTACTGTCCACAGCCAGTGCTGGGGCAGCTTGTGCAGCCTCTGCGCCATCCAAGACCTGGGTGTCAGAGGAGGATACAGTGTCTGTACCAACAGGTGCTGATGTTACCTGTGGTGGCTATAAGAATGCCGACATCAACATGGGAATATGCTGGGGACACTGCAAAACATGGGCCATTATCATGTCCAGTAAAGTGTCAGCGTCCGGTCGCTCACATGATGGGACTGTCAGCCAGAGATCCAACTTGCATTCTTTTCTGCAAAACAGGCATCGGAGTACAGGTAAGGTGCAGTCCATCCAGCCTGGTCTAAATGACAAGAACCAAGAAGCACTTAGTTCCCTTAGGCGATGTGTGCCTAGAAGTTGTACCATGCGATCACGGTATTTTATCTCCAGTACTGTTTCCATCACCTTGGTGACTGGGACGTCCATTGCCTAGCAGAAACACGACAATCAGGATACCTGCTATTAGAAACAGGATCAGCGGCAGTCCTCCAAAAATGCTTCCCAATACGGAGTGTATAAAGTTTGGAATAACTCCGAGGACCGTCTGGAAGGTGTTTAACAGTCCAGAACCTATGTTCTTAAATAGTTGGACGATGCCTGTAGTATCAGACATGTTAAAGATAAGATTTACCATTTCTGCGTGGGAAACAATACTTGCATATGGCAAGTAACCCTGGAACTTACAGTTACCAGATATGCGATGCCCGGAAGCATCCCACAGTAACCTTGATCGTTCAGAATCAAGTAACTCCCATTCTAAAGTAGTTTGAATACTGGAGTGATTACGGCAGCTGGGGCACCCTCTAAATGACAGGACAAGTTTGCTACTGAACCATTACAGGCCCCATGAAGCATTATATCCAGGCATATAAGTGATTCACTTACGGTATTCTTGCAGTTAGTACCGCTAAGAAACATTTCTTTTTCCCCACTCCGGCATCGAAATCTGTGCTGCAATTTCCAAGATTCCTTGATGAATTCCTTACCCATTTCTTCATACCTGCTTGCCTGCATTTATTCTAAGCAATAATGGAATTGAAACGTTGTGACCGGGAGAGTTATGTGGCCATGGTGCAACCATTCTGTGGACGGTGATTCTGCCACTGTAAATGGTAATCTGTCCAGTTTTTCAACACGCACCATTGTATACTTTGCTCCCCTCTGTGCCATTTCTATCTGTTTTCCTGTCAGATTGTACGAGGAAAACAGAGACGTGCTGTTTATAAAATGCCATGGCACATAGCTAACGTGCAAAGATTGCAGCTTCCAGCTTAACAACACAATAGAACGCAATTGCGATTGCCTGTGTTGTAGTATGGTCAAATCTTGTTCTAGTACATCAATAGCAGAAGATACAATGTTGCCCAGTGAATATATCCTGGATGTTAAGGTTGTTAACCCATTAACGACCACTGTTAGAGCTTTCTCTAGATTTAGACGATTTCTCATAATCTTTCCGTGGCCTCTTGTTGAGAGATTTTCCATATTTCATTATAGACAGCATATAAGAAATGTTTTTGACGTGATTTCCTAGGACCTAATAAAAAATCCTGCAGGTCCACATCCCCTGTAAGTAAGGACAAGTGTTGTTTCACCTGTGTGAGTGTTGAGGTTTGTAGCCAATCGAGGCATAACTTCCCAAAAACTGTACAATGTCTTTGCCCATAACATGGATCTGGCCTATTAATACTAAATCCTTTAGTTTTACCCAAGAATCTTTCTTGACAGTTATCTATGGGCCAAATTAACCATTCCTTCTAATCGGGGTCTAATCTATTGCTTTGCAAGATGTCATCTACTGTAACCACTTTTTGTGATGTTACATTATCCTCAGTATATGATGGTGCTGGCACCCGATGTGTTTACAGATCTTTATTCCTGGCTAACCCAAGACAAGTTGTTTGTTGCACTGTTTTGTTCAAGAACATTATTTGTTGAGGAATAAGCCATGCTCTAAATAGTGCCTATGTTCCCTGGACCTGCTAGTCTCTTGTACCCCAGACAGATTTGAAGTCTATAGTGTCTTTCCATAGGTCGAACCCTTGTTCAGACCCCTGGCCAATAAAAGAAGCAGGATAGATCTGTTTGGTGTTTGCCAACATATTTTTCTGTGCTGGTATAGGTCAACCTTCTAGTAATATGAGGCTGGGTCTGATGTATTAAACCCTGAAAAATATGGAAATTTGTAGATCTCGCTGCGAAATGCGCGCGAAAGCGTGCTCTCGCTGAGAGACTGTAGCAGTCGGTTCAGCCAACTTCAGCCGACAACGACTGGAGACAGGAGCTGGCCACGCGCAGCATTGAAACAGCATGGCAGAGTCATGGCAGAGTCAGATTACGACGCGCGCCTTAGGATTTGGTCGCGCGCCTGAGCTTCTTAAGTTTCGGTTTCATTTTCACCTCGGAGACCCGGTGTGAAGAGGAGCAGGGCAGCGGGGAGTTGGGGACGAGCGTCGGCGCCCGCAGAGGAACCACGACGAGCAGCAATGGAGGCGGGGGAAGCGCTGGAGGAAGGGGTAATGCTTGTTACCTGTGTGCTCGTGCCCTGTCAATCACTGCTTTTAACGGTAAACAACCTTTACAACGAAACTTTTACAACGCACTACCATTACAACGCGGTCATTACAACGCAAACCATTACAACGCATTGCGCTGGGGGCGCTCTAGGATAGGGAATAAGTTTAATTTACTATCCAACACCTTCCCTAGTGTCCACGGGGACTGGAGTTGGAATAGTAAATTAAACTATTCACTATCCAACACCCAAAAGCACTATGCGTTGTAATGGATTGCGATGTAAAAACCGCGTTGTAAAGGCAGGCGTTGTAATAGCCTGCGTTGTAACGTCATACATCCGCAGCAATGGAGGCGGGGGAAGCGCTGGAGAAAGGGGTAATGCTTGTTACCTGTGTGCTCGTGCCTTGTCAATCACTGCTTTTAACGGTAAACAACCTTTACAACGCACTACCATTACAACGCGGTCATTACAAAGCAAACCATTACAACGCATTGCGCTGGGGGGCGCTCTAGGATAGGGAATACGTTTAATTTACTATCCAACACCTTCCCTAGTGTCCACGGGGACTGGAGTTGGAATAGTAAATTAAACTATTCACTATCCAACACCCAAAAGCATTATGCATTGTAATGGATTGCGATGTAAAAACCGCGTTGTAAAGGCAGGCGTTGTAATAGCCTGCGTTGTAACGTCATACATCCCTTTTAACATGCTGCAGTGATTTTTCAGTGAGGTTGTTTGCATATCCACGCAGTGCTATTCTCTGTTTCAGGGGTGGTGTGGTGTTCGTCGCAGTCACGGCTTTTACCAGAGGGCCCGTGACCCTCCTTCCTGGGGTTTCAGTGAAGTAGTGTCACCCCTCTCCAGGAGCCCCCCTAACAATGGCAGTTTTTTGGTTCACTCAGGCCGACCAGCAAGCAGCCTTCACACGCCGCGCTGCTGTATTGTACTGTGCGGGACACCGGACCTTTAGGATCACAGCATCGCTCGGCCACCCCGCAGCCGCCTCGGTGCTCTCGGAAGCAGTGACTTATGGAATAAAACAGGTAATTTGTTTCTGCCGCGGGAGGCCAACAAGCCAGGCCTCCGCGGGAGGCAGCTAAAGATGTTAATCGTGCTCGGTTAACCCCTGCCCTGCAACCAGGTGGATTAAGCACTGCCACGGCCTGGGCACCGAAGGTGCGATTCTGATGCCCGCCTGGGTGCGCTCACAGGTGGGGGAGGGGCTGAGGTGCCACTCCCGAGCTCACCACTGTAGAGCGAGAGATTTGTTTGAAATGTCGACTTGAAGGCGAATCTGTGAATGGCAAAGCAGTGCTGCCCACACCAGAGTCGTAGCTAGCAATAGTGCAACAGGTGCAGTGGCACCGGGTCTGGTGGCGCGTAGGGCTCCTAGCTGATTTATTGGGGGGCTCGTTTTCCTGGGGTGCATTTCAGCATGTGTGCCTGTGGTCCCGTCGCTATGCTACTTGCCCTATCCAAATGGCTCTGAAGTGCCAGACAGCGGAACAACCTGAATTAGTCACTGACAAATTCGATAGGTCGCTACCATGTTTCTTCAAAGAAGTTTTTTCGTGCTTTGCACGTACGTGTGATTCACAAGAGAAATAGGGGCTCGACAGTGCCTAGATACGAAGGGTTTGTGGGGGACGCACATGCTTTGAAATGGTCTGATAACGTCGCACTTCTGGTTTATCCACTCGGGGGTCTAAGGATTTTTTTAAGTGAATAAGACTCCAGAAGGAACGGTTTGCAAATTTGCACAAGTCGGCCACCCGCTGTGGGTCGGCCCGATGAGAAGAGCCGCGCTGATTGGCAAAGTTTCCCCTCTACATTGTTAGTAGAGCCGGAGCTGTTGCGACTCAAGGTAGGAATCTGTGTGCAGCGAACTCTTATGTTTTACTAGTTCGGACTGCTGATGCTTATTCTTGTTGCTGAAGATGCTGTGATCGGTGTGAAGGAGGCAAGCTAACCGCAGGACACTTCCGTCCCTGGAGCCCGGCCCGGATCGTATCGGATGGGACGGGAGCAGGAGCTGATCCATGCCGTGAAGAGCCGGGATGTGGCGACCACGCAGAAGCTTGAGACCAAGATCAAAGCCTCGAAAAACAATGAGTGCCTCTCGGTCTGCGACGAGAGTCTGTCTGTGGTCTCTTGTTGAGAGGGTGGGGACAGAGGCGTGGAGGGGGTGGGCCTTGTGCACAAGGGATTTTACACAAGTGCTCTCGTAGGGCAATCTTGGGACATGTGTACTGGAATGTGTCAGTCTGTGGTGTCATTTCTGTTGGTGTAAACAGTTTGCCTTTATAAGCTCATGTGCGGAAAGCTGACACTTGGGTCCGGGTGTAACTCTGCCTTTTTGTGTATCCTAAGCTTTGACGCTCGCTCCCTCTGTTAGTTTTCCTATAATTCTCATTGCATGTGCCTAGAAGCAGACCCGTTTTGCAAGATGCGCCTTATAGGTGGTGTCTGTGCTGGGTGGAACTCGGCCACTAGTGTGCCCTGGCGTGTGTTACATGACTCCAGTGCAGCGGGAGTGCGCGCTGTGGGCACTAGCACAACCGTCTTCTTTATTGCCCCACGGCGCACGCAAGAGGGCACTGGACTTTGCCATGTGTTTTTTACGTGTTGAGTGAATTTTGGCACGTGGTCATGGTGGTCCATTCTAGCAGTGTCGCTATGGTGATCGAATATCAGGCCAGTGGAGGTCTCCCGGGCTAGCGCCAGTGCTTGTGAGCCTCTTGCAGCTGTTCCCACAGCCTTGTTTTACCTGTTGCCTGCCCAAGATCAGGAAGCAGGCACACCAAACCGGCACATCCTCACCACTTCTTGTCAGCCAATAGCAACCCCCATGCCCAGCATACACAGAGAACTACACTGCTATGGCACAGCACTACCAACTGCCTGCATTCCTGCCCCAACACTGTTACCCCGCGGTGCAGCCACAGGACAGTGGCTACATTGCCCGTGTCTGCCCCGCAACACGTTGTTCCTGCCATGGAGGTTTCCCACAGCCGGGTGCAGTTAATAAGTACAGGGACCCAAAGATATGTGGCATCAAAGAATAAGAACGGACATGGTACAGGTAGGCTTTTATTTATTTATTTATTAGTTTTCACTTTTATGTAGCGCAAACTTTACCCGCAGGTATCAGAGCACTTTAAATCTGCATGCTTATAACAAGCAAGACTAGCACTCTATATTACTGGCAACTTTGCTTAGCATAAGCAACAGCTAACCATTCACAAACAATGTTTATATACCAATTGCAAATTTAAAAAAAAAATGAATGCAAAGCATTGTCATTTACAATGCCAGTAACTCAAACTGTAATGCTGCGAGACTTATTGCATTGTAAATGCTTGTTGTACAAATGTTTTTGAACTGCTTTTCGGCAGTGACGGGCAAGGTTCCTATTGGTATGTGAAAATATTCTAAGGGTTAGCAGATTTATGCAGAAAGTGATGACCATAATGTTGGTAGCAATACATTTTCTCCAAGTCTGATGCGTCTTCTAAAATTCCATTATTAGAAAAAGCAGCAGATGTCTCTAAATCAGACAACATATTATTTACAGTTTCATAATTCCAATCATCGAAAAATATGCTTGAGGTAATGATATCACTCAATGATATTTTGAATAAATGTGGTATTCTTAAAAGTTCAGTTCGGCCAAATATATTGAAATCAACCTTGTCCCATACTATACCATCAGGTATAGGAACTGCTGTAATGTTCACTGATGACAGGTCTCTTCTTTAACGATGTGATGATAAGTGCGGTTTCAGGATCACATTCACTTTTTGTGCCGCAAAGCTTTCTCGAAGATAAGTTCCATTAATTAGAATACTAAAAACAATTACTAAGCCTATCCAGAAAAGAAAGAAAAATATTCCTGTAGATACCCAGAGTTCCACCCAAGGTGATACCAGGTACGTTTTTTTAAGAAAGATCAGAAAATATTGAAATCACTGTAGATTAGTTTGTTTGGGCTGACGGTGTTTCAGGTTTGCGTGGATCCAATGAAGAGGTGTCAAAGTCAATGCAATAGCCAGATGCCGTTCGATCAATTTTCGGTAGTTCCACAGGTTTTGTGGAAACTCTCGCTTGCTCTTGTTGGGGCATTTGACGTAGATATCTGTGTTTGGTCGAATTGAAATTTGTCTTTCAGTTGAGTTCTCATTTTGAACTTCAGTATCAAGAGGAACGAGTTCCATTGCATTGTTGCTTAGTCCTTCATTCCATGTAGGTAACCCTTCAAACATGATAAGTCTTTCTGTTTGAACTTCTTATATAGTTGTGAGAGGAGGGTGTCTGTTACTTCGGAGTCCACGTGGCCTATTACTCAGTATCAGCCACATAGCATGGTTTGATTAGGTCAATTGAGAGAAATCTTTTCTCCTTTTTACCAGCAAGAGGTGGCAGAGGTACTGTTCTTGTTCCTTCAACTGGCAGGACAGGTACAGGCTTTCTGTATGATGGTCCAAAATCTTTTTTGTCCGCTATTTTTTCTCTGCCCAGATACCTGATTTTAGGGATCCAGACAGGTCTTGCCCTGACACTTTTTACTTCCCCAGTGGCGCTCTTCTTTGTATTGATATTACTCTGTTGTGCCCTAGTTTCGTTCGGGTCCTGTAAAACAGCCAAACGTTTATGGATGTCAAAAGGTTTTTTATCCGCCACTGTACCTTCGCAATCAAGATCAGGTACCAACATCCTCGTCCCAAATAGGACCTCATAAGGAGTGACCTCCCCCTAGAGAGCTTCTTGGCTGATTATTTAATGTCCTTTGTACTCCATACAGATGTTTTACCCAATTGCCACCGGAGCCTAATACTCTAGCTGTTAAAGATTGCTTTAAGTCCCATTTTTTCCTTTCCACAACCGAATTTTCCTCAGGATGATACGGAGAGGAGTACCGCAATGCTACACCCAGGCTTCCCATAGCTTCCTTCTAAGCCCTAAAATTAAACGCGGCACCACGGTCAGAATGAAGTGGGCTAATTGCGTATGTCCCTATACAGATGCAAATCTTTTAAAACAGTTCGAGCATCAGCCGAGCACTGGGGCCACACCCATAGGAACATAGAGCAGGAACCCACTGCAACCATGATTTTATTGGTATTTGCACATCATTTAAACATTCGTACTACATAACCTGATTTCACGCAATTGCTGTTAACAAATTAGTCATGCACCCCTTGGCGCGTTGGCCTTTGTTCAAACCGTGGGGTGTATAATCCACTGCAACCATGATATACTTGTAAGTTCCATCAGATTGTAAGGGGCCGCAGTGGTCCAAATAAACACACACTAGTGGTTTGTCTGATATTAATAATGCTGTCTGCACTTGACATGTTACGATGGAGCCTTTCATCTGCTGACAGATGTCACATTTCAAGACATAGGGACAGATGTAGGTAAAATTTCATTTACCAATTCTAAAATACCGAATTTTACCGATTCGGTATTTTAGAATCGGTAAATGATATGTAGCTAATAATTCAGTAAATTTTACCGAATCGGTAAAATTCGGTAAATACCGATTCGGTATTTACCAAATCGGTATTCCCCATTCATTCCTATTGGCCTGGAGGCCCATAGGAATGAATGAGAATTACCGATTCGGTAAATACTGAATCGGTAAAAGGGGGTAGACTTACAAGGGTGGCAGGGTGGCACATTTGGCACCCTGTTGCACCCCTGTATAGTGCATGGGTACACATGTGGCACACATACATGTATGTCTGACACATGGCACAGTTCATTGTATGACTCTACCCAGTAAAAAGAGTTGCACACTATTAGTGTTGGGAATTCTCGATCCGTATTTACCAGTGCCAGTATTAGTGCTTTTCGTTCTGCCAGCTGTGCCCTGCAGTCTCCAAGAGACTGTGTTTTTGTGCAATTCGGATGAAATTTTCATCCTGCATCTGTCCTTTAACGATAGCACATGCAGAGCTGTATTGGTAATACCTGGTCGGCCGGTTGCGCAGTAAATAATGTATTCATACTGATCTAGAGGCCTTATTTCATTTTATAGAGGATATTCTTGTTCATATTGCAGAAATGCTTGTGATATTAAGTTTGGGTTGTACCTGTATTCTACATCTGTTGCAGTGAGAAAATTATCCCATTGTATCCATCTTGGATGTAAGGCCTTAGCGTTGGGAACACTTGCCTTTATTGCAGCCTCTAAAGCTAGAACTGGGGTCACGACTATTATAC
This sequence comes from Lissotriton helveticus, assembly GCF_964261635.1. NCBI lineage: Eukaryota > Metazoa > Chordata > Amphibia > Caudata > Salamandridae > Lissotriton > Lissotriton helveticus. Next base: position 1,817,306,406 of record NC_136065.1, on the reverse strand, counting down.
GTTTCCCTTGAGCCGGGGCTCTTTCTCTGTCTGACTACAGCAGTCTGTACTGCTGTTAGAATTTTTTCTGTAGATGCAAAACGTATCTCAGCATTTGTGTACAATTGAGATTTATATGCTATTGGTACTGTTTCACCTTCATTACATGTTAGATAGGTGTACTCTGATTGACCCACAACTATTCGGATAACCAGGTTGCGTACATTTAAGCATGTCTGTAAGTGTTTTGAAGCTATTCTGTCAGCTTGTAAGGAACAACGTTTATCTGTGTGTTCCTGTGTCCATTGTCTAACTGAAAAGTCAGGTTTTAATAAATAGTAGAAAGGTTTTTACTCTTTCTGTGTAATCCAAAATGGATGTTCTGCCAAATTTCAAGAATCCTAGTATTGATTGTAAGTTTTTTAATGATTTAGGAGGTTGCAGCAGCGCACACTTTTCTAACAAGCATTGGCATAGCCAATAGGTCTCACCTTTGGGACCTTAGAAGTGTTTAGGCAGAGATATTGACTTTGCCTATGTCTTTAAGCTGTGCTGTACAGAAGAGTGCAGCATGCTGAAAAGTTATGATAAAGAAGTGTCAGAAGCATTTTTGTTACCTTATATATGACCAGGAAAGCATTATGTACGACTGAACGATCATATTAAAAAAGTATTAACGATAAATAATGTCTTGAGGTTTTTTTTGTCCTTTTAATGCTGGCAACGTCTATCTGCCTGTCCCAATGGTTGCTTGTTTTGGTTTTTGGACCACCCTTTATCAAGCATAGACCTTCTTTAATACAAGCTACATGAGCTTGCAGGTAGGCCTTCGCCCAAACAGGGGCAATGGTTTTACTTCAACTCAGCACAGAGGCCAATAGCACCAACTGTCAGCCAAGCTATGAGGGACATCGCACATTGTGGTATCACCATGCCAGACCTGCCAACTCACATGGTGCCACCTTATGCCACACAATATCAGCTACCTTCACCCGGTCACCCGGTGAGGAGCCAATATCACACGGTGGCAGGGCACACAAGCTGAAAACCACTGTAAACAGTGGTTTTCCAGCTTGTTTTGGGAGGCTTCGAACTGCTAATTTCCATTAAGGAGTGTGAAAACACCACCAGAACATCGCCACGAACCTTGATGAAGCTTCTTTTTTTTGGTGAAGGAGGGGGTTTGGGAGTAGGGAGGGGCAAAAGTGCCTCTTTGGTACATCTCGGCACACGTAGCATGGATCACTGTGCTATCGACATGGAACAAAACCCCTGACATCAACGTGCCCGGCAACACTCTGACATCACTCTGTCGTGGATCTCTCTCGTCCATCACATTGGCATGAACAACTTTAATATCACCATGAGATAGAATGCTGCCATCACCAAAGCATTAAATACTCTACAATTACCAAGGCATCAAACCCTCTCGCACCACCAGACATGGGGGCAAGATGGCTCAGTCACTTCTAAAACTTGCTGTGATCTGCCGGTCACAGGGGTTGAATCTTGACAATGTCAACTGAACCCTTCAACCTATTTACAGCGCTTAGAAGTAGTTGAAGCACTGAATAAAACAATGTGAAGCACTGAAAAAAATTATTATGGTATGTTCTCACGTCACAATTGCATGTAAGACTCCTACAATACCAGGACATGGTGCACATATATACCTCCACGGGACAGATGAACCCGGACACTTCAGCCAGCACTCACAGGTAAACAGGGAAGTTACCAACAAAGGATATAACATGTCCCCGGCTTCACAATCAGTACAACACAAGGATACAGCTAGCTAGCCTACGGAACAAAACGGTATAGACCCTGAATTTGGTCAGTAGAAAAGAGGACTAAATTGTACACAGACTGTGAAGCTGATAGCATTTTAGATTGTATTCATAATAATTTTACTTCAATCACCACACGCATGGAATGCTTTACACACTGGTTTTCTGTCTTTAATCCATTCTAACTCTGAGTTCAAGAAGTTGAATTATGAAGGGGTGATAGTGGAGGCGAAATTTCAACATTTGTGCTTGTTAATTGAGTCTGAATCCTCGGGCAAGTTCACAGGGGGCTGCTGCATGATTTACACAAAGCCACCATTGTGAATATGCTGTGCAAAGAAATATTATTTATACTTGGGGGGGGCGCGTACTTGTTTTGTAAAAAAATTAATATATATCAAATCAACAATGGTAATTTGCCGGATTTGTAGATGCTTTCTTCTGAGAGGAAGCACATGCCTGTTCAATGGTTCTTAAAGAGCCTATAGGATAGCCAGAATGAGAGCTCGGCAGTTTCAGGCATGTGCCGTGAAGCCCAAACAAGCAGCCGTTAACTGCTTCAAGGACAATAAAATGAGAAGAGGAGTTTGGTGTTAGTACCATGTGTTATGGTTAAAACAAATGCAGTGAGATGATGGTATAAAAACAAATATACACAAAGGTAAATTTGTTGTATCATTATCACTGTGAGGGAAAATCTGCATTGTGCCTTTTACACCTTCAGGTAAAGTACGCGCATTATAAAAAAACATAAATAATAATAAATAATGGGTGAAAGAGTCAGTTTACATCCATGTTCCCCAATTGCCTCCTTTGGGCATATAGAGATACATCGGTAAATGCCCTTGTTGCAAACGTGATATGAGAGGTCGTAGCTTACTGTGTACGTGGGTGCTTCCCGCCACCAGGTGGCAGCAGAACACAACAGGAGAGAGGGATTACAATGGGAAACGCATGATGTGTTAAGCAACGACTTGCTTCTGTTACCAAGAGAACAAGCACGGCCACGCTAATTAGAAACAGATAGCCCCTGCGCGCCCCTGCTCGCTCCAGCAAGGTGGATGTCACCACAAGCACGAGTGTTAGGAAAATGCAGACCGATTCCAAATGGTAATCTCCTAGAGCAGCGCTGTGCTAGGCTCGACCTAAAACATTAGCTGCCAGGCTTTTTCCTTCACTTGATAGCCCATATCCTAGAACAATCATTTACAATGCAACAGTCTCGCCTTTGCAAAAGTTAGAGCTATTGGCATTGTAAATGACAACATTTTTATTTATGTGTTGGTTTTGAAAACAGATAAATAAATGTCATTGTCATTTACAATGCCAATAGCTTAATCTCTCGCAAATACGAGACCTATTGCATTTGCACCCACACACACACAGAGAGAGCCACACAAACACACACACACAAAGCCACATGCCACACACACACACACACACACACAGATCCACACGCACAGAGCCACACAAACACACACACAGAGCCACACACACACACAGAGCCACACACACATACACACAGAGCCACACACACACACACACACACACACACACACAGAGCCACACACACACACACACACAGAGACATGCACACACACATAGAGCCACACACACACAGAGCCACACACACACACAGAGCCACACACACACACACACACACACACACAGCCACACACAGAGCCACACACACAGAGCCACACACACACACACAGAGCCATCCACACAAACACAGAGCCACACACACACAGAGCCACACACACACACAGAGCCACACACACACACACATACACAGTAGCCTTCGAGGGGAGGCCGTCAGACACCTACATTTGGGGGCCCTTTGCCACGGAATTTTGCGTAAGAAAACGGCCTGTGATCAGGTGTCTAAATAAGAGGCCATGCATCTATGAGCAAATTGACCCGTCTATGCGGGGGGCTTGGTGGACAATGTGAGACTGGTGAGGTTCCCTGACTTCTGTCTGGCCGTGAGGGTCCCGGTGCACACATCAGGGACTGGAAGACCCATCGCTGCCTGGAACCCCCTGCAGTGGCATCAGTGCACAGCGAGGCTGGAGCGGGGCTGGGGGTGGGGAGGGGTAGGTGGTCTGGAAGGCCCCTCGCTGGCTCGAGAGCTGTGCAGCAGTGGCATCAGTGCACGCCGGGGCGGGCCTCAAATCAGACTCCTCTAAAAACTTTCAAAATACCAATTTCCTTCCGAACGCCACCCGCACCCGGCCGGCATGTGCCTCTGCCACCATGGACCTGTGCTAGGCCGCGCCGCACTCACCACCTTTGGCGCCGGGTACACAGGGGCCCGCCTTCACTGCAGCCGCCGCAGTCACCAGAGTTCTCCTCTACCTCGTTCCCTCTCACGGCCGCATGGGGCCTGGAGCAGCACCTCCCGCAGGCACGATGGTGTCAGGGGCAAAGCTCAGTACTCCGCAATCCGATCCCTGATGGCAGGCAAGCTTTTACAAAGCAAAGAGGGCACACTGACCCAGCGATGGTGGCCCGGCGGCATAGCCCTGGGGGAGATGGGGTAAGTGCGAGTGCTGGGGGTGCAGTGGCTTACAAAGTGACGGTGAGCAGAGCCCAGGTGGAGCGGTGGACCACGGAAGCGAGAGTAACACAGCTAGGGGGAGTGGGAGGGGGCAACAGACATGGGTGTGGGAGTAGCGGGTGAAACTTTTCTCTTCCTCCGACTTCCTTCTGCTGTAAAAGGTTTCTAATCTTTATGGGGCAGGCCCCATAAAGATAACACATCTTTTACAGCAGAAGGAAGTCAAGTAAGCCAGTCTGAAAAGGATGGGGCTTAAAGAGAAAAAGGAACGTCACTAGGACCTCTTCTCCAATGGCTGGCCACCGTTTTGCATGAACGGTGACGCCAGCCAATGGAAAAGAGGGGCGGGGTTTAACCTCGCTAGTGAAAAATACTCTACCTCATTAAATCTCACCAGCTTGACTGCGCATGTGCGCAGTCTTTCGCAGGCCGACACCTATAAAGGACATTAAGGTGGGTAATCTACAATAGGCGAATCCCACGATTACGGTATTCACTCTGTTCAAGTGTTCCTCCAGGTCATCGTCCGTTAGATAAATATCATCCACACAGGACAATGCCTCCTCATCTAGGTTCTGAAGTAATTCAGTTACTCTGGTTTAAAACAACCCCAGGCTGTTCTTATACCCCTGGAGGAGTCAACAAAATTGCCACTGGGACCCTAGCGCTGAGCATGCTGTCAAAATATCTGCTCTCAGGCGCTATATTTTGGCAATAGAATCCATTTGAGATATCTATTGTTGTTTTGTATTTTTTCCGGGCAATATTATTCATTAATGCAGCACTGTGTGCATTTTGAACTGAAAACTTCTTAGTGCAAGTGTTTAAATGTCTGTAATCTAAAACTAAACGATATGAATCGTCTGGTTTTGATACCGGAAACAAAGGGTTATTAATTTGAAAGGTGCGAGTTTTAATCACCCCTTGATATTTAAGTTGATCTAAGATCTCCCTGACCAGTTTTTTAGCTTCTTGCTTTATAGGATACTGCCTTTGTGTAGTTGGAGTATTTGTTAGTGGAATAATGTGATGGGTTGAATCCACATCCCATCCAACATGGTTTTCCCCTTGGGCAGGCAGATATTTTGCATTCTGTGTTTTTCATAAGGGCTAGTATTTGGGAATATTGCTTCTAGCAGTGTTATTTTCTGAGCTATCCAGAATGGCATTTGTTCATGTTTTGAGGCATCTTACCCATTACTGCATGTAACGTTTGTGGTGTAATTTTAGTCGCTGTATTTTGAACTTGACCTGTATTTGTTGTTGCCATTGCTGGCTGGACTGTAAATGTCCTCATGATGTATTGCGTCATGTTTCTGTAAAGTTTTATTAATTCTTTGGGAAATATGAGTAAGTCTGGTTTTGGCATAGTTTCAATGTCAGGATGTGGTGTATAGGTTGCTAATATTGGCCATGCCGCTCCTTCTCTTCTGAGCGGACCGAGTCTTACTCTTCTATATGGGGTAGGGTGCCTTTAAACCAGTATAAGTGTGCCTGGTACATAAGCAGAACCTCAATGCCCTCAAATGGACAATATTCCGCTGGTGCATCACCTTCTATGTAGGTGTGAAATGATTTTGTTCTTGAATTTGCTGCTGGGAATGTAACTCATGAATAAAATTCCTCTGTTCTATATGATTCGTGTGCCTCAATCACGAAAGCTACTATACCACCCCTAGGTGTTAGACCATGCGCAAGCAGTTTCAGGGTTACTGTAGTTCTAAAATTTTCTGCAATTTGTATTGCGTTTGCATCTTACTCATCTTCTGAGAGGGACAGTGCTTGCTTTAGTGGATCTATTTCCTCGTTAGTCATTGTGCATAGAACACAAAATAACTTCTCAAGGAAACTAAGATAACGTGTTTTGAACAATTTTAGGAACTTTCAGGCACTTGCATCAAAGCTTTTTGCGATCACAAACGGTGGGATTCGCAAAAATCGTCCGTTTGCGATTGCAAAATTAGCTTTTGCGATGCATCAAGGGTCAAGGCCCTCGCAATTTGAAAATTCGCAATTAATTCCGAGTTCTGAAATTGCAATTGCATTTAATTAATCGCATTTTGCGATTCCTTAAATGCAATGCAAGAACCACTTTGAAGTAGCGTTTTCGCTACTAGGGGTCGCAAATTACCATGAAGTTGAACTTCATGGTCATTTACAAATTTTTTTTTAAATGCACTAAAGTGCATTTTTCAAAGTTGTAGGTTACACACACACATGTCCTTGGGACATGTGTGTGCGCAACATTTGTGCACAGATCAATTTCAGGGGTGCAACAGGGTGTCCTTTTGACACTCTTGCACCCTTGAAATTGAATGCGCAATTTGCAAATACCAATTGGTACTCACAAATTGCTCATGCAATTTCCCATTCATTCCTATGGGCCTTTAAGCCCATAGGAATGAATGGGAAGCCATTCCTTATTTGCGAATCGCAATTTGCGACTCGCAAATAAGGAATGTGTAGGAATCACTATTTTTATAGCGATTCCTACATGCATAGGCTTTTGCAAGTCCTTAATTGCGATTCCTTAATTATCGCAGGTAAGGACTCGCAAAATCCTAGCTTGATGCATGTGCTTGTCTGTGTCCTTCAAGCTTGATTAACCAACAGCCAATAAATAGGATATTTGCCTACTCAGCTGTGGCAGAATTTAACCTACCCACTCCAGACGTCTCTCGTGTTTTGTGAATAGGGGTTTCTGAGAATAGCACGACTGAACTACTCAGAACCTACAGTTAAATAAGTACCAAACCAACGTTGGGGGCGCCATGTCGTGTAGTTCCTATAGAAAATATACAGGGTCTGCACGTTTAGACAACATACACTGTAGAATTGGTGTCAGACAAACTCTGATCACCCCTTCCGGGTATGCTGGCCTTCTTGCACCAACTAGCTCACAGTGCCACTAGAATCACCTCTTACCAGGGAGAGAATAGTTCTTGGCAACCATCGAACATAACAACCCTGATCCCTCAGGACCGTGGAAACAATATACTACCTTTAGCTCAGTCACTCGTGCTTACTTAGTCAGTCTCAGAGAGATACACCGAATGAAACAAGCTGGGTGTTTTCAATAATCATTTATTGAACATTTGTTATCCTGGTGTAGAATAGATGTGCTTCAACAACAGTTAGACAGTATAGGATATAAATGATTAACAGTACTATGAAAGTAAAAGGATGGTATAGTTCTACCATCTTACTAAAATCATGAATACATTTGAGTATATAAAACACATGATAAAAGGTGGGTACTCCTACGATCTCTCCCTAACTATATGTACCTAAATGTGCCTAGCATGGATGTAGGTGTTATGTAACTCTGGGCGTAGTGGGCGTAGTGGGCCTACGCAGAGCACTACCTAATTTAAAACAAACTCCGTACACTCCACGTAGCTCCGCTATGAAGCACCCACCTCCCACCTGCCCTATTAACAATTGTTATACAAGCTTAAAAAAAATATAAAGTAAATAAAAATGTCTTACCTGAGCTGTGGCCTCCCTGGGCTGCCCTCTTCCTCCATCGCGAATTCTTGATGACAACTGCGCATGTGCGGGCATTCGCGCATGCACAGTTGTCTTCAAGAAGTCGCGATGGAAGAAGAGGGCAGCCCGGGGACGCCGCAGCTCAGGTAAGGCATTTTTATTTACTTTATATTGTTTTTTAAGCATGTATAACAATTGTGAATAGGGCGGGTGGCAGGCTGGGGCTGGTCAATTCAGCCCCACCGCGGAGTGTGCGGAATTTTTCGTACTCCGCCTACTTCGCGGAGCGCAGAGTAGGCAAAACTCTACACACTCCGCGGGCAGAGTGGAGCTCTCCGCCCCCCCTTAGTGTTAAGCCAAGAATTCCTCTAGGATCTAGTCAATCCCATTACCTTAAGAGAGACTGTGGGACCCCGTCCTGGTCTCGAGTTGGACACCCAAGTGAGGGATATTAGACCACTGCGAGCTGGAGTGCCTGCATGCAGAAATCTCAGCGTCTCTGGTCAGTGTGTCGGCTGGGAAACCTCGATCTTCTCTCACTATCTTAGCAAGATGTGATGTATATATACCCATAGGTCTCCCCAGGGGTTCTACCTTGCTGTATTACTGTGTCGGCCTAAGGATGACGTCGGGCATGAACTTAGTACATAGATTTTATACAGGAGATGGCAGTCCTGCTGTGCTTCCAAGAACCCTCATTCATAATGTATGAGATTTCGACTTAGGGAAAACCCGCGTTCTGAATGCAGTGTAATATTTAGGTAAAAGGTCAGTCCCTGTAAATCGTTACAAATGTAATGTAGGAAGAGAACAAAGGTGAAGGGTAACAAGTTTACCGATGCCTATATTATAGTACCTATATGGAATATAACACTGCCAAGGACTAATAGATATGTGCAGCCTGTCGGTTTTTCCTTTCTCCACCTCCTGGCTTCTCAGTAAGTCTCCTCCCGGTAGCAGTTCCCTGTGATGATCAGTACCCCCGCTCCAATAATGGGGTTAGTGGGGACTCCTTCACACCCTCAGGGTAGAGTGTTGGTGAGCAGGGGCTGTCAGAAAAATGAGACCAACTGCGAGGGAGCGCTTATGCTATGGGGTGCTGAATTAGGGAGCAAGCAGGCGTCACGGCAGGATGGCTCACCAAAGCTGGCCCCAGGAAACCAGATATGTAGATATAAAGTAATAAAATGCAGAGTGCACTGTCTCTTCACTTTGTGGTGTCTGCTTCTCAACACCGCACTGACCAAACAATTTGAGTCTTCCTTTAAGGTTTAAATAAGCTCTTTGTGCTAAATTGTTGTCAGTGGCTCCCGTGCCATCCGCAGGTAACTATATTTCAGATAAAGCCATCCACCACTGCTGGTTTTAACTTGGAAGGCCCCGCTCTTTTATTAGTCAGCTGGCACTCTTGTGGACCTCCTAGCTATATGGGACAGTAAGGGTGGCCGCATGACAGGGTTTCTTGAAATAGAGGCCCCCTACCCGGTGCTGCTGTGTCAAAGACTGTTACCAGGGACCATCACATGAAGATCTCAGTCATTCCGGCAGTGTGTCCCTATTGCACCTCCCTAGCGAGAGGACCGGTATGTATGCAGCACTCTTGTGGGGCCAATGAGCTGTATTACTAGGGCTCCCACTGGGGGAATCAAGGGCGCTTCTCACCTGTTGGGTCTTTGTTCTTCCTTTCACTGCTGCTGGCAGGCGCACCAGTGTCGTGTTCCAGAACCTTGGCCGGCTCTGTAAGACCCCAGCTGTGCGTGCTCGTCGCTGAAGTATGCAAGGCTGCTGCATCGCCTCGCTGTAATGGGCACACTGTATTTCTCCTCAGTGGGTTGTCAGGGGATTAGTGCGGTGGGTGTCGGTAGCTGCTTCAGAAAGCGGTTATCTTTGTCGGCGGTTGGCCACCCCCCCATAAAACTTCATTTCAACATGAACCTACCTCACCATATATTTGTGTCCTTAACCCCTTGGATGTTATTGACATGACCTTCATGTCAACAGCACTCCAGGCCAAGTCTTATTGACATGGAGATCATGTTAAATAACCAAGGGTACGGAATTCCTCTGGTGTTGGTACTAGAGGGATTCCCTTTCTTTCATTTGAGTTTGGGTTGCTGGGAAAGTGCTCTGCCAGCCGCCCAAGGCTGTTTTTTTCAATAACGATGAGTATGTATGGCACACTTACGTCATGAAATTCAGGGTAAATGAGCCACTAGGCTTATTTCACTTGCATTGGTGCTCGGGAGCATATCTCAACGGCTGAGAACAAATTTCAATGGGAAAAGTATCATTGAAAAGGGGAGAATCTCCCCTTTACAATGGTATCTCTCCCTAGCGGATTCTTTCTTAGGCATCCCCAGCAGGCATCCACACCACTAGACAAGTGATTTTTTTTTTTTTGGGGGGGGGGGGGGCAGACCTCCTGGGTCATTGGTCTTTGCTCCGCTCCATGGGTACAATCAGTCAATCTGCCTCCTGGTGGCATATGGGTGTGTTTAAGTCTAGGTGCCCCGGGAGGGCAGAAAGCCCACTTGCCTCCAGGAATCTTCCATTGAAAAGTAGTTTGGGCAGCCCACCCTAGAATATGGCCATGCCCTCATCCCAAACGGCGTACACATAGTCTTTCCCTTGGTTTCCTCCAACATTTCTGAAAACTGCATACAGCCATGGAGTCCAGAGTGGGATGCCTTGTGTGGATCACACATCATTTCCCTTTTTTTCTCATATATCTGTGATCTAATCTTGTGGAAACTGCAGTCACTCAAACAATTCCTACCACCCTGCTTTTCTACATTTTCCTCACATTTCAAAGTGAGAAAGTTCTAGAAGCTGTGGGGAATCTTAAAATTCCTACCACCCAGCATTCTCACATTTCTCCCAATAAAAATGGTACCCCACTTGTGAGACTCAGCCTGCGCCCTCGACACAAAAGGCCTCAAAATGCTAGCATGGAGAGAGATTGGCAATAGGATTAACTGCGGTATTTAGGCCAGGAATAGGCTGCTACCTAAGGAAACTGAACAAATCCAACCATTATTACAAAACTAGACATACAAGGGAAGGGAGTCCAGAATGGTGTGCCTTTTGTGGAACCCACAACGCCTTCCTACCCACATGTCCTGCACATCTCAAACTTTGAATAAAATCATGCATTCTCCTCACATTTGTGTGATGGATTCCTCCAGAATCTGCGTGGGTCCCCTACATTCCTCCCATCCAGTGTTCCCACATTTATCCTGATAAAAATACTATCCCACTTGATTGGCTAAACCTAACAAATGAAACCATAGACAATGAGATTCACATTGTGCCTGTTTTGATCTGTTCCTGTCATGGGCACCAGGCCCACCCCCACAAGTGAAGTACCTTTTCTATCAGGACAACTGTGGGAACGCTGGGTAGGAGAACATTTGTGGATCTTTACAGATTCTGGAACTTTCTCTCACAAATGAAAGGAAAATGCACATTTTCCATCAAAGTTTGAGATTTGAAGGCATTATGTCTAAGAAAAGGTAGGTAGATCAGTGCAAGCTAGACCACACTGGACTCTCCTAGACGTCTAGTTTTTAGAAATATCTAGGTTTGGTAGGTTTCTGTGGGTGAAGGCCCAGCCAAGGCCCAGAATGCACAGCTACCCACATTTAAAAAAAGGATCGGTTTGAATGTAAAAATATGACCTGTCCATGTTGAGTTTTCGGGCCTTCTTGTTGGGGGTGCTGGGTCCATCTTCACAACCAGGGTACCACTTTTCTCTGGAGAAGTGTAAAAATACTGGGTGTTAGGAATTGTGTGGTTCCCCACAGCTTCCAGAAGCTGCTCTCAGAAATTTGAGAAAAATCCATGTTTCTAGCCAAAGTTTGAGGGCCTTATGGGTAAAATAAACATTGTGGTATCAACACCCATGGATTTCAGAAATGTTTGGGGGTTGGTAAGTGTCTTTTGTAGGGATGGAGCACATGCCCAAATTTCGTAGATACCTAAACCCCCAAACTGGGATGTATTTCTCGATAATATTTATTGTCTTCGCATCATGTTTTGGGGTGAGATGTGTTGTGCCAGCTAGGCCTAGCCACACAAGTAGGGTACCATTTTTTCAGTACACTGGATGGATTCACGTGGCTTCTGGAACTTTCTCTCACAGAAATGTTGAGGTTTGCCAGGCTCTATGGGTAAGAAAACATCATGGAATCCACATGAATCTTAACCCCCTGGACTTCCATCTATGGCCCAAATTCAGCAGCCACTATTATTTAAAATAAAAAAGCATTGGTTTTGCTGATTAAAATGTGATATCTCCAGGTCACGTTTTGAGGTGTTTTGTGTCACGGGCAGTATGACACACAAGTGAGGTACCATTTATATCAGGAGATGTATAAAAAACAAAATAGTAGAACATTTGTTATTACCAATTGGATTTATCTGCACTTTTGGCTTCCAAATGTAAGCACTGTTCAAGAAAGAACACATTTTACAAAAGGCCCTCGGAATCACATGATGGTATGGGTAATCCTGAATTCAAAGGTGTTCAAATAACCACTGTTCATAAACTCAGTGTCTTTTGGACATAAATGAATTGCTGCATGAATAAATGAATGAAAACTGGACTTAAATAGTGCACGGCTACTTAAAAGAATGTCCTGGTGCTAATGGCAGTTAATGGGAAGGAGGGGAACTAACTGACTAAAGAGAGAAAAGTCAGGTCTTTCTGAACTGAGCCTCATCGACAATTTTACGTAGGTCTAATCAGAGGTTGTTCTGTGCCTGAGGGCTCAGGTAGGTGAAAGACTGGCCACCATCTTTTGAAAGGCGGACCCTTGGGACTGCGGCCAAGTAGGCATTAGATGAACACAAGTCTCTCTTGGGGCTATATCGTAGTATCCTGGTCGACAAAATGCGCTTGTTCACGGGGAGCTAATGCAGATCCCTCAAGTGCTGGGAAATTTGAGCCCATCTTGGGAGGTTAAGTGTAAGACGAGCTGCAGCCTTTTGGACTGTTTGTAGTTTTCTAACTAGGTACTGTGGAAGACCTGTGTAAAGAGCATTAGCACAGTCTAGCCTGGGAATGACCATGACCAATAGCACTGTATTTCTGAACGGCATGGAGATGAAATGCAATATAATTTTTCAGGTGCGCAAAGGCCAAAGCACGTTCCCATCAACGTTTTTATTTGTTTACTGAAGGTCAACTGATTATCAACCTTGATTCCCAGATTGATTTTTAACAGCCTCATCTTGCAAATTGGGAAGCAAGGCCCCCTCTGGCCAAATGGATTTGCCAATTCAGGTTAAAATTTCATCCAAAGCTGGGTACCTCTGTCTTACCTGCATTGCACTTGCATTGGTTGACGCGCATCCATTGGAAGACTGCAGAAAGACATGGTTTGATAGCATCAGGGGCTTTTGCTTCACCTTTCTTAAATGAAAAGAAAATCTGAGTGTTGTCAGCCCAAGAGATTATTTTTGCCCTGAAAGACTCAGTCAAAGCAGCAAAAGGGGTCTTATAGATTTTGAACATTGTTGGGCTAAGGGCAGAGCCTTGAGGCACTCCTACTAAGACTTCCCTTATGCCATAGGAATAAGGAGGCATCCAAATTTCCTGTCCCCTATTATCCATGAATGCATGGTCAATACACAATAAAAAATCATGACTTTTTTTTGTTAAACCATTTTATTGGGGTTTTCAACATCTTAAAAGCAATACGTATGATTACCATTCAAGAGTACAGGCAAAACATCATTGGCACATTAATGGTACTGAGGCAACATTACAGGTGATAGTTTCAAGGCGGGCATTGCAGGATATCAATGAAGTGCCTTGGAGGAGTGGGTCTCTCCCAAGGAAGGGGTATCCTCCTGTACATGTAATCAATAAGAAAAGGAGAGATAGATGATCTACTAACCTTGAGTACAGAACTGGGGTGAGTGGTAGGGGAGTGGGTGAGTGTTTATTGATGGTTTCTCGGTGGCTGGGGTGTAGGCCTAGATGAGGGATAGTGCAGGTCACCGGTACCCAATGTATATGTGTGTTGTGCAGGGGATCTCGGGAAAGCAGATCTATCTCGGTCCTCAGGATGGACATTCAGTGAGACACCCATTCAGGGAAAATTGGGAGATGCCTCACTCTACGCACCTCTTCCTTACGGAGCACATCTTCCTCTGCAGTGCCACACTTATAGACTGCCCCTATCAAGGCCACCAAAGGGGGCCCGCAGACGCGCGCCAGTGCATTGTGATTCCTCGCTTGGCCAGACGGAGGGCCAGGACTGTAAAAACGACTGAACTTTGTGATGCTTCCTGCGTCTGAATATACCTAACGAGCAGTCCTCCAAGGAGGAGATATTAGGAAGCCACGTGACCTCACGTAGTGTGGTATGGACTACCCAGTTGTGTTGCAGGACTGGGTAGTGCCAAAACATGTGTAGAAATGTTGTGCTAGGTGTAGGAGAGTAGGGTCTGCAATCCTATGATCACCCAGATTTTTGCTTTTTGCTTCACTGGTTTACGACTTTCCCTGGCTGTGGGCCTGCTAATCAGACCCACAGCCTAGCTGTTCTCTCTATTCCAAATTGTACCCAGGTACTGAATTGGCACTGGGCCCTCTCTTGTGTCCCTGTAACCAGGGCAGAGGTGTACCCAGAGGTCTCCCAGGGACTGCAGCATGTATTATGCCACCCCTGAGCTGACTAACTAAAACAGACACAACTGGCTGCTTGACAGCTGGGGCAAGGTGGTGTACACACCCTTTGCTTTAGATATAGTATTCCTATATCGAACCCTAAAATGGACACATATATTCCTATCAGTCACTCCTATGGCAGGCCTTATCAATCCTGAAGGCAGAGTGCTTGGAATAATGTGAGATGGTGCTCTGGCATGAGCTGAGCCCGTTTGCAGCTTGCGGAACCAAGTCCTAATAGCTGTTCCATGATAACGCATACCATATACTCTTAAGTGCATTATAATCCTCGCGGTTATATGCCAACTCTGGTATCGCTTTATCAAAACATGTCGAGTAAGGTGTCATACGAATTGGAATACTAACCCCTCGCCAATTCTGGCGACGGGGTTAGCATTCCACCCTTCTAGAGGGACACGACATGTATGTAGCTGTAACCCCGGTTAAAGTTAACTCAAGCCTCAGCTCCACAAAATGGATGCTGCCACCGAGACACAAGTCTGCCCTCCTGCTGCTGGGAGTCCTTCCAGCAACGGAGGCCTGGACAAAGGGTTTCCTGTCAGGGGCGGTGCTAGCACCATCCCAGACAGGGTTTTGTGTATCCCAGGTAGGCAGGGCTTTAGAGGAAGGTGACTGCAAGTGGCACCCCGGTGCTCACTGTGCATAGGCCGGCTTGAACCAGTTCCAGGGGCACTCCAGCCCTGATCTGGGGAAAAGCCCGCCAAAGGAGAGGGGTGTAACCACCCCCCTCCTAGTCCCACCCATAGGGCAGGACTTAGTCGCGTGCCAGCCCCCTTTCCCAGGATAAAGGTAGGAGCAGGCCCCCTTCCAAACTAGATCATCTTTGAATCCTGAACCGACTTTCCACGAAAGGAACTCAAGACTCTTCTCAAGATTTTTCCCTTGTGACTAAGGAGTAGTCACCCTGCAGCAGCAGGCACCACCCAAGCATCGCGGTCTGCTGTAAGTCTCTCCTCCGGATCAAGACTGCCCAGCTCGATGAGAACCGGCTTCCCTGGCACCTCTGACCTCTACCTGCATCATCAGCCCAGCTGAGACTCGTGGGTGTGACGAGACCTCGAGGGACCGGCCATCTTCAAGACTGCACGACGCTTGTCCAGCACGACCACCGAGTGACCCTCGCCTAAGTGCTTTGGGGTCCGAAAAGCCCCAACCCTGAGCAGCTCCAGCACTGAAGTCCAGCCCCCTTGCATCCACGAGATCTGCGTGGGGCCCTTCTGCTCTTTGCTGCTCACCGCGTTGTCCAGGTCACTTGCCCGCTGGCTAGTGGCCCTTTTGACGACGAACCACGACTACAACACCGCTGGTCTGGTTGCTCTAGACTGGCCCTTGCTCCCCTCCAACAGAGGAGCACCCTGGACCCTCCTGGTCCACTCCAGACGCCATTTTAAGTCCACCGCGTGGGCTTGCATTTGCCAAGAGTTGTTGCCCCAATCCTGGGTCCAGCGACGTCGACAGCAGATACCACCGTGGGACAGCTCGCCCTCCATCCTGGTCGCCGACAACGCCTCCTGGTCCGAGAGACTGCAGAGCCCAGCGTCGCCCACTCACCTGGTCGAGGTGACTTCGTCCGGTGCCATCCTGGTGCCCACCTAATCACTGGCTAGTGATTCAGAACTTGGTCCCCTCTGCTTACAGGTACCCATCTTCACCGATCCAGGCTTGGATCCACACGAACTTCTTCACTGGTCGCCTGCCAGCAACTTCTTTTCTTCAGGCTCCATAGACTGCAACGAGGATCTCCGACGTCTTTTCAGCCCTATGCAGCCGCAGCCCCTGGGCTAGGTAACCTGAGCATTTCGGTGCTCCAGCATAGCTTAACTATCTAAGTGTCAGGATCCTTTGTCGTTTCAGCTCTACCTAGTCGGGTTCGCCCGAGAACACTAACTTTGCTTTTACTAGCCTCCATAGACTTTTTCCCGCCTTACGCGTGAGAGTTCCCACTCTGCACATGACGTCCCTAGGTCTCCTGCTTGTAATCTAAAGGTTCAGCGGAGAACGGAGAAGCGTGGCTCAGTGATTAGAGGCGGCAGACCCGGAAGCTGAGATCGACCGTGGACCAGGGTTCGATTCCCCGCCTCGGCGGGTCTCGGGCTAAAAAATTCCACAGACTCGACAATTCTCGCTCTGGTGCCTACTCAACTCACGGGGTCACACTCTGCGACTCTGGGCAATAGCTTGCTTAATCTCCACTACGGCCCCTCGCGGCGGGATGCCTGGCTTTCACCTTGTGGACACCCTGCCGGGGTTTCTCACAGGGGAATACCAGGATGGGTTCCCTAAGCAAGCGCCGGGACGCTCACGGGCAGCTGTGCGCTTTATAAGTCCAGCACATTCAGTAGTCCAGTCCTAGCGATCCTAAAAGCCTATGAGAATAGTTACTTACCTGCTAGTAATTCGCATTCCACTTTTGTAGTATATGGTTTTTCGTGCCCCTCGGGCATTTGTGTAAATTGTGCGACTTTAAGTATTTCTTTAAGAGTTTTGTTGTGTGCTTAGCTCCCTGTCTCATAAAGAGCCAGGGTAGTCTTGTTATAAATAAATATACTTTATTTTTCATAACAACTTGTGTGGTGTCCTTTCACTTGGTGTTCAAGGGGTAAATGTGATGGTAAAACAGCTGGCTTAACACGCCCTCTAGAGTTTAGCCTAAAGACTGCACGTGTCCATGCTACTAGGATAGCTGGTCTATCAGGTTGACTTACAACCAAACATCAATAAGGGTTGTTTGGACTGATACAAAGTGTTCACTAGAATAGTGAACATTATATATTAGGCCAACTTCTCACATTGGTGAGCAGCGGTTGGGATTTGAGCTTGCTGTTGTTTTACCACACGTATCCTAAGAATATCATTTGAAAGATCATATAAGTACTAAGGGACATATAACTTAGCTTAGAATACTCTGAGTTCTAGTGAACCAGCTGTTGTAGCTCCTAGGGCTTGGCACACCCTAAACTACAACTCTTAGCAAGGGATCAGTAGGCAAACAAATAGTGTAGGTAAGTGCACCACTTACACCTCACTAGAAAAGCATGTCTACCCATGGAGAGTCTTCAGAGACTCCCCTAGTGGCTAATGACCCTCCACAGGTCATCTCAAGATATGCAGCTCTCAATTTCCAGGAGTTGAGACACTTGTGTACCTCCAGGAAATTGAAACAGGGGTCTAACCCCACCACTCCCTTTCTGTTAGGTCTCTTAGAGACATATGATGCTAGAAGAGCTTCTCATACAGATGGGAGTATGCCAGCCCTAGAGGGTACCCTTGGTGATCCAGACCTCCTTGACACTGAAAATACAGTTGAGGAGGAGGAAGAAGAGGAACTCTCTGGGGATGAGGCAGACAAAAGGTCTGAGTTAGTCAGCAGACTTACTAGGGCCAACTTAGACCTACATAGGGAAGGATCTGGGGGACCCCCAGTACTGACCCTAATGAGGGCTAACCTTGGAGTTAGAAGAGATAGATCTCATTCTAGGGACTCCAATAGATCTCTGCACTCTAATGCCTCTTCTCAGAGGAGAAGGATTTCTCCCCAGAGGAGATTGACTTCCCCTCAGAGAAGAGAGCATGAAGCAAAGATGAAACAGGCTAATCTGAGGATTGAAAGGGAAGAACTTGCCCTGGCCAAAGAGAAGCTTGCCTTTGCTAGAGAGCAGCAGATGAGTGGGGTAGTCCCCACTGGTGGCAGCAATCTCCCTAGAGATAAAGAAAGGAGTTTAGATACTAAACACCTGAGTAAGATAGTGCCCCCCTTTAAACAAGGGGATGACATCCACAAATGGATGGCTGCTTTGGAGAGGGCCTGCACTGTCCAGTGCATCCCCCAAAGTCAGTGGGCAGCTATACTGTGGCTCTCCTTTGAAGGCAAAGGTAGAGATAAGCTCCTCACTACTAGAGTTGAGGATGCTAACAATTACCAAGTCCTGAAGAATACACTGGTTGATGGGTTTGGCTTAACCACTGAGCAGTACAGGTTGCTGTTCAGGGATACCCAGAAGATTCAGTCTCAGGATTGATCTGACTTTGTGGATTGTGCCACTAAGGCTTTGGAAGGCTGGTTGCTGGGCAGTAAGGTTACTGATTATACAGGGTTGTACAATCTGATCATGAGAGAGCAGATTTTAAATAACTGTCAGAACCAGTTGTTGCATCAGCACCTTGTTGACTCAGATCTGACCTCTCCCCAAGAATTGGGAAAGAAGGCAGACAGATGGGTCAGAACAAGGGTCAAGCAGAACCAGACTCAGAACCAGGGTGGTCAGAAGAAAGCAGACCAAAAGGGTAGTAACAAGAGTGAACAAAATGACCAGAAGTCTTCAACAGGTCCCCAACAAACCAAAGAGGGTGGGGGTCAGGCTTCACAGCAGAAAAAGTAGACTCAAGAAGGCCAGTCAAAAAGGTGGTGCCAGTACTGTAAAAGTAAGTCTCACTGGTTTAGTGAGTGCACCAAAAGAGGAGGGCAAACTCCTACCACTACAGCCCCTAAGGCAACTGCACCCCCTAGTACAGTCAGTAGTGGTAGTGCACCTCCCAAGGGAATAGTTGGGTTAACCTTGGGAACTGAGGGGTCTGACAACTTAGTTGGCACACTCACTCAGGCTGTCCTTGTCTGTACAGGGGATGTGGATGTATCCCCTGATGCCAGTCCCAATACTTTGGGCAAATACAGGCAGACACCTTTAATTAATGGAAAGATGGCTCAGGCCTACAGGGACACTTGTGCCAGTGTCACAATGGTGACACCTAACTTTGTGTTCCCTGGACAGATCATGCCAGGTGCAGATTACCTGGTGACCAATGCCAGCAATGTCACTACCAATCACAGTATGGCAATTGTTGATTTCTCCTGGGGAGGGGTAAGTGGCCCAAAGAAGGTTGTAGTTAGTTCAGACCTCCCAGTAGAATGTCTGTTGGGCAATGATTTGGAAACATCCCTATGGTCAGAAGTGGAGCAGAGGACTCACATGGAAATGTTAGGCTTGCCAGCACATGTCCTTGCTGTGACTAGGTCACAGGCCAAAAGATGCCCCACTGAACAGGTGCTGGATCCTGGAACAATGGACCAGACACCTTCCAAGAAGAGGAGCAGTAGGGTTAAGGCATTGCCTTCCCCCTTGCCCCAGGTTGTGGATCAAGTCTCTGAGGAGCCTGATCTCAAAGAACTGAGGGAAACTGAGCCTAAAGAGCTTGAACCTGATCAGGTTGAGTTTCTGGGCTCAGGGGGACCCTCCAGGGAAGACCTGGGAAAGGCACAGTTAGACTGCCCCTCACTTGAACCCCTCAGACAGCAGGCTGCTGCTGAGGCTGCAGGGAATGCCACAGGTACCCACAGGGTATACTGGGATGATGGACTCCTGTATTCTGAGTCAAGAGACCCCAAGCCTGGTACGACCAGGAGGCTGGTCATCCCCTTGTCTCAGAGAGGTTTCCTTCTTACCTTGGCCCATGAAATTCCCCTTGCAGGTCACTTAGGCCAGAACAAGACGCGGGACAGGCTTGTCACACACTTTTACTGGCCTCACATGAGTGAAGATACCAAGGAGTTTTGTCGCTCCTGTGTCACTTGCCAAGCCAGTGGCAAGTCAGGTGGCACAACAAAGGCACCCCTCATACCACTACCTGTGGTGGGGGTACCCTTTGAGAGAGTGGGGATTGACATTGTTGGTCCAATGGAACCCCAGACAGCATCAGGGCACAAGTTTATACTGGTGGTGGTGGACCATGCCACCAGGTATCCTGAAGCTATTCCCCTTAGGACCACTACAGCACCTGTTGTGGCAAGAGCCCTAATTGGAGTGTTCTCCAGAGTGGGCTTCCCTAAGGAGGTTGTCTCTGACAGAGGTGCAAACTTCATGTCAGGATATCTGACTGCCATGTGGAAGGAATATGGTGTCAACTATAAGTTCACCACACCCTATCACCCACAGTGCAATGGGCTTGTTGAAAGATTCAACAGGACCCTTAAAGGGATGATTCATGGACTACCTGAACCTCTCAGGAGATGATGGGATGTCCTGATACCCTGCCTCTTGTTTGCTTACAGAGAGGTCCCACAGAAGGGGGTTGGCTACAGCCCTTTTGAACTTCTGTTTGGGCATCCTGTAAGGGGACCCCTTTGTTTGGTAAAGGAAGGATGGGAGAGACCTCTCAAAAAGCCTGGAACAAACATTGTGGACTATGTACTTGGTCTCCGCTCCAGGATGGCTGAGTATATGGAAAAGGCATCTAAAAACCTTGAGGCAAGCCAAGAACTCCAAAAAGCTTGGCATGACCAAAAGGCTCTCCTGACTGTGTACAAGCCTGGACAGAAGGTGTGGGTGCTGGAGCCAGTGGCCCCAGCAGCACTCAAAGACAAATGGTCTGGGCCCCACACAATCATTGAGCAAAAGGGAGAGGTCACCTACCTGGTGGACCTTGGCACTCCCAGGAGCCCCCTCACGGTGCTCCATGTAAACAGGCTCAAGGCATATGTTGACAGGAAGGACATGGGCTTGCTCATGGCCACAGATGAGGGACAGGAGGAAGAGAGTGACCCTCTCCCAGACCTGCTCACTCAGAATCCTGATGATGGATCAGTAGATGGCGTTGTCTTTTGTGGCAGCCTCTCTGAACATCAGCAACAGGATTGTAGACAAGTTCTGCAATCCTTTAGACATATGTTCTCTCTGACCCCCAGTCAAACTGATTGGTGTACCCATGAAGTTGACACTGGAGACAGTCTGCCTGTCAAGAGTAAAATCTACAGACAGCCTGATCATGTCAGAGACTGCATCAAGACAGAAGTGCAGAAAATGTTGGAGCTGGGAGTCATTGAGCCCTCAGATAGCCCTTGGGCTAGCCCAGTAGTTCTAGTGCCAAAGCCTCACACCCAGGGTGGTAAGAAAGAGATGAGGTTTTGCGTAGACTACAGAGGACTCAATGCAGTCACTAAGACTGATGCCCACCCAATACCAAGGGCAGATGAACTTATAGATAGATTGGCTTCTGCCAACTACTTAAGTACATTTGACCTGACAGCTGGGTATTGGCAAATCAGGTTAGCTGAGGAGGCCAAGCCCAAGACAGCATTTTCTACCCCTGGTGGGCATTATCAATTTGTGGTAATGCCCTTTGGTTTGAAAAATGCACCTGCCACCTTCCAAAGGCTGGTGAATCAAGTCCTCACTGGGTTGGATGACTTCTGTGCAGCATATCTTGATGATATAGCTGTCTTTAGTTCCACCTGGGAGGATCACCTGGTCCACCTGAGGAAAGTGTTAGAGGCACTGCAAAAGGCAGGTCTCACTATCAAGGCCACTAAGTGCCAGATAGGGCAGACACAGGTTGTATACCTGGGCCACCTTGTAGGTGGAGGCCAGGTTCAACCCTTGGAGAGCAAGATACAGGCCATCAAGGACTGGGCTCCTCCAACCACCCAGACTCAGGTTCGAGCTTTCTTGGGCCTGACTGGTTACTATAGGAAATTTGTCAAGAATTATGGGTCCATTGTGACTCCACTTAATGACCTGACAAGTAAAAAGATGCCAAAGAAAGTTCAGTGGACAGCAAGCTGTCAGAAAGCATTTGATGACCTAAAGCAGGCCATGTGCACAGCACCTATCCTAAAGAGTCCAGAATACTCCAAGACCTTCATTGTCCAAACAGATGCTTCTGAGTTGGGTGTGGGAGCTGTTCTATCTCAGCTGAATTTTGATGGTAACGACCAGCCCATTGCTTTTATTAGCAGAAGGCTGACCCCCAGAGAGAAAAATTGGTCAGCTATTGAGAGGGAGGCCTTTGCTGTGGTGTGGGCCCTGAAAAAGTTGAGGTCATACTTGTTTGGCACTCACTTTAAGATTCAGACCGACCATAAGCCCCTCTTATGGCTAAATCAGATGAAGGGTAAAAACCCCAAACTACTTAGGTGGTCCATTTCCCAACAGGGGATGGATTTTACAGTGGAGCATAGACCTGGTACTGATCATGGCAATGCTGATGGGCTCTCCAGGTATTTCCACTTAGAGCAAGAAGACTCACCTGGTCAAGGTTAGCTTATTGTCCCAAAGTTTGGGGGGGGGGGTCATGTAGGAGAGTAGGGTCTGCAATCCTATGATCACCCAGATTTTTGCTTTTTGCTTCACTGGTTTACGACTTTCCCTGGCTGTGGGCCTGCTAATCAGACCCACAGCCTAGCTGTTCTCTCTATTCCAAATTGTACCCAGGTACTGAATTGGCACTGGGCCCTCTCTTGTGTCCCTGTAACCAGGGCAGAGGTGTACCCAGAGGTCTCCCAGGGGCTGCAGCATGTATTATGCCACCCCTGAGCTGACTAACTAAAACAGACACAACTGGCTGCTTGGCAGCTGGGGCAAGGTGGTGTACACACCCTTTGCTTTAGATATAGTATTCCTATATCTAACCCTAAAATGGACACATATATTCCTATCAGTCACTCCTATGGCAGGCCTTATCAATCCTGAAGGCAGAGTGCTTGGAATAATGTGAGATGGTGCTCTGGCATGAGCTGAGCCCGTTTGCAGCTTGCGGAACCAAGTCCTAATAGCTGTTCCATGATAACGCATACCATATACTCTTAAGTGCATTATAATCCTCGCGGTTATATGCCAACTCTGGTATCGCTTTATCAAAACATGTCGAGTAAGGTGTCATACGAATTGGAATACTAACCCCTCGCCAATTCTGGCGACGGGGTTAGCATTCCACCCTTCTAGAGGGACACAACATGTATGTAGCTGTAACCCCGGTTAAAGTTAACTCAAGCCTCAGCTCCACAAAATGGATGCTGCCACCGAGACACAAGTCTGCCCTCCTGCTGCTGGGAGTCCTTCCAGCAACGGAGGCCTGGACAAAGGGTTTCCTGTCAGGGGCGGTGCTAGCACCATCCCAGACAGGGTTTTGTGTATCCCAGGTAGGCAGGGCTTTAGAGGAAGGTGACTGCAAGTGGCACCCCGGTGCTCACTGTGCATAGGCCGGCTTGAACCAGTTCCAGGGGCACTCCAGCCCTGATCTGGGGAAAAGCCCGCCAAAGGAGAGGGGTGTAACCACCCCCCTCCTAGTCCCACCCATAGGGCAGGACTTAGTCGCGTGCCAGCCCCCTTTCCCAGGATAAAGGTAGGAGCAGGCCCCCTTCCAAACTAGATCATCTTTGAATCCTGAACCGACTTTCCACGAAAGGAACTCAAGACTCTTCTCAAGATTTCTCCCTTGTGACTAAGGAGTAGTCACCCTGCAGCAGCAGGCACCACCCAAGCATCGCGGTCTGCTGTAAGTCTCTCCTCCGGATCAAGACTGCCCAGCTCGACGAGAACCGGCTTCCCTGGCACCTCTGACCTCTACCTGCATCATCAGCCCAGCTGAGACTCGTGGGTGTGACGAGACCTCGAGGGACCGGCCATCTTCAAGACTGCACGACGCTTGTCCAGCACGACCACCGAGTGACCCTCGCCTAAGTGCTTTGGGGTCCGAGAAGCCCCAACCCTGAGCAGCTCCAGCACCGAAGTCCAGCCCCCTTGCATCCACGAGATCTGCGTGGGGCCCTTCTGCTCTTTGCTGCTCACCGCGTTGTCCAGGTCACTTGCCCGCTGGCTAGTGGCCCTTTTGACGACGAACCACGACGACAACACCGCTGGTCTGGTTGCTCTAGACTGGCCCTTGCTCCCCTCCAACAGAGGAGCACCCTGGACCCTCCTGGTCCACTCCAGATGCCATTTTAAGTCCACCGCGTGGGCTTGCATTTGCCAAGAGTTGTTGCCCCAATCCTGGGTCCAGCGACGTCGACAGCAGATACCACCGTGGGACAGCTCGCCCTCCATCCTGGTCGCCGACAACGCCTCCTGGTCCGAGAGACTGCAGAGCCCAGCGTCGCCCACTCACCTGGTCGAGGTGACTTCGTCCGGTGCCATCCTGGTGCCCACCTAATCACTGGCTAGTGATTCAGAACTTGGTCCCCTCTGCTTACAGGTACCCATCTTCACCGATCCAGGCTTGGAGCCACACAAACTTCTTCACTGGTCGCCTGCCAGCAACTTCTTTTCTTCAGGCTCCATAGACTGCAACGAGGATCTCCGACGTCTTTTCAGCCCTATGCAGCCGCAGCCCCTGGGCTAGGTAACCTGAGCATTTCGGTGCTCCAGCATAGTTTAACTATCTAAGTGTCAGGATCCTTTGTCGTTTCAGCTCTACCTAGTCGGGTTCGCCCGAGAACACTAACTTTGCTTTTACTAGCCTCCATAGACTTTTTCCCGCCTTACGCGTGAGAGTTCCCACTCTGCACACGACGTCCCTAGGCCTCCTGCTTGTAATCTAAAGGTTCAGTAGTCCAGTCCTAGCGATCCTAAAAGCCTATGAGAATAGTTACTTACCTGCTAGTAATTCGCATTCCACTTTTGTAGTATATGGTTTTTCGTGCCCCTCGGGCATTTGTGTAAATTGTGCGACTTTAAGTATTTCTTTAAGAGTTTTGTTGTGTGCTTAGCTCCCTGTCTCATAAAGAGCCAGGGTAGTCTTGTTATAAATAAATATACTTTATTTTTCATAACAACTTGTGTGGTGTCCTTTCACTTGGTGTTCAAGGGGTAAATGTGATGGTAAAACAGCTGGCTTAACACGCCCTCTAGAGTTTAGCCTAAAGACTGCACGTGTCCATGCTACTAGGATAGCTGGTCTATCAGGTTGACTTACAACCAAACATCAATAAGGGTTGTTTGGACTGATACAAAGTGTTCACTAGAATAGTGAACATTATATATCAGGCCAACTTCTCACATTGGTGAGCAGCGGTTGGGATTTGAGCTTGCTGTTGTTTTACCACACGTATCCTAAGAATATCATTTGAAAGATCACATAAGTACTAAGGGACATATAACGTAGCTTAGAATACTCTGAGTTCTACTGAACCAGCTGTTGTAGCTCCTAGGGCTTAGCACACCCTAAACTACAACTCTTAGCAAGGGATCAGTAGGCAAACAAATAGTGTAGGTAAGTGCACCACTTACACCTCACTAGAAAAGCATGTCTACCCATGGAGAGTCTTCAGAGACTCCCCTAGTGGCTAATGACCCTCCACAGGTCATCTCAAGATATGCAGCTCTCAATTTCCAGGAGTTGAGACACTTGTGTACCTCCAGGAAATTGAAACAGGGGTCTAACCCCACCACTCCCTTTCTGTTAGGTCTCTTAGAGACATATGAGGCTAGAAGAGCTTCTCATACAGATGGGAGTATGCCAGCCCTAGAGGGTACCCTTGGTGATCCAGACCTCCTTGACACTGAAAATGCAGTTGAGGAGGAGGAAGAAGAGGAACTCTCTGGGGATGAGGCAGACAAAAGGTCTGAGTTAGTCAGCAGACTTACTAGGGCCAACTTAGACCTACATAGGGAAGGATCTGGGGGACCCCCAGTACTGACCCTAATGAGGGCTAACCTTGGAGTTAGAAGAGATAGATCTCATTCTAGGGACTCCAATAGATCTCTGCACTCTAATGCCTCTTCTCAGAGGAGAAGGATTTCTCCCCAGAGGAGATTGACTTCCCCTCAGAGAAGAGAGCATGAAGCAAGGATGAAACAGGCTAATCTGAGGATTGAAAGGGAAGAACTTGCCCTGGCCAAAGAGAAGCTTGCCTTTGCTAGAGAGCAGCAGATGAGTGGGGTAGTCCCCACTGGTGGCAGCAATCTCCCTAGAGATAAAGAAAGGAGTTTAGATACTAAACACCTGAGTAAGATAGTGCCCCCCTTTAAACAAGGGGATGACATCCACAAATGGATGGCTGCTTTGGAGAGGGCCTGCACTGTCCAGTGCATCCCCCAAAGTCAGTGGGCAGCTATACTGTGGCTCTCCTTTGAAGGCAAAGGTAGAGATAAGCTCCTCACTACTAGAGTTGAGGATGCTAACAATTACCAAGTCCTGAAGAATACACTGGTTGATGGGTTTGGCTTAACCACTGAGCAGTACAGGTTGCTGTTCAGGGATACCCAGAAGATTCAGTCTCAGGATTGGTCTGACTTTGTGGATTGTGCCCCTAAGGCTTTGGAAGGCTGGTTGCTGGGCAGTAAGGTTACTGATTATACAGGGTTGTACAATCTGATCATGAGAGAGCAGATTTTAAATAACTGTCAGAACCAGTTGTTGCATCAGCACCTTGTTGACTCAGATCTGACCTCTCCCCAAGAATTGGGAAAGAAGGCAGACAGATGGGTCAGAACAAGGGTCAAGCAGAACCAGACTCAGAACCAGGGTGGTCAGAAGAAAGCAGACCAAAAGGGTAGTAACAAGAGTGAACAAAATGACCAGAAGTCTTCAACAGGTCCCCAACAAACCAAAGAGGGTGGGGGTCAGGCTTCACAGCAGAAAAAGAAGACTCAAGAAGGCCAGTCAAAAACGTGGTGCCAGTACTGTAAAAGTAAGTCTCACTGGTTTAGTGAGTGCACCAAGAGAGGAGGGCAAACTCCTACCACTACAGCCCCTAAGGCAACTGCACCCCCTAGTACAGTCAGTAGTGGTAGTGCACCTCCCAAGGGAATAGTTGGGTTAACCTTGGGAACTGAGGGGTCTGACAACTTAGTTGGCACACTCACTCAGGCTGTCCTTGTCTGTACAGGGGATGTGGATGTATCCCCTGATGCCAGTCCCAATACTTTGGGCAAATACAGGCAGACACCTTTAATTAATGGAAAGATGGCTCAGGCCTACAGGGACACTTGTGCCAGTGTCACAATGGTGACACCTAACTTTGTGTTCCCTGGACAGATCATGCCAGGTGCAGATTACCTGGTGACCAATGCCAGCAATGTCACTACCAATCACAGTATGGCAATTGTTGATTTCTCCTGGGGAGGGGTAAGTGGCCCAAAGAAGGTTGTAGTTAGTTCAGACCTCCCAGTAGAATGTCTGTTGGGCAATGATTTGGAAACATCCCTATGGTCAGAAGTGGAGCAGAGGACTCACATGGAAATGTTAGGCTTGCCAGCACATGTCCTTGCTGTGACTAGGTCACAGGCCAAAAGATGCCCCACTGAACAGGTGCTGGATCCTGGAACAATGGACCAGACACCTTCCAAGAAGAGGAGCAGTAGGGTTAAGGCATTGCCTTCCCCCTTGCCCCAGGTTGTGGATCAAGTCTCTGAGGAGGCTGATCTCAAAGAACTGAGGGAAACTGAGCCTAAAGAGCTTGAACCTGATCAGGTTGAGTTTCTGGGCTCAGGGGGACCCTCCAGGGAAGACCTGGGAAAGGCACAGTTAGACTGCCCCTCACTTGAACCCCTCAGACAGCAGGCTGCTGCTGAGGCTGCAGGGAATGCCACAGGTACCCACAGGGTATACTGGGATGATGGACTCCTGTATTCTGAGTCAAGAGACCCCAAGCCTGGTACGACCAGGAGGCTGGTCATCCCCTTGTCTCAGAGAGGTTTCCTTCTTACCTTGGCCCATGAAATTCCCCTTGCAGGTCACTTAGGCCAGAACAAGACGCGGGACAGGCTTGTCACACACTTTCACTGGCCTCACATGAGTGAAGATACCAAGGAGTTTTGTCGCTCCTGTGTCACTTGCCAAGCCAGTGGCAAGTCAGGTGGCACAACAAAGGCCCCCCTCATACCACTACCTGTCGTGGGGGTACCCTTTGAGAGAGTGGGGATTGACATTGTTGGTCCAATGGAACCCCAGACAGCATCAGGGCACAAGTTTATACTGGTGGTGGTGGACCATGCCACCAGGTATCCTGAAGCTATTCCCCTTAGGACCACTACAGCACCTGTTGTGGCAAGAGCCCTAATTGGAGTGTTCTCCAGAGTGGGCTTCCCTAAGGAGGTTGTCTCTGACAGAGGTGCAAACTTCATGTCAAGATATCTGACTGCCATGTGGAAGGAATGTGGTGTCAACTATAAGTTCACCACACCCTATCACCCACAGTGCAATGGGCTTGTTGAAAGATTCAACAGGACCCTTAAAGGGATGATTCATGGACTACCTGAACCTCTCAGGAGATGATGGGATGTCCTGATACCCTGCCTCTTGTTTGCTTACAGAGAGGTCCCACAGAAGGGGGTTGGCTACAGCCCTTTTGAGCTTCTGTTTGGGCATCCTGTAAGGGGACCCCTTTGTTTGGTAAAGGAAGGATGGGAGAGACCTCTCAAAGAGCCTGGAACAAACATTGTGGACTATGTACTTGGTCTCCGCTCCAGGATGGCTGAGTATATGGAAAAGGCATCTAAAAACCTTGAGGCAAGCCAAGAACTCCAAAAAGCTTGGCATGACCAAAAGGTTGTCCTGACTGTGTACAAGCCTGGACAGAAGGTATGGGTGCTGGAGCCAGTGGCCCCAGCAGCACTCAAAGACAAATGGTCTGGGCCCCACATAATCATTGAGCAAAAGGGAGAGGTCACCTACCTGGTGGACCTTGGCACTCCCAGGAGCCCCCTCAGGGTGCTCCATGTAAACAGGCTCAAGGCATATGTCGACAGGAAGGACATGGGCTTGCTCATGGCCACATATGAGGGACAGGAGGAAGAGAGTGACCCTCTCCCAGACCTGCTCACTCAGAATCCTGATGATGGATCAGTAGATGGCGTTGTCTTTTGTGGCAGCCTCTCTGAACATCAGCAACAGGATTGTAGACAAGTTCTGCAATCCTTTAGACATATGTTCTCTCTGACCCCCAGTCAAACTGATGGGTGTACCCATGAAGTTGACACTGGAGACAGTCTGCCTGTCAAGAGTAAAATCTACAGACAGCCTGATCATGTCAGAGACTGCATCAAGACAGAAGTGCAGAAAATGTTGGAGCTGGGAGTCATTGAGCCCTCAGATAGCCCTTGGGCTAGCCCAGTAGTTCTAGTGCCAAAGCCTCACACCCAGGGTGGTAAGAAAGAGATGAGGTTTTGCGTAGACTACAGAGGAATCAATGCAGTCACTAAGACTGATGCCCACCCAATACCAAGGGCAGATGAACTTATAGATAGATTGGCTTCTGCCAACTACTTAAGTACATTTGACCTGACAGCTGGGTATTGGCAAATCAGGTTAGCTGAGGAGGCCAAGCCCAAGACAGCATTTTCTACCCCTGGTGGGCATTATCAATTTGTGGTAATGCCCTTTGGTTTGAAAAATGCACCTGCCACCTTCCAAAGGCTGGTGAATCAAGTCCTCACTGGGTTGGATGACTTCTGTGCAGCATATCTTGATGATATAGCTGTCTTTAGTTCCACCTGGGAGGATCACCTGGTCCACCTGAGGAAAGTGTTAGAGGCACTGCAAAAGGCAGGTCTCACTATC
Source organism: Lissotriton helveticus (assembly GCF_964261635.1). NCBI lineage: Eukaryota > Metazoa > Chordata > Amphibia > Caudata > Salamandridae > Lissotriton > Lissotriton helveticus. The sequence continues at coordinate 1,817,276,624 of NC_136065.1, read as the reverse complement.
AAGGCCACTAAGTGCCAGATAGGGCAGACACAGGTTGTATACCTGGGCCACCTTGTAGGTGGAGGCCAGGTTCAACCCTTGGAGAGCAAGATACAGGCCATCAAGGACTGGGCTCCTCCAACCACCCAGACTCAGGTTCGAGCTTTCTTGGGCCTGGCTGGTTACTATAGGAAATTTGTCAAGAATTATGGGTCCATTGTGACTCCACTTAATGACCTGACAAGTAAAAAGATGCCAAAGAAAGTTCAGTGGACAGCAAGCTGTCAGAAAGCATTTGATGACCTAAAGCAGGCCATGTGCACAGCACCTATCCTAAAGAGTCCAGACTACTCCAAGACCTTCATTGTCCAAACAGATGCTTCTGAGTTGGGTGTGGGAGCTGTTCTATCTCAGCTGAATTTTGATGGTAACGACCAGCCCATTGCTTTTATTAGCAGAAGGCTGACCCCCAGAGAGAAAAATTGGTCAGCTATTGAGAGGGAGGCCTTTGCTGTGGTGTGGGCCCTGAAAAAGTTGAGGTCATACTTGTTTGGCACTCACTTTAAGATTCAGACCGACCATAAGCCCCTCTTATGGCTAAATCAGATGAAGGGTGAAAACCCCAAACTACTTAGGTGGTCCATTTCCCTACAGGGGATGGATTTTACAGTGGAGCATAGACCTGGTACTGATCATGGCAATGCTGATGGGCTCTCCAGGTATTTTCACTTAGAGCAAGAAGACTCACCTGGTCACGGTTAGCTTATTGTCCAAAAGTTTGGGGGGGGGGTCATGTAGGAGAGTAGGGTCTGCAATCCTATGATCACCCAGATTTTTGCTTTTTGCTTCACTGGTTTACGACTTTCCCTGGCTGTGGGCCTGCTAATCAGACCCACAGCCTAGCTGTTCTCTCTATTCCAAATTGTACCCAGGTACTGAATTGGCACTGGGCCCTCTCTTGTGTCCCTGTAACCAGGGCAGAGGTGTACCCAGAGGTCTCCCAGGGGCTGCAGCATGTATTATGCCACCCCTGAGCTGACTAACTAAAACAGACACAACTGGCTGCTTGGCAGCTGGGGCAAGGTGGTGTACACACCCTTTGCTTTAGATATAGTATTCCTATATCTAACCCTAAAATGGACACATATATTCCTATCAGTCACTCCTATGGCAGACCTTATCAATCCTGAAGGCAGAGTGCTTGGAATAATGTGAGATGGTGCTCTGGCATGAGCTGAGCCCGTTTGCAGCTTGCGGAACCAAGTCCTAATAGCTGTTCCATGATAACGCATACCATATACTCTTAAGTGCATTATAATCCTCGCGGTTATATGCCAACTCTGGTATCGCTTTATCAAAACATGTCGAGTAAGGTGTCATACGAATTGGAATACTAACCCCTCGCCAATTCTGGCGACGGGGTTAGCATTCCACCCTCTAGAGGGACACGACATGTATGTAGCTGTAACCCCGGTTAAAGTTAACTCAAGCCTCAGCTCCACAAAATGGATGCTGCCACCGAGACACAAGTCTGCCCTCCTGCTGCTGGGAGTCCTTCCAGCAACGGAGGCCTGGACAAAGGGTTTCCTGTCAGGGGCGGTGCTAGCACCATCCCAGACAGGGTTTTGTGTATCCCAGGTAGGCAGGGCTTTAGAGGAAGGTGACTGCAAGTGGCACCCCGGTGCTCACTGTGCATAGGCCGGCTTGAACCAGTTCCAGGGGCACTCCAGCCCTGATCTGGGGAAAAGCTCGCCAAAGGAGAGGGGTGTAACCACCCCCCTCCTAGTCCCACCCATAGGGCAGGACTTAGTCGCGTGCCAGCCCCCTTTCCCAGGATAAAGGTAGGAGCAGGCCCCCTTCCAAACTAGATCATCTTTGAATCCTGAACCGACTTTCCACGAAAGGAACTCAAGACTCTTCTCAAGATTTCTCCCTTGTGACTAAGGAGTAGTCACCCTGTAGCAGCAGGCACCACCCAAGCATCGCGGTCTGCTGTAAGTCTCTCCTCCGGATCAAGACTGCCCAGCTCGACGAGAACCGGCTTCCCTGGCACCTCTGACCTCTACCTGCATCATCAGCCCAGCTGAGACTCGTGGGTGTGACGAGACCTCGAGGGACCGGCCATCTTCAAGACTGCACAACGCTTGTCCAGCACGACCACCGAGTGACCCTCGCCTAAGTGCTTTGGGGTCCGAGAAGCCCCAACCCTGAGCAGCTCCAGCACCGAAGTCCAGCCCCCTTGCATCCACGAGATCTGCGTGGGGCCCTTCTGCTCTTTGCTGCTCACCGCGTTGTCCAGGTCACTTGCCCGCTGGCTAGTGGCCCTTTTGACGACGAACCACGACGACAACACCGCTGGTCTGGTTGCTCTAGACTGGCCCTTGCTCCCCTCCAACAGAGGAGCACCCTGGACCCTCCTGGTCCACTCCAGACGCCATTTTAAGTCCACCGCGTGGGCTTGCATTTGCCAAGAGTTGTTGCCCCAATCCTGGGTCCAGCGACGTCGACAGCAGATACCACCGTGGGACAGCTCGCCCTCCATCCTGGTCGCCGACAACGCCTCCTGGTTCGAGAGACTGCAGAGCCCAGCGTCGCCCACTCACCTGGTCGAGGTGACTTTGTCCGGTGCCATCCTGGTGCCCACCTAATCACTGGCTAGTGATTCAGAACTTGGTCCCCTCTGCTTACAGGTACCCATCTTCACCGATCCAGGCTTGGAGCCACACGAACTTCTTCACTGGTCGCCTGCCAGCAACTTCTTTTCTTCAGGCTCCATAGACTGCAACGAGGATCTCCGACGTCTTTTCAGCCCTATGCAGCCGCAGCCCCTGGGCTAGATAACCTGAGCATTTCGGTGCTCCAGCATAGTTTAACTATCTAAGTGTCAGGATCCTTTGTCGTTTCAGCTCTACCTAGTCGGGTTCGCCCGAGAACACTAACTTTGCTTTTACTAGCCTCCATAGACTTTTTCCCGCCTTACGCGTGAGAGTTCCCACTCTGCACACGACGTCCCTAGGCCTCCTGCTTGTAATCTAAAGGTTCAGTAGTCCAGTCCTAGCGATCCTAAAAGCCTATGAGAATAGTTACTTACCTGCTAGTAATTCGCATTCCACTTTTGTAGTATATGGTTTTTCGTGCCCCTTGGGCATTTGTGTAAATTGTGCGACTTTAAGTATTTCTTTAAGAGTTTTGTTGTGTGCTTAGCTCCCTGTCTCATAAAGAGCCAGGGTAGTCTTGTTATAAATAAATATACTTTATTTTTCATAACAACTTGTGTGGTGTCCTTTCACTTGGTGTTCAAGGGGTAAATGTGATGGTAAAACAGCTGGCTTAACACGCCCTCTAGAGTTTAGCCTAAAGACTGCACGTGTCCATGCTACTAGGATAGCTGGTCTATCAGGTTGACTTACAACCAAACATCAATAAGGGTTGTTTGGACTGATACAAAGTGTTCACTAGAATAGTGAACATTATATATCAGGCCAACTTCTCACACTAGGGGTCCGGCATTGGGGTCCGGCAATCTGCGACTCTGAGTAGTAGCGCTTGAGACGCTCTGGCATCAGGTAGGCTCGATGTAGAATATAAAATTGTATTGTTTTGAGGCGGGAATGATAAGGTGATGGCCGAGGCTATTGTCAGTACTGCGTGGAGCACTGGTTGAGCCGTGGGCTCACCCCTAGACAGGTCCCAGAGACACCGGCAGTTAAATATGATTTTTTGATGGAGTAGGATTTACCCCGGTGGAGTCCACTCTCTTCTGCCAGCTGATTGAAAGAGAGAAGCTGACCTTAAACAAAACAAACGATTCCACCTCAGTAAGCAAGAGGTCCGTCCAAGCCTGCAGTGGTTGGCCAGTTTAATAACCCGCCGTCCAGCCTGACAGCCACTGGAGCTATGCTGCTAGGAAATATGCCTCAAATGGTCCACTGGCAGCTGCAGAGTAGCAAAGGCAACTCACCGATGACTACTCTCCCAGATAAGGTTCAGAAAGTAGTAGAGGAGGCAGGTTGAGAGGATCACCTTTGCCAAAGCGATTCTCCCTATGGGAGCTAAAGGGAGGGTCCTCTGGAATCCGACCAATGATCGTATGCCTGCCGGTGCTCTACGGTGGTTGCCCCCATAGAGATCACAGGGGGTGTGGTACAGTTGGACACCGAGATATTGAGGTGCCTGCACACACCAGGTGAGGTAAGAACTGGCAATATGCACCTCCTCCCTCTGGGGAAGGTTGGGGCCAAGAGGATATACAGAGGACTTTGCCCAATTGACCCTCAGTTCGGCCGCAGCGGCGAAGTCCGACAGTGTGACCTCAACAGGCTCGAGGTCGGCTGAGGCGTCCTGCAATTAGAGGAGGAGGTCATCTGCGTACAGGGCTACACTGAGGTCTCGTCCATCAGGGGCATGCCCTGATCTCTTCCCTTACCCCTGAGGCTCACAGACAGGGGCTCCATTGTTATGGCAAAGAGCAGGGAGGAGAGCGGACAACTCTGACGCATGCTCTGGGATACAGGGAAGCGGGCCGATACATATCGACCAAAGCAAACCCGAGATGTAGGATTCGAGTACAATAACTTTGTGTAGGCTAAGAGCCTGGGTCCTAATCCCATGCAAAAAAGTACTTCATTTTAGGGCCAGGACAAAGTGTCAAACGCCTTCTCCAGGTCCAGGACCAGGCAAGCAGCGTGAGGAAAAAGGCCCTTCACCTGGTCCTGGATGTGGAAAAGACTGCAAATGTTCTGGGAGGTGTTCCTGCGGGGACAAACCTATTCTGGTCGGGGTGCATGAGTGTCAGAAATCATTAGGACGACACTGACGAGGCGATTGTGCAAGAGACTACAACTCCCGTGAGTCTCGGCGACGTGCACGTCTATGATGTCATCGCGCTCCTGTGGGGCGTATTTCTTACTGCAAGGAAGCTCAGCAGTTGCCGGTTACTCTTTCTGCTGAGCCGAGTTCCAGTGTTTCGTGAGTCCGAGGTCTGGTAAGGGTGCTTGGCACCACGAGTCCTGCCATTTACCTTTGTGCTAGATGTGGCAGTTGCTCAGCGGAGGCGGCAATTCTCAGACCCTCTGAAAATTAATGACTTTTCCCGTTGGATGAACCACTTTCCGGTTCTTGCGGGGAAGTCTGATTCTTAGTCCACTGCTTCCCATTGGAGGAACCGCCTTCAGGGTTCGTGCGGGGAAGCAGAAGTAGCGTGCCTGCATTTCTTGACTCCACTTTGGAGTAATTTGATTCACGAGAGCATTCCCTGTCGAGGGATAGGATTTCCTTGAAGAGACTGCATATGATATACATTGTTGGAAATACGTGCTGATACAGAGGGGAGCGTGTGTTACTGATTGACTCCCTTACTTCTGTTAACCCTCTGTGTTCTGAGAGGTATCAGAACGCGTCTTGCTTGACTCCCTTCTTTCATTAACCCTCGGTGTTCTGAGAGGCATCAGAACGCGTTTTGCTTTCATAAACAATCTAGAAGTCAGGATCATTTTTGAATTGGGATTGATTCCTCCTTGTGTTATTTTGGAACATCGCATGTGTGAGTTTATGAGTGTATAAACTTCAGTGCCTATGAATGGGCCTTCTTGTATTGTTTTGCTACAGGGGATCCTGAAGTATTCCACAGTCATCCCTGCACCCCTGTAAAGCACAGTACCTCATATTCATGGGTAGGTTGTTAGATCCAAGGGACAAGCATTTGTGAAACTACATCATATAGTATTAATGTGTTGTCTTCTTTTCTTAGATGTGTGCTACAAATTGATAATCCATCTATGCTGACAAATAGAGAGAGAAGAGTATTTTCTTTTACAGGTATTTAGAACAGGTCATATATCGTAGTGGGTAATAGACAAGATCTGGAGAGTATTGTGACAGTGTATGACCGGAGTGTTCTTGTCGTTACAGGTCTCCCTCCCCGCTGTTCCCTTCCTTCCCTTCCCCCCGCTTGATCACTCCATGGAGTCTGTATGTTAAAGTCAGACCGTGGTGGTATCGAGAGGTGGGCCATAATGAGCAACATACGACCCTGAGGATCCTAAGCTGCGACAATGAGTGCTGGGAGGATTTGGGGATAGAAGTCTGTGAGGATTTTGTAAGCTGCCATTAGGGGTGAACCAGCCTATAAGAGGCTAACAGGGTTGGCTCTCTATCTGGTTTCACAATCGAAACAAAGAGAGAGTCACAAAGGGAGTGAGGGAGTTCCCCACCCTTTAATTCTGATTGTACATGTCTGACAGTCGGGGTGCCAGAAGAGTGGAAAAGGTATTGTAATATTCAAGAGGCAGTCCATTCATACGCTGGGCTTTATTGCGGGCTAAGTCCAGGATTGCCTGCTTTACATCAACCGGTGTGATCTCCGCATCCAGCTCCTCTCATGTGGAGGGATCCGGGGCAGGGTGAGGGCGGCCAGAAAATGATTTATGGATTTCAAGCAATCCTTCTACGGAGCCTTGTACACTTCGGTATAACAGTCATAGAAGGTCTGCAAGATGTCAGTTTGAGAACAGACCGTAACTCCAGAGAGGGTAACTAACTCAGTGATGGGACAAGAGTAGGAATCTTGACAGATAAGTTAGGCCAGAAGTGCTCCCGGTCTATCCCCCTCTCGATGTACCCTGGCGGCATGCGCCTTGAAGTTGTTTCCCCAAACGTCTGCTAACAGTGCTGATGAAGCAGTTCTTGCCTCCGCCAGCTGGCCTCCACCGGGTTGGCGTCTGCAGCCTTACTGAGGGCAGCAAGCTTACGTCCGGCTGCCTGTACGTCCTTGTCAAGCATTCTGTGGGCTCCCACTATCTGTTGAAGGCATACCCCCCTAATGACAACTTTAATTGAGTCCCATTCCACTATTCTAGTGGATGCCGTGTTGCAATTTTGGGAGAAGTAGCTACGCATGTTGGTTTCCTGTCAATGGTGAGACACTGGATCCTCAAGACAGTCGCGCGGTAACCGCCAAGTGGGCACAGGGGTGGAGGGGACCACCATATAAGGGATATGAGATGCGTGTTGTGGTCAGATAGGACACGGCCTAGGTAATATGCTCGTAGGACCAGAGGGACAATCGCAGGTGAGCAAAAGAACGAATCAAGGTGCACCTAAAGACTATGCTGGATAGAGTGAAATGAGTATAGTTTAGTTGTAGGGTGTCGGGATCTCCAGACATCCGTAAGCGACCAATGGTTCACCCAGACATGAAAGCACTCCACCTGTACACAAGGTGGGGAGCGAGGAAGGGGAGGGTGAGATCTGTCTAAAGAAGGGTTGAGTACACAATTGTAATCCCCCCCTAGTATCCATGGTGAAGCCGTGAACTGGGCCAAGATGCCTGAGAGGGAGTCTCAGAATTTCCCGTTCAGTGTGGGGTGCATAAATACTACTGAGGAGTAAAGGTTGACCATCTAGGATCCCTTCGAGAAGTGCATACTGCCCCTCCGTGTCAACTGTCCCGTGGGTTTCCTGAAAGGGAACACCAGGCCGAAGCCATATCATTGCCCCCATGCAAATACTGAGTATATAGTGCACAAAAAGTACCTCTCCATTGCTTGCGCAGACGGTCAAGCTCTCTATCAGTAAGGTGTGTCTCCTGTAAGAAGACTATCTGTGCCTGCTGGCGCTTGATGTAGGAGTAAACCATGTAGCACTTGCGGGCAGAGTGCATGTCTCGTACATTCAGGGTGACGAGACAAGTGTCAGCAGTAGGGGTCATGGCGAGACAAGAGCGGCGCAGTGAGGAAAGAGGCAGAAGGGGATATGCACTGAAGAACTCTCCGTCGTCCAAGAAACACCACATTCCCTGAGTTTAGTGGCACTCGTCCGCCACTGTGTTGGGGCTAGAGGGGAGGGGAGGGCTAGGATATGGGTAATAACTGGGGAGGAACATGTTTCCAAAACTGGGGACCTATCGCCACTGACAGTACATCCAAACTGAGCATGGTGCAATCTCTCTAGTGTATTGAGGGAGCCAGTTTTGTGTGTGCCCAGAGCAAGTATTCTGAGCAGCTTATGAGGGATCAGGAGTTTTAGTGGGACCGGGAACACCAGGATACAACACTGTTAATATCTTACTAATTCTCAGCCTGCGAAACAGGCAGAAGTGAAAGAGGTGTGAGCGTCAAAGCAGAGGACATTTAGATGAGAGTGTCAGCCGTTTGAGGAGTTACAATGGGCGGCATAGCTGATGTAGCCCAAGAGGTGCCGAAGTCACTGGGGTCCTCCTCGGAGGTGAAAACTTAGGGCCCCCTTTTGTTGTCTGGGGTCACAGAAGTGGGTCCCAGATCCACAGCAGCCTGTGTTCAGCAATAATTTGCTCCAGATTAGGAGAGCATGACTTGGAGCTGTGGGGCCGGGACCTCAAAGAAGGATTGTACCCCACTCCAGGAGTGTTGCCTGTTCCGGGGTCCTCATGCTCTCAGGGTACGACCAGCATCAGTGGACCGAGAGTCCTTGGAGTGGTGATCAATCCAGTCCAACGCCTCAGCCAGGTCAGTGAAGAAGGATGTGGTACCACCGTGAATGATCTTGAGGCGTGCCGGAAACAGTAGTGAGTATTGTATCCCGTGCTGGCGAAGACTACGCATCACCTCCAGGAAGGACAATCGCTGGCGCTGTACGGCCTGGGTATAGTCGGGAAACAGCATTACATGTTTGTCCTCCACCTGGAGAGGTCTGCTCTGTCTGGCAGCACGTAGACCTGTGTCTCTGTCTCTGAAGTGAAGACATTTTGCCAGCAGTGGTGAGGAGGAGCACCCGGAGGTGGGAGGCATGCCGGGACCCGAGGCGCCCTTTCAAGGGACAAGAAGGACGTTAAGTCTGAGGCTGTGGTAAAAGATCTGTTACAGGCCTCCAGGTGGGCGATAGGGTCCGAACCCACAGCCCCCTCCAGCAGCCCCAAGATCCGAATGTTGCTTCTCCAGGATCAGCTTTCCAAATTGTCTGCCTGGCTTCCAGCTGTGTTATGAAACTCTGGAGATTGTGCATGACCACCTGATAGTCTTTTGTGAGTGGCTGTAGAGCAGAGATGGTTTTCTTCCATCTGTGACCCTGTCTGATAGCTTGCGGTAATTATCTCGGAGTAGGTTAAGGTCTTTAGCTAGTGCCCCAAATCGGTCCTCCATGGTGACCTTGGAGTGTTTTATAGCAGCTAGTACTTTTTCCAATTTGTCAAACATGATAAGGGTGACTTTTGCTTCTTCTTCCGCCTGCGGGGCACTAGAGGCTGGGGAAAGTTGCAGCGCAGGAGCCAATGTCTGAGGGCCAGTGTTCGAGTAGCGCCTCCCCATTGGCTAGAAAGTTGGAGGATGGTCCCTCAGTGCCAGTTGTTGACCTCCCTCCAGGACGCTCCCGGCTCATCAAGCAATATTAGAGCGTGGCAGGGAGTCAGTCCAGATGGGGGAGGTCTCACCTCAGACCAGACGAGGTGCTGTCCAGCAGGAAGTTGGGGCCCGCACGTGTCACAGTTATGGCGCCGATCCAGGGACTCAAGTATTGGCGAAGGCAGACTTTCGAGATGGTCAGCAGAAGACATCCCCACTATGGGCGAGATTAGGTGAAGACGAGGCAGACAGGTGTCAGGAGGCTGCGAGGTCAGGCCCCCCAGCAGAGATTTCTTACTCTACACCTCCATTATGGCGCCGATCTGGAGGGTAGGAGAGGAGGGGAGTGGAATGCTTGTCATTTGACTCAATTGTAGAGCCAATGCGGGGTCCCCTGCCTAAGAATGCAACCCTGGCTCTTGCCTGTGAGGTACAGTTGAGCAGTTCTCTGCCCCTCTGCGCCTCGGTTATGGCGCGAGCTGGGGGCACAAATTGAGGCATACTCAGATGCGGCACAACGCCGTGGGCCCAACCGGGAGTGATGGCAGGTTCCTCCCAATTGTTGTTTTGGGGACAGACCCTCGGGATGTGTCGCAGTTTAGCAACTCACTGCTCCCCTGCACCTGAGTAATGACACTGAGCCAGGAGTTCGAGTTCAGGCTCACGTAGATGCAGCACAAGGTCTCAGGCCCAACAGGAGGCGATGGCAATTTCTCCCCTCATTGTGCCTTGGTGTTTACTACAGGTCTAGTGGTGGGTAGTAGGGCCCTGTGCTCCGCTGCACCAACAGGATTCCCAGGCGGCACTGCCCGCAGGCCTCTTTAGTAAGTGAAGCACGGTGTGAGGGTCAGGAGCAGCAGCACTCACCCTCCACCTGCAGCTCTGTTGCCGGTTCCTCACTGCACTCCGATCTGGTTGCTGAGACAGTGTGGGCCCTGCAGCCAGACTTCATGCAGGTCTCCCGTCCGTTGTAGGCACTGCAGAGGATGGCAGCCTGGCTCAGCTCATGGGCACATCCCCCTCATGCCAGATTCTGTTGGTAGATAGCAGTACTTGGCTCTGAGGATTAAGGAGTGCAGAATGCGGTGATGGTCCCTCGCTGATTCAGGCACGTCATCCATAGGGCCAAGGTAAGCAGGCTGTGTCCTGCGCTCTGCTGCCTCCCAGCCGCACTGTCTATCGAGAGCCGGGTGCCACCATTGTGGACGCAGCCCAGGGCGGCCGGGTCCGCGTTCCCCTCAGCCACCCTGCACCCAGTCTATGCACCCCTCAGTGTAAGACCGGGGTGTAGTTCAGCATGTTTTACACGGGTCTGTATTGCATCCGGGTTGCTCCGCCAGCCCGGATGAGCGACGATTGTCGGGTTTGGTCACAGAACTCTAGGCAGGCATGTCTGCCATCTTGGCTAGCTCGGCCATGCCCCCAATGAAAAATCATGATCTTCTCCAGTTCAGTTGGTAGCTCTGAGTAGAACATAGTTTTGGAAAACTTACAAACCCTATATCCTTGTGATCAGAAGGGTCTGATGAATGCACACTTATACTGCTTATTCAGCCAATGTGTCCTTAAAATTACAGAAGAAAACATTGTCACCAATTGTTACTTTTGTCTACTTATTTTCATTTTATTATTTCGACTTTTAGTTTGTTTGAGAGAACCTTTGGTAACCTATACAAAACAACCCTTGCTGAATTTCAATGTATGTCTACTTTTCAGAAATGTATAACTGTCCAGAATCACCCATGGGGTTTACACTTGTTTCTACCACAAGCTGCAAGTATGCTGAAATCACCAAAAATGAGAAAATGGACTACCTCTTAGAAAACTACAAAAACTATGGTTAAACAATTTGTTTTGATACAACTGTGCTTGTTCCTGAAAGCTGGGAAGAGGGTGATCCTAGCACAGCAAATATTTAAAAATACACTTTCTTACAGAGCATTTTTTCCCACATCCCCCCAAAAAAGACTATTTACTGAAATGTTGTTTCTTTTCCCAGTTTCCTTCATGGGAATCTATAAACCCTAGGTAACTTCAGATGACCAGGGTGTTGGGGAAAAGGACACAGATTTGAGATGGATACCTTTTGTGGGAAAAAGTTATGGAGATTTAAACTCAAACACCGAAAATATCCCCAAAAAGAAATAGCATCATGGTTAAGGGAATGTGGAAGGCGCTAGCAGTCAAGTGGTTAACTATCCAAACAAAAGCACTGATTTATTGATTTCTGAACTGTAAAAACGTAGGGCCTAATTCACAGAACTAACTTAAGACAAAATCCTAAACTTACTACCATTTTGGTATTCACAGAAGGCACTTACTCATTTCGGTATTCACAGAAGTTAGTAGTCATAACTTTAGGACTCCTAAATGCCTTCTGTGAATACCGAAAGTCTTAAAGTTAGGATTTTTCTCAGTTTAGGAGTCCTAAAGTTAGGAGTCCTAACTTTACTACTCCTAAACTGAGAAAAATCTTAACTAGACCCCCAACTTCTGTGAATACCGAAATGAGTAAGTGCCTTCTGTGAATACCAAAATGAGTAAGTGCCTTCTGTGAATACCAAAATGGTAGTAAGTTTAGGATTTTGTCTTAAATTAGATCTGTGAATGTGGCCCGTAATCTGCAATCTATGGGCTCGATTCACAGAACTAACTTAAGACAAAATCCTAAACTTACTACCATTTTGGTATTCACAGAAGGCATTTAGGAGTCCTAAACTTAGGACTCCTAACTTTACTGCTCCTAAACTGAAAAAAATTCTAACTTTAAGACTTTTGGTATTCACAGAAGGCATTTAGGAGCCCCAGGGGCTCTAGGTCATTGCTTGAACATTTTGAGGAGGTTACAGGCATAGAAGGAGAGTGGGATGGATCACTGGACCCTATAGAGCACCAGTTAGACACTTCTGGTGAGGAATTGGACTGGTAGCTTGCGGAAGCCAGTGGACTGGACACCTCTCCAGATGCTGGTTTGCTCTCTCCTCCTACTGTGGCTACAGAGGAGGTAGCATCTTATGCTATGGTGGTGAAAAGGGCAGCAGAGGTCCTTCATCTTGAGCTGCCCTTGGTACGGACCAAAGTGTTTCAGCCTGGGGCTTCCTCATCCAAACCCCTTTTGCCCTTCTGGGCACTTGGTTCAAGCCTAGCACAGGGGCTCCTGTGAACTGGACAATAGCATGCCGCCATCACCCTGCCCCGGGTGATCCAAGTTTCCTCAGGAAACATCCTACCCCTGAGAGCATGGTAGTCCAAGCCTCAACATCCCAAGGCGCATTCCCATCCACTCCACTGGACAGGGAATCCAAGAGGCTGTAGGCATTTGGAAAGAAGATGTTTTCTTCTGCCAGCCTGGAATTGCGGTCGATGAACACCATATACCTTTTGGGCTGTTTCTTGCATACCTTATGGGAAACGGTTGCGCAAGTTCTGTCACAGGTCTTTCAGTGCCAAAGTCACTAAAAGTGCTGCCCAGCCTACTCTCGAGGAGATGTTTCACATCTACACCAATTACACTGAACACTTGGCAGACTAGGGTGTTTTCAGACTCTAGTATTTTGATTAAGTCCACTACAGCAGTCATTTCCTGTAAAAACTTAAGCATGCAGTAGACTGTACTTTTTTCACATCACTATCAATAGGTGACCAAAGATCATCATAGTTCTTGCCTTTGGCATCATCACTGAGCAAAAATCATGTAAACGGTTGCCACATGGATACTATGGTATTCACAGCCTCTAGGACTGAGAACCACCAGCTAATTGACACAGTTAGGATGACTCTTTCTTTGATGCCACACAAAGCACAAAATAAGAAATATTAGCATTTTAGTTCCCAGGCATAACGAAACAGTGTACCAGAATAGACTACAAAGTCAATAGCATTCTTCATTAACTCTGAAGATAGTAAAGAGGATTTCAGGTCATCATACAACTTTTTCATATACGTAGCTGAATTACTACAAATACAAACAATATCACTCCAATCTTTATTGAACTTGGTAGGAACTTTTTCCAGCAGCATTCCAAGTGACACAACATCTGGTATCATGTTTTCACCACTTCTCAGATACTTGGTGACAACATTATTTTCACATATACCTGTCACTACATCTTGCATTGAATGTTTAAAGCCTGGGGTGTTTGGCAATCCACCTACAATCAATACTGACTGGCTAGAACAGGGGGCTGATGTATCAAAGGATTTCACCCATTCTCTGTCTGTGGTAAATGTGATGGTACATATTGGGAAACATTCTTAGGAAACCCGCCATTTTACCTATCAGTGATATCAAATGTAGCCAAAATATCAAATATGATTTTGATATTTCCTGATTCTCTACAGTTTTTTTAAATAACTAAATAAAACCTAAACCATGCTTCAAAACACTTCGGGCCCGATGTAGGTAATTTTTTTTTACCGGTTCATAAATACCGACTCATATGGAATCGGTATTTATGAACCGGAAACCCAAATGTAGGTAAAAGTCCGGTAAAAATTACCGATTCGGTATCAATCGGTATTAAAAGCCGGTAATACCGAATCGGTATCTACCGAATCGGTAAATTCCGACTCGGTAACACCCATACAACCCTATGGCCTTCCAGTCCCATAGGAATGAATGGGAGACAACGAATCGGAATTTACCGAATCGGTAAATACCGAATCGGTAAATACCGAATCGGTAAATACCGAATTGGTAAATTCCGATCTCGAAATTTCGAATACATGTCATGTGAGCCTGTGCACCAATCAGGGACACCCACCACACCCCACATCCTGGCACCTGAGAGATCAGCCAATCAGGTGCAAGTACCACACCCCAGTACCTGGAGGTGGCCACGCCCATGCAGGTGCAGAGCAACAGAACTGCAGAGAGAGCTGGAAGGGAGACAGAGGAGCAGGCAGCAGTGAGATCAAGGGAAACAGCATGGAGTCCCAGGAGGCACCAAAGGATGGAGGTGACAGGAAGAGAAAGATGAAATTTAGCCCCACAGAGCTCCAGGTGCTGGTGGAGGAGGTTGTACAGCACTACAGCCAGCTGTTTGGGAAACAGTCTCTGCATGTTGCAGAGTCTGTAAAGCGGACCACCTGGCTGGCAATACAGAGCAAGGTCAATGCTCTAGGAGTGACCCACAGAGACATTGACGACATGAAGAAGAGGTGGTATGATCTGAGGATCACCACCAAGAAAAAACTAGCCACCCAGAGGAAGGAATCAGCAGCAACTGGTGGGGGGAAGAGCCGTGCCCCAAGCCTCACCGACCTGGAGCAGCTTGTTGAATCAACCATGGAGCATGAAAGCATACATGGGATTGGGGATGCTGATAGCTCAGCCAGAGCTGCAAGTAAGAAAGGTAAGATGCATGTACATGTACCCCACCCATTCCCAGGCCCCTTCCCCAATGTGGGTGAATCACTCACAATCCAGCACACAGGACTGTAGTCCCCAGCAATGCATCATGGTAGTTGTAGTCATAGGTACATACATCACAGCTGCCAACACCAAACCCTGCATGCCATGCCACACTCCCCATGCACAAACAGTCTAGGTAAATGCCAATGTGTGTTAGGAATCTGTGTTGGCAAAACAGGCAGCTGATCATTGTCCATGTCTGTTCACAGGAGAGTCATCTCGCAGAGCAGCGCTGGGAGGGGAGTGTAGTGCCACAACATCGGCAGCGCGGGAGAAGGCAAAAGACACTGCTGGACCTACCACTGTCCCTGAGGACACATCCACACCCCAGGCACCTACAGCAATGGAGGACGACACCAATGCTCAGCCACTCTCGCCCCTGCTGTTTGACACACAGCCACAGCCAGCACCAGCAGGAGCTACAACACCCAGCTCAGGGTCCCCTGTGCGCGTGAGGCCAAGGAGGCAGGATGTCCCACCTATACGCATACTGGAGAGCTCCGATGAGGAAGTGGTAGTGGCTCCCAGACCTACTACACCAACAATGTCTGGCCACGCTGGGCAACTTGGCTCTCAGGGATCTGGCTGTGCTGGTGACCGTGTCCATAGGGCACGAGAGCCGGATGAGGGGCAGGATGTGCAGGGTGTCTTCGCTGGGCTTGAAGCCACAATGGTGAAAGTCCAGCGTATGCAGGCCAGAGGCATCATGGCTGTGCACCGGCAGGTGCGCATCCTCAATACCAGGATGTCGGACATTGATCGTGGGATTGGTGCCATGGCAAGGGGAATGGAGGCCATGGGCAAAGGGATGGAGGCAATGGGCAAAGGGATGGAGTCCATGGCAGAGGGGGTGAGGGGCATGGAGGAGCGCATGGGCACCCTCTGTGACAAGCTGCAAAGTGACCAAGAGGAGAGGCGCAGGTATAGGCGCGAGGTCAGGCTGCTCAATCAGTCGATCAACCGCTTGGCAACCTCCACCACCCTGCAGTGTCGCCGCTCTGTGAATCTGCAGACTGACATTGTTCACTGCTGCAGTGACTTGTCCCGGGGGATGGGTAGGGTGACCTCAGCAATGGAGGCAATGCTGACCCAGATGACAGCCACAGGTGGCAACATGGTTGTTGGGGACACTGAGGAGACAACGAGCAGGAGTGGGTCCAGCACGCCTGTTCAGGACATACGTAGGAGCAGCAGACTCCATGCCGAAGACACCGGCACCACTTCACATGTAGACCCCCAGCCCCGTGCCTCACAAAACACCATGCGTAAGCGCAAGCAGTGACATAATTAATGCGCACATGACAGGTCAAAGTGAGGAATCTTTGGCAATACATTGTGCAAAGTGAATTTAATTTGATTATAGTTATTTTTTGGAAGGTGCAGTTGTGTACATTAAAGTGAGTGTTCAAATCACTGGACATGGCTGTGTGTCTTCGCTCAATTAGAAGTATCTGTTGGTAATTTCAGCACGTCGCAGTCGACCATCTGTTGCTGGGGCTGCTCCTGCTGCATTGTGATCTGCTTGTACTGTCCCATCATCAATGTCCTCATGATATGTGAGTTCTATCTCTGTGCCATCCTTGGTGGCAAGATTGTGCAGCATGGCGCAGGTCGCAATAATCTTGCAACAGATAATTGGCGTGTATTGCCGTGCACCTCCACTCTTATGGAGGCACCTGAATCTACTTTTCAGTAGGCCAAATGTTCTTTCCACAACGCTACGTGTTGTTCTGTGTGCCCGGTTATAACGCCTTTCACTCCTGTTGGATGGGTTCAGGTAGGGGGTGAGCACAAATGAACGCAGGGCATATGCACTGTCACCTGGGTGGGAAAGGATAATTAGATTATTCACATACTCAGGAGTGCTCCTTCAGCATGAACTGTCAGGGTGTCTCACACATACTTACCCAGCAGGTATCCATCACCAAAATCACCAGCAACAAGGCGTCTGTATATCCCACTGTTGGTGAAGATGTAGGAGTCGTGGGTACTCCCAGGATATTTGGCTACGATGTCCGTTATCATGTTGCTAGCGTTGCAGATCACCTGCACATTGATTGAATGTGTGGATTTCCGGTTCCTGTAAATGTGCTCAGTTGCTGCAGGTGGGCATAATGGGATGTGCGTCCCATCGATGCAGCCTATTATGTGCGGGAACTGTGCAAGCTGATAGAATTCGGTTTTTGTCCTTGCTAGTTCTGCAGGTGTCTCAGGGAACTCAATGTAGTGCTCCATCCTCTGCATCATGGCGTTTAGGAACTTTCTGAAGAAGCGTGACAGGCAGCTCTGGGACACTCCGCCTACAGTGGCTATCACGTGCTGGTAGCTCCCAGAGGCAAGGAGGTGTAGGCAGCACAGCACCTGTACATGCGGTTGGATGGCGTGTGCTCTTAGGGTTGGGTGTTCCAGATATGGGTGGAGGTCCCTGATCAAGTTCAGGATTGTTCTGGGGTGGAGTCGGTACCTTTGCAGGATCTCAGCTTCAGTGAGTTGGAAGAGGGTGATCCTCTGCCTATATACCTGCTCCTCCCTTAGCCAGACCCTCTCTCCTGCTGCCTGTATCCGTAGCCGCCTTGCAATAACGTAGAAGGCCGCCATTGTGGGTGTACTGTTGCATTTTGGGAGCTTCTTATATATCCTGTTCCTGGTTTCCACCTGCTCCCAATCCATGGTAATTACCGACTCTTAATTACCGAATTTCACAAAATTCGGTATTTCCTGACTTTGCTACATCTCAAATGGCCTTTTTTACCACTTCTTATTTACCGACTCGGTAAATATGAATTCGGTATTTACCGATTCAGTAACTTACCATTTCTTATTTACCGATTCGGAGATTATGTATTCGGTAAATTCCGATTCGTGTAATACCGATTCGGTATTTACCGAATCGGTACGTTTTTGGTGACATACATCTCGTTGCACTGATACCGGTCGGTAATGGCCGATTTTACCGAATTTCGGCCGTTACCGACCGGTATTTGGCTACCTACATCGGGCCCTTCATCTTTAGACCAAAGACCACAAAATTGAAAAAAGCAGAAGGAAGAAGAAAAAATATTTTAATGATATCCCTAAACAACAAAATTCAAGCAGCTTAATGTTAGCCCAGTTTTTCTTCCTGCTGCCTTGTATAAACGAGTTGCATTGCATTGGCCCCTTCAGGAAGAAATAAAAAGGACTCTTTTACTCATCTATTCCTTTCTTTGAATGGCACTTGGTTTGTGTTGGGAAGGTGTTTTTTTCAGTGTTTATATGTTTACACTGGTAATGGCTATTTTCCTTTTGGTGGGGTTTTATCAGTTATTATAGGTATAAACCTAAAAATGGACTACAATTCCATTAGTTGGGGATAGGCTGATCCCCATACATGGACCGCAGACTCCCTTTGATCATAGCAGCACATGAGGGCATGGCTTCTGCACATGCAGGAGTGTCTGAGATTGTCTCTATTCTACAGCAACGTTATTGGTGGCGTGGTTTATATAAACAAACCCGTAGTTATGTGATTTTTTGTGACATTTGTCAACAAATCAAACCTTCTACGGTTTTGCGTCCACCACAGACACAGCTATGTATACCGAATCAACCGTTTGCCTGTATATACCTTGATCACTGCGGTCCATTGACTTCTGATAGTTCATATAAATATATTTTTGTTGCAGTTGATTTGTGCACTAGATTCCTATGGGTTTGGCCACAACGCAGTGCTGACGCTCAAAATGTCATTAGAAAATTGTGTGTCTTTGTCGGGACGTTTGCCTGTGGCACCTTCCATTCAGACCAAGGTACAGCGTCCACCTCTAAGGCGTACAAGGACGTGATGAAGTCTTTGGGGTTGCTGGTGCAGTTTTCGTCTCCATACAGGCCTGAGGGCAATTCTATAGTGGAGCAAATGAACTGTGACTTAAAGCAATCTTTGACAGCTGGAGTCTTAGGTACTGACAGGAACTGGCTGACCCATTTTTATGGGGTTCAACGAGCACATAATAATCTCCCAAGAAGATCTGTGGGTGGGCGGACCCTGTACGAAATGCTCTTTGGCATTAAAATGTTTGTGCCTGACCTTGATGGTCTAGATGTTGTGGCTGAGGCTGCAACGTTTGACATAGCCAGGACCTACAACAGACCCAGGACAGCTACGCTACAGAATATATAACCTCTTCCAATGGCAAGGCAATGCTGATTCCAGTCACCGGCTGGCTTCCTAAAGTTGGAGATCTGGTACGAGAAAAGCTGGAGAACCAAAAAGAATATTGTCCCTCTTAACGTGCACCGGCCCCAGTTCTTGGATTGAAGGGTACTCATACAGTGATACTGCCACCTTTGCCTGGTCACAAAGAAAACAGATACATTTCGATTTTCCATGTCAAACTACACCATCTGGCCGATTCTGAATAGTGTGACTGCTAGTGTTTCATGTAACTCTATATCTTTGAATCCGATAACTCCTGCATCTTCGACTAACTACTGTGTAGTTGAGGGTGAAATGGAGACTACCGCTAGCCTTTTGCCTGCTGTGCCTTCATCCACTGTGCCTTCCACCATGGACGTTGAGTATACTTATCCTGCGGATGAGACCCATATTGAAGTACGGACAGTCCTTTACATCATGAACCTGACGCTGCACTGCTACCTATATGCTACAACCTGGCTAAGAGGAGAGTGTCATACGGCCGTTAGGGTCATTGTCGACATTGCTAAGTTAGCATAAGCACTGCTGCCATGATATCGCTGACGAAGCCAAGAGATATTCCTTTATATAATAAAACTTCTTTCCATGGGGAGGGTGGTTAGGCCTTATAGTCCTTTATCCACTGTCTGCATACGATGACATCCCCCTTCATAGTCTATGGACTTGCTACAATGCTAACTTTTTTAGGTTTATGCGTTTTTCTGCTGGTAGTGACTCTTATACTGCATTATAGAGCACTATAAGTTAAATAAACATTTTGAACTATAACAGTGACTCTGTCAATTCCTTATTGTGGACAAGTACGAGTGATTAAGCGAAAGGGTACGTCTTGCTACCGCGATTCCTGAGAGAGTTGAGAGTATTGTGTTCTGGGTCCTCTAATCATTTGTAGCTTCATGATTATGTAGGAGAATGAATGAGACACTATAGCTAGTCGGTTTTGCGATTTTGGGTACTGAGGCGGTAGGAAGGCTTAGCCCCTACACACCGGGGTCCTGTTTTCCTGCGCATAGTTCTGTGTATATGCAGAATTCCCGCAAAACTAACAGTTTCCTGGCAGAAAGAGCCTCCTTGCGTGGAGATTGAGCAGTGCCAGTTGATAGCTTTTGACCTTCCTCCAGAATTTTTAACAGTTATTCTGGAGGCCAGGCAGCCACCAAAACAGTATACGTCTGCTATTGGCAAAAATGTGTAAAATATTGTACCGAAAAGTCTATCGACCCTCTTTCTGTCTCTCTTTCTGCTATTCTTCTCTTTATTCTTACCCTTGCCCAGCAGGGCTCATCTCTGGGCACTCCCAAGGGTTATTTTTCTGCTCTGTCTGCTTTCCTGGGCTGCCTGACCAACCTTCTTTATTCAAGTCCCCTATTGTAATAGGTTCCTGAAAGGGCTTATACATATTTTGTTTTTCCGGAGTTTTATATAGCACGAACTTGATCCAAAGGTATCAGGTATCAAAATGCTTTACATGAGCACCTGTTGCATTACATAAGGACACATTAATTATTGTTAGGCACGGGTATATCAAGCAATGCCCAGAATCACAGGATGCTGAGCATCATTGCCAAGACTCGAAACCGGTTCCCCAGATATGAGGTCGACAGCCCTAGCTGTTAGGCCACATCCTCTCCCCTCTACATATGTTTCTCCCTATGCCCTTCACTATACTTCAGTGGGATCTGAACCTTGTTCTCACTTACCTCATGTGTGCTCCCTTTGAGCCGCTACATAATTGTCTCCTCCAGTTGCTCATCATCAAGACAGCATTTCTAGTGGCACTATCATCTGCCTATAGGGTGAGTGAGCTACAGGTTTTAAGTTTTATCATCCATGCCTCCCTATTGATTTTTTTTTTAATCTGTTTTTATTATTTTATAAAGCCATGCATACCAATCATATAACAATGAATATCATTGTATCTTACATCATAACATCAATATCTGTGTTCCCACAGGTTCTGGATAAATCAAGTCTTCTTTAAAGGCTGTTATTGTATAAAGCAATTCTCAGTAATCGTCCAATCGCACATACACTTCTTTCAATCGGAGCACAGTGTCTGTATTGTCACGTCTATCTTCCAACAATGCAAGTCAAAACACGAACAATAAGTCAACCCAATCAAACTCCCACTCCCTCCCTCTGCTACCGGTGTGCCCAATCTGTCAGTCTCAGAATTCAATATGAACATCAGACATGTTACATTTCGTTGCGGGATATTTTGGGGCCCATACCTGCCCATCACCACGCATTTCACGTTAGCACATACACTCACTACATAACCCGGCCCGGTCACCTTCCCCACTCCCGGTCCAATCAAGGGGAACCCTCTGGAGTCTCCCCAGCCAGGCCCACCTCCGAATCAGTGTCAGGTATCTGAAGTGCTATCACTAATGCTTCCCATGCTCTGGCTACCTCCAGCGCCTTCTCATTATCAGTACGTTTAGCCTGCTGCAATCTAACTACACTCTCACTTTTGGCCCATTTAAGTAACTCCGATTTCCACTTCCCTATCATTGGACCCCGTTGTGACTTCCATTTGGCCATAATCTCTCTCTTAGCCAGCAGTAACCCGGGGTCCAGAAATGTTCTCGTGATCTTCGTCTTAGGGGTGTGTGGGAACCAATGTAATATACAGGTGCCCATGTGAATGTCTAAATGGTGCTCTGTAATGCCACAGAGCAGTTCAACCACCTCCTTCCAATATGTTCCCAATTGTCCACAAGTCCACAGCATATGTGGTAACTCTGCCCCCTCCAGACAGCAGCGTGGGCACTGGGCGGTATCCTTCCGGAAGTATCGATTGATTCTGGCTGGGGTGAAATGAGCCCTATGCAATATAAAGTAGTGTATTAATTGAAACCGAGCGTTCCATGTGCTCTTCCAGGCCCTTCGGACCAATTGAGCCCATGTCGCTTCCGGTATTTCCTTCTCAAAATCCTCCTCCCACTTTCCTCGTAATTCCATCAGTGGGTGCAGGCTTTCCGTGCTCAAGCGCCTATAGAGACATGTAAGCGATACAAAAGGGGATGATGGACGGAGCGTTTGAGCAAATCAACAGCAAGTCAACTGATCTGGGTTTAATCCATCACTATTCTTTAGCTCACTCAGCCACCCCAGTTCAGACATGACCATATGCAAACCAGTCTGACCCTGTGCCTCATGGGAACAGTCCAGCCCGAACTTCCAAGCCATGTCATACTCATGTGACTCAGCTCATTTCATACGCCTAGACCACCCACTTCGCTAGCCCCAAGACTTTAACGCTGATGAGCCAGATCATTCCGGTCACCTTTGGGCAGGAAACCGATCGGATAAACACACTTACTCCGGCGTTTCTACTTCTCACAGCCATAGGACTTAAGGGACCCTATTTGACAGCGCGCCTCACTCAACACCTCGCACGACTTTCGATGCCTGAGCTCACCCCTCAACTCGCTGACCACCGTTTTCACCAGAGCAGACTGCCAATCTCCCCAGGACCCGGG
The DNA here is from genome assembly GCF_964261635.1 of Lissotriton helveticus. NCBI lineage: Eukaryota > Metazoa > Chordata > Amphibia > Caudata > Salamandridae > Lissotriton > Lissotriton helveticus. Next base: position 1,817,254,238 of record NC_136065.1, on the reverse strand, counting down.
CGCTAACCCCACACTTCGCTAGATGCCCTCCCCTACCCCCTTGTAAACACCGACCCACCCCGCGCATCCTTCCCCGATCCACCTTTCCCCTAGCACGCACCCGCTACCTCCTCACCAATTCTACCTCTTCTGCGATTCTTAAACCCCTGTCCTACTCTCCCCCTTACCTGCCCCGGAGGTCTCGCCTCCCCCTCACCCCAGCTAAGATGCCCCCGTCCACACAATTGGACACGCATCTTTGCCCCTCCTCCAACCACCTATCTCCCCAAGGGCAGAACACCTTCGCCATAACATTCCCTCCCAGCCTCTCCTTCAAAGCTAAAAAACGCTTCAAACAGAACATAATTAGGCTACACCCTGAAACGCTAGTTGTTGACACCTACCACTGTGCTACTAGAGGTCAGAGGAAAATGGACTTCATTTTCCACTCCAACAGACCTGACGTTTGGACAACGATCTTTTACTCATCCCTCTTCGTCTCCAAAACCACCTTCACAGAACATAATCGCAAACTAACTATCGCCCCCTTGACCCAACAGTCTCTGACTGGAGACATCTCCATCACCATCTATGAGAATGGCACCATTCTAATTCAGGCGAAAGACGAGAACCTAGAGTTCTTCGACTCTCTCTTCCCCACACTTAAGAGGGCCACTATCCATTACCCCCACAAACCCCCCCCCCACACATATTAGCTCATTACAAATTGCCAACCCTCAAATGTCCCCACCTCCCCAACGTCCCCTTTCTACTCGACCTAGTCACTCCGCCAATCAGACTACTCCTTCAGCCCTTGCTCCCCCTAGTACTCAACCCCCGTCCCCCATCCCCCACCCCCAACCGTCCACTACTCAGCCACCCTCCCAGCCCCAGAGGACCTCCAACTCCTCTCTCCCCACCCCCGGAAGCACCCCATGCTACCTATCCTCCGCCACTAGAGACCCACCCCAATTTCACCACCCCTCATTGCTCTCCCACTCTGTGAATCCGACGTCCTCTCCCGCCCCAGCTCACCCTCTCCTTACACCCCCGCCCTCCTCACATCACTCCCTTACTCCCAGTAATCAGCCCCCTACTCATCCCCAAAGGACCCCCACCCACCCTCTCCCCAGCTCCCAATACACCACTAGCCCTCAACCCCCCCCCTTGGGAGATCCTCCCCACCACAGAGATCCTCCCCTCCTCTCCCCCTCACCCGAGCTCTCACTTCGCCTCGACCTTATTGAGGCTCAGATCGCGACCCTGATCACTGGCCTGAAGGAAACCCTATATGCTCTAGGGAATCTCCAATTGCCCTTCCATACAGCCCCTCCTCCCCACATCCCTCCCCCCCCTAGGAATGACGTTCCCACTACCAACTGGGTCCATCCGCACCCAAGCTCCCTGCCTCATCGCATTAAAGTCCAGACGGAACCGCAAACAGTCAACCCCAGAAGAACTATAACCTCCCTCTCCCCTCAGGAAGTGAGCGCACCTGTCGCCTCGCCCGAACTCCCCCCGAACGAGTCAGCCCAGGATCCGCTCACAAAGACCTCCACTGTTTCTTTCATCCATACCCAGAGCCAAGCCTGACAAACGAAAAGCGAAAGAAGACCCCCCATCAACTGTATGCTTATTAACAGCCGGTCTGCAGTCAAACATGCTACGGAAATAGCAGAAGCCATCCTCTCTCATGACCTGGATGTAGCCTTCATCACGGAAACATGGCTAAACACCCTATCCCTCCCCATTCTGGACATGCTGGTGCCACCCGGCTTCTCAATTATCCGCAAAGACAGGCCCATACACAAAGGTGGAGGCATAGCAATTATCCACAAGAATGACCTCTCCATCTCCGAAGCTCTCTCCTGCCTATACAGTTCCTTTGAATGCCTGTCGGTCAACATCAAATCTCACTGTCAGAGCTCACGGCAATGCCATCTCCTCTACCATCCCCAAGGCAATTCCAAGGAAATTAAAGATCAGCTCTCAGACCTCATCACCCAGTCGGCACTTAACAGTGACAACAGTTTAATCTTAGGCGACCTCAATCTAAGATGGAATGATTCCAATAACCCACTGATCCAATCTCTCAACACCCTTCTACAAGACAATGATTTGATCCAACACTGCTCAGAGGAAACGCACTACAGAGGAGCGACCCTGGATGCCATCATTGCGAACAAAAATGCAATCTCGATTGATCACATCATCCCGGTGGACTGGTCAGATCACCACATCATTCTCTTTCACATCCTTCAGCCGGCCCTATCCCTCCCTCCCACCCAAGCCCCCCCTAAGTGGGTTAGGAACACTTCCAGAATCCCCCAAGACAAGCTAGAAGAAGGTCTCTCCACACTCCTCCCGAACACGACGGAGTCCCTCTCTACCTCGGAACTCACCTCGCTCTACCATTCGAATCTGGAATGCGCCCTGGATCAGCTGGCACCTCTAAAGCTAAAAAAATCCAGAAGCATCCCCTCTAGGTCGTGGTTCTCTACTGACATCAATGAGGAAAGAAGACATCTAAGAGCCATGGAAAGAACCTGGAGGACCAACCCCACCACCCTCCATCGAGACCAACTCAAGACAGCACGCAAAAACTATTATACCCACATCAAGAGCAAAAAGTCATCTTTCTTCTGCTCCGCACTAGACAATGCCAAAAACCGCCCTAAAGAACTCTTCAACATTATTAGGAACCAAACTTCCATCCCTAAGGCAGTCAACCTAGTAGCATCCAAGACCCAATGCGAAAACTTTGCAAGCTTTTTCAATGAAAAAATCGCCAAAATTGATCGCTCATTCAGCACGAGCCCTGCACCCAACCTCAACCCTCCACTAACCCCATCTATCCTCTGGGCATCCTTCCAGCCGATTAAGGAAGAAATGATAAGCAATCTTATCGCCGCCGCTAAACCCTCATCTCACTCCCTCGATCATCTTCCCGCGAGACTGACAAAGGAATTGAAAAGCACTCTAGCCCCTATCTGGGCCAAGATCATCAACAGCTCCTTGAACGAGGGTGTCATCCCTGACTGCCTTAAACTAGGTCAAGTCACACCACTTCTGAAAAAACCTGGCCTGGATCTCACGGACTTGAACAACTTTAGACCGGTCTCGAACCTTCCGTTCCTAGCCAAAATTCTTGAAAGATGCGTGCTTTCACAATTAACCCAACATCTTGAGGATTCTAATCTACTGGACCCAAATCAATCAGGGTTCAGGAAAGGCTGCAGTACTGAAACCGCAATCCTAAATGTCCTAGATGATCTGCACATGTCACTCGACTCCAACCAATGTAGCCTTCTCATCCTCCTCGACCTCTCGGCCGCGTTCGACACAGTGGATCATACCCTCCTACTCAACGCCCTCCGAGAGAGAGCGGGCATCGAAAAGACAGTCTTAAACTGGTTCTCCTCTTTTCTGAACAACCGCACTCAAAAAATAAAGATCAACAACTTCGAATCTGACCCCCTCCCCGTCAGCAGAGGAGTCCCTCAAGGGTCAGTACTCTCACCACAACTCTTTTCACATCTACATGGAACCCCTCACCTCACTTTTAAGGAACTCCAACATCCCCTTCCACCCCTACGCGGACGACACACAACTTTATTTGAAAACCACTTCGATCGCAGACATTCACAGACTTAATGCGACACTCGTGGAGGTCCAACAGTGGCTCGCAGCCAATCACCTCAAACTGAATGAAGAAAAAACAGAAGTTCTCCTAATTTCGAACAAAGATGAAAACCCACAAATAGTGGAATGGCTCAAAGCCTTAAATGCCCTCAACGTCTCTCTAACGCCAACAGACTCCGCTAAATCCCTAGGAATCACTCTCGATCCCAAACTGGACATGAACAAACACATCTCTAAAACAGCCAAAAGCGCGTTCCTGAACCTGAAACTCCTATACAAAATCAAACCCTTCCTCCCCCCCAAAGACCTGAAACAGGCCACGCAGGCACTTGTGCTCTCCAGAATTGACTATGGCATCGCAGTGCTAACTGGAACTGCCAAGGCGCACCTAGGACCTCTCACCTCCACCCTCAACGCAGCAGCAAGAATGGTCACAGGAACTAAGAAATTTGACCACATCTCTCCAGCGCTCAAAGAACTGAAATGGCTCCCGATTGACCAGCGAGCCAACTTCCGCACAGCTTGCCTCACACATAAAGCCCTGCATACAGGCAAACCGGAATACCTGGCCTCCAAACTCAAAAGGGCGGGTCAATCCAGGAACCTCAGAAGCTCCAACACACTACTACTCATCCCTCTGAAATCACAGAAACGCAAAACCTCGAATAAATCCTTTGCGGGAAATGCCCCCAGGATCTGGAACGCCATCCCCCCTCACATCAGAATGACCGTCTCATTCCCGCAATTCAAATCGCTACTCAAAGCCCTCTTCCTTGAACACTCTGGTGCCTAAGGAGGCCCCACGCCGGACGGTCAAAGTCCCTATGACTGTCGTACTGACTCTATTTCCTGCTTGTTGTTCTTGATTCCTGTCTTGCTTATTATCATTGACTGCATATCTGTATTTGCTGTGAAGCGCTCTGATACCCTCGGGTCCAGCCAGCGCTATACAAAACTTCAATAAATAAATAAATAAAATAAAAAAATGTCTTCCCTGGACCGGAAACAAGCATCCTGGGACCGGTTTCGGATTCATAATCCTCATTAGCCAGGCTATCTTGAATCCAGTGGCCAAGTGAGCAAGGGACTCACGTCTGAGCATACCCTGCCAACTTAGGGCGAACAACGCGATACAAAAGGGGTTGATGGACGGAGCGTTTGAGCAAATCAAACACTCACCCCCAGTCAACTGATCTGGGTTTAATCCATCACCATTCTTTAGCTCACTCAGCCACCCCAGTTCAGACATGACCATATGCAAATCAGTCTGACCCTGTGCCTCATGGGAACAGTCCAGCCCGAACTGCCAAGCCATGTCTTCCCTGGACCGGAACAAGCATCCTGGGACCGGTTTCGGATTCATAATCCTTATCAGCCAGGCTATCTTGAATCCAGTGGCCAAGTGTGCAAGGGACTCACGTCTGAGCATACCCTGCCAACTTAGGGCGAACAAAGCGATTCAGAAGGGGATGAAGGACAGAGCGTTTGAGCAAATCAAACACTAACCCCCAGTCAACTGATCTGGGTTTAATCCATCACCATTCTTTAGCTCACTCAGCCACCCCAGTTCAGACATGCCCATATGCAAATCAGTCTGACCCTTTGCCTCATGGGAACAGTCCAGCCCGAACTGCCAAGCCATGTCTTCCCTGGTCTGGAAACAAGCATCCTGGGACCGTTTTCGGATTCATAATCCTCATCAGCCATGCTATCTTGAATCCAGTGGCCAAGTGAGCAAGGGACTCACGTCTGAGCATACCCCGCCAACTTAGGAGGAACAAAGCGATACAAAAGGGGATGATGGACGGAGCGTTTGAGCAAATCAAACACTCACCCTCAGTCAACTGATCTGGGTTTAATCCATCACCATTCTTTAGCTCACTCAGCCACCCCAGTTCAGACATGACCATATGTAAATCAGTCTGACCCTGTGCCTCATGGGAACAGTCCAGCCCGAACTGCCAAGCCATGTCTTCCCTGGACCGGAAACAAGCATCCTGGGACCGGTTTCGAATTCATAATCCTCATCAGCCAGGCTATCTTGACTTAGGGCGAAACCCAGATCTTTTGACTGGGTGTGAGTGTTTGATTGATTCAGATGCTCCTTCCATCACCACTCCCTTTTGTACCGTAAAGAGACATGTAATCGCCTTAAATGTCCCAGCAGCCATCACCACGTACTGACACGTCATAGAAGTTTGGGGATCTGAGAGCCCTTCCTTCCAGTGGCATTGTATGGCCACAACCAGGGCGGCATGCCCCAAATAGTCCCCTCGCGGCAAATCATACCTTTCATGTAGCGTCTGAAACGGTAGTAACACCCCATCTTCATACAAATCCCCCATGACCTGGAGCCCCATCGTTACCCAGTCTGCTAGCGCCGACCATGCCCCCCGTGTGGGAGGGCAGTGCACATTCCCTGGGGAATCTCTGGCGCATATGGGCGGCGAACGTTGACTCTGCGATGGCTCAGAGTCCAACATTGTCGTAGTGTCCGCTCTTCAACAGTGAGCGACCCAAGGTGCAAGGGTTGTTGTAACACTATAAATGAAAGTACATGCCGTATGATCCACTGACCCTCTTGGTCCTCTGGACCCCAAAATTCTCAAGCCACTGCTTGTGTCAGCCACTGCAGCTGCACCGCCAGGTAATAACGGTCGAAATCCGGTACCGCCAGTCCCCCATCCGCTCAAGGTCTCATCATGGTAGATAATGCCACCTGTTTCCTGCCATTTCCCCACAAGAAGCCGCTAACCTTTGACCTAAGCTGCCTAAAGACCGCCCCCGGTATCCAAATCGGCAATGTCCGAAAGTAATACAGCAGGCGGGAGAGCGTCACCATCTTCAGGAGTGCCACCCTCCCGGCTACCGAGAGCGGCAGAGCACTCCATAAAGTCAGGCTCCCCCGCAGCCCAAGCATGGCCCTCCTCATGTTCCCTTCCAGCAGATCCGCCGGGGTATGATAAATCTTGGTCCCAAGATAGGGCAGACATGTCGATTTCCATCGAATTCCCGCTACTCGATCAGGGCCACCCGCCATTGGAACCACCGGGAAGAGCCAAGTCTTTTCCCAATGAACCCCCAGTCCTGACATTTCTCCAAACACCCGCAGTATTTGTGTCGCTCCTTCCCGTGACGCCCCCATATCGGCCCAAAAAAGTAGTAGATCATCCGCATACAGGGATATATCTTGTTCTGTAGTTCGTAGGGTCAGGCCCTGATAGTGGTGGCCCAGCCTAGCCTGTACTGCCACCAGTTCAATAGCCAACGCAAACAATTGAGGCGACAGCGGGCAGCTCTGTCGCGTTCCTCGACCTACCGCACAGGGGGAGGATACTGTCAATCCCGTCCGCACCCTAGCTGTTGTGTCCCCGATAAAATAGTCCCGTCCACCCCACAAAGGCCTCCCCAAGGCCAAATGCGCGCATAGCGCGGTACAGATACGGCCAGTCCAGGCTATCAAAGGCCTTTTCCACATCCACTGAGAGTACTGCTGCACTGGGAGTATCACCATGATCTTCATCCAATATGCGGAGGAAGCACAATATAGTAACAGCTGTGTTTCGGGTTGGTATAAAACCCGCCTGATCCCTATGAACCGAGTGTACCATATGGGGCAAGAGCCGAGTTGCCAGAATTCAGCTTAATATCTTATAGTCGGACATCAGCCTGGACAACAGGCGGTACACCGACCTATGCCTTGCGTCCCTACCCAGTTTCGGAAGTGAGACAACGACAGCTTCCCTCATAGAAGCTGGGAGCCTCCCTACCATCCGGGCCTCTTTATAAATCCCCACCAATTTTGGAGCTAGTATCTCAATATAGGTTAAGTAAGATTCAATTGGGAGGCCATCCAAACCCGGTGTCTTATTACGCGCCATGTGCTTAATGGCACTCCGTACTTCTCCCAGCGTGATGTCCTGCCCTAGTAGCTCCGCTTGTTCCTTCTCTAACCGGGGGAGTTGTATACCTGCCAAAAAATCCTCCAGTGCGTCCTCGGGGCCTGCTGCGCGACTCCTATATAACCCATCATAATATTCTAGGAACAGGTAGTTAATCCCTCTTTGGGTATAGACGGGAAGTCCTAGAGGAGAGTTCAGCACCAGTATAGGTGTGCCCCGGGGTATCGGGTAAGCTAGCCAAGCCAGCAGCGTACCCGCTTTGGCACGTTCTGCGTGTGCCTGTGCCAGATAAGCCCTATAATCATGGCAACGCAGCTTCTCCATTTGACTCGCCACCTCCTCCCTTGCCCCCACCAATACATCCTGCACTTCTGGGCGCTCCGGTCGTTCTTTCTCCACCCCTCGCAATCGGGCTTCTGCCGATTCCACCTCCCGGAGCAACGTCTTCCTCACACCCGCCTGTTTAGCAATACATACTCCCCTCACCACCACCTTAAAAGCATCCCATTCTATCGCTAATCCAGACGCTGTTCCCTCGTTCTCAGCAAAATATTGCTCAATTGCAATACCCTCACGAAAGACAGCATCTTCTAGTGTCTCCGTTCTTAGGCGCCACATCAGGATTGCAGGCCTCTCCTGAACCCACCTAATTGTTAGTAGTGGGTTGTGATCTGATATTGTTCTAGCCAAGTACTCACTGTTGAGCACCTCTGCATGCACATCAGGTGTGCACAATATAGCATCCAAGGGCACATGCAGGTCATGCAGTGCCGAGAAGAAGGAATAGTCACGATCCTCAATATGTTGCATTCGCCAGGTATCTACCAATCCCCATCTATCCTGCCATTCTCTTCTTGCCTTAGATAGTCTATGTACCGGGGCCTCCGGCAAGGGAGGGGCGACCTATCTATATCCACATCAACTATGGAGTTGAAGTCCCCTCCCAATATCACAGGGCCGGTCAAATAAGGTGCCAGCTTCCCTGACAGGAGGGTAAAAAAAGGCCATTGGGTTCACATTAGGGGCATATATATACTACATAGTGTTACATCCAAACCATTCAGTCGCCCCCCACACCACCACAAACTGTCCTTCAGGGTCAGCAAACTGGCGAGTCATCTGGAAAGGCACCCCCGCCGAACCCATATCAAGGCACCCATAGCAAACGCTGAGTACGTTGTACAATAGACCTGCCCCCGCCACCTTCACTATAATGCGCTTCCCTCTGCTCTATCAATGTGGGTCTCCTGCAGGAAGGCTATATGCACCACCCTTCGTAGCAGATAGGCATGCACCTTGTGGCGCTTCCGCATAGTGTGCATCCCTCTCACATTCCACGTCAGACACTTAACATCAAGTAGGGTCCCCATGACGGTCCTCCACTTCCTGGTACCTCTGCATCCGCACTATGGACACACCGGCAGCCCCTATAACCCCAAAACACTCACGCAACCTTCCCCAACTACCCCTCCCCAGAACAGGTCCTAACCAAACAGCACCCATCCAAATACTCCACTAAACTACTTCCTCTGTAGCTACCGGGGAACTCTAACTACAATAACAGGGGGGTTGCCCAGGGGCCAGTTGCTGCTGAATCAAAATGACACCATCGCCTCACACCATACCCCATTCCCTGTTACACCACTGCTCCTGCTGCGGTACTCTGAATTGGTGGGGGGCCCTCACCTCAAGGTCCTCCCCTGCTCCCCCCCAATTCACACTCCCCCCGCCATCACCCTCCATTCCACATATTCAAGTAAATCAAAGAGGAATGTCAATACACCATAGCACCGGTCAATCCTGGGGAATGGCTTACTGTGCTACGCATCAACCAATTCGTCCGCAGTTCCTGGCGTGACATGGGGCAGAGTGACACTCGCCGAGTCCAACTCCCCCGATGCCGTCCCAGCTGACCCCTTCTCAGACACAGTCGCTCCCCTCGAGTCTGGATCTTGCTCTTGAGACATCTCCATCACTGCCTTGAGCGCAGCTGATCTTTCTTCCTCTGGGACGTCGTTGGTCTCTGCGAACGAAGCCGTTGTCTTTCCGAACACCGTGGGCGACGGGGGCGCGGCATCCCCTCGGCAGCCCCTCAACTTCGGCCAGCCTCTCCCCACCCCACCTTGTAGGACTCCAGCCAATCCCATGCGTCCTCAGGGGTGCTGAAGAAAAAGGTTTTACCGTCCATGGCCACTCTTAATCGTGCCGGGAACATCAGGGAGTATTGCAAACCTCCCGCGTGAAGTGCCTTCTTGACCTCCAAGAAGGAGGACCGCTGTCAAAGGTATAGTCGGGAAACAGCTTCACATTACTGTTATCCACCATTAATGGACCTACAGTACGCGCCCTGTTCAACAGCAGATCTCGATCTTTGTAATGGAGCAAGCATGCAACCACAGGTCTGGGCAGCCTTCCAGGATTCAGCGGGCGCGCCTGTACCCTACGTCCCCTCTCCAGGGTTAAGAAAGGGGGCAGTTTGTCTGGGGCTACTTCAGATTTCAATCAGGCCTCCAAATATGTCGCCATAGTGGTCCCTTCAACTCCCTTAGGCAGGCCAAGGGATGTTGTTCCTCCTGTTCCTTCCTTCAGCCTCCTCAGCTCTCTTTTCCAGAGTTTGCAAACAACGTTGCACGTCCACCATCTGTGCTTCAAGTGCCTTGTTTGCTGGGGTCACTATATCCAGCGTGGTCTCGGTTTACTTCACTCTGTCCGCCAATTTTGTATGATCCGCATGAAGAAGGCCCAGCACCACTGACACCTGCACTATGTCCTGCTGAAGGGCACTTCTAGTATTCGCAATGGCCTTGAGTATCATTTCTACTTGCCTCTGCGCCATCCCCTCAGAACGTGATTCCGACACCTCCGTCTTCCAAGCGTCTGTCACCTCCTCTTCTTGCTCTGGGGGCACACCCCCTCCTTGCCCCGTGGCTTCCCCATGATCGCCTGGTCTCCAGGCAAGGTGGACACTGTGTGTCGCTACCAGCTCTCCAGCAATTTCCAGCTCCCGCCAGAGATAGCGCCCAAGGTTCCTCACTGCATGGCGCCTGCCCCCCACCTCTCAGTGGGGTGCTGACATCCCATGATCCCCAGTGCTCTCAATCCTTCCACCAGCTTCGACTCCCTCCAGCACTGTGCCTAGCCAGTCACCTGGTCTTACTGGTGTGCCCTCTTCCAGGTGCACCCCTCAAACTTGCAGGTAGCCGCAGTGGGTGCAGCCATCCATGTTGTATACGCCATTCTCCTGGCGCAGAGTGCCCAACACTTCCGCCACCTCACCTGGCAGTATGCAGCAGTCTCGGACCCCCAATATTCGCGCCTTGGCCAGAGCCCGCAGCTAATAGTCCCCGTTCCTTGCCCAGGCACCGCCCTGGGAGTGGGTCCCCACGGACCGGCAGTCAGTTTCCCTCTAAGCCTCCAATGCCAGAAGTCGCTCCCACCTTGCTACCACCGGCATGCAGATCCAGTGCTAGCTTCTGATAACCCTCCTCCTGCCTCAGAATGTCCACTCCTGCCGCTTCGCCACCTTCTCCTGCCGCTTCAGCAGATCTGGACAGTTCCTCTAGTCCTGATTCACTTATGGACTGCTCTGCCTCCCCTGTAATCCAATTACTAGCACAGACAAGGGCCCAACCAGCGGGCACCCGATCTAAAGCGCCGCGCCTCCAATGCACCAAATGGGGGCCGCGCAGGGACCACAAACAGCCGTGTCCCACTCCGCTCGCAGTCTCAGGCGGCGGAAGTCTTTTTCGGCGAGCCTCCAGTCAGTCCCCGTAGCGCACCGGGGCCCCTGCAGTGATTTCCTCTCTTGTGCAAATTCCCTCCCAGGCACTCCACTCGGCACGGGGAGGCGAGGGTCAGAGAGGGGGGGAGGAGGGAAAGGCTCCGCTGTACTCCATGTCCGCCGCCCGGCACCACCTCTGAGGTACCAATCCCGTACCTCATCAGAAGTCCACACTGCTCAGCAGGTGGCAGCGGCGGCCCAAACACCCGCTCCGCCACCACACCGAGCCTCCGCCTTTCTTCCTGCAGCTACGGCGGCATTTTGCGTGACCAGGGTCCCGCCGCAGATTTGGTCCCTGTTCTCGGCAGCGAAGTCGCTCCCGCTAGCCCGTGACACCAGAATCCCCTGGAGTGTGTGCCACGCCGGCAGTTTATTTTTTGTCTGATAACAGCGGCCCCCAGACAGGATAAACGAAGGAGTTGGCGCGGAGATCAGCTCACGCTGCCAACCACATCAGCCCCGTAGCCACGCCCCCAAGCCTCCCTATCTTATGATACTTCCGGATAAGGTGGTGCTTCACATTCGGGCCTCTATCCTACCTAAACTGGTGACCCCCAATAAAGTTGGTTCAGTCGGTCACATTGCCCATCATTAATGCTCCTTCACATCCCTCTAAGGAAGAGGAGCGTGTCCATCCTCTGGACCTAAAAAGAGCATTGTCGTTCTACCATGACTGTACAAAAGTGTTTTGGGTGGACGACCAACTCTTTGTGGGCTATAGGGGGGCTAAAAAAGGTTGAGTAGTAAAGAAATTGTCCACTTCATGCTGGGTCGTTCTCTGTATAGAGAGTTGCCATGCCCTGGCTAAAAAGCAGCCTCCTGAGGTCTTAAGGGCACATTCCACCAGAGGGAAGGCTGTGACCATGGCGTTAAGTCATGGAGTGCCAGTCCTGGACATCTCTCAGTCAGCAACTTGGGCTTCCTTGCACATGTTTGCTAAACACTACTGCTTGGATAGTCAGGTCCGCAGGGATGGGCATTTCAGATGTTCAGTCCTGCAGGACTTTTTGGTCTCGAAATATGTCCACAGCCCACTGCCAGAATGGTATGGCTTACGTATCTATTCAAAGGTATGGAATCTGTTACTTCGGTAACGCATTATCTGGTAGAGACAAAATCTAGCTGCAGAATCTTTACAGACTCACCCATGCCTCCCCGCTCTGCGGACATTTTTATAAGGATAGGGCTGCTCCCTTTTCAGGGCCCTAGTATGGACACACACTAGTCAGTTCACTTCATGTCTCTGCGCTTCTGGGCCTAGATGTAGGTAAATGTGAATTACCGATTCATAAATACCGAATTTTACCGATTCGGTATTCATGAATCGGTAATTCAAATGTAGGTAGAAATTCGGTAACAAATACCGAATCGGTATGATGCGGTATTTACCGATTCTGTAATTACAGAATCGGTATTTGCCATTGATTCCTATGGGCCTTGAAGCTCATAGGATTCAATGGCAGTTACCGATTCGGTAATTACGAATCGGTAAAAATACCGAATTTACAAGGGGGACAGGGTGTTACTTTGACACCCTGTTGCACCCCTGTAACTGGCTTGTGCGCCATGTGGCCCTAAGGGCATGTCTGTGTGCCACATGGCACAGGTGTACATGCACAGATGTGCATGTACACAAGAATGTGTTATTTACCATGCAATTGTATTACATGCTAAATAACGAATTCTAAAGGCCCTGTAGCACTGTTAGAAGTGCTACCTACATAGGAAAATACAGAATCAGTAATTTTACCGATCGGTAATTTTACCGATTTGGTAAAATTACTGATTCGGTAAAATTACCGAATCTGCATGTTTTCAGTGCCCCTACATACCAATGTCAAAATACCGGTCGGATACGGCCGAAAATCGGTATTTACGGCCGATTCCGACCGGTATTTTAACACCTACATCTGGCCCTGAGTGTGGAAAGTCGAGAAAAGTAACTGGTATCAGCGAACCTGGGTGGCGCTTATATAGATGACCGCAATGTCACATCTGGCACCAACAACGCCACACAAAACCGAACTGAGCAACCCAATAGCGTGCAGGGGTACTACTCATGAAAAAGTTTATGGATCTAGTTTGACGCCTGGGAAATTTGAAGATAAGGAACCTGCAGCTAGATATTGTCTCTACTGGATAATGTGCTACAGAAGGTAAGCAACTTGTTCTTTAGAATCAATAATTTTTATTGAGCAGCATAATATCCAGTAACACCGCTTGGCTGCCTACATCCATCGGCCAGCAGAGCACAGTCCAGCAATATTTGAACACAGCCTTAGGGCCTACACCCCGGGGGGTGACCCGGCGAGGACATATGAAAAGCCAAGAGGAACAGCCATGCGTTTTAGTATTCACTGCAATTTATAGAGAAAAACAAAACAGTGAAACAAAAACATAAACCCCTCCCGCCACCCCTTCCCTCTCCCATCACCACCCCCACCACCCTCCCGCCTCCCTCCTCCGCATCAGCCCTACAAATGCCCTAATGCACGCAAAATCCTTCCCTACTCACAGCACGCTCCAGACCATGCTATCCTATTTGACTGTACCCTGGGGGACCAGTGGGATAAGGTGTAAGATTTGCAAATACTTGGGACATGTGACCTTGCGCAAATAACGAGATAGAAGGTGTAGAAATGGTTCCCACAGCTCCGCATACGTCTCACCCTTGCAATCCACACACAGCGAAAGCCTCTCCATAGCCAGTAAATGCCACAGCCGTCGGATCCAATCCCTCGGGTCAGGGGAAGCAGGGGATCACCATTGCGTGAGTAGAACCAGGCGCGCTGCGAGCAAAGCTAAAGCTATCTGCCTGCCCGTATAGAACGCATGGGGAACGCTTTGGAGTGCGGGAGCCCTAGCAACACGTGTTCCGGAGCCCTGGGGAATGTGATGTGGAAGGCCACATCTATATCATCAAGGACCGCCTTCCAGTACCGCTCTAGTTTCGGGCAGTGCCAGAGCAAATACGTCAAAGTGCCCGGCGCACCACAGCCCCGCCAGCAAAGACCTGAGCACTTAGGATCCCACGAGTGAATCCTCGCCGGGGTATGGTACCAGTATGACACTATTTTGTAGGCCGACTCAGCACCTGCAACATTGGCCGCAGAATGTTGCGCGCGATAATACACTTTTCCCCATTCTTTACGGGACAGCGGGCGGCCCAGCTCCGTCTCCCACCGAACTTGCACTTTTGTACGCGGTGCCTTAGGGCGCGTGACAATCAGAGCATATAGCTCAGATATAAGTTTGCGATCATCTTTTTTATATACCACCCAACGTTCCAGGGCCGTCATGGGGCGGGACATGTCAGCTATGTTGGGAGGTTGCGTAACCCAATGTGCTACCTGCTAGTAGGGGAAGGCATCAGATTCTGAGAGGGCAAAATGGTCCCAGCGCAATGAAGAAAACAAGATCAAACCATCTAGGTCAAAGAGATGACCCACCCTCTTGCAGCCCACCTCCCTCCAGCACTGGAAGGCTGGCGAAGAGCAGCCCGGGGGGAAGTCCGGGTTATCGACAATGGGCGTCATAGGCGACGGAAAGGTGGTCCAGCCCTTTGTAGAAATTTCACTCACCCGATTGTCTGGGAGACTGAAGGAACACCGGAGTGCCTTAAGGATTGCCCCTCCATCCCAACTACTTGCGCTGAGGTAATCGGCCCACCTGGCCCGGATCACCTCCCCAGACCGCCCCCACTGCAGCTGAGTAGGTGCTGCTTGGGGCCCGCCATCTTAGGTGAGGAGAAAGCGACGGGCTAGCAGACTAATGCTAGGCCCCTCCCGCACTCGCCAGGATAAATACCCCTGGATGCCACTCCCCCGCTGATTGCTAGTGTGTGCGGTGTGGTATTTTCAAGCGTACTGAGGCGGAAGCCGGGACCTAGCGTGAATAATTGTTATTCTTTATAAAACTGTTATCTGTGTTTTAACTTGCACTTATTGTGTTTTGACCTGCACGTATTCAATTTTAACTTGCCCGAATGTGCACTTTGTAGAAATTTCACTCACCCAATTGTCTGGGAGACTGAAGGAACACCGGAGTGCCTTAAGGGTTGCCCCTCCATCCCAACTACTTGCGCTGAGGTAATCGGCCCACCTGGCCCGGATCACCTCCCCAGACCACCCCCAGACCGCCCCCACTGCAGCCGAGTAGGTGCTGCTTGGGGCCCGCCATCTTAGGTGAGGAGAAAGCGACGGGCTAGCAGACTAGTGCTAGGCCCCTCCCGCATTCCCGCCCTCGCCAGGATAAATACCCCTGGATGCCACTTCCTCGCTGATTGCTAGTGTGTGCGGTGTGGTATTTTCGAGCGTCCTAAGGCGGAAGCCGGGACCTAGCGTGAATAATTGTTATTCTTTATAAAACTGCTATCTGTGTTTTAACTTGCAATTATTGTGTTTTGACCTGCACGTATTCAATTTTAACTTGCCCGAATGTGCACTTTGTAGAAATTTCACTCACCCGATTGTCTGGGAGACTGAAGGAACACCGGAGTGCCTTAAGGGTTGCCCCTCCATCCCAACTACTTGCGCTGAGGTAATCGGCCCACCTGGCCCGGATCACCTCCCCAGAGCGCCCCCAGACCGCCCCCACTGCAGCCGAGTAGGTGCTGCTTGGGGTCCGCCATCTTAGATGAGGAGAAAGCGACGGGCTAGCAGACTAGTGCTAGGCCCCTCCCGCACTCCCGCCCTCGCCAGGATAAAATGGTACCCTCTCGTAGGAGGCGCAGCGGACGGGCGCAGCGGGAGCGCCGGCGGGGCGCCGGACGGTCGCAGACGGTCGACAGTCAGGGACCAGGGGCCACAACCCCTGCACAACTGACTAGCCACACACTGAGCATAGCAAGGAGTGCCATTACATACTCAAGTTGCGAGCTTAGGAAACTTAACACCTTAGGAGCTATACACCCCGCGTCATGTGTACAACTAGAGCCCTTGAACACCATGGGGCCAGTCTGCTGTCAAAACTGTAAATGGGAGAGTGATCCCTGGTACTGCCTTGCTAACATAAGCACCAGAGACCTCGCACTGAGTTGCATTTACCTCAATGCAAGATCCCTCCCAAAACATTCAACCGAAATTTGGGATATCCTGAGCACAGAAAAACCTGATCTGGCCTTTATTACTGAGACCTGGCTTGATAACCACAATACCCCGGATATTGCAACGGCCCTCCCAGCAGACTACAAAATTCTTAATCTGAATAGGGGGACAAAAAGGGGAGGTGGAGTAGCACTGCTGTTCAAAGACTCCCTCACATGCAGACAAGAGCCTATCACACAATCCAACAGCCATGAAGCAATGGCATTTTCAGTATCCATAAACACCTATATTCTATTCGGAGGTGTGATAATCTACAATCCGCCAGGCTGCATGTCGGATTTTAGTACCCAACTTCTTGCGCAAATAATGCCGGTCTGTCTTAATAATAAGAATATCTTGTTATTAGGGGACTTTAATATTCACTATGATATTAGTAACAACCCCCTAACTAAACATCTAAAAGAGAATATGGAAATTTTACAACTATCCCAGAGAATCGAACAACCAACACACACGGCAGGACACATATTGGATCTGATGTTCTCCAATATAAGTTCCATCCTCATTAAAGGGATAAATCCATTGACACGGACAGATCACTCCATGATTGAGTTTGAAATTAATCTACCTGTCAAAAAAACCAGACCTCTAGCTACAGCAGCGGCAAAAACCAGGAGCTGGAAAAACTTCACAGTAGAAGCTTTTCAACAACACTTTAATCATTCTAATACTACTAAATCCAATATCAACGACAAAATAGACCATCTCCAGAACCACATTAGAAACGCACTGGAACATTGTTCAGTGCTACGTTCCAACAACAAACCCAGACGTACCATGACAGAAAAGTGGTATGGGCCAGAACTAAAGCTACTAAAAAGGAAATGTACATCACTTGAACATAAATGGAGACTTACAAAAACCCAAGACGCTAGATTATCATACAGGAAATAACTTATATTCTATAATAAAGCCATTAGAAAAGCAAAAAAGGAATATTTCTGTCGCAGGATTACAAAAAATAAAAATTCGCCCAAAGAACTATTTAAAATAGTCAAAGAACTATGCAGTCCCACAAACCTTTCATCGAATCTAACTCCCTCACAAGCAGGCTGTGACAAAATTAATGACTTTTTCTGTGAGAAAATAGAGAAAATTTACACCTCATTCTCCAATGATAAACCGGAATGCTTAGAGTCTCCCGAGTTATCCGCCCCCTTAGTCAGCTTCACCAGCTTTGGCCCGTTCTCAGAAGAAGAATTGGGTAAAGTCATGCTTGAAATAAAATCAGGTTCCCCGTTGGACCCATGTCCACATCATATTTTTTCTCAACTAGTTCCAATAATATGCCCAGCAGTAACACAAGCATTGAACCATTCGCTAGAATCTGCTGAATTCCCAACTAATTGGAAGAATGCCACAGTTACTCCATTATTATAAAAAGCAGGCTCAGAGATCAACAATCCCGCCAACTACCGACCCATATCCCAACTGCCCTATCTATCTAAAGTTCTGGAAAAATTGGTTAACAGACAATTATCCGCTTTTCTGGAAAATAACAACTTATTAGATATTTCCCAAACAGGTTTTAGGGGCAATAACAGCATGGAGACAACACTCTTGTCCGTGCTGGACAACATCAGAATGCAGGTAGACCGGGGGAAAACAGTCGCCTTGATATTATTAGATCTCTCGGCGGCATTTGATACCGTACCACACAACCTGCTATTAAGAACTCTTGCAGCAAAAGGTATCCGGGTCAGAGCTCTGGGGTGGTTGCAATAATTTCTTTCGGATAGAACGCAATCAGTGCGTATGGGTAACTTTTCATCCCCTTGTCGGAACATCAAATATGGGGTCCCACAGGGGGCCTCGTTGAGCCCAACGTTATTCAACGTGTTTGGGTCCTCCATGGCAGCGAAAGTGGGGTGTCGAAATCTGTTCTTACGCAGATGACACCCAACTAACTGTAATCCTAGATGAGGATGACGACCCCAAGAACAGGCTACTAAATTGCCTCTCTGAATTGTCTGACTGGATGCACAGCCATTGTCTAAAACTGAACGCAGACAAGTCAGAGATATTGCTTTTTGGGGGACATACTCAGCTGTGGAATAACAGCTGGTGGCCAGCATCCCTGGGCACCGCCCCTAGCCCGACACTGACAGCAAGGAACCTGGGAGTGACGATTGATAACATTCTGTCCATGAAGTCTCATGTGTCATCAATCTGCGGCAAGGGTTTTGCTCTGTTAAAAATGCTCAGAAGAGTCTTCCCCTGGATTCCCTTTGAGTGTAGAAGGATCCTGGTTCAGTCATTATTGTTGAGCCGGCTGGACTATGGAAACTCCCTTTTTGTAGGCATGGCAGACTATCTCTTCACCAAACTACAAATTGTGCAAAACGCAGCGGCTAAGGCAATTTGTAAGAAAAAAAAACCCGACTCAGCCAAGAGTTGCCTAAGAGAACTCCATTGGTTGCCAATGAGGCAGAGAGCAACCTTCAAAATGCTGTGTATAACACACAGAGCACTGCATAAAACAGGCCCACTTATCCTAAGAAATAGGATTAAGTTTTATCCACCAACTAGAAACCTTTGCTCTCAATTCACAGCAAGAGCAAGAACTACTCGAGTGAAGAGAGCCAGGATGGGAGAACGAGCCTTCTCCCATATAGCCGCAACCAAATGGAATGAGTTGCCTGTGGATCTTAGACTTACGGATTGCCATCTATCATTAAGAAAACAACTGAAAACCCTTTTTTTCCCCAAACCAGATTAAACTTGTAGGATACAGGCCTACCCACCGTTCATCATAGCCATTGCAGCGCCGTGATATCCTATGTAGGATGATTGTTAGCGCTATATCAAAGTCAAAGTCAAAGTCAAAAAGGCTTTATTTCGATAAAACATTATCATAAAAGCAGGGCAAAAAATCACAATGCAACAATTAAAACAATTAAAAACAATTTAAAATTTAAAAGGTAAAAGGAAGCATGAGCATTCGATAAGAAAATGAGCTCGTTAGTGGTTTATCAAAACAATACAATAGGTAATCACTATGCTAGAAAGTTTAAACAAACAGTAATGACAATTTTTAGACCATTTTGGTGTTTTGATTTTCCCAATTTACAGATAGTGGATATAAAAATTCGATCAGTCAGTAGGTTAAAAATAGAATTAAACAGATAATTTTAGCCTTTTAGCTCGAATGGACCAAGCCCATGATAAACATTTGGCTATAGCACAAACATAGGATGCACGGCTATCAGACATTAGTATCCTGATTGCGGCCGCGTGACTCCTGGTGCCCAGCTGCCGGCATAAGTTTTTAAGCCAGATCCTCCTGGGTCTCGTGTATTCGCTGCACTCGAACATAAGATGTGCCAGTGACTCAGGTTTGGCTAGGCATGCGGGGCAAAGCTCTGTAATTTGTGCACGAGATTTCCAGCGTGAAGTAAAAGAATAAAGGGGGAGAGTGCCTGTTCTGAATTTAAAATACAAAGCCCTATCGAAGG
Source organism: Lissotriton helveticus (assembly GCF_964261635.1). Taxonomy (NCBI): domain Eukaryota; kingdom Metazoa; phylum Chordata; class Amphibia; order Caudata; family Salamandridae; genus Lissotriton; species Lissotriton helveticus. The sequence goes on along the minus strand of NC_136065.1, from coordinate 1,817,234,374 downwards.
GTTTTACAATGATGTCAAGGTACACTTCCCGCTTAGGTTGATCTTTAAACTTCAGGAAGTCCTCCGTGAGTCTGCCCATAGTAGATCTGGTATTCCTCTGAAATAGGACCCAGTCCCAATAGAGTTTCTTAAGAGCTAGCTTCGGGGGTGAAGTTCTATTTGCCCATGCTTCGTTCAAACCCAGATTTGCTAGCAGCTGCTTCATGTCTCTAAGCCATTTTATTTTGTGCCACCCTGGTAGTGCCATGATTTCTGCTAGGCCTTGCGCATATCTACTGAGTTCCTCCACACGCCACAGGCGTGCCCAAAGCAGCAGTGGACGAAATTTAGCAAGGTCATCAATTGGGCGACAACCTAGATCCAACATTAAAGGAACTGTGGGGGTGCCTTGCGGGAGGGACATGATCGCTCTACAAAATTTCCTCTCTGATGTAGGCAAGGCGTCGGTAACAGATGACCCCCGAAGTTCAGCCCCATAAAGGGCAGAGCTAACCCCTTTGGCCGAGTAGATCTCAAGAACAGTAGCTATTGGTCTTATAGTACAGGAGCGTTGTTCTTTCAGGAGAGCTCCTGTAACCCCTTTGTGTGATAGCAACATTTTGTCCAGGTGGGGGGTCCAATCCATTTTGTGAGAGAGGCGTATCCCAAGGTAGTCGAACACTTCTACCCTCTCCAAGAGTTCAGCATTTAGGATAGGAGGACGGGCTTGTTTTTTTGGAGGGTTCAACACAAGGTATTTGGTCTTGCTGGTGTTGATTACCAGGCCACGTTTGGTGCAAAAGGATTGGAAGTTGTCAAGGAGCCTTTGGAGTCCTGTGGGGGTTTTAGAAATTAAAAGGGTGTCATCCGCGAAGAGGAGGGTTGGTATGCGTTCACCAGCCAGGGATGGTTCGTCTGAAGGATGTTTCCGGAGATGCTCAACCACCCCGTTGATGTAGAGGGAAAACAGGGTGGGAGCTAGAACACATCCCTGGCGGACGCCTCTCTCAACCGGGATGCTACTTGTTTTTTCCCCCCCCGGGGCCCCACCTAACCTGGGCAAAGTTATCTTGATGCAGCCTCACGAGTAGGGATAACAAGTAGTGGGGGAACCCCATATCAGCCAGTACGGTCCAAAGGGTCTCCCTGGGTACAAGGTCAAAGGCAGTCTTTAAGTCGATGAACGCGAGATAGAGACTGCCCTTGCCTATGACCACAACTTTCCAGTACACCATCATGAGCCTAAAAGCTTGTTCTACTGTCCCGGTACCCACTCTAAAGCCCGCCTGATAGTCAGAGAGGATTTTGTTTTCCTCAATCCAGTTTAAGATTCTGACCAACAAGACTTTACCCACTACTTTTTGGCTAGTATCTAGCAGGCTGATAGGCCTATAATTAGATGGGTCATCTCTGGGGCCTTTTTTATAAATAGGGACCACCTCAGCCCCTTTCCATGAGGAGGGTATGGGGGCGCCCCTGCAGATGGCAACAAGCAGGGAGTGGATCAGTTTCCCCCATTTCGTGGTGTCAGATTTCAAAAGGTCACCGGGGATGCCATCCAGGCCAGCCGCCTTTTGGGGGATGATGGTACTTATTGCATAGTCCACTTCCTTAATTGAAAAATCAAAGTCATTAGGCTGGATGACCCAGGTTAGGGTGGACAATGGTGGAGCCTCCAGCCCTCCATCAGGATCACAAGAGACAGTAGAAGTAATATGGTCATCTTGACGGGTATATAGCTTTGAGAAGTGTTGGACCCACGCTTGACTAGGGATACTGCAAGTTATCAGGTCGCTATCAGGCCTATTGCGGGCTCTTATAGTATCCCAGAACCATTTAGAGTCTTTCTTAATGCTGGCTTCTTTGAGAGTAGACCAGTAGGCCTCTTCCCACTCCTTTTTCGCTAGCCCCAGTGTTCTCTTGTGCGCTTTCCTGGCTGTCTGTATAAGGGTTTGGGACTTGCCCTTGACAGCCTCAATTAATCTAGTCTTGGCTTTCCTGCATGCTGCAGTGTATCAGTCATGAGTCCCTTTGGGTTTGTTCTGAGGCGTATTCTTCCCCTTGGTGCTCTTTACCCAGAAGACTTCTCCTATAACCTTAACAGCTTCCTCGAAAATGGGTGTAGCCCTATCAGCTACCGTGGCTAAATCAATAATATTGATCTCTGCTTGTGAAGCTATAAGGACCTCTTCTATAGTAGAAAGTTTGTCAGCGTTGCTGGCAACTTTGCTCCACTTTAGGCGTCTCCCACAAGAGGAGACAGTGTCCCTTTGGCTACATTTAGATGGGACTGAGGGTGATCCGTTAGACCAAGGGTTCATGATGGTTAAGGAGAGCGAATTGTGGTCACTCTCCACAGTTGGTGTAATTACCATATCATCGACCGATCTCCAGAGCCCCAAGCTCAACAGGATATAGTCAATCCTCGAGGTATGGCCAACCCTGTTGAACGTTGGGGCACCCATCCGATCAGAAGATGTACGGCCATTGGTGGCTCTTAGCCCAAACTCCAGGGTCAGTGCATTTAACTGAACTGCACTACGGGTCCACCGTTTAATCGGTGGGATGGAGAGTGCAGGGATACCCCATCTGCTGTTTTCCTCGCCTAGGTCAGGAATTCCATCCAGGGGAAGTGGCTCGTATGTGCAATTAAAATCGCCTGCTACAATGGTGTGGTCAGCTTCTTTGTAATCCCTAAGTTGCACTTCGAGGTCAGAAATTACAGACGAGGTGCACCCATTCTTAGTGCCTCTAGCATAAACATTGTAGAGATCTAGGGTCAAACCTCTGCGGTGATTAGACAGAGAAATACCCAAGAGGTCTGGGTTATTTAACTGCTTAGGGGTAATCCGGCAATTAAGGGAGACACTTACCCAAATAATGAGCCCCCCCCGAGGGACGCCCCTTCCCTTGCCTGGGTTTTTCTGCTGGAACAAAATGGGTGACAAACCCAACTCGATAGAGTGGTTCGATGCTCCAGGTCTCCTGGAACACACATATCTTGTGAGCTTCAACAAGATCGCTCCACTCAGGCAGACCTAATTTCCTGTGGATCCCCGCGAGGTTCCAACTAAGAATTTTTATTGTATCCTTAAAGGTCTCTCCTCCAGTACCATGGGTGTCTCTAGGGTTACAGGGAGCTTTACTAACTGCATCTAGAGCTAAGGGCATTAATATGGTCATACTGGTAGCCATCACAGTTGGAGGGTTGGGGCATAGGGGGTAGGATGTGACCAAGGGGGCCTCCTCCTCTCCCCTATTAATATCAAGGTGTGTGGAGGAAGCTTCATCAGGATTAAGTCAATCGACTTCATCCAGTGCGCAGAATCTATTCCAGTGGGCAAACTGGGAGACAAAAGGGTCGAACGGAGGAACTGGACCGTGCCATGGTTGCTGCCACTGGTGAGTAATATGATGTGGGGCATGCATGTACCCTCTGTTAGGTGGAAAACTAAATCCAGGTGGGTTCTGTCTTGGGGGCATAGGTAGAAAGTAGGACAGGGGAAGAGGATTAATTTGGGTAGCAGGTCCACAAGAGGGTGTATTACATATATAGTTCACCGCCCCTATGTCCCTGAATTTAACCGTAATTACATCCCCTGCTATGGTCTTAGTATTTCTACCCACCCACTCGCCTCTGCGCACCGTGAGAATTTCACCACTCATATGAGTGGGTAAAGGTTTGTGCAACTGGAGCCACTGGGCACACTTGTTTCTCAATTCAGTGTAGGTTTCTCTTCTTCCCTCCTTCAGTGGGGGTACACCCGTCAAGACAACCACAAAGGGGGAGACTTCCGGTGGTAAATTGATTGTTTTGAAATGGGCCGGCCTTGCCCCTGGATCCTGAGACTTATTAGAGGGAGAAGTTGAAGTAGGGTTTGCATTTAAGCCAGTGGGACCCTTTGCTGGCTGATTGCTCACTTTTTTTGGACCAGTTGATGTCTGTGTCTCCGGGGAGGGACCAGTCACACTAAGGGTTGGGGGAGATACCACAGATTTACCCCCTGGTTGGATCGAATGCTGTATTATTCCTCGGTTATCTGATGGAATTTTGGCATTAGTGGAAGAATCTCTCGGAGGCTTACTGCCAGATGTGTTAGCCAGAGGCACTTCTTTGGTTTTCCCGTGCGTCTGGATAAGCACATTCCCGCTTGCCATGTTGGCCCATTTTGTGTTGATTAGCGACGTCAGTCTATCAATTTTAGATATAAGAGGCTTGATTTGAGCCGCTATCGTTGCTTCGAGGTCCGATTTCAGATCTATTACCATGTTTTCGACCCAACAAGGTACCCCTGTTGCAGAATTAGGGGTAGGTGAAACAAGGTTGTGGTTCCTGGTGTTAGTTTTATTCTTTTCCTTGGTTTTAGAGGCCTTATTGGCAGAGCCAGAATTCCCTGATTCTAAGGATACAGGAATAGGACCTGGCCTTGATACTTGGGGAAGTTCATCTGCGATTGACTCTGGCTTTTCAGATGATTGGCAGGCTTCTAGGTCAGGAGTGGCCTCGAGGTCGACATACGACGGGTCAGAATCTGAGTGGGTGACCGATAGGTCGACTGCGTTAGGGACAGTATGCGAGCCCACAGCAGGCGAAGGTAAGGGGAGGGAACGATTAAATAGGGGATACTGAGAAGGTGAGCTTACAGTTGCTAAATGACCCAGAGACGAGCGTTTAGCGTTCATAAGGTCCAAAGATACCCGTTTCTCCAATAGAATAATGCTGTGGTCAATAGTCTCATTGACCCGGGAGATGAATTGGTCTATAGGCCCAATGACCTGTGCTACAGCCATTGCTTTTTTGGTGTTGCTTCTAGTTCTACCAGGCATGGTGGACATATTTTAGAAGGCCTGGGTTCTAGAAGTTGACAGTAGTAGCAATTGGAACAGTTGTGGGTTAAAGATGAAGACCAAGGGGGGTGGCCCGGTCCGGTCACTCCCGGGCACTAACGGGCAACAACGGGCCCGCCCTTGGTCCGGGCTTCGCCCCGGGCTGCGACCCGCGCGCGTCCCGCGATGCGCGTCAGCGACCTTGCTTAAGACTATGGGAGGTGAGAGGAGGCGGGCACTGGGAGGGGGCGCGGCCCACACGGGAAGAGGAAACAGCTGGTGGAATTAACGCTGTACCTCGCAGTCCCGGGGCCATGCCTCTCGCCTCCTCTGCGGCCTCGCCGGTGTTAGTCTCCTTCCTCCGTAGGCACAGTGAGCTGGTAAGGTGAAGGGCTACTCCTGTAGCGGATATCTGGCAAAATACTGGACACGCTGTGAGACCTCTAGCCGAGCGGCACCCGCGAAGCGGGGGCCGCGAGAGGTTATGAGCACCTTGAAGGAGGCGGGCACTGGGAGGGGGCGCGGCCCACACGGGAAGAGGAAACAGCTGGTGGAATTAACGCTGTACCTCGCAGTCCCGGGGCCGCGCCTCTCGCCTCCTCTGCGGCCTCGCCGGTGTTAGTCTCCTTCCTCCGTAGGCACAGTGAGCTGGTAAGGTGAAGGGCTACTCCTGTAGCGGATATCTGGCAAAATACTGGACACGCTGTGAGACCTCTAGCCGAGCGGCCCCCGCGAAGCGGGGGCCGCGAGAGGTTATGAGCACCTTGAAGGAGGCGGGCACTGGGAGGGGGCGCGGCCCACACGGGAAGAGGAAACAGCTGGTGGAATTAACGCTGTACCTCGCAGTCCCGGGGCCGCGCCTCTCGCCTCCTCTGCGGCCTCGCCGGTGTTAGTCTCCTTCCTCCGTAGGCACAGTGAGCTGGTAAGGTGAAGGGCTACTCCTGTAGCGGATATCTGGCAAAATACTGGACACGCTGTGAGACCTCTAGCCGAGCGGCCCCCGCGAAGCGGGGGCCGCGAGAGGTTATGAGCACTTTGAAGGAGGCGGGCACTGGGAGGGGGCGCAGCCCACACGGGAAGAGGAAACAGCTGGTGGAATTAACGCTGTACCTCGCAGTCCCGGGGCCGCGCCTCTCGCCTCCTCTGCGGTCTCGCCGGTGTTAGTCTCCTTCCTCCGTAGGCACAGTGAGCTGGTAAGGTGAAGGGCTACTCCTGTAGCGGATATCTGGCAAAATACTGGACACGCTGTGAGACCTCTAGCCAAACGGCACCCGCGAAGCGGGGGCCGCGAGAAGTTATGAGCACCTTGAAGGAGGCGGGCACTGGGAGGGGGCGCGGCCCACACGGGAAGAGGAAACCGCTGGTGGAATTAACGCTGTACCTCGCAGTCCCGGGGCCGCGCCTCTCGCCTCCTCTGCGGCCTCACCGGTGTTAGTCTCCTTCCTCCGTAGGCACAGTGAGCTGGTAAGGTGAAGGGCTACTCCTGTAGGGAATATCTGGCAAAATACTGGACACGCTGTGAGACCTCTAGCCGAGCGGCTCCCGCGAAGCGGGGGCCGCGAGAGGTTATGAGCACCTTGAAGGAGGCGGGCACTGGGAGGGGGCGCGGCCCACACGGGAAGAGGAAACAGCTGGTGGAATTAACGCTGTACCTCGCAGTCCCGGGGCCGCGCCTCTCGCCTCCTCTGCGGCCTCGCCGGTGTTAGTCTCCTTCCTCCGTAGGCACAGTGAGCTGGTAAGGTGAAGGGCTACTCCTGTAGCGGATATCTGGCAAAATACTGGACACGCTGTGAGACCTCTAGCCGAGCGGTTAGCGCTATATAAGAAACACAATACAATACAATACAATACACCGTGCTAGTTGGTCCCACGCTTTCATCATCGGTGAAGTCACCGGCGACGAATATAAGCCCCACGCTCTATGCTTGCGAGGGATCCAAAATTCACGCCAAATATTGCGGCCCGCCACTGACTGGTCCATGAATAGCCAGTGTTTGCTGGAGAGCGGTCTGTTCCATTCAAGAATAAAGCGCAGACATGCCGCCTGATAGTATGCAACAAGGGAGGGAAAGCCCAGGCCGCCGTTGGCCCGCGGTACCGTGATCCACGAGGATGCAAGCCGCGGACGCTTGTGGTTCCACAGGAACCTAGTAAGCAGCCCTGTAGTTTCTGTAGGGTACCCGGTGGAGGACTCAAGGGCAACATTTGGAAGAAGTAAAGAATGCGCGGAAGGATCGTCATTTTCACTGGCGCCAGGCGACCAAACCAGGCGAGCTGCAAACGGACCAGTCAGACACCGACTTGGTTGTTTGCTCGACCAAGATCTTGTAGTTGAGAGAGACTGTCTGCGCTATAGTGGGGGCCAAGCGGATCCCCAAGTATGGGATGTCGGAGTGAACCCACTGGAAGTGTAACTTGTTCTTTAGAGCGCTGTAATCAAATGCCGGCCACGGTCATGAGTGAGCAAAGTATGCAATGGTAGAAATTGGTCAGGCTGCATGCGATCCAAGCCCTAAAGCACACCCAGCAAGGCATAGAGTACATTGTAGGATAACAACAGACACTCATTGAGGCCATACTGATCAAAAAGTTCCTGGAAGGTCTTGTGAGTGTTTGGGTCTCATAGTACCATGAGCCTGCCTCTCCCCATGCTCTGATGTTGTGCTGTTCAGCCACCTAATCAAAAGCCGACAGCGCCCATAGAGGCAGGCAAGGTTGGCGAATACAGAGGTGGGAGATGATTGAGCTAAACATACATGTGCTAGCGGTGCCTCAGTGCCGTAACCAGGCGACCGGTCCAACGTGGGTCCCGCAGGCTGTCCACCACAGGGCAGTCCCTCAAGTCACTCTGTATGACCAAATGCTCTGGGGGTATTGGCCACTGCAGCTGCGTGGCTGCGTATTATAACTCTTAGTGTGCAGTCCCCATACTTGAGCATGGCGTAGAGTTTGCCTAGTGCCACTCTCGTCCTACCTTGTCTCCAGATCAGGTCCAATAGAACAGATTCAAAGTCATGGAAAAACGTCTGGGGCAGGCAAACCAGGAGGGCCGAGAAGTGGTATAATAGTCTGGTTAATATCAGCATTTTTGCTCTTGCTATCCTACTCATTGTAGAGAGCGGCAGGGAGCTTCAAAAAGTCAATGAGCTGCAAATCCTGGCCATCATGGTCCCCTGATCATCCTGTATGAAATCATCATCAGTGCGATACATGTTTACTCCCAAGTACCGAAAGGAGTCAAGGTGCCAATTCACTGCCAGCGGGGGCAACACATCCCATTACACCTGCATAAGGCGGCGCATATGGGTATAAACAGGGCTTTGCCCAGTTCAATCTCAAGCCCTAAGCCCCACTGAAATCCTCCAACACTGCTATTACCCAGGGTGGTCACCAGTTGCATCCCGGAGGTACACTAACGTGTCATCTACATACAGGGATACAGCTTCCCAACTGTGAGCTCTGGTTCCAGAGCCAGAACAAAAATGAGTGGCGATATCAGATGTCCCTGCCTTGTACCCCGTAGATGTGAAACTGGGCTGAGATCTCAATGCCCATACGGACCCATGCTACTGGTCCAACATAGATCAGGGCTATCCAACACCTTATCACAGGACCCAGCCCCATTATCCACAATTCCTTCAGCAAGTAGGACCAGCCTATGGTGTTGTATGCCTTTTCAATATCGTTCGAAAGGGCATTATGCAGTGGGGACACCTGCAGGTTTTCCTCTATAAGGCAAAAGAGTCGTCAGAGTTCAAAAATGTATCCGTCCCTGGGATAAACCCATTGTGATCAGGGTGGGCCAAAGTGGGGAGGTATGACAAAAGCCTTTTGTCAGTGACCTTTCCAAGGATCTTATAGTGCATGTTCAAAAGAGACAGAGGTCTGTATTTATTTATTTATCTATTTATTTATTCTGCATTAATAGAGCACCTGGTTATACCACTGGTGTGCCCCTTGTTACTTTCTCTATCTAACAACTCCGGAAATCAGCACATCACAGGACGTGGGGAGCCAAAAACCACTCCCAGCTGAAAGAGCCGCGTTTTAAATTTTTTACGGAAGAGGCTCTCTGATGGTTCCTCATGGAGGGACAAGGGTAGGGCGTTCCAGCTTTTCGCTACCGGGTAGCCAAAAGAACGTGCACCGATTTGTGCTTTCTATATCCTGGGAACTTTCACCAGGTGAGTCCCGGTGGATCTAAGATGCTGTTCAGGATTATAGGGAGTTAGAAGGTCCCGCAGGTAAATTGGGCCTTTGCCCTGCAAGGTGCGGTGGCAAAAAAGCATAGTGCCTTGAATGAGCTCCATTTCTGAATGGGCAGCTAGTGTAGTGAGTACAGCGCTTTCTTTGAGAATGCCCTTGTCGGCAGACTCAAGATCAAGGGAGCTGCTATGTTCTGGATACATGGCAGCTTATGGAGTCCCTTTTTGGTTGCACCCAGATCCAGCACATTTCCATAATCTAGTCATGCTGTAACAAGAGGGTTTTCCTAGCCCACTTAGGGAGAATATCAAGAGTTTTCCTTAGAGTCATCAGGATTCCGAAGCACCTGCCTGCAACTTTCTTGATGTGAGTCTCAAAGGAAAGTGTGGAATCTATGCAGACTCCCAAGTTCTTCACCTTTGTCTTAGGGGTGGGAACCGGGTCTAAGATTGATGACCACCAGGCTGATGACCAAATGGATAGAGTGTTCCTTACTATCAGTATCTCGACCTTATTACCATCTAGTTTCAGGCAATTGCCTGTCATTCAAGAAGCCAGATCTTTTAAGCAGTCTGCAAAGCTACCGGCTTCTAGCACCGAATTCGGAGCCAGGGTGACCACTAGCTGCGTGTCATATGCGTATGACACTATTGTGACACCGTGTTTTTCCACAATCCAAGCTAAGGGGGCGACATATAGATTGAAAAGAGTAGAGTTCAATATTGAGCCCTGAGGCACCCCCTGCGCTAAAGTGATGTGTTTGGAGGTATGTGGAGGTTGTGTCACTTGAAAGCTCCGACCATGCAGATAAGAATACATCTAGTTAGGGACAGCACCGTCCATGCCCCCCCCACTTCTGAGTCAGTGCAACAATAGCTCATGGGACACTGTGTCGAAGGCTGCACTAAGGTCCAAAAGGACCAGTGCAGTCATCAGACCATCATCCACTCTCCTGCGCACAGTCTCAGTAGCATAGAGCAGTGCCAACTCTGTCGAGTAGGTTGATCTAAAATCTGATTGCGTGGGGTGTAGTAGGTTGTGTTTATTGATGTGTTCAACCAGCTGTGAACTTACCACTTTTCCAGCTATTTTTGAGAGGTAAGGGAGCAATGAGACCGGCTGCAAGTTCTCCAGTAGATTCCCATCTGCTGGCGTTTTTTTTTTCAGGGGGAGAACAATTGCCTGCTTCCATATGTCTGGGACCGGCCCTTCCCGAAAGGAGATTTCTAACAACAGTATGGGATCTAACCCCATGCAAATATTTTTTGGTGTAGATGGATCCTTTGGGAGCCTGATTTTATACTTAGAGCTACCCTTTTCAGCTCTTTTAGAGAGGGAAGATGGGATTGTGTGAGACAATTTCCCCCCACTCCAGTATTTGTTCAGTTTGGCATATAGAGCCATTTCGAGCATCAGCAGGGAAGGTGACGTAGATTTTTCATACTTTTTCAGCAGCAATTTGATTTCACGATTTCTCTGAACTAGAGGCCAGTGCTACTGTGCTCTCTAGTGAAGATAGCTCTTTAAGAATACCGAAGAGTTCCCTAAAAGGAATTATCTGCTTGCTCAATCCTCTCCGTGTAGAAGGAAGCCCAGGTCTTCTTTATGAGTGAGTGATAGTGCTTTAGATTGAGCTTGTAGGCCACTATATCTGAGACTCGGAAGCCCAGCCCCCATTTGCGCTCTAATGTTTGCAGGACTTTCTAGCCATCTGTAAAGTCTCATTAATCCATGGCGTGGACCTGCGGCGTCTTCGCGGGGTGCTAGAAGTCCATGGGGCAGCCACATTAAGTGCTTCTGTGAACCATCTATTGACTGCTTGACTCGCCTCATTAATGTCTTTGCCTAGGGAGGGGTGGTTTGACTGTAGGGCCTATGTGAAGCTGAACTTGTTGAATTTAAACCATTTCCTATGCATGTTGTTGGATGTTAAACTCACTTTAGGGGATGGCCTAGATAGGGGGATGGAAAAAGCCAAAAGATAGTGGTCGGACCTAGGGACCGCCATTGGAGGTTCAACTGCCAGCCCTAAGCAGTTGGAACAAATTGGATCTAATAAGTGCCCTAGTTGATGTGTTGCATGTGTAAATTTAAGATCTAATTGGAGCCCGGCAAGCTCCTGACATAGGGCTTGTTCTTCCCCACACATTTGATTATCAAAATGGAGATTTAGGTCGCATACGATAGTCAAGTTGTTATAATGCAGTACTGGTTGAACCATTTGTTTCACAAGGCTCTCGCTGAAACCTGAGACTGCCACAGGTGGTGGGTAAATCAGAAAGCCCTTAAATGTCTGCTTGTCGGCAGGCTTTATTGAAAAAGAGTCTGCTTCGCAGTTGTCTATATCTACCGCATGCATCGTGCAGCCTAGTGATAGTTTATGAATTATCTATATGCCCCCTAACCTGTTATTAGCACAGTCTAGTCTAAGTATACCGTAACCAGGTGGGAGTGCCTGTAGGATGTCAGGGGCGGAGGATTCATGCAACCAAGTTTCTGTGAGAAACAGGGCATCCGGTTCTTTGTCCAAGATACAGTCATATATTTCAATTTTATGGGAAGGCCCGGATGCCAATAATAAGCATAACACCTTTATTGCTCCTCAAACACTGCTCCTCAAACACAGCAGCAATAAAACTCTAAAATGAGAATACTCATTAGCTCTAGAACACAGAACATGCATATAATCAAAGAACAGGCAGCCATCTTCCTCTTTTGTTGCTGCAGATAAGTCCATTCATATATTTTTTCTCTATGAATGTGGTATGCTTGGATAAATCAGTATATTAATAAGTTTCTTTGTAAGTTTGCCTTCTAGTATTATTGAAGAATGAGAGGAGAAGGCGCAATGGTTGTTTGTTTTAAGATTATGTTAATTTAAATCAGTAGAAGCGATGTTTTGATTTAACCTTGGAGGAGTAAATAATGTTTTCAGTAGAAAGGTAGCGTAGTGCGTATTATTACAGTTTTTTTAACGAAAAGCAGCTTGCGGGCAATTAACAGTAATATTGATTAAGAGGTTCAAAGACGGTTCCCGTTGGGTGTTGGTTTTTAAATGCGGAGCGCACTCCGAGCGCGTGTGGCTGACGAATGCGCAAGACTTCCTTGATCAGCACTCAGGTGGGCCTTAATGGTGGGTAGCAGCGCTTGAGCACATCTGTTTCCTCTCGTGCCTCCGGTGTTGTGGCGCGCGAGAGGGGAATTTTGAAATCTTGCACTAGCGAGGACACTGTATTTACATTACGTGCGATGGCCATCTTGGGGGTTTGGGCTAGGGCCAATTAAGTTGAGTCAGGCAATTGGCGGAAATATTTTGGGGAAATAGCAAAGAGTCTGTCAGAATGTGAGTCAGTTTCTGACAGACTTCGGTCAGGAGTTCAAAAGGAGGACATTGTAGCGAAGTAAGGCGATTCATATAACAAGCGTTTTAAAGTGGATTTCATTGTTTAGAAAGACAGTTCGAGCGTGTTCTTAGAAGCATATTTTGATTTGTTTGAGTTGACAACTAGATTGTTTGAGGTGACAAGTAGTTTGGTAAGAAGAATATTTTTTTACATATCTGGAAAGTAATATAGAGTTGGTAGGTAAACATTTTAAATAGGAGAATACAGAGGCAGGATTTGAAGAGAGGATGAGAGTTTATATGGAGAAGTGTCTCTCAATAAAAAGATTGAGAATAGTTTGGAGAAGAGTATGATGAGAAAAAACTCCAGGAAAAAGTCTGGAGAAGAGGATAACTTCTGGACAACAGAGGAAGTATAGGTTGGAGCAGGAGTATCTGTTCAGGGTGTGAAAAGGACCCAAAAATGGAAGCATATAGATAAGAAAAGAAAGGGCAATAATCATGAACGTAAGGTTCAGAAGGAAAGTGCTACAAAGGCAAAAGGAAGCACTATAGGGGCGCGTGGCTAGCAGCCGGGCATGGCGGCAGCCTAGAAGACCAGCTCCGGAAGAGAAACGGCCTCTCCAACAATCCGTAACATAATCCGTGGCTCAACCTGACCTCCGACGGAGGGACCGAAGGCCTAGGACCGGGCGGTGCTGGCGGCTAGAACCCAGGTGTAAATCGGACGCCGGACGGCAAAGATACAGCCGAGTGTTGGCGCGGCCTAGACGTGGGCCAGAATCCGAGGAGTCCAGTGGTCGGAGGTGCCGACCGGAAGTGTTGCCTGGCCGGCAGGGGCGGACCGGAAGTGGCCGGAGACCAGGGAGCGGCATCGGGAACGGCCCGCCGGACTACACCACTGACCCCAGATGAGGCGGAGGACCGATCCGGAGGTCAAAGCACTGCCGACGGTGTGTCAGCGGAGGTAAACGCCACCGGCGTGCTGTGTGAGAGCCGAGTCCGGCCGGGAGGTGAGGCGCCGACACTGGGAAACGGCGGAGCGGGAAAGTGATCCGCAGGAACAGCGGACGGCCCGGCAAGCTCTCCTCCTCCCCCTTCACGCCGGAACGGACTAAAAACCGTTTAAATGTGCCATCTTTCACACGGTTTCTGATGTTTTGCAATAGTTTTGCTTTTCATGCTTAAAAGTGCAGATATTTTGCTCACAACACTAAGTGCTGAGAATTCTAGCCTGCATTTATACAGAGGACACTGTTTCTTCGTAAAGTTAGATGTTAACTATTTAATTTTGTCCAATATTATTTGGACGAAGTAATATTTACAATGAGTAAATACGGAGTAAGTAAAGCTACACACAATTAATAACTGGACATCCTTGGAACGTCTCTCAAAATCTTAGGGGGCAAAAGGAACATAAATTTTGATAAGCTAACACAGAAGTGAAAAAATCTAGTCTGCCAAACGACATTCCTCCTGGGATTTTCACTGCCAGTTCACCAGAGCTGCACAAAATACCACCAACTTCTGCAAAAGAGTAAAACACGGCTGTTTAACATATCTGGACTCGTCTATATAGGCAACTCCCAGTTTCGACTCTATTTCTGGACCTGGAGGCCGTAAACCGAGCACGGACCGGGGGGACAGTGGTGAACATTACGGGTGCTGGAGGGATCAGACGGGAGACCAGGCCAGTAGTTGTGTGACCCCGTGCACCGGGAGCTTTGGTAACACATCGGGCCACACTGCACTGACAATCAAATAAGGCCGTAAAGTCGCCGAGGGGCGCACTTGTCCCAAACATAGGCAGGGAGCCACTCGCTGCGGATCGAGAGCGCAGCCCTGCTCCACACAGTACCGAGGATTGCCTTTACCGGGGCAGCTGCGACCCTGCGCTGCGGGGAGTGAGATAGGTGTGTGGCCAGAGGGGACTAATCACCGCGCTGGACATATGCGCTGAGGCTGCAGCTCCATAGAGGTCCGGAATAAATCGGATACAGACCCTGACCCAGATTGAACTGGCTGCCTGACCAAAGCACTACAGGGGCTGAGCTGGGACACAGGTTGGACCGGAACCGTGGCTTCCCACCGCCCCCCCCCCGTTCCCCCCCCCCTGGTCCGCCCCTCCTGAAAGCCAATTGTGCTGGCCACCAGTGGAGCATTGGCAGAAGATCATGGCGGGAAGGGGCTCCAAAGGCGGCGCGACGCAAACACGTATCGAACGATACACCTGCGATAAAACTACGTCCCCTCCAGCGGAAGGAAGGCAAAACTCCACAAAAACGGTTGACGGCATGGGGACCAAAAAAGCGACATTGGATGACGTGATGCGAGCACTAACGGAGGTGCAGAACACGGTGGGCTCCATCTCTACCGAAATAACTCTCATTAGAGCAGATCTCCACAAAATGACCGAAAAGGTGGGATCGCTGGAACTGGTCACAAAATCACTGGTAGAAGATGTATCGGAGCTCCAGACGGCGATGGAGAAAGTGGCGGAGGAGAATAAAATGCTAAAGGAAAAGCTGGATGACCAGGAAGGGTGCTCTAGAAGGAATAATATAAGAATTCTTGGAGTTCCTGAATCGGAAGGCACTAGAGCAACTGATCTCTTTGTGGAAGACGTCATTAAGTCGCAACTCCAACCTAAGGGACTGTCGGCATTCTTCTCAGTCGAACGGGCACACAGAGTGCCAGGCGGCCAGCCAAAACCAGGGGCGCCTCCAAGACCTATCCTGGCGAGACTGTTCAATTTCCGGGATAGGGATGCCATCCTACAAGCGGCGCGGGTGTCCCCCCCCGTGAAGATTCAGAACTCCACACTGGCCTTTTTCCCGGACTACACGGCGGAGGTGGCCCGAAAACGGAAGACGTTTCTGGACATAAAAAAGGAACTGAGGAAAAGAGAGATCCAATACTCCATGCTATTCCCGGCTAAACTACGAGTGGTGGCGGAAAACAGGACGTGGTTTTTTGACAATCCGGAAATAGCCCGGGACTGGTTGGACGGCTGGCGACCAACCTCCCAACCCCGCCGCACAGGACGGACTAACAAAAACCAGCGTATAGGAGACCGTGAAGACGTCCGAACGGAGGGGCCGGTAGAAGAGAGAAGCTCATCAATGAGAGACAATGTTAGTGGAGATCTGGAGGTGGAGGATTGACACTCCGGCAGGTACAAGACTTTAATTGATAATGGGACTGCCGCGTGGGCTGCCATGGACACTGGGCTAAGGACCTCCATAGAGGGTAAGAGGGGTCACTGACTCCGGAGTACTCTTCACCCCCAACGGGCAAGTAACTCTGTGTTTCTATTTGGGTGGGGTCAGGCACTCTGCTAAATTGGGGTGGCGGGCAGTTCAAAGTCCGTGTAGCAGGGGAGCAGGGAGGGGGGGAATTCGGGGGATAGGGGGGGAGACAATGTTTAATTGTTTGAAATGTTTGACTCTAGAGATTGCACGAAGAACCACAACGAGCACAGTAAGCTGGAGTATGCACGCCGGACACGCCGGAGTCAACCCGAAGACAGCAGGCCCGTCATTGCTGATGACTGCAGGCGTCCATGGGGGTGGGTGTAGGCCAGGAACACAGACACCACACCCTACGGGAACCATGTCCATTTTTACAAGCACACAATGGCACACATGGTACAGTCTGATATCGTAGAAGGTAGTCCTGACACGGGGCCGGTGCCGCCGTTGCAGTTGATATCATGGAATGTCAGGGGACTAGGGGACAAGATAAAGAGAGGGTTGGTGCTCCAGAGTATTAGGAGACTGAATCACGATCTGATCCTCCTTCAGGAAACGCATCTAGTGGGTACAGCTAGCAAGGCTCTGGATAGACGAGGCTACCGCATGATAACACACTCAGACTTCACTTCAGGGTCCAGGGGGACAGGCATTTTAATGAAAAGAGCATCCAGATTCATACTACAGACTACCAAGACTGATAGTCACGGCCGCTTTGCAGCGGCATATGGGCAGTTGGAAGGAAAGTCACTCAACGTAGTGTCAGTATATATTCCACCGGCACTGCATGCGACTGCGCTTCCGGACCTAGGAAGGTTTCTGTTGGAGCTCCTGGAGGGAGACCTAGTAGTGGGAGGGGACTTTAACGCGGTGGCCCATAATACACGGGATAGGTTCCCGGTTCGGGCACAGACGCCTGGCCCGTCCCGCTTCAGTGAGTTCATAGAGGCACAGGGACTAGTAGATGTGTGGCGGCGCCTACACCCCGATGATCAGCAATACTATTACTACTCGGCAACCCACAACTGCCTGTCCCGTATTGACTACTTCCTTACGTTGGGGGACGGCCGCCTTACGATACACGATGCAAAGATAAGGCCCCGGGGTATCTCAGATCACTCCCCCTTGACACTTACTCTATCATGCTCTGCAATAGCCCGTAGAAGAGTTTACCCAATTTACCCGGGGTATCTTAAGGTGCCCCACGTCCGTAAAGAACTAAAAAAATAAACCAGGTACTACTTTGCGGAGAATACTGACTCGGTGACGTCCCCAACGACCTTATGGGAGGCGTACAAAACAGTGTTTAGAGGGCAAGCGATTGCGACGATAGCGGGGCACAAACGTACGCAAAGACAGGAACTGCTAGATTTGGAACTGAAATTAAAAGAAGCAAACGCGGACCATATGGCACACCCATCAGAGGATACACTTCACTCACTCCACCTTTGCCAACAGTTGCATGACGACCTCCTTAAGCGACGGACAGTAGAAAACATAGAGACAACAGCGCAAAGGGTCTATGATATAGGGGACAAAGCCAGTAAATTATTGGCATGGTTAGATAAAAAAAGAGAGGGCTGTAGACACATATTACAACTGAAGGACTCGGAGGGGATATCACATTCGCGTCCCTCTGAGATTGTAGAACTCTTAGCTGACCACTTCCAAGACGTTTATACCCCAAGAGTAGAAGTCACAGCGGAAGCGGCAATGTCAGCGCTTCGGGATGCACAGATCGTGACTCTACCACCGGAGGCGGTGGATGAACTGGAGGCAGACCTGACGGTGGACGAGATACAGACGGAAATTAACGCGCTGCACACTGGCAAAGCGCTGGGCCCCAACGGTATCTCGATTCAGTGGTTCCAGACTATGACAGACGCCCTGAGTTCACCTCTGCTGGCCATGTACGTGGAGTGTCGGGAGGGGGGGACTCTGCCCATGGATCAGTGGATGGCGACCATAGTGGCCATCCCGAAACCAGGTAAACCACCCACAGACTGTGCGTCATACCGCCCAATTTCACTGCTTAACGCCGAAGCAAAAATTTTGGCGAAATTGTTAGCAAGCAGATTGACTCCGCACCTACCACACCTAATTCACCCGGAGCAGTCGGGCTTCATGCCACATAGAAGCACGGCATTGAACCTCCGACGTGTGCACGGAGCAATGGCGCGAGCCCCCTGCTGACGGAACCGGCTGCCATACTATCATTGGATGCCAGAATGGTGTTTGACATGGTGAAATGGCAGTACCTGTTCGCCGTGTTAACCCGTATGGGCTTTGGCCCCAAATTTATTTCCTGGATTACACTGTTATACACGAATCCTGTTGCGCATGTAGTGACCAATGGCCACATCTCCCGAGAAATCCCTTTGGCTAGGGGGACACGACAAGGATGCCCACTCTCCCCCCTACTGTTCGCGCTGGTCCTAGAACCACTGGCTACTGTTATTAGGACTACCCCGTTATTAAAAGGGGTGCAATGGGGAGACGGCTGGGAGGATAGAGTTTCCCTGTATGCCGATGACATGCTGATCTATCTCTCCGACCCAGAGGCAGGCATTCCTAAGTTGCTGGCACTATGTGACGCACATGGTCTAAACTCCGGATATACAATCAACTGGACAAAATCAGTCATTTATGTATTGAAAGGTCCTGCACCAAATCTCCCTGACAACTGCCCATTGACAATAGCCGACACCTCATTTAAGTATCTGGGTATACACGTCGCTCGTGACGCAGCTGTGTTTTATGATCAGAACTTACTGCCGCCACTCACTCGCCTAAGGGCGGACGTGAGACACTGGAAAGCTCTACCTCTGACGCTGTTGGGTCGAGCGGCGTTATTTAAAATGATGGCGTTACCACGCCTCCTATATGTATTGGAGAATACTCCAGTCTTGATATCGCCTTCCTATTTTCGGAGAGTAACAGCGGTGGTGACAGATCTGTTATGGGGAGAACGCCCGCCCAGAATAGCGCATGTCAAACTCAACCGAGGGTGGTACGACGGGGGGATAGCTTTGCCGAATATGCAGCTGTATTATTGGGCGTCGCAGCTTAAAGTCATTAATCAGTGGATACACGCCCCGCATGATGACCCGTCATATTTAGCGGATAGAACACAATTGGGTACGCACAACTTGCTGGCCCCATTGTACAATCAGGGACTCACGACGAAACTGATTGGCCCGACCAAGCACACCGTGCTACTCTGGCATAAGGCGCAGTCACGACTTTAATGGAAAGGGGTCATAACTGGGCTTACACCGTTGTGGGACACTAAACAACTAGGCTGTCTTAGATCCAGCAAGGGATTTACCCAACGGGATAACATTGGAATCTCGACAGTAGGAGACTTGTGGTCCGGTACTGGGATGGTCCCTTTCTCACACCTGCAGCAGCAATACGCGTTAGGCCCCACTGAAACCTACCGATACATGCAAATACGACATGCTTTACTGGCAGCCATTGAGCCGGGGGTCAAAAGTCCCGGACTCTTCGCCGCTGGAGGACCGCCTGCTCACAGACTACATGCAGACAGGCGCCACCTCGCTCACTTATCGTAAACTACTGAATAATCTACCGGACCCTTTGCTTAAATTAAAAGAGAAATGGGAAACTGAGCTAGGAGCCATGGATGAGACAGACTGGAACGCCGCAATGGCGTCACCTCGAGAGGCGGGTGTCTCGGCTCGGTTCAGACTGGTACAATTCAAGATACTACACAGGGTATACTACACCAGAACCACCTTACATAAAATGCACAGGGCAGAAAACCCATACTGTCTTAGAGGGTGTGGAGAGGAGGGGACACTGTTGCACACACTTTGGGAGTGTCCGGCTATCTCGGGGTATTGGAGACAAGTAATGCGCACCATCTCCCAAACTCTTGAGATCTCACTGGCGCCGGACCCGCGTGTATGTCTATTGAATGTGTGGGAGCAGACTGATCGGACGCATCAGAAGCGGCAATGGGTTACGATCGGGACCATGGTGGCAAAGCGAGACATTGCACAGAGGTGGGGAGTGGCGGAAACACCTACATTAGCGTTATGGTGCAGGACGATGGACAGACTCATGTTGATTGAGCGTGCAGTCTATAAAATGAGAGCTAATCCTCGCAAATGGAACATGGTCTGGCAATCATGGAACAGATACAGAGGGGACCTATGCGAACCAATTCCTGAAGAGGAGGTAGATAGCTCAGGGGATGAGGAAGAGATGGATGATTGAGATACTAAGAGGCAGGGAGGAGTTGGGAGGCAGATTGGGAACCGAGCACTAGAGGTACTGCATGGCCTGGGATTGGTAGGGGATGGGACAACAGCCCGGGCACCTTGAACCGGCTAGTGACATTGAAGATACGTTGTAGTGGTTATAAGTGACTATCTGATCTTAATGAGTCTACGGTTTTGTTAGAATAATTAAAAAAGTAAGACGATGCGTATTAACCAATTATTCTTTGAATGCCTTATGTACTACGCTAGCATTTGCTGCCGGACCGGAAGGTTGTCGGCTGAATAGCTGTGTAACACTGTCGATATGATGATGACTAATAGACGACAAACCTTTGATGTAATGAATAATGTACTGTATTATTGGCAACTATAAATAAAGTCTTACACAAAAAAAAAAAAGGAAGCACTATAAAGGCGCGTAAGAGAAGGCACAGGGTTGTGGCATGTGATTCAAGCTCTACAAGTGGAGACGTAGAGTTAACATGCAGTACAAGCTTTGAGGATACAGACGAGGAAGAAGTTCCTCTGAAGAAGAGAAAGGTAGAGAGAAATAAATAAAATTGGAAGCAGGCGATTTTGTGGATCCACTGTGAGATAAAATGTTCGATCTGCTCTTAATATACAGCATCCTGTGTCTCCACAGTGGACTCCTGCGGAGCAAGTGGCCATGTACATAAGGTACTGGATAAGGAGAGAGATCCTAAAAGATGCTAGAACTAGACTCAGATCAGAATGCCCTAGGTCTAGTTTGGACAGTAAAGTGGTGTACACGGTAGAACTGGATCAAAAAATGATGGCCTTTCTTAATAAAACTGGAAATGATCCTAGAAGAGGTCTAGATAAAGTGCTCAAAGGTTGCCAAGATAGGCTATTGGATGTGCTGGGACCTCTAACTAAGATTTTTATTTGTGCGAGGAGGCACACTCAAATAATACTGGTGTAGACGTAGCGGAAATGCGTCAATGGGTTCAGAGGGCAATATGCCTTCTTGGGAATTCAAATGCACCCCTATGTGTTGTAAGAAGAAAGAGCTTCCTTTTTAGGATAGACCCTAAGCTGGCGGACTTGCTCTTTGGCGATGATTTTGTCAATGACTTGGCTAGGTATGTGGGTACATTTAACTCACTAAAAAAGGCACAAAAAGATATCAGAAGGGTTTTTGGAATGGCTGGGCAGATGCAGGGTCGGAATTACCAGAGGTAGCTCTGGTAGAGGATTCAGACCCGATGGAGTGAGCTTTGGAACAAACTAGGGTTATACCAGGACAGAGCAGGGTACTTTTCACCCAGAGACAGAGGGGCAGATCGAGAGGCATGCGGTCTGAGAGACGAACAAGGGGTGCCTAAGGTAAGTAGTTTACCTGTCCCTATTTCTATCCAAGTAAAATTGGGCGGCAGACTGGCCCAGTTTGTTACAAGATGGAGAGAAATAACTCAGTATGGTTGGGTTTTGGAAACAGTAGCAGGTTACTGAATAGATTTTATTCAGGCGCCAGTGCAGGAGAGGATTCCCAATATTTTAAGTTTTTCAAAGGAAATGGAGGATCTGATAATGAACGAAGTAGAGGCTTTATAAGCAAAAGGCATAATAGATAGAACCGGCAAGAAAGGTGCAAGGTTGTTTCATAGGCAATCTGTTTTTAGTGGAGAAGAAGGAAAAAGGAATGAGGCCAGTATTAAATCTAAGAGAGTTAAATGATTGACTTTGTTACAACCATTTCAAGATGGAAGGTATTCATATGTTGCAGGGTTTTCTGAGGAAAGGGTATTGGTTGACCCTATTAGATTTGAATGATGCTTATCTGACCATTCCGATGTGCGAGGAACAAAGAGATTACCTTCAGTTCAGGTGTAAGGGAAAGCGTCGGAGGTTCAAGAGTCTCCCATTCGGGTTGACGTAAGCCCTGTGGTGTTTTACCAAAGTAATAAGGCCAGTGGCAGCATGGTTGAGATCCAGAGGGATTCGTTTGATTGTGTACCTAGATTATATCTTAATGATGGCAGAAGAGAGGAGTTTAGTGAGGGAGCAAACAGAGTTTGCTGTGAGAGTTCTGGAGGATATGGGATTTGTGGTGAACAGGGAGGAGTCTTGTGTGGAGCCAGAACAAGTGATGCAGTTTTTAGGCTTTCAGATTGGAATGTGTATTGAAGTTGCCTATGGAGAAGGTGAAGAAAATCAGGAAGGAAGCAAAAAGAGTGAAGAATGCAGAGTGGATTACATTGAGACAGTTGGTTTGGTGGTTGAGTCTGTTATCTGCATCGATTCAAGCGATCGTTCCCGCTCCCCTTCATTACAGAGCGTTGCAGAGGTTGAAAGCTTTTCATTTGAGGCAGGGTTCGAAGTACTCACAAAAAGTGAGAATGAATCAAGAGACTCAAGAGGAATTGGATTGGTGGGTAATGAGTTTGGAAGCATGGAATGGAAGGGCTATATTTGGAGAGGTACCAGAGATAGAGATAGAGTCAGTGCAGTCCTATATGGGGCGGAACTCTGGGGCTTTAATAATGTGTCTAAACTCTGTAGCGTAAAATAGTTTCTTCGAAAAATAGCAAACCTTCTGCAAAGCACTCTGGTAAAGCCCCTACTTCATGAATTGGGAAGCAAGGCACTGGCGGACGGTGCTGGACTACGCCCCCTGCTGTACTGGCGGAGAATCTGGACAACCCCAGAACTGGCACATTATGCTGAGGGCTTCAAAGATCTAATAAGCTGTGATTGTTTTATTTCTTGGTTACAGCAGGTTAGATCTCTATTGCTGAATATTGGTCTGGTGGCCTTGTGGGAGAGCCCTGAGAACTCCCGGTTTTCGTCTAGAGAGCAAATGAAGGAAATTCACTGGGGATGGGTGGATGCCAACATCTTTAGGAATAGTGATCCCTCGACATTGACGGGTCAATTCCTTATGGCTAAACCATTGCAGAAACTAGAGTCTTACTGGGACGCTATTACAAAGCAACACGATAGGAAGGTCCTGTTTCAATTGGGAGTGGGCACCCTTCCCGTCAAATTGTTTTCTGCAAGCTGGGTGGCATCTATGGATACTCTTTGCCCCAGTTGCAATGAAAGTCCTGAGTCTTTGTCCCACCTGTTATTTGTCTGCCCCGCCCTTACAGCTCCAAGGCGAATATGTCTGGCTCCTATTTGCCGAACCCTGGGCACCAGTAAATATGATTTGGCTCTGAGATTAATTCGCACAGAAACATGGTTACCACTTCTCATTGCCGTAGCCAAATTTTTAGGTTTAGCATGGATTATAAGATCTAAATCAATTGTGGCATCATGATCAATGTACATTGTGTATATATATATATCCCCAAATCCCACATAGACATGTATATAGATGAGTTTACATATGATTATGGCGCCTAAATGAATTATATTGTATTGTTCCATTTCTATTGACATTAAGAGCTGGGTTTATATGAGTGATTACTGATTTTATTATTGGTATATTTATAACTTTTTAAAAGGCTTGTTTTTATATTCAAGAGATACTACTTATTTTATGTTTTTACTGGATGTTTTATGCACTGGATTATGCTTTTATGACAAACTGTCGAATAAAGCTTTGTTGATGATGATGATGAGTCGGATGCAAGTTTGCACGGATGGGGAGCAAGGTGTGGCACAGTGTAAACAGGGGAACAGTGGTAAAAGGAGGAGAGAAAGAGGCACATAAATTGTTTGGAACTCTGGCAGGGTCCTTTGCGATAAAGAGTTTCATGAAGGATCAAGTGAAATGTTGTGTTCTGTTGAAAATGGAAAACTTGTCAGTGGTACGGTATGTGAACAAGTTGGGGGGTCCTTGGTTGAGGGGCTTAGCGGAGTTAGTAAAGGAGTTTTGGAGGTTTTGTTTAGAGAAGGGGATTATTAGCGCAGTCCAGTCTAAGGATCCCGTAATCAGGTGGGAGTGCCTGTAGGATGTCAGGGCCGGAGGATTCATGCAACCAAGTTTCTGTGAGAAACAGGGCATCCGGTTCTTTGTCCAAGATACAGTCATATATTTCAATTTTGTGGCAAGGCCCGGACGCCAATAATAAGCATAACACCTTTATTGCTCCTCAAACACTGCTCCTCAAACACAGCAGCAATAAAACTCTAAAATGAGAATACTCATTAGCTCTAGAACACAGAACATGCATATAATCAAAGAACAGGCAGCCATCTTCCTCTTTTGTTGCTGCAGATAAGTCCATTCATATATTTCTTCTCTATGAATGTGGTATGCTTGGATAAACCAGTATATTAATAAGTTTCTTTGTAAGTTTGCTTTCTAGCATTATTGAAGAATGAGAGGAGAAGGCGCAATGGTTGTTTGTTTTAATATTATGTTAATTTAAATCAGTAGAAGCGATGTTTTGATTTAACCTTGGAGGAGTAAATAATGTTTTCAGTAGAAAGGTAGCGTAGTGTGTATTATGGCAGTTTTTTTAACGAAAAGAAGCTTGCGGGCAATTAACAGTAATATTGATTAAGAGGTTCAAAGACGGTTCCCGTTGGGTGTTGGTTTTTAAATGCGGAGCGCACTCCCCGCGCGTGTGGCTGACGAATGCGCGAGCCTTCCTTGATCAGCACTCGGGTGGGCCTTAATGGTGGGTAACAGCGCTTGAGCACATCTGTTTCCTCTCGTGCCTCCGGTGTTGTGGCGCGCGAGAGGGGAATTTTGAAATCTTGCACTAGCGAGGACACTGTATTTACATTACGTGCGATGGCCATCTTGGGGGTTTGGGCTAGGGCCAATTAAGTTGAGTCAGGCAATTGGCGGAAATATTTTGGGGAAATAGCAAAGAGTCTGTCAGAATGTGAGTCAGTTTCTGACAGACTTCGGTCAGGAGTTCAAAAGGAGGACATTGTAGCGAAGTAAGGCGATTCATATAACAAGCGTTTTAAAGTGGATTTCATTGTTTAGAAAGACAGTTCGAGTGTGTTCTTAGAAGCATGTTTTGATTTGTTTGAGTTGACAACTAGATTGTTTGAGGTGACAAGTAGTTTGGTAAGAAGAATATTTTTTTAGATATCTGGAAAGTAATATAGAGTTGGTAGTTAAACATTTTAAATAGGAGTATACAGAGGCAGGATTTGAAGAGAGGGTGAGAGTTTATATGGAGAAGTGTCTCTCAATAAAAAGATTGAGAATATATATAAACTTCTTTATTCGGCTTATTCACAAAAGGAAAAACCATAAAAGAGACATTGATAATACACATTACATTTTTACATTAAAAAAAAACTGTTAGCAAGTAAAAGGAACACATAATTTCTAGAAGGTTCATAAAAGTATCGAGTTTAGACATTAAGGAATTATTTAAAAACCATTTCATCAAAGGTCAGATTAAGAGTTAATTTTTCCGAGTATTATAAATTTTTCCTGTGCTTCACAATACATTTTAAAAAATTAAGCACAAGGTAGCAAACTTTTTCGGAGTCCAACATTTGGAGTCTGAGAAATGCAGGCCTACATTGTCTCAGTCCCCAACTCCTCAAAATCGGGAGTAGCCAAATTTTTCTGTGAGGGTGATGGAATTTACAGAACATGCTCACATGTAAATTGGACTGTTTTGACATTCCGTCGCACGGGCAGGGTGGAAGAGTTGCTTCCCAACCGTTTTTCAGTGGGAACGCAACCAATCTAAAAAATTTATTCAGCCTAAATCTAGTCATTAGCATTCTCTCGTAGATCGATATCTGAAGTGTTAGATACGGATGAATGCCATAGGCTATTTGTATCATGTTCGCGTGAACTAACGCTGTTTTTGATGATTCCGATGCCAGTCTTAAGGTCTCCAAGTGTCTTAGGGCTAATTGTTTAAGGGCTCTCTTAGAGAGGTCCATTATAGTCTCTGGTTCAAAATAGTATTTCTCCAACCCAAGATCTTTAAGAAAATTTCTTATATAAGAAAGCCATTTTACTTTGGAGGATTTATCAAGAGCCATTGTGTCGGCTATAATGGACTGAGTCAGCGTATTCTTGTCAGAAGTCCAAATACGCCGCCACAGCATCAATGGTTCGGTTTTAATTAAATCCTCGATATAGGATACTCCTAATTCCAAATGTATGACGTAAGTTGAGGTACCTTTAGGGGTAGCTAGGAGAAATCTAAAGAAAACATTTTCCGCCTTCTGTATGGAGCTGGTGTCCGTGTATCCCCAGACTCCCGCGCCGTATAAAGCAATAGCCTGGCATTTGGCGTTATAAATTTTTATTAGCTCTACTGGGGCCCTTTTTCCTAATCTCTGAGAGAAACTTGTTAAAGCCGCTATTGATCTCTTGAAGAGATGGGCTCTTGTTTCGACTGCTGGCTTCCAAGACAGACGTTCATCTATCATGATACCCAAATATGGGTATTGGGGAGTTACCTCAAGCTTTTGGTTGTCTAAGTATATGTCCTTAGCTCTTTTTTCCCATTGCCTGATGTCATGACAAAGGTTTTCTTCACATTTACCCGTAAGTCCAGATTACTCATGAAAGTAGTGTACCTATTCAAAGACTGCTGAAGCTCGCGTGGCGTACGCGCAAGAATGACCGCATCGTCCGCGTAGAGCAAAGCGGGAATCAGGCGCTGATTTATGCGTGGGAGGTCGTGGGCCCCCCTCAACATCTCTCCCTCCAGGCCGTTAGTGTAGAGTGAGAAGAGGAAGGGGGCCAGGACGCATCCCTGCCTGACTCCACGCTCTACTCCAAACGGGGCTGTCAGCTCGCCGTTCAGACCAAATCGGACTCTGGCCGAAGCTCCGGAATAGAGTTCCCTTAGAAAGTCTAAGAGAGGTGTCTCTACTCCCATTTGGCGTAGGACCGTCCACAGCTTTGCATGCGATACGCAGTCAAACGCTGCGGACAGGTCGACAAAGACCATATATATCTTATTTGGCTTGGCCTGAGTATATTTTCCCATTATTAAGGTAAGATTGAGGGCCTGTTCTACTGTTCCGAACCCCTCTCTGAAACCAAATTGGAGATCGGAAATGATGCCACGGTCCTCGCTCCACTGCTGGAGACGCTCTAGGATTACTCTCCCCACTACTTTCCCGAGCGAGTCCAGCAATGAGATGGGCCTGTAGCATTTCACGTCTTGACGGTCCCCTTTTTTAAAAATGGGGACCATTATGGACTTCGTCCACGAATTTAGAACTCCCTCATTTGCCACGGCTATGCATACTCTTGTTATTATGGGGGCCCAGAGATCTAGGTTGTTTTTAAAAAAGTCCACTGGGACCCTATCAGGGCCTGGAGCTTTTCCCGTTTTGCTTGTCTGCAATGCTAGCAAAAGATCAGGAATGTCAAACAGGAGCGGGATTGGATACTGTACGTTTGAGGGTAATATATCTGTGGGTGAACTGCTTTTAAAAATCACGGAAAAGTGTGCAACCCATGTATGTTCGTCTATGGCGACTTCTATCCTGGGGGTATTATTATCAGTGAGATATGGGGCTCTAACTGTTCGCCAGAAGAGCTCACTGTTTTTTGAAACAGCACTCTTGTGGAGATCATCCCAGAGTTTCTGCTTCAATTCTGTCATTCTCGATTTTCGTTCCCCAATGTATTGTCGTCTTAGAAGTGGAATTTGACCTACGTCCCTAGGTTCGTTATGTAGGGCCGTTTTTAGTTTAGTTAGGGCAGTTGTACAGTTATGGGTGAACCACCCTTTCTTGGCTGAATGTTTTGATCTGGGCTTAGATGAAAGTAATTCCTTAATCTGCTCTAAAATTTGTTTAAAATTATTTAGGACTTCCTCATGACTTGACGAGAGGTCCAGACATTTTAATATGTTTGGATAAGCCTGTTTAATCAGTTTATTTGTAAATTCTGTGGGGTTGATTTTACCCCATTTGATCGTGTAGCCATTCTGTTTGCCTATCTCTAGGTTATTCTGGGCAAGAGTGTTTACTATAACCGAGTTTTGGGGCTTATACTCGGGTAAATAAAGGTGTATCCTTAGCGCTGAGTGATCACTAAGTGAGTTACCGATGACCTGAAAGTCTTTAGCTATACCTAGCAGGCCGGGAGACAGAAAAATAAAATCAACTGTTGTGTGGTAGCCTCTTCCCACATAGGTCGGATTAAGTGAATTTGAATCTGCGCTTGGACAATTGGCAATTTGCAGGTCCAAGTCCGAAAGCACCGCATTTAAGACATTCCCTGCTTTACTGTGCGTAAAGTGTACTAATGGAATCTCAAATTCGGCCACTATTCCACAACAGTGTGAATTCGTCATTGGGCAAGGATGAAGATTGAAATCTCCTCCCCATATTAAATGGGTTACCCCGTGACTCTCTCTCCATTGATAAAGGTGTTTTAATTTCTTCTGGACGCTTCTGAGAAGGATGATGAATTGATCTTCATTTAAGTTATTATATAGATTGATCAGAAAAGTTGTCTCCTTATTAACCAAGGAGAGAGAAAGAATTTGATGATTAGAATCTTGGAACACTGTGGCCACTTTTAACTGAGATAAGGTGTTAGCAATGTAAATTACTAATCCACCTTTGGGTCTACCTATTATACTACTTATTGCTGGAATGAAATAGGTTTTATAGCCTGGTAGATGAAGCTCTACTGTAGACCATGTCTCCTGGAGACAAATAATTTTATAGGGTTCCAAGAAATTTAATGCCATCCCATCCTCAATTTTAGAGCGTAGTCCCGCTACATTCCAATAGAGAATGGGTATGTAAGGTGTCGCGTCTTTTAAATGAGCTACATCTACTTCTACATCAAGTTCTGTAGGTGGCACGGAGATATTTAACTTCTTAATGCTAGAGAGTGCGCTTGATTTAGTGGGTTCACTTTCATTTGGTGGTCAATCGACCATTTCAAGTCCACTATATCTGTTTGTCAACGGGATGTTATACCAAGAATCCCACCGAGGCGGCTCTCTAGGTACCGGCCTTTGTATGTATGGCCTCCTATCTTCCCAACCTCCCCCCTGATAACGTGAACCCACTGTATGCCAAGAGTAGTCTGGCTCATAGTATCTAGGGGCCCCGTAGTATCTGGTATTCAGGGACTCAACCTGTCGGGGAACTGGAACAGCCCATGGAGGGTCTTGTTCCTGGGGGGGACAATTTAATTGTCTAAAAGGTTAAAAAAAAGAAAGCGGCTTAATTCTAATTCCTCCATTTGCGACCGTGTCTTCCCAGGAGCAAATGTACTCTGCTGCACGAGGATCCTGAAAGGTAATCACAATACAGTCCCCTGGGATCGTTTTTCTGGTATTGCCCACCCATGGAACCCTTAATACAGACCGAATCCTTCCGTGCCAAGTTGAAGGGATGGGGCGATTGGTCTGTAGACAATGCTGTGCCTTATTTTTTAGGGACCAACTGGGTTCCGCATTATAGTCTGTTAGCTCAGGGACACCCGCCATGACCACCACGTAAGGTGAGGCCTCAGGTGGGAAGTCAGCTGGAGCTCTTGGCGCCCCTGAGCTTTTGACAGTATTTCTTCTAGCCCTAACGGACGAAGAATTGGGGGCTGGAAACTGAGAGACCGCGGTTTTAGTAGAGGTTTTATTTGTGGTTTTGCCGGCTACCACTATATTTGGGGCAGGTGTAGTTGGTGATTGAAGGTTTGTCTGTAAAGAGGTATTGGTTGGGATGGTAGATGAAATCAGTGTGGTGGTTGGGATTGGTGGAATGATTGAGTTCGGTGTAGTATTAGTGGTGGAGGAAGTGGGTATTGCTATATGAAGTGTCTTCTTTTGAGCGTTTGGTAAAATCGGGTTTGCATTTGCTGTCTTTGTAGGGAGTGGTTTTTTGATGTTATTATCCCCTGTTTTTGTGGCCCTGGTAAATGATTAGGTTGTTGAATTTTTGCAAACTTTAAGATCTGTGACTCCAACTGTGCTAATCGTTGTTCTAAGGGTAGCAAAGATTGTTTGAATATATCAGCAATCTTAGATAACAGCAACTGGGAGTCAAACCTATCAACTGAACCCTTATAGGACTGTGTAAGGGTTGGGGAGTCCAAAATTACCGGAATGGGTGTTTCATTTTCTAAATGATGAACTAGCACAGGGACTACTATTTGATCCGCTCTAACAGATCGATCTTGTGGGACACTAGGTGGATGAGCCGGCTTATTTAAAGTTGGATGATTAGAGACATCCCTTCTCTTACTTATCGCCCCCTCCCTCCTTCCCCTTGCTAAATTGTTTTCCAGGGAGGACTTTTGTGAGGGGGTTTGCGGGGCTAGATCTGGTGTTTTTTCTAGGTCAGAACTGAGCTGAGAGTCTGCGAACTGGGATACTGATAAATCCACCGTAAAAGGCAGACTACGTCTCTCTCGGCACGGCATTACCTCTGCATTAGTGTTTCCTAGGACTGGTGATCTAGCCTCCGCCAAATTACCCAATGAGGATCTTTTGGCGAATGCCAGGTCTAAAGAGACCCTTCCTTCTATTAGCGATATGCTTTGGTCTATGAACGTGTTTGCCTTAGTGATAAACTCGTCCATGGGACCAAGCAGTTTGCCCACACTACCCGGGGCTTTGATTTTGTTTCCCCTGGTCACCACCATTTCCACTAAACGTTAAGAATAAGAGTCTCAATATGAGAGAAAAAAATAAAATAAATAAATAAAAACAAACGTAAAGGGAGAGAGAATGATAAAAAGAATGGCCCAGTCCAGTCTCTTACGTCCTCGAACGGCCTCAAACGGCCCGCTCTTTGCCCGGTCTTCGCCCCGGGCTCCGTCCCGCGCGCGTCCCGCGACGCGGTGGGGCTTTTGTCGTTAAAGTACGTGGAGTCAGGAGGCGTGGTCGCCGGGGGAAGAGGCACCAGCTGCGAGGAATGGTGATTGCTGGGCCTCGCAGTCCCCCGGTAGGCTCCTTTGCACTAAGAAACACTCCAAGGCCTCCACCTGGGCGGTATCGGGCTGGGAGCGAGTTAACTCACCGCCGAACGCGGAGCGCTCCCACCAGCGGACACTGCCTCAGGGAGCACGTAGGTAACAGGCGTCTTGTAACAATCCTCTTAGGACAGGCAGAGAGTCAAACAATGAGCAGCGATTGAGAATAGTTTGGAGAAGAGTATGATGAGAAAAGACTCCAGGAAAAAGTCTGGAGAAGAGGATAACTTCTGGACAACAGAGGAAGTATAGGTTGGAGCAGGAGTATCTGTTCAGGGTGCGAAAAGGACCCAAAAATGGAAGCATATAGATAAGAAAAGAAAGGGCAATAATCATGAACGTAAGGTTCAGAAGGAAAGTGCTACAAAGGCAAAAGGAAGCACTATAAAGGCGCGTAAGAGAAGGCACAGGGTTATGGCATGTGATTCAAGCTCTACAAGTGGAGACGTAGAGTTAACATGCAGTACAAGCTTTGAGGATACAAACGAGGAAGAAGTTCCTCTGAAGAAGAGAAAGGTAGAGAGAAATAAATAAAATTGGAAGCAGGCGATTTTGTGGATCCACTGTGAGATAAAATGTTCGATCTGCTCTTAATATACAGCATCCTGTGTCTCCACAGTGGACTCCTGCGGAGCAAGTGGTCATGTACATAAGGTACTGGATAAGGAGAGAGATCCTAAAAGATGCTAGAACTAGACTCAGATCAGAATGCCCTAGGTCTAGTTTGGACAGTAAAGTGGTGTACACGCTAGAACTGGATCAAAAAATGATGGCCTTTCTTAATAAAACTGGAAATGATGGGGGGCGTGGCTAGCAGCCAAGCATGGTGGCAGCATAGCGTGAGAGCTCCTGAGGGCACTACGGCCTAATCTTTAATCCGACGCATTAATCCGCTACATTACCCACCCGAAGCGGCAGTGATCGGGTCGGGGTTCGGAGCGGCACCACCAGACAAACCTTTGGCAGAAACCGAGGACCGGAGCCCGCCCAACCGCGCTCTAAAGCACGGTGGCCTGTGACCGGAAAGACAGCACCGACCTCAAGTGATCATCCGGCCACGGCGGAAGTGAGACCGGGCCGGCCTGACTAAAGAGACTCTCCCCGGCGCCCTGCTTGGAGCGCGAAACTGCCCACATCAGACACCGGGACAGTGGAGACGTCCTCTGCGCCGCTGCCAAAGGCGGCATACGGCGTGTGCGACTGCCGGCGTCTGCACACGGCCGAACAAGGGAAAAAGGCGGACTCGGCAGCGTGAGAAGAGCGGAGCGGCTGGCGGCGCGCTGCCGGGCGGTGAGCGCCCCAAGGGAGCAGGCGGTCAGCCCAGAGCACCCGTGCCTACAACCCGGCGGCCACTACGGGTGAGACAAGCCCCATTTACCCTCAGGGACAGTGCGGCCGAACACGCTGAAATTAGGCCGAATGCAGTGACTGTGGGTGCCCCCGGGGGACGGAAGGTTACGACGCTGGCGCACACAAAAGCACGAGGGACTGCCAGCAGCGCCCACCCAGAAGGGGAGACAGTAGCGAACCGTACCCACTAACTAAGGAGCAGACCTCAACTCGGAAATAATAAACACCCCGGCGGGGCCTCAACAGACCAGTGGTGATAACACCGTGGGGGGCACATCGGTGGTGTGGTGCGCACCCGACGGGGTGCTCTGCCTGGCAGCTGAGCTGATCCAGCCCACGAGATCCGGCAGACATACCGCTGACGCCGTACCTGCTCAAGAAGCGGCCGCAGGCAGTGAGCGACACAGTGCGGACACTAACAGTAGAAGAACGGGGCACCACATTTATCACGGCCTCCGCAGCGGCCTGCCGGATGATAACTGCACAATAATCCACAAATACGGGCCAGAAGCACGACTGAAAGAGAGGTCGGGGCAGTGGTAGTGGGTGGATGAGAGGAAAAGTCCATCCAAACGCTCGAAATACAGGAGTACACGCCGACCCATTGTCCCTCTGACCTACGCGCAAGAGCCAAAGTAAATCACCCAACGCTGACCACGGCGCAAAGTAAGACGGCCCCAGACCCCGCAGGCCTCGACAGCATGTCGGGCAGAGGAACTAGGAGTGGCAACACACAGGCCAAGCTGGATAAGTTTGCGTACACCCACCACGGGCAAAGCAATGGGCGCAACTCCATGGGCTCTGCCCCAGAACCGGAAGGGGCAAAAAAGATAACATTGGAAGACATTATGAGAACCCTTTCAGAAGTGAAAGCCACGGTGGGCTCCATCTCCTCTGAAGTCACGCTGCTGCGAGCGGACTTCCAAAAAATGACTGAAAGAGTATCCCAGGTAGAGGTGGTCACGAAGTCTCTTGTAGAGGACACGTCGGAACTACAAATAGCCATGGAACGCATGGAGAAAGTCCCCAAACTCCTACAGGATAAGCTGGACGACCAGGAAGGGCGATCCCGAAGAAATAATGTACGCATCCTTGGACTTCCGGAAACTGAGGGGAAGGGGGCCATGGACCTCTACATCGAAGATCTCATACAGACCAAACTGCAGCCCAAAGGCCTATCCCACTTCTTTTCGGTGGAAAGAGCACACCGGGTTCCGGGCGGAACACCTAAGCCGGGAGCGGCGCCACGACCTGTGCTGGCCAGGCTCTTCAACTTTAGAGACAGGGATGCAATCCTACAAGCAGCGAGGGTCTCTCCACCTGTTAAGATTCAGAACGCAACCTTGTCCTTCTTCCCGGACTACACGGCGGAGGTGGCCAGACGACGCAAATCGTTCACGGAGGTGAAAAAAGCCCTACGGGACAGAGACTTGCCGTACTCCATGCTGTTTCCTGCCAAATTACGGATAGTAGCCGATGGTAAAGCGTGGTTCTTCGACACACCAGTGGTAGCCCAAGACTGGCTGGAGGGTTGGAGACAAGTGGGACAACGTCAACGTCCGCACAGGGATCGGCCTAATCATCGTAATGACAAACAGACGAGCAGCCAGACCAGCCACTCGTCCCATCAGGATGGCGCGACGGCAACAGTGTCTGACACTTCACAGGTCCCGCTGGACTCTGGACAACCAGCTCCGGTCTGAGAATTGACTATATATGGAATGAGCTGAGCGTGCCGCAATGGACCTTGGACCTGTTGCAGCTGAGTAAGGTGGGCGCAGTTAGTGCCCGTAAGGGACTCACCAACCCCACGAGCAAGCAAGACAGTTGGGGAGGGACTAAAGCACTCTGCAATGTTGGGGAAGCGGGAGGGGTTTTGTCCGTGGTGCAGGGGAGCAGGGAGGGGGGATGGGGTACAGTTTTCTTGTTCAAGTTTCTATTCATGGTCATCACTCAGTCCGCACGTCATACTACCACTCTACAAATCAGCAGACTCCTACGCCTCACAGCGAAGAGCACCGGCTGCACGGAACCTTACGACACACTCTACACGACATTATCCCAACAATTACATGGCCCAACCACTTCAGGCTACGCCCTCTGAGGGTGCCCCGGTGACAGTAGGGGTCCCCCCTTTGCGCATGCTAACTTGGAACGTCAGAGGCCTAGGGGACAAAATAAAGAGGGGCCTGGTCCTGCAAGCCATTAAACGCCAGTGCCTGGACGTAGTTCTACTCCAAGAAACACACCTGGCAGGGACGACATGCAAAGCGCTTGATAGGCGCAGTTACACAATGGCAGTACATGCTGAATTTACTTCTGGGTCCAGGGGGACAGGGATCCTACTGAAAAAGACGTCGCCCTTTATAATTGCACATCGAGCGACGGATGACCAGGGACGCTTCGCAGCTGTGCACGGCCAATGGGAGGGCAAACCGCTTAATGTGGTGTCAGTGTATATCCCCCCGGCGCTCCACTCCGTAGCATTACCTGCCCTGGGCAAATTCCTCCTAGATCTCCCTGAAGGGGACACAATCATAGGGGGTGATCTGAATGCAATAATAGACCCTGCGATGGACGCCTTTCCCGTTAGAACCCGCCCAAGAGGGAATGCATCACTACCTGACTTTCTAGAAGCACTGGGCATTGTAGACATATGGCGACATCTACACCCCGCAGCGACCCAATACACTTTTTACTCCGCCGTACATAATAGCCTATCTCGTATAGACTACTTTTTGTTCCTGGGTGTGGGACTGGGATCGGTGGACAAAATAGATATCCTGCCCAGAGGTGTATCTGACCATTCCCCAATCGTTGTAACTCTTACCACTAGAGAAAAGAAATGCACTAGAATCTACCCAGTTTACCCAAATTATTTGAAAGTCCCTAACTTTCGGAGGAAACTTAAACTAGCGACGACAAATTACTTTGCTGAAAACAGGGGAACGGTGGCTTCACCATCACTCCTGTGGGAGGCTTATAAAACCGTCCTTCGAGGTGCTGCAATAGCAGCCATTACGGGACACAAACGAGATTCCCGGCGAGAACTAACGGAAATAGAACTAGCACTCCATGATGCAAACACCGAGCATATGACGAACCCCTCTCCAGCTACGACACACACACTGCAGTTACGGCAACAGCAATACCAGGCCCACCTCAAAACGACAGTGCAAAGCTGCATCGCGAACACCGCACATAGAATTTATGACGTGGGCGACAAAGCAGGGAAAATGCTGGCGTGGCTGGATAAGAGAGGGGGAGGCGCAAGAGGTATTCAGAGACTGTGTACTAATGATGGCCGAGAACAGACACATCCGGAAGACATTGTACGCACTCTGGCAAAACATTTTCAGAACATATACACCCCAGACCACGTCGTCACAGCACATACGGCGGCAATGTCGATAGCGGACATTGTCATCCCCAGCATAACACCAGAAAATGTACAAGACTTAGAAGCAGACCCAACAGAAGATGAAATTCAAATGGCGATTCAATCACTACAGTCAGGCAAAGCACTGGGTCCTAATGGACTGCCAGTGGAATGGTATAAGTCAATGGCCTCAGTGCTCAGTAGACCCCTACTGGACATGTATATGGAGAGCAGGGAAAAGGCGGAACTGCCGCTGGATCAACGCACGGCCACAATAGTGGCGATACCAAAGCCAGAAAAACCGTCAGCCGAATGTACCTCATATCGCCCGATCTCATTACTCAATGTGGAGGCCAAGGTGCTGGCAAAACTTCTAGCCAACCGTCTGCTGCCGCACCTGCGCACCCTGATCCATCCCGACCAATCGGGCTTTATGCCCCATAGAAGTACGGCGCTGAATCTCCGGAGGGTGCATGGAGTGCTGGCTCGCTCACACCTCCTCTCAGAAAAGGCTGTGATTCTCTCCCTAGACGCCAAACTGGCTTTTGACCTAGTAGAATGGGAATATCTCTTTGAGGTACTGGCGCGTATGGGCTTTGGGCCGAAATATATAGCCTGGATAAGACTGCTCTACACAAAACCGGTGGCGCAGGTAGTGGCTAATGGCCACATCACACCGACGTTCCCGTTGGGTAGGGGGACCAGACAGGGATGCCCCTTGTCGCCCTTGCTCTTTGCGTTGGTGCTCGAGCCCTTGGCAATCCTGATTAGAACAACACCCCTATTTAAGGGCATTAAATGGGAGGAGGGATGGGAGGATAAAATCTCCCTATATACGGACGACATGTTCATTTATATGGTTGAACCTGACG
The DNA here is from genome assembly GCF_964261635.1 of Lissotriton helveticus. NCBI lineage: Eukaryota > Metazoa > Chordata > Amphibia > Caudata > Salamandridae > Lissotriton > Lissotriton helveticus. The sequence goes on along the minus strand of NC_136065.1, from coordinate 1,817,198,074 downwards.
ACGGCATCCCTGCCCTGCTGGAACTTTGCAACACGCACGGGAAATCATCAGGCTATACCCTGAACTGGTCTAAATCGGTGATATATATACTCAAGGGCCCAGCACCGAGGCTACGGGAGGACTGCCCCCTGGCGGCGCCGACGACCTCCTTTAAATACCTGGGCGTGGTCATCACACATTCTGAAACAGAGTTCTTTGATACCAACCTCAAGCCACCTATGGAACGCTTACGAGCGGACGTTAACCACTGGGCGACCTTGCCCCTCACCCTTCTGGGAAGGGCAGCATTGTATAAGATGATGGCACTCCCCAGGTTCCTATACATACTGGAAAACACCCCACACCTTGTCCTACCGCGATATTTCAAACAGATAGCTACGCTGGTCTCCAACCTACTCTGGAACAATGGCCCAGCACGCATAGCCTATGACAAATTGGTGAAAAGTTGGTATGAGGGAGGGATTGCGCTTCCCAATATTCAACTGTATTACTGGGCAGCCCAACTTAAAGTAATTAACCACTGGATCCACACCCCGAGAGACGACCCAGCGTACCGGGCAGACTGGTCGCAGCTGGGGACGGATTGTATGCTCTCGGTACTGTATAACAAACCGCGACTCAAACATCTGCACGGTCCGACACGACACACAGCGACCCTCTGGCATTTAGCGCAGGCACGACTGGGATGGAAAGGGAAACTTACCAAAATGACACCATTATGGGACACGGGGTCACTTGGAAACCTTAGAACATGTAAGGGATTTGCGCAGTGGGACTATATAGGTATCTCCACGGTGGGGGACCTCTGGGACAAAGACACGGTAATAACGTTCCCACAACTCCAGCAGCAATATGGCCTTAGACCCACTGAAACATTTAGGTACATACAAATTAGACATGCACTACTCCAGGCGATCCCTACGGGCACTGATTTGCCGGAATCCTCACCACTTGAGGACAGACTATTGACAGAATGTATGCAACAAAGCGCAACTTCCCTCACATACAAAAAACTGATTAACAACTTACAAGACCCCACGCTAAAACTTAAAGAAAAATGGGAAGGAGAAATAGGCGAGGCGGACAAATCGGAATGGAACGAAGCCTTGGCCTCTCCGCCAGAGGTGGGCATATCGGCAAAGTTTAGACTGGTGCAACTAAAAATTTTACACCGCATCTATTACACCAGGACACTACTCCATAAAATAAATCGAGCACCCCATCCCTTTTGCTTGAGGGGTTGCGGGGAGGAGGGGACACTATTTCATACACTATGGGAATTCTACAGGAATTCTGGAGGAAAATAATGCGCACAATCTCACAGACACTCAAGATTTCCATTTTACCAGAACCACGTAAATGCCTCTTGAACATCTGGGACCCCAACGACCTAGATAGATATGGGAGGCTTTGGGCTACACTGGCCATGATGGTGGCTAAGCGTGATATTGCACAGAAGTGGGGGGCTCCGGACCTACCCACTGCGAGCAGATGGGCTAAAAACATGGATGTCCTGATGGTCTCGGAGAGAACTGTATATGTCCTCCGAGCTTCCCCCCGCAAGTGGAACAGGGTGTGGGCAGCGTGGAATGTTTATAGGGGTGAGATTTGTGAGCCCTTGCCAGAAGGAGACGACCTGGACTCTGAGGGGGAGGATGAGTAAAGGATTGAGTTGGGGATGCTTACTTGAGCAAACCAAATGCAGCGACGTGTTAAAATAACTCACCTGTATGAAGTCTGAAGGGCACGGAGACCTGCTGATGGGAGGGGGAGTGTGGAAATGTAATTAACAAGTGATGACTGATGTTTGGGGGGAGGGGGGCTTTTTCTTGTATTTGTAGGATAGTTGCACATGTTAGATAACACATTGCGGGAGAAAAATAGACGAACGCTGATAACTGAAGTAAAGTTAAACGGAAGAGCAGATACACTTTAGACAGGTAGACTGGGATACACATGCAGGATGGAGAATGCAAATTAATACTTTAAGAAATGTATCACACGAATACGATTGAAACAGTTTGACCGTACCATAATAACTGTGTACTATGCCTTCATGTTAATAAAGATTTATAAAAAAAAAAAAATGGAAATGATCCTAGAAGAGGTCTAGATAAACTGCTCAAAGGTTGCCAAGATAGGCTATTGGATGTGCTGGGCCCTCTAACTAAGATTTTTATTTGTGCGAGGAGGCACACTCAAATAATACTGGTGTAGACGTAGCGGAAATGCGTCAATGGGTTCAGAGGGCAATATGCCTTCTTGGGAATTCAAATGCACCCCTATGTGTTGTAAGAAGAAATAGCTTCCTTTTTAGGATAGACCCTAAGCTGGCGGACTTGCTCTTTGGCGATGATTTTGTCAATGACGTGGCTAGGTATGTGGGTACATTTAACTCACTAAAAAAGGCACAAAAAGATATCAGAAGGGTTTTTGGAATGGCTGGGCAGATGCGGGGTCGGAATTACCAGAGGTAGCTCTGGTAGAGGATTCAGACCCGATGGAGTGAGCTTTGGAACAAACTAGGGTTATACCAGGACAGAGCAGGGTACTTTTTACCCATAGACAGAGGGGCAGATCGAGAGGCATGCGGTCTGAGAGACGAACAAGGGGTGCCTAAGGTAAGTAGTTTACCTGTCCCTATTTCTATCCAAGTAAAATTGGGCGGCAGACTGGCCCAGTTTGTTACAAGATGGAGAGAAATAACTCAGGATGCTTGGGTTTTGGAAACAGTAGCAGGTTACTGAATAGATTTTATTCAGGCGCCAGTGCAGGAGATGATTCCCAATATTTTAAGTTTTTCAAAGGAAATGGAGGATCTGATAATGAACGAAGTAGAGTCTTTATAAGCAAAAGGCATAATAGATAGAACCGGCAAGAAAGGTGCAAGGTTGTTTCATAGGCAATCTGTTTTTAGTGGAGAAGAAGGAAAAAGGAATGAGGCCAGTATTAAATCTAAGAGAGTTAAATGATTGACTTTGTTACAACCATTTCAAGATGGAAGGTATTCATATGTTGCAGGGTTTTCTGAGGAAAGGGTATTGGTTGACCCTATTAGATTTGAATGATGCTTATCTGACCATTCCGATGTGCGAGGAACAAAGAGATTACCTTCAGTTCAGGTGTAAGGGAAAGCGTTGGAGGTTCAAGAGTCTCCCATTTGCGTTGACGTAAGCCCTGTGGTGTTTTACCAAAGTAATAAGGCCAGTGGCAGCATGGTTGAGATCCAGAGGGATTCGTTTGATTGTGTACCTAGATGATATCTTAATGATGGCAGAAGAGAGGAGTTTAGTGAGGGAGCAAACGGAGTTTGCTGTGAGAGTTCTGGAGGATATGGGATTTGTGGTGAACAGGGAGGAGTCTTGTGTGGAGCCAGAACAAGTGATGCAGTTTTTAGGCTTTCAGATTGTAATGTGTATTGAAGTTGCCTATGGAGAAGGTGAAGAAAATCAGGAAGGAAGCAAAAAGAGTGAAGAATGCAGAGTGGATTACATTGAGACAGTTGGTTTGGTTGTTGAGTCTGTTATCTGCATCGATTCAAGCAATCTTTCCCGCTCCCCTTCATTACAGAGCGTTGCAGAGGTTGAAAGCTTTTCATTTGAGGCAGGGTTCGAAGTACTCACAAAAAGTGAGAATGAATCAAGAGACTCAAGAGGAATTGGATTGGTGGGTAATGAGTTTGGAAGCATGGAATGGAAGGGCTATATTTGGAGAGGTACCAGAGATAGAGATAGAGTCAGTGCAGTCCTATATGGGGCGGAACTCTGGGGCTTTAATAATGTGTCTAAACTCTGTAGCGGAAAATAGTTTCTTCGAAAAATAGCAAACCTTCTGCAAAACACTCTGGTAAAGCCCCTACTTCATGAATTAGGAAGAAAGGCACTGGCAGACGGTGCTGGACTACGCCCCTTGCTGTACTGGCGGAGAATCTGGACAACCCCAGAACTGGCACATTATGCTGAGGGCTTCAAAGATCTAATAAGCTGTGATTGTTTTAAAAATATTTCTTGGTTACAGCAGGTTAGATCTCTATTGCTGAATAATGGTCTGGTGGCCTTGTGGGAGAACCCTGAGAACTCCCGGTTTTCGTCTAGAGAGCAAATGAAGGAAATTCACTGGGGATGGGTGGATGCCAACATCTTTAGGAATAGTGATCCCTCGACATTGACGGGTCAATTCCTTATGGCTAAACCATTGCAGAAACTAGAGTCTTACTGGGACGCTATTACAAAGCAACACGATAGGAAGGTCCTGTTTCAATTGGGAGTGAGCACCCTTCCCGTCAAATTGTTTTCTGCAAGCTAGGTGGCATCTATGGATACTCTTTGCCCCAGTTGCAATGAAAGTCCTGAGTCTTTGTCCCACCTGTTATTTGTCTGCCCCGCCCTTACAGCTCCAAGGCGAATATGTCTGGCTCCTATTTGCCGAACCCTGGGCACCAGTAAATATGATTTGGCTCTGAGATTAATTTGCACAGAAACATGGTTACCACTTCTCATTGCCGTAGCCAAATTTTTAGGTTTAGCATGGATTATAAGATCTAAATCAATTGTGGCATCATGATCAATGTACATTGTGTATATATATATCCCCAAATCCCACATAGACATGTATATAGATGAGTTTACATATGATTATGGCGCCTAAATGAATTATATTGTATTGTTCCATTTCTATTGACATTAAGAACTGGGTTTATATGAGTGATTACTGATTTTATTATTGGTATATTTATAACTTTTTAAAAGGCTTGTTTTTATATTCAAGAGATACTACTTATTTTATGTTTTTACTGGATGTTTTATGCACTGGATTATGCTTTTATGACAAACTGTCGAATAAAGCTTTGTTGATGATGATGATGAGTCGGATGCAAGTTTGCAAGGATGGGGAGCAAGGTGTGGCACAGTGTAAACAGGGGAACAGTGGTAAAAGGAGGAGAGGAAGAGGCACATAAATTGTTTGGAACTCTGGCAGGGTCCTTTGCGATAAAGAGTTTCATGAAGGATCAAGTGAAATGTTGTGTTCTGTTGAAAATGGAAAACTTGTCAGTGGTACGGTATGTGAACAAGTTGGGGGGTCCTTGGTTGAGGGGCTTAGCGGAGTTAGTAAAGGAGTTTTGGAGGTTTTGTTTAGAGAAGGAGATTATTAGTGCAGTCCAGTCTAAGGATCCCGCAATCAGGTGGGAGTGCCTGTAGGATGTCAGGGCCGGAGGATTCATGCAACCAAGTTTCTGTGAGAAACAGGGCATCCGTTTCTTTGTCCAAGATACAGTCATATATTTCAATTTTGTGGCAAGGCCCGGACGCCAATAATAAGCATAACACCTTTATTGCTCCTCAAACACTGCTCCTCAAACACAGCAGCAATAAAACTCTAAAATGAGAATACTCATTAGCTCTAGAACACAGAACATGCATATAATCAAAGAACAGGCAGCCATCTTCCTCTTTTGTTGCTGCAGATAAGTCCATTCATATATTTCTTCTCTATGAATGTGGTATGCTTGGATAAATCAGTATATTAATAAGTTTCTTTGTAAGTTTGCCTTCTAGTATTATTGAAGAATGAGAGGACAAGGCGCAATGGTTGTTTGTTTTAAGATTATGTTAATTTAAATCAGTAGAAGCGATGTTTTGATTTAACCTTGGAGGAGTAAATAATGTTTTCAGTAGAAAGGTAGCGTAGTGCGTATTATTACAGTTTTTTTAACGAAAAGAAGCTTGCGGGCAATTAACAGTAATATTGATTAAGAGGTTCAAAGACGGTTCCCGTTGGGTGTTGGTTTTTAAATGCGGAGCGCCCTCCCCGCGTGTGTGGCTGACGAATGCGCGAGACTTCCTTGATCAGCACTCGGGTGGGCCTTAATGGTGGGTAGCAGCGCTTGAGCACATCTGTTTCCTCTCGTGCCTCCGGTGTTGTGGCGCGCGAGAGGGGAATTTTGAAATCTTGCACTAGCGAGGACACTGTATTTACATTACGTGCGATGGCCATCTTGGGGGTTTGGGCTAGGGCCAATTAAGTTGAGTCAGGCAATTGGCGGAAATATTTTGGGGAAATAGCAAAGAGTCTGTCAGAATGTGAGTCAGTTTCTGACAGACTTCGGTCAGGATTCAAAAGGAGGACATTGTAGCGAAGTAAGGCGATTCATATAACAAGCGTTTTAAAGTGGATTTCATTGTTTAGAAAGACAGTTCGAGCGTGTTCTTAGAAGCATATTTTGATTTGTTTGAGTTGACAACTAGATTGTTTGAGGTGACAAGTAGTTTGGTAAGAAGAATATTTTTTTAGATATCTGGAAAGTAATATAGAGTTGGTAGTTAAACATTTTAAATAGGAGAATACAGAGGCAGGATTTGAAGAGAGGATGAGAGTTTATATGGAGAAGTGTCTCTCAATAAAAAGATTGAGAATAGTTTGGAGAAGAGTATGATGAGAAAAGACTCCAGGAAAAAGTCTGGAGAAGAGGATAACTTCTGGACAACAGAGGAAGTATAGGTTGGAGCAGGAGTATCTGTTCAGGGTGCGAAAAGGACCCAAAAATGGAAGCATATAGATAAGAAAAGAAAGGGCAATAATCATGAACGTAAGGTTCAGAAGGAAAGTGCTACAAAGGCAAAAGGAAGCACTATAAAGGCGCGTAAGAGAAGGCACAGTGTTGTGGCATGTGATTCAAGCTCTACAAGTGGAGACGTAGAGTTAACATGCAGTACAAGCTTTGAGGATACAGACGAGGAAGAAGTTCCTCTGAAGAAGAGAAAGGTAGAGAGAAATAAATAAAATTGGATGCAGGCGATTTTGTGGATCCACTGTAAGATAAAATGTTCAATCTGCTCTTAATATACAACAACCTGTGTCTCCACAGTGGACTCCTGCGGAGCAAGTGGCCATGTACATAAGGTACTGGATAAGGAGAGAGATCCTAAAAGATGCTAGAACTAGACTCAGATCAGAATGCCCTAGGTCTAGTTTGGACAGTAAAGTGGTGTACACGCTAGAACTGGATCAAAAAATGATGGCCTTTCTTAATAAAACTGGAAATGATCCTAGAAGAGGTCTAGATAAAGTGCTCAAAGGTTGCCAAGATAGGCTATTGGATGTGCTGGGACCTCTAACTAAGATTTTTATTTGTGCGAGGAGGCACACTCAAATAATACTGGTGTAGACGTAGCGGAAATGCGTCAATGGGTTCAGAGGGCAATATACCTTCTTGGGAATTCAAATGCACCCCTATGTGTTGTAAGAAGAAAGAGCTTCCTTTTTAGGATAGACCCTAAGCTGGCGGACTTGCTCTATGGCGATGATTTTGTCAATGACGTGGCTAGGTATGTGGGTACATTTAACTCACTAAAAAAGGCACAAAAAGATATCAGAAGGGTTTTTGGAATGGCTGGGCAGATGCGGGGTCGGAATTACCAGAGGTAGCTGTGGTAGAGGATTCAGACCCGATGGAGTGAGCTTTGGACCAAACTAGGGTTATACCAGGACAGAGCAGGGTACTTTTCACCCAGAGACAGAGGGGCAGATCGAGAGGCATGCGGTCTGAGAGACGAACAAGGGGTGCCTAAGGTAAGTAGTTTACCTGTCCCTATTTCTATCCAAGTAAACTTGGGCGGCAGTTTGTTACAAGATGGAGAGAAATAACTCAGGATGCTTGGGTTTTGGAAACAGTAGCAGGTTACTGAATAGATTTTATTCAGGCGCCAGTGCAGGAGAGGATTCCCAATATTTTAAGTTTTTCAAAGGAAATGGAGGATCTGATAATGAACGAAGTAGAGGCTTTATAAGCAAAAGGCATAATAGATAGAACCGGCAAGAAAGGTGCAAGGTTGTTTCATAGGCAATCTGTTTTTAGTGGAGAAGAAGGAAAAAGGAATGAGGCCAGTATTAAATATAAGAGAGTTAAATGATTGACTTTGTTACAACCATTTCAAGATGGAAGGTATTCATATGTTGCAGGGTTTTCTGAGAAAAAGGGTATTGGTTGACCCTATTAGATTTGAATGATGCTTATCTGACCATTCCGATGTGCGAGGAACAAAGAGATTACCTTCAGTTCAGGTGTAAGGGAAAGCGTTGGAGGTTCAAGAGTCTCCCATTCGGGTTGACGTAAGCCCTGTGGTGTTTTACCAAAGTAATAAGGCCAGTGGCAGCATGGTTGAGATCCAGAGGGATTCGTTTGATTGTGTACCTAGATGATATCTTAATGATGGCAGAAGAGAGGAGTTTAGTGAGGGAGCAAACAGAGTTTGCTGTGAGAGTTCTGGAGGATATGGGATTTGTGGTGAACAGGGAGGAGTCTTGTGTGGAGCCAGAACAAGTGATGCAGTTTTTAGGCTTTCAGATTGGAATGTGTATTGAAGTTGCCTATGGAGAAGGTGAAGAAAATCAGGAAGGAAGCAAAAATAGTGAAGAATGCAGAGTGGATTACATTGAGACAGTTGGTTTGGTTGTTGAGTCTGTTATCTGCATCGATTCAAGCGATCTTTCCCGCTCCCCTTCATTACAGAGCGTTGCAGAGGTTGAAAGCTTTTTATTTGAGGCAGGGTTCGAAGTACTCACAAAAAGTGAGAATGAATCAAGAGACTCAAGATGGAATTGGATTGGTGGGTAATGAGTTTGGAAGCATGGAATGGAAGGGCTATATTTGGAGAGGTACCAGAGATAGAGATAGAGTCAGTGCAGTCCTATATGGGGCGGAACTCTGGGGCTTTAATAATGTGTCTAAACTCTGTAGCGGAAAATAGTTTCTTCGAAAAATAGCAAACCTTCTGCAAAGCACTCTGGTAAAGCCCCTACTTCATGAATTAGGAAGAAAGGCACTGGCGGACGGTGCTGGACTACGCCCCCTGCTGTACTGGCGGAGAATCTGGACAACCCCAGAACTGGCACATTATGCTGAGGGCTTCAAAGATCTAATAAGCTGTGATTGTTTTAAAAATATTTCTTGGTTACAGCAGGTTAGATCTCTATTGCTGAATATTGGTCTGGTGGCCTTGTGGGAGAACCCTGAGAACTCCCGGTTTTCGTCTAGAGAGCAAATGAAGGAAATTCACTGGGGATGGGTGGATGCCAACATCTTTAGGAATAGTGATCCCTCGACATTGACGGGTCAATTCCTTATGGCTAAACCATTGCAGAAACTAGAGTCTTACTGGGACGCTATTACAAAGCAACACAATAGGAAGGTCCTGTTTCAATTGGGAGTGGGCACCCTTCTCGTCAAATTGTTTTCTGCAAGCTGGGTGGCATCTATGGATACTCTTTGCCCCAGTTGCAATGAAAGTCTTGAGTCTTTGTCCCACCTGTTATTTGTCTGCCCCGCCCTTACAGCTCCAAGGCGAATATGTCTGGCTCCTATTTGCCGAACCCTGGGCACCAGTAAATATGATTTGGCTCTGAGATTAATTTGCACAGAAACATGGTTACCACTTCTCATTGGCGTAGCCAAATTTTTAGGTTTAGCATGGATTATAAGATCTAAATCAATTGTGGCATCATGATCAATGTACATTGTGTATATATATATCCCCAAATCCCACATAGACATGTATATAGATGAGTTAACATATGATTATGGCGCCTAAATGAATTATATTGTATTGTTCCATTTCTATTGACATTAAGAGCTGGGTTTATATGAGTGATTACTGATTTTATTATTGGTATATTTATAACTTTTTAAAAGGCTTGTTTTTATATTCAAGAGATACTACTTGTTAGAACCCGGGGTCTCTGGTTGGCAGAGGTAAGTACCTTAGACCAAGTAGGGACCCTTGCTTCTAGTCAGGGTGAAGGAATAACCCTCTGAGATAACCCCTGCTCACCCTCTAGGTAGCATGGCGCGAGCAGTCTAGGCTAAACAGAGGCAATGTGGATAACATTTGCACTTAACACAACAATAATCCCCAATCCACCACAAACTGAGACCACACAGGTAAGTATATTTTATAAAAATATATAGCTTTATCTAGTTTCAGCATGTAAATGAAGCAGTTGCACGATAATCACTTCTTTAGACAACGTAGTATTTTATCTTACGGGTTGCACTTAATTTTAAGGTTGGTACTTGTAAATAGGAAGTTCTTGTCATTTAAAACAATAGTCTCAGGTCTCTTGTGAATCAGGGTCCCAAAAAATCACGACTGACTTATTTTTAAGGAAATGTGCTCTCCAAAACGAGCAAGGAACCCTCTGCCCACGCGTGCTCTTATGCGTGGGCTTCATGCGCTGCAAATGCGCTCCTTGCGTGAGGCCCGGGGACTCTTTCTTTCCCCCGGGACAGGCTCACGCGTTCTTAAGCCTCGGGCGCCTCGCACACAGCAGATCTCCCGCGCCCCCACCCCGGCCGGTCCCCTGTCCTCTCCCGCCCCCTCTCGACAATCCAACGAGCGGCGGGGGAGGTGGTGCTGCTCACCTGGTGGGGGACGGCTGGCCGGGGGTGCGGAACGCTTCAGAGTCCCTCGGCGAGGTCGGCTCTCGCTGAGGGGTCGTCTCCTCTCTTCCTTCTCTCCGTGCCGGGACCAACCAATCCCGTCGCGGCGTTGGGTCGAGCCTCCCGCAGCACCCGGGAGTCAGCCACTGGCAGTGCGGCTCCCGGGGCAGGCCAACGATGACGCTCCTCTCCTTCGGCCAATCACGGCCTGATCCCGCTGATGACGCTGCGCCGCACGGGCCAATCCCGTCGCGGCGTTAGTGAGGGGGCTCGGCTCCCTCCACCAATGGGAGCGCGGCGGCTTCGTTCTTCGCCGCGGCAGCCCCCTGGACCTCGGAGCAAGTTACGGGGGGGTTTTCCTGGCCCCGGGCCGCGGTGGTGATTTGGCGGCACAGGGTTTTCAGTGCGCCTTGCACTGGGAAGGCCCCCAAGTCTCCGGGCTGCCACACACACACGCGTGTCGATGAACACGCCGATCTTGGCCCCTCAGCAGGCTGGGTCAGCGCGGCGCTCTCAAGCAGATGAGAGAGCAGCCAACGCACTGATCGGGCAACCTACAGGATTTCACGATCTCCTCGCCACACAGCAGCGTCAGGGGGCACAGCAGGGTCTTGTAGTCCTTGGGCAACCTTTATGTCCCTGGGTTGCAGACAGGGGGCCAGCTCTTCTCAGGCCCTTGGAGATTCAAGATTGTAGACACAGCACACAGCAAAGTCTTGGCAGTTGCAAGCAGGCAGGGTCACAGCACACAGCAAAGTCCCTTTCTCCTCCTCAGCTTCCAGTTAGACAGTAGAACAGGTCAGCCCTTATAGCACACAGCAAGGCAATCTTCCTTTGGTTCTCTAGCCGTCCTCCTTCCAGCCGAGGTTCCTTCTTGGTTGCAGAGTTTCAGAATCTAAACTTCTGTAGTCAGGGGTCCTTTCCTTATACCCCTCAATGTCTTTGAAGTCCTTTGAAGTCTTTGTGCATGGAGGCCCTTGGTCCAGTCTAAACCAGTTCTGGGGGTTGCGGAGCACTGAGGTGTCTCTGGTTTTCTTCTCCCTGTCAGCTTCAGGGCCAGAGGTGTCAGTTGACCATCAGGAGGGAGCTAGCATGGGGGAGGTGGCCGGCACAGCCCAGTACTTATCAGGCATTCCTTCCTCCCCCCTCCCAGGCAGGCAGATGTGCCCTTTCATCCCCGGGCTGGCTCCGACCCTCTCCTCCGGGGGCTCTGCAGCCCCCCTGTCACACCCAAGCATTCCACAAACCCAGGCACACAGAAAGGTTTAGACAAGAGAACAGCCACTTTCTAAAAGTGCTATTCTCCAACACAGGATTTAAAAACACCCTTCACTAAAAGATGTGTCATTAAATTCTGAGTTCAGGGATATCTTTCACTTATGTCCCATCTTGTTCCTATGGGAAGATAGGCTGGTATCACATGGGCCCAGCCTCCTCCATGTTACTCTATGGAGCAAGATAGCCTTACAGCAGTGAGCACATAGAATGGCTGCAGCCCACTACCAGAGCATGTTACCTGCACTTAGTACATGCTCTACCTTACCCATACACTGCACCCTGCCCAGGGGGGTACCTTGAGCCTTCCATAGGGGTGACTGATGTGCACAGACAGGGAAGGGTTAGGCCTAGCCAGTGGGGACACTGGCCAGGCTGACATGGCAGTCACTGACTGCACACAGGCTCTGCGCTGGCAGGCCTGAGTCACCATTTTAAAGCTACTCATGTGGGTGGCGCAATCTGCGCTGCAGGCCCACTAGTAGCATTTGTCATCACCAGCCCTGGCACACACAGTGCACTTTACTAGGGACTTCGTGGTGATACAAATATGCCAATCAGGTATATTCCATCAATATCACAATTTACAGAGGGAGCACTTACACTCTGACACTGATCAGCAGTGGCAGAGTGTCCAAAGCATCTAAATCAGCAAAAACGAAATCCAGCACAGCATCAAAACACATGAGTCAGAGGCAAAAAGATGGGGGAAGAACCACGCCAAAAGGTGTCAGGTCTAACACTACTTATTTTATGTTTTTACTGGATGTTTTATGCACTGGATTATGCTTTTATGACAAACTGTCGAATAAAGCTTTGTTGATGATGATGATGAGTCGGATGCAAGTTTGCACGGATGGGGAGCAAGGTGTGGCACAGTGTAAACAGGGGAACAGTGGTAAAAGGAGGAGAGAAAGAGGCACATAAATTGTTTGGAACTCTGGCAGGGTCCTTTGCGATAAAGAGTTTCATGAAGGATCAAGTGAAATGTTGTGTTCTGTTGAAAATGGAAAACTTGTCAGTGGTACGGTATGTGAACAAGTTGGGGGGTCCTTGGTTGAGGGGCTTAGCGGAGTTAGTAAAGGAGTTTTGGAGGTTTTGTTTAGAGAAGGAGATTATTAGCGCAGTCCAGTCTAAGGATCCCGTAATCAGGTGGGAGTGCCTGTAGGATGTCAGGGCCGGAGGATTCATGCAACCAATTTTCTGTGAGAAACAGGGCATCCGGTTCTTTGTCCAAGATACAGTCGTATATTTCAATTTTATGCTCATTCAAGGACCTACAGTTGATGAGTAAAAGATTAAGTCTACAACCCACTTGTCCTATGAGGGGCACATTAGGTGCCTTTATCTGAAACTAGCAGTGCGTGCATCGTCCCATACTCTGTTCTACAGATAGCGTGTGTCTGCATGGTGCTAATATCCGGAGTTATACTTTTCTAAGTTGGCTACTAGGGTAATTCAGATGATGGTCTGAGTCAAAACGCACAGGGGTTTTGGCCAATAGCCCCAGCTGGCTGTGGACGGGCGCAGACGGACTTGCCTTTGGCGCGTCCGCTGCGTGTCATCACTGGCATCGAGGTTTTGTAGGCACGCTGAAACTGGCAACTAGATCGCTGCCTTAAGCGGAAGTGAGTAACAGGCACCCGACCCGGCCCTCTGCTCAAATGGCACTCCAGCCTCAGCGGAAAGAGGGCAGAGAGGTCAGGGTACACCAGCAGTAAGTGATCTTCAATGAGTCACAATTAAAACTAAAGTTGGTACTTAGTGCTAAAAGTACTATGATTGCATCATACTTCATCTTACATTCTCTAAGAATATTTGCATTTTTGCATTTAATATTTTTTTATTTTTTTAATGCAATACATGAGTATTGTATACTGTGAACTGAGTTGCAGCTTTGTGCCTTCGTGAGTTCACGTTGTTGGTAGAGATTCATGATGGGGCGTGATTGAAAGCTCTGGAATTGAGGCTGAAGGCAAAAGAAAGTTTCTCCTAATTGCATTTTGTTGGACCTGGAACTGCACTTTATAGTATGTTTAGTAGTACTACAATAGTACTACTCTTGTACTACAAAATGCTATTCAAAAACCTACGTGCAGACTCTTCTGCATCAGTAGCTCCAATCTTTTCTGTGCAGAAATCTCCGTCCAGGTTGGGGAAGACTACACACATGTTTACATACGTTTTTGTAATAAATGTGGGATGGGCAAGAGGGAGTGGTTGCTAAATAAGAAATACTTACTCCTGAATTGGAGGGGCATGGGGAAAGGTAACCCCTACAGACTTCTAACCATACTACCTCTAGAGAGGTGCAACAGTCCACATATACGTACATGAGCCCTTATTTAATGGGATTCTCAAGTTGCGATTCAGATGTCTTAACCATACGGGTGTACTGCCACTCCTCTTGTGTGCAAGATTGTTGTAGCCTGTTGTTTGCTGCACAACATCGCCTTGTGATAGGCCTTACATATAGACAATGACCCTGATCTACGCCCACATCTAGGTACTCCTAGAGGAGGAAATAAAAGAGCTACGGGCATACTGGTGCTGGATTATTAACTCATTTTGTTTGTAGAGCTGATAGTTTGGTTAGTGCATTTATGTGGTTGGACAGTCTCTTGTCCATGATTAATGGTGGTTTAACACTGTCCATATATAATCTTTGCAAAATGTCATAAACAAAAATGCTATGCTCTAGTTAAAAATACATTGTCACTTCATTTTCTCTAACATTAAAACAATTGTCATTAACAACAAAGTGCAAGCTCTCACATAGTACACTAATGATTTAGAACTGTGGTTCTTAACCTTTTGACTTCTGTGTACCCCCCATGTGATCATTACTGGAAACTTGGGAGCCCTACTCATTAATGATTGAAATCTATGGATTGCCACTGAGTCATTATTGGAATCTGGGTCCCCAGCTTAAGCAAACAAACATTCATCAAACAACTACACAAATGATGATAAATCTTATATAATTCACAAAAAATACTTTAAAAATCTACATTTAAGTGTGGCTTATTAGGCCATCATGGCGGACGTGTGCTGGGCGAGCTCTGTCCATCCCAAAGAATATCCTGTAGTTATCCTGTCTCCTTCTGACCCCGCAAGGTTCTAGAAGTGGCATTCAAGCTTTGATCACCTACTGCTGTGGTCGGACGCGAAATCGCGGCACCTGGAGCAGCTGGGGACCGCTGGACGGGGTCCCCATGAGGAGCGGCCTAGTGATGAGGGGAGGAGCCGGGGCGTGGAGTTGAGCGTGCCCGGAGAGAGCGGAGCGCCGCGGGAGACGCTTGACTTATCCTGCTGGGGCTGTGCGCTGTCCTGTTTGCCCCCTGGGCAGCCATAGACAGCAGCGGAGATCAAGGGTCGGATCGGCCCCCGGTGGCTTGGGGGCACCGCTGGAGTAGAGCTGTGAGGAGGAGACATGGAGGTTCCCTGGGCTGTGCTGGTGAGGAGTGGAGCACCGGGGCGGGAGCAGCGGCCCGCTGCAGGGAGCCTCGGGGCTGGAGCGCTTGCCATCAGTGAGATCAGCAGCCATTAACCGGCGGGGGGCGTAGGAGGCTGGGAGGGCCCCCTGCGGTGCCCCCCCCCCTGGCGTGGGGCTACATCTTGAGATCAGCGGCACGACCGGGCCGCGCGGTGTGCTCCTGGGGGATCTGACGTTGGACCTCCCTGCATCATCAGTGGCCGGCACCCCCAATTTTTCTCCCCCCGGGAAAGATATCAGCGGTGGCGGGCGGAGTCTGGGCCCCGCCCGCTACTGCAGCGTTTGGCCTGAGACAATCTGGGGATGTTGTGCACAGACGATGGTGGCCGCTGAGATTGGCAGACGCCTTGCGACATGCGTATAGCCAGTACGGGTCTGGAGGAGGAGACGTGGCCGCCGAGTGGAGGCACCCGGGTGAGGAGGTGCTTCACGGCCTCATATCGGGGACCCTGAGACTCTTGCTGGTGGTAGACTCCCTGAATGTGGGTAGGCCTGAGGTGTAGACATTGGCCAGCCTGTTTCAGTGGGGGTATCTCCCGAAAGGGGCCCGGGATCAGCGCTTGCGGCTGAGCCGCGCAGCTTGTGTTGTGCTGGACCAATAGAGGGAAGGGAGCGCCTACTATCGCCTATCAGTGAGATCGCCACAGCAGGCGGCTTGACCACCCACACTCTGCGGGGACCCTCCGCCGGATGTGGGCTCCATCTGTGGTTTGGATACCGGACCGGCTTACTGCATACCTATGCTGAAGTAGTTGCCGCGTCGGCGCCTGGCCCGGCTTGGCCTGTACCTGAGGGGTGACCGCTGAAGGTGGATATGACGAGAGACAAGAGCGGCTCAACCAAACATGGGCCCATTGATAAATTCACCGGCCCGAGAGCGGCGGCTGGCTGCTGGGGGCCAGCAGGAGGTCATTCCAGACAATGCAGCCCTGATGGCGGCGATTACCCAATCCAGGGACATGCTTGATGCCAAAATTGGGGCGGTGGGCACAGACATTATGTAACTGCGCCAAGATCCGAGGAATGCAGTATCCCGCATTACGGAGGCGGAGACCCGCATATCAGGAGTGGAGGACGATGCCATGGTTCTAAAGCAAAAGGTGGCAAACATGGAGAACATCCAGAAGGGCATGGCGCTCCAGGGTGAAGATGCAGAGGGGCGTGCCCGGCGTAACAACCTGCGTTTTGTTGGATTTCCGGAGGGCTACGAAAATGGTAACATGGAACGCTTCCTCGCACAGTGGCTGGAAAGCTGGCTCTCTCCTGAAGCCATGTCCCAGTGCTTTGTTGTGGAGCGGGCCCATAGAGCGCTTATCCAGAAACCCCCTGTGGGGGTACGCCCACGGCCATTAATAGCAAAACTCTAAAATTATCTTGACTGTGATGCCATACTGAAGCAGGCCCAGGCCAGGGAGCCTCTGCTATCCTAATATTCCCGGATTACACACAGCGCCAATCGTTCATGGCCGCAAAGGCCTGGCTGAGAGACCTCAAGCTCCCGTACGCCCTCTTGTTCCCGGCTCGCATGCAGGTAGTCTACCACTCCCGCACCCACTTGTTCGAGTGTGGGTGGACACGCCACCTGGGCGGGAATCAGACTCATTATCGAGCGAGGTGCAGTCGAAGGGACCTCGAGGACAGCAGAGGAGGGGGGACAGACGATCTCGTTCCCGGCGGCGCTCCATGTCCTGCGGAATCTCCTCTTGGGGGGCCCTCTCCTAGGCAACAGACATTGGAACCTTAACTTCTATGGTCGTGAGGGTACCGCGGTGTTCTTCTAATTGCTTTGGTGAATGTTTGATCTAGTGAGGTTGAGGGAGTCTCAATGTGGGCTGAATCCCCACCTGTCTGGTACTTGTGTGGGACGTGCCCGGAGGATATGGGCTGTAAGTTAGGGATCCGTTGGCGGGGGCGGCCCTCGTTCCCCTGTTGGGGACTAGATGCCAATCCTGCCGCAACAGATACTTCTGCGTTTTTGAGGTATGGGGTGTGGGGTGTATGGTTTGGGGGGTTGTTTCGGGGTACGAGTTGCACATTCACACTGGGCCCACTACACTGTATGCGCACGTCGCCGTGGCCCTCCATCCGATATATGGCAATGCCCGTTCTCCTATGGCTAGTCAGTCTGTAGGGGGTCAGGTGTCCCCAGATTCCCTCCGCATTATTAGCTGGAACGTGCCCGGGGCCCTGGACAAAATTAAACGTGGGGCTATCCTTCGTCAGGCTAAGAGGGCCAGAGCAGATATCCTCTTACTGCAAGAAACTCACCTGATGGGTACTAAGGTCCTGTGTCTACAGCAATATGGGTTTCAGCAGGTTTTCCATGCTGAATTCACGATGGGCTCGAGGGGAGTGGCGATCCTAGTGCACGCAGCGTCCCATACGTACATATACAACAGTGGGCTTCTATGCAGGGGCGTTACTTGTTTATCCGGGGTATGATCGGGGAGGACCCCCTAGTACTGGGTTGCATGTATGCCCCCCTTACAGTGGATGTTGGTGGAGAGGCTACTTACCTTACGGGCCGACATGCCTCAGGTGGTCTCGGTGGTGGCCGGGGACTGGAATGATGTTATGGATGTGGCCAAAGACAGGAGCAGGGTGGGGGGGGGGTGCCTGGACGGCGTTCAGCCCACAAAACTGCACTCTCTCTTGGCGGGCCGTGACTGGGTTTATGTGTGGCGGTGCATGCATGGCGACAAGCGGGAGTATACATACCTTTCGGCGGTACATAAGTCCTTCTCCAGAATCGACTACATATTTGTTCCCGAGTGTCAGCTGCTGGGGTGGAGTCAGCTGAGATTCCCCCCGTGGCCTCTAGGATCACTCCCCGGTGTCTGTTGAGCTTCAGATGGGCAGGGGGCAACAACCATTCCGCTGGCGCCTCTCGGTGTGGCACCTACAGAATGACGAATACGGGAAACATATGAGCGAGGTGATCACTCATTATCTTACCATCAATGAGGGGTCGGTCTCAAGCGCCGCAACGTTGTGGGAAGCTCTGAAGCCTACTCTGCGAGGGGTGGACATAGCCTGGTGTGTGGTGGCCTGCAAAAAGTGCAGGGACAAATTGGCTCGGGCTGAAGCGGAGGTGGAGGTGCTCGAACGCCTGGAGCCGGGAAGCAGGCGAGGGGCAGGCGGTGCGGCAACTGCTTCTGGCGCAACAGTCCTACGCCGCTCTTCTGATGGATGAGACCCGACAGGTTTGGCTGGCAATGCATAGCAGGATTTGTCAGTGGGGGGACAAGTCCGGCAAGATGCTACATCGGCTCTGCCAGGGTACTTTTCACCCCCAGGCCCTTCCAGGGGTGCTGGATGAGGCGAGGGTGTTGATTACAGACCCTATGGCCATAGCGGAGAGCTTCGCTACATATTGTGCAGATCTCTATGCCCCTCAGGAGTGCTTTCCGGAGGCTACGGTTGACAAATTCATAGCGGACCTCCCGCCCAAAGCGGTTTCTGATGAGATACGTAAACAGCTGAAGCTCCCTCTGACGGATGAGGAACTAGGTACGGCCCTGGGTGAGCTCAACTCCGGGAAAGCGCCTGGAACAACGGGTTCCCGAGTGAGTTCTTCAGGCGGTACAACTTACAGCTGGCCACTTATTATCGGGCGGCACTGGAAGAAGCCACGGTGGAGGGCCAGCTCCCCCCGGACTGGAGGCATGCGGAGGTGGTGGTGTTTCATAAGCATGGCCGGCCCCCGCAGCAGCACGCCTCCTACGCCCCATTACTTTTCTGAATGCGGAGGCCAAAGTCTTGGCCAAAGCATTGGCTAATCGCCTTTTACCCCACATTTCGGCACTGGTGCACCCGGACCAAGCAGGGTTCATGCCCCAGAGGGCAACCAGACACAACATAAGACGGGCGCATGTGGCAATGGCGGCTATTCGACAAACCGGGGAGCCGGCGGCACTCCTCCTGGTGGACATGGACAGGGCGTTCGACTCCCTAAGTTGGGTCTATTTGTTCGCCCTACTACACAGACTTAATTTTGGCCCACGCTTTCTGTCATACTTGTTGCTCCTATATACTGATTTGACGGCGTCGGTATGGGTGGCAGGAGTGGTTTCATCCAGCTTCTCTATTAGACGAGGCACCAGGCAGGGGTGCCCCGTGTCGCTGTATTTATTTGCCCTGGCCATGGAGTCGTCGGCGGCTTGGGTGCGCATCGATGCACAAATCAGGGGCTTTGATTGGGACCCGGGCTTATCAGACAGGATTGCACTTTATGCAGACGATGTCCTCTTTTTCCTTACGGCATTGGACAGAATGGGGCCACGACTCCTGCAGATCATGCAGATATTTGGGGAAGCGTCTGGGTTATACATGAACCCCCGCAAATCCATGCGGTGGGCTGTGGGAGAACGGGTGAGGTGGGGGGCCTCAAGTATCTGGGGGTATTCCTCTCGGATGTGTAGGCCATGTCCTGGGAGTGAAACCTGGCGCCGATATGGGAGCGAGCCCGTTTGGACATAAAAATGTGGTTGTGCATGCTCTTGACAATATATGGCAGATCAGCGATTTTTAAGATGGTATCGCTTCCTCGCTTGCTCTAGCAGCTACAGAATCATCCATAACCGATCGCACCTAGGTGGTTCCGGCTCGTGAATTCTGTACTTGGGCAGTTCCTGTGGGAGGGGGGAGCAGTGCGTTTAGCGCTGCGCACCTGCTTTCTATCCACCTACTGCGGAGGACTCGCAACCTCAGATGTCCTTTCGTACTACCAGGCCTCGCATTTATTGGTCCTCAATGAGTGGTGGTATGGCAATAGGGGGGATCCGGCATATGCGCTGAAGCATCGCCTTATTGGGCCTCACACATTACATACTATTCTTTACTCAGCGTCATTGCAGGGCGCGCTGCCACCAGTCACATGGGTAGTATTTCAAATCTGGTGGCAGTCGCTGAGGCGCATGGGATGGTGGAATACCCTGACCTGGGAGGCTCTCCTATGGCACAATGGGCGTCTGACCGCCCTGGCGGCCCTGCAGGGCTTCCGGGGCTGGGATGCTATAGGTATCTCGACCCTGGGTGATGTCGTGAGGGACGTGTCACTCAAGTCCTTTCGTGAAATACAGGGGGAATTTTGCATGCCCTGCTCCCAGTTCTTTTGGTCTCTTCAATTTCGCCATGCACTAACCCCCAGCCTAGAGGGTCTGGAATCTCTCCCAGAATTTAGCCCGTTGGAGATGAAAGTCTTCATGGCGTATCAGGAGACAAAGAAGATCTCCCGGATACTTCAGAGGCTTTGGGGGTTTGGGAGGAGGATATGGGCACGCTGGAGGAGGAGGATTGGAGGGAGGCACTGGCCGCCCCCCGGGGAGCGGCCATAGCAATGCGTCTCCGCCTCATTCAATTTAACTACTTACACAGGGTCTACTTCACTCGGGTTCGACTGTGGCGGGTGGGGTTGATTGCCTCCCGGAATGTCTTTGATGTGGCCGGGAGGAGGGCACATTTATGCATACTGTCTGGCAGTGTCCATCACTCGACCCATTTTGGAGAGGGGTATTTTCTTGTCTGTCGGAGGTCTTGGGGTGGAGACTTCCGCATACGCCACAGTTCGCCCTTCTCCATGTCATGGAAGGGATAGGGGTAACATTTATAAAAGACATTGTATGCAACTGGGCCTTACATTGGCGAAATGTGATATAGCCAGGGCGTGGAAGGACCCACGGGTCCCATCGGTGGCAGCATGGAAAAATGGCCTGGACTTTTGCATGGGACTGGAACAGCCAATCTTTGTAGCTAGGGGATGCCCACGTAAGCTCTATAAAATATGGGAACGGTGGGCGGATTATCGGGGCCTGTGGCTGGAGCCTCCCATTGTTGCGGATGATCTTCCAGCGAAGTGATGATTTGGTCCCATGGTCCTGTTCTGGTGCTGAATGGGGGGGTTCTGGGGGTGTGTGTGCGTATGCTAATACTCTTTTGTTCTACTAATACTGCTCATGGACTGGACTCAGTGGGCTTTGTGCGACTCTGGGTGGGGCGTGGGGGGAGTTGGGGGGTCTTAGTATCCTTCTTGATACACTATGTCATGTATTTTGCTTGTTATTCTAAAAAGGTCAATTGCTTTCTTGCCTATGTATAATTTGATACTGCGGTTGTCCCTGGGTTCCAGGGCCCTGCAACATATGTGCAATTTGACAATAACATTTGTTTAAAAAAAAAAATCTACATTTAATTGGAAGGTTGGAACTTCTCTAATTTCATTTGAGCCATCCATCATCCATACTATATTCTATATGACTGCTTCCACAAATCAATTTGATGGATACAAGCTAAACTTTTAGAAGCCAAATTCTAATTCTTCACATTAACAGAATGTTTAAAATGTTTCACTTTACGTTTCGCTTCTTTATTTATATACACCATATGAATATTTTAGTATTATTTAATTTTCTAAGCAGCCGAAGACCATTCTGAGTAGGTGTTATTGAACCCCAGGGGTTCCGGATCATAGGCTAAGAATCGCTGTTTTAGAACATACATACTCAAAAACATACTTATGGCACATAAATTACCTAAGCGTATTTTTTTGTATAATCACTTAGGAGCACATATGTTTTGAGAATGGTATTCAGTCATGTGTGCAGTCTGAACTTTTTTGAACTATTCCGCGTTGTATTTAAACTATGTTATTTGTGTGTTATGAAAGCAAGGAAAGTTTACAAGAATATGTGACGTTACAACGCATGCCATTCAATTCCATGCCATTGCAAGGTCAAAATTTACCCAGATTTTCTGTCCAGGAAGCAATGGAAGTTGGAATAGATGCATTTTCTATTCCAACTCCAGTGTGTTCAACAGTAGGTAAGATGTTGAAGTTAAATTGAGGTTACGTAGTTTTCGGCCCCGCTTCGCTACAGCCACCATTTTGTGTTTAGTCGCCATTTTATGTTGCCTCACTCAGGCAGCACGGCTAACGCGGTAAAATGGTTTTTTCTGTCTTTTCGGCTGCTTCATGTTTTTTCCCGTTAAAGAACAACCTTTGTCCTTGTGTGCGATACTGAGGTCAGGGTCTGGCCGAGTTCACAAAGCTGTGTCTAGACTGATAAATCCTTGTCTTACTCCACTGTTTGGGTCCCACCATTCTTCTCTATCTTATCTTATTTAACTGGCCTTCACTATTCTCTTCGTGTGTTCTCTGGTTACAAAGCCCTTCTTTTAAAGCATTCTACACATGTTTTGCCACCTGCAAATTGAATTACGGGCACTAGCGTTGATTAACCTGAGGGGAGGAGAGCACACAGGGTTTGAAAGGAGGGTGTGTTTTAGACATTCGATAGCTTGTTTTCGAACTATTCCTATTTGTCAGTTTTGTGTATATTGGGAGTTGTCATTGTAAACTTGTGTTGTATAATAGGCTGTGCGCCACGGATTGAAGTGGCAGTCTCTTGAGAACCTACCTGTGTGGTACTTCTTAGATAACTGTGCTTAGCTGCAGCTAATAAAACTACTTTTCTACGCCTAACAGAGTGTCGAGTGTCTCTGTCGGTCGAGGCAGGTGAACTCGGAGATTTTAGGCATGCCCTGCGCCGCCTGGCCCATAAGGTCAGGTTCTCCAATTGGCGGCCCAACGTGTGGGCGACTTCAGCGGTAGTAGTTTTGCCCGAGAGTCGTGAGAAGCTTTGCAGGAAAATTCCGGAGGATTTCGCGAACCACGTGAGCGACCCCTGCATGTCGAAGTGGACCGAAGGTCTTTTGAAGGGTGGCTACTCCTTCCCGACGGCTGCTGATGACTGCTGCCTTGACTGTCGCCCTGCCTTGGCCCTTTGGTGATGATTGGTATCGCGAGACGTTAGACGGATATCTGTTGGCGTGAGAAAAGCGTTTAGTTAAGTATTTGTGGGTAGCGCCCACTCTCTTTGTTTTTGTTTTTGTTATTCGATTAGCGCGCTAACCGAAGCCAAGGGGTAAGTACGTTTGTGCTGTGACTCTATTGTCTGAAAATCCCTTGACGTTTGTAAGGAAGTCCAGTTCGTTACGAAATGCCTGGATTTCGTAGGTTTAAGAAATGTTGCTGTTTTGTTTGTTCTAGGGATTCCCGGCTGGAGGATTCTTGTCCGATTCCTCCAGTTGGAACTCCTACTTACGAACTTTACTCAAAGCACGGTCTGGGTCCTATAGTTTTTAATGAAACATGGATCCGATACACTAAGAAAGACGGTGTTTTACAGTGGCCACAAAATGGGTCCTTTGAGCCAGATATATTAGATAATTTGGAAACAATTTTATTCAAAAGAAAAGCCCGGCCGGCAATGTTTGACTCCTTTCGCCTATGGCGTAAGGAAGCCAAACAGAAAGAAATTAAGCAAATGAAGAAAGATAAGAAAGAACAGAGTATGTCGATTCTACAGGCTGCCCAACAATTTAAAAATGACAAAGCTGATCAGGTGATTGAGGTGTCGAAAAGACAACATCGTATGGCAATAGATAGATGCTATCCTGTGTTACCTACTGTATCAAAGAGTAAACCTCCTGATGATGATTCCTTTATGTCCCATTTGTTGACATTACCTCCACCTTATGTGTTAGGTGCTAATGCACCGCCATTACAACCTGCTGTTAATCCAGCTGTTTTGGTTCCTGCACAGTTGTCTATTCCTGTGATTCCAGCTCCGCCCCCTGTGCCAGCGACATCTGTACCCCAATCTCCTGTGCCTCAGCCTTCTCCATCTGTCGTTTCTTTTGCTACAGATTCTTCTTCTGTTTTACAGAATACGTTGTCCCCTGTTTTAGTGTCAGATTCCCCTGCAGCTCGACGGCGTTTAGTCGACACTGTTTCAGGTCTTTTGTCGCCTTTTCTTGGACCTCTTTTCTTTTCTCCTGTGTCGTCTAGGAGACAATCCCGTAGTCAGTTTCTGGATTTGGAAGAACGGACTAAATTAGATTCTCTTGCTAGGAATTGGATGATGAGTAGTGTACAATATAGTGTACGTGATATTTTAGATACTTTCCTCCAATGGAACGCGCCCACACAGAGATACGTATTTAATGTTATGTGCAATACTCTGATTAAAGGATGAGGAGATGAGGATCTAGATTCACCTCCTCAGGATTTATTTGAAATACAGGATCAATTTGATAAAGGACTTATTGTGGGTCCTGCTGTAGAGCATGCTGTTCAGAAGCTTGTTACTTTTCGATCCGCCTTTTTCTCTCAAAATTCTCTTGAACCTGATCCTGCGGTTCGTCGTAAGACGGCACAATATCCTATGCGAGAAGTTCCTCCAATATGGAGAGATGAGGTCCCACAAGCAGGTAATGTTCCTGGTGTTCCTGCTAATTTTCAGCGTATATGGGTACATGACCCTTGGAAAAGGTCGGAAGTACTGGCACTTAAACAGTCTTTACTGGACCCTCGTAAGAATCCTGCTGGGTACTATAAAGAGCTGTCCCAGACTGTTGACGCTTGTATTATGAATTTGGCAGATATTGACTTACTCATGGGAAATGTAGTCCCACAAGCAATATGGACCAAGATTCGTAGGCAGGATCATGCAGCAGCTTTAGGTGGTGATTGGGCTGCCATTACTGCGGCAGATGCAGGACAAGTAGGTGGTGCCAAACCGGATGATTTAATTACGGAATTGCCTGGCAGAATAATAGACTTGATGAAAACTATGATGCCTACGGTGCGTGTTAATTGGGATAAGTTGGCAGCGTGTAAACAAAAGTCGGATGAAAGTGTCTCCGACTTCTTTACTCGGTTCGAGGAGACTTTCATCGAGCATAGTGGTCAAGATATGAGTACTGAAGGTGGACAGCGATTGTTCGTAGACAATTTTTTTTTAATTTACTTCCAGAATTATCACATAAATTAAAACAATCGGAGAGTTCTTGGGCTGTCTCTTCCACTGCTCAGATATTAGCTACTGCTCAATATTATGAGAATAGAGATAAGGAAGATAAGGAGAAAGCTGACAAAAAGACTAAAGACTTAAAAACGAAGGTTCTTCTGCAACAGGCTTATCCTCCTTGTTCTGCTCAGCCCCAATATCAACAGCCCCCGCAGTTTCAGAGGTTGTTGCAGAAGCCGGTACCTTCAGTTCCACGAGTTCCATTGGGTCCTAATCAGTGTGCTTACTGCAAGGAAGATGGTCATTTTAAGAATACTTGTCCGATTTTATTACAGCGGTATGGTGGACCATTACCACCACGGGGTCGTGGTGATTCTCGGTCCATGTCCAGAGGTAGGGGTCATGGTGCGTCGACTCAGGAACGACGTCCCTCTCCCCCTCAGGATTCTACAAATTACTTTGATCAGCAGAATTCTCAATCTGCACAATACTACAATGATGACTATTGTTTCGATAATGAGGATGTTGATTCTCATACTAGCTAGGACAGCCAAAGACAAAGTAAGGGAGTCGTATCAGTTCCAGTAGATCAGGAAGGTCCTTATGTTAATGTTGTGGCATTAGGTGTTACAGAACCATTTCTCTTGGATACTGGTGCTATGAGAAGTTCTAAATTGCATTCTAAACTCCCTGGGGCACCTTTGTCTGGCTTAACAAATGTTTCTGTGGGATTCTCTGGCGCCCCAGTTTCAAATCCTATTTCTTGTCCTTTGCCCATTTCCATTGGTCCATACGATTTGGAAGCTCCACTCCTTTTAACAACAGGATGCGGAGAAAATGTATTGGGTTTGACTTACTGAAACGTTTACATGCTACATTCTATTGTTCACCCTCTGGTGTGCACCTCACTTTAGGTGATAAATTGACTTCTCCGATGTATGTATCTAAAGAACAACTATCACCCGAGTTGCGTTCACGTCCTGCTACGCTTTGGGCTGTGGATCCGAATGATGTTGGCTTATTGCAAATTCCACCATATGTGATTACTGTTAAAGACAATGTTAAGATGCCACGAGTTCCTCAATATAAAATATCTAGTGATGGTGAGAGAGCTTTGTTGGCTATTGTTCATGATTTGGTTCAGAAGGGTGTGGTTGAAGAGACTAGAGGCAATGTTTGCAATAGCCCTGTTTTACCTATTCTCAAACGTACTGATCCCTCTCAGCCACCTGTGTACCGTTTTGTGATTGATCTTCGAGAGGTCAACAAAATTGTTGTCCCTCAGTTCCTGTTGTGCCAGATATAACAGCCTTGCTTACTATGATTCCTGCTTCTGCGGTTTGGTTTTCGGTTATTGATCTTAAGAATGCTTTCTTTAGCATTCCTATTGCTGAGGAAAGTAGGGATCTTTTCGGCTTCTCTCTCGGAGGCCGAAGCTTCCGCTTCAAGCGTGCACCTCAAGGCTATTGTGAAAGTCCTTCAATATACAGTCAAGCTTTGAAATCTCAGCTTGACACCTTTTCTCTGCCCTCAGGTGCTACTCTTATCCAATACGTGGATGACTTGTTAGTCGCTGCTGATTCGGAAAATGTCTGTAAAAATGCAACTGTGTCGCTCTTACAACATTTGTCTGCTTTACACCATAAAGTATCATCTTCTAAGTTACAATATTGCCGACAAGAAGTTACCTATTTAGGTCATCTCTTGTCGAAGGAGGGAAGACGATTGACCCCGGAACGTATCCATGCAATTGCACGGATGCCTGTACCGTCCACACAAAGAGAAGTGCGTGCTTTCTTGGGCATTACCTCTTACTGTAGACAGTGGATTCCAAATTTTTCCCTACTTTCTAAACCTCTGTTGGCACTTACACTTAAAGATACGCCCCAGCCTCTTCTCTGGACAGATGAATGTCAAAAGAGTTTTTCAGATTTACATACTGCCTTGTGTTCTGCCCCTGTGTTGGGTACTCTAAATTACAGTAAACCTTTCACACTCTATGTCCATGAAAGGGAAGGTTGCGCATTATCAGTACTGACGCAACAATTCGGCGACAAACAAAGGCCGTGTGCCTATTTTTCTGCAACATTAGATCCAGTAGCTAAGGCATTACCTAGTTGCCTTAGAGCAACAGCAGCAGCGGCAATTTCTATTCGTCAATCTGCTGGACTAGTGTTAGATCATACTCTTAATGTTATGGTGCCACATGCAGTAGATACTCTTCTTAACAGGACAAAAACTCAGCACTTAACGAGTACTCGCTTTTCTGGATATGAGTTGATGCTTTTAGCTAGTCATATACACATAAAAAGATGTAATGTTCTGAATCCAGCAACATTGCTGCCTATTCTGGATGCGAACCATGTACAAGATCAGCATGATTGTTTTCTTCGCACTGAAGAAGAAACGAAGGGTCGAATAGACCTGAAGGATACACCACTTGTGGATCCGGATGAGATCCTATGGGTAGATGGGTCTTGTTTCAAGCTTCCCAATGGCGAAACAACAGCTGCTGTTGAAAATTAGTACGGTTTGGTGAACATTATCTGCGCCATCTTGCCTCTTCCCCTGATGCCACACTTTTGTCGTGCGCACCCGCCATTTTAAGATTCCCTGATCAGAGCGAACCCTTTTGCATGCCGCTGGCCCCTGATATAGCCCTTCGCCCCCACTAAGCCTGCACGCTGACCAACCCCCTGCTTGCACCTGCCTTGAACCATAAACCCCTCTTCGGCGCTGCTCTGCCCCAGGCCCTCATCCTGTTCCCAGCGCGACACCTCCCTTCTTCCCTTTCATGATCCCCGGCCCTTAGCTGCAAACCCCCTTTTCTCCCCGTGTGCCCGTTTGTCTTCCCCGTTCCCAGGCCGACACCCAGCTCTGCCGATACCATTCCTTGCCCCTCCCCGTACAATAGAAAGCTTCCCCCATCAAAGGATCCCCGGGTTGATCAAAGCCCCCACTCCATGAGACCCGATCAAACCCCCCACATTCCGTGAATCGGCGGAATACCCAGCTGCGCGATACTCATCACCTGTTGCGACTAGGGTGGGGACTTCAACTGTAAATGTGTGTGGGAACGGGCCCAAAGGGGAGTTCCGGGAATGTCTTTTCCATACATCAAAGCTTTAACATGAATATGTAATCTGCAATAAAGTCATAAAACAGTGTATAAGAGGCCAGGCCTCAGAAATGTAGGTAGAGCACCTCAGGACGATACCTTCTGCCCGTTTTGTGGTGTTCTCCTCCGGAGAGAATAAAAACCTTGTTTCCTGCCTTCCAGTCTCCAGCGCCTGCCTCTTCATTGATTAAATAACTAGAGGGCCACAGAGGCAATACCGCCGGGCAAATATCGATTGTCCCCGACCCGAATCAGCTTTAACAATTGGCGCCCAACGTGGGGCCCATCAGCGACTCATGGATCCAGTGGGAGAGGTCCCGACGACAGAGTGAACGACTGCAACGATCGGGAGAGCTCTTGCCCAATAGACCCTCGTCTGGCAGCCGATCATCCGAACTTCACTAGTTCCGAACAGACCTCATTCGAGTGATCTACGGTCCTGACTGGGAACCATTAGGAGTGCCGTGAGAAATACGAGAAAAAGAGGACGAACGGGCGCTGGATTCGGAAGACAAGAAACTGTCCACATGGTCCGGGTAAGGTCGTGTAATCACGACAAGTTGCGAAATGATTGCTTGATTGTTTGATTGCTTGATTATTTATAAAATACTAGTATTACTCTTTGTTTGACCTATTTGGAGATTCACTGTCTGCACACGGAGAAACAGTAGGCTCCTTCTCTTTTGCAAACGGTGAAGGATAGGTAACGTAACCGTCGCGCCTATCTTTCTCCCCCACTGACTCTATTATTTCTTAACGGTTTTTGGGAGACTCCCCACTCCCTCACTGATTAACTGGGTTCTTTAACCCCGAACTACTGGTCACAGATTGTCTTCTGGAGATTCTCTGTCTGCAAACCGGAAACAACAGCTTCCTCTTTGCGGTTAGTGAAAGGGTAGAGGACGCAGACTTTTGCGCCCTACTTACTCTCCCCATTGTCCTTTTTCTATCCTATTTATTTATTTATTAATTGCTTGATTGTTCCGCGTTCTTGGTTACTCTTTTTTATTTTTGTTAATGAGGTATTCACTGCCTGCAAACAACGTAGAATAGGAATATTCTGTCTAGTCTTTGCACCTAGTGATAAGATAGGCACTGCTGACTTATTAGTCCCTCGTTACGAGCCGTCATGTCTGTCTTCTCCCCATTGATTGATAATTGGTTCAGCCCGGACCGTGTATTAGAGGTGGACCATATAGCTCCACTAGAAGGCACCCCTAATAAGGACATGTTCATAAACTATGGATTAGTTACCATAGCCTATAATAAATTGTGGCACAGGTATACCAAAGAAAGTCAAGACAAACAGTGGCCACTGGCAGGATCCTTTGACCTTGATAAAATAGAAACGTTAGAAATAGCCCTTCGAAATAATAAGACAACGCCTATTATGCTCGACAGTCTCGGTATGTGGCGCAGAGAGGCTATGCAACGACAGAGAAAAAACGAGGACAAATCAAGTAGAGAAATATACCGACAGGACAACCCCAGGACACCGCTACCCACAAGTTATCCCCCGACACTACGCAAAAGACGACCAGACTTAGGGCCAGACCAATGCGCTTTTTGTAGATATGTCGGACACTGGAAAGCCCAATGCCCGACTCTACTGAGCGTGAGTAAAGGCAAAGGGCCGACAGGAACGACAGATCGGCAGTATGAGAAAAAGCGCGAGACAAAGAAGAACCCGACTTACATAGACAGACCAGATAGAACCACCACGTTTGATTATGCCCGATGGCACAGATTTCGCCAGGACAATTTCAGCGGCATGCTCAAGTTCTCCTAGGTCGGGCAACGTCAAGACGGGAACCCAGCCTCGCTTTAAAATGCACAGACGGAAAGAGATAATTATGACCAATAACTGTTTTATATTCGTCCTGGGTCTTTGTATGTCGTGCTTGTACTGTCCCCCCCCCCGTCTGAGTTTGTGTGTATGTAATGTACGAATCTGCGTCATCCCTCTACACATGTTTCCGTGTTACTCAACCTCTGTTAAGCAGAAACTTAGCATAAAAGCAACCTGGAAAGAAAGAAATGGTACAACAAAATCCGTAGACCATTGATGAACTTGAACTTTTAATTTAACACAGCAAACAAGAAATAATAACGGTAAACTGTAGAAAATGAAAGTCAAACAGAACATTCGCCCCCCCCCCCATTCTGGAACCTTCCAAAGTAGGGCAGGGTTACGGCTACGCCCAACCAGCGGCAACCCATATAAGGCGGGCCCCGCTGCCAACTCCTGGTCAGGAAATCTTAACATATCGGGAAGCCGGAGGAGAGGCAGGGGCCAGCGGAGTCCAGCCGCAACGGCCCTGGGTAGTTGCCGGTAGTCCCGCCACATGCCTCCTCGACCCAGCCGCAACGGGCCTGGATAGACTTAAGTAGTCCCGCCACATGTCCAGAGAAGAGCGAGGCACCTCTTCCTTTTCTCCTCCGCGACAGCCGCAGCAGCTCTGGGCGGCAGATGCCCTGTCCATACCCCTGCAGGAATGCGTCCAGGTCGGGCTGGGAGGGAGAGGCGACGCGGATGAACCTCTCCCACCTCCACCGATAGGAGGTCTCCCAGCCCCCGGCCCAACGCCGAACACCCCCAGTCAGGCGATGGTGCCAATACTTGCACAGCACCGAACACAACATGGTGGCACCCCAGTATTTGCGCAGCACCGAACGTGCAATGGTGGCCATATTTTCGGAACACCGAACCTGCAATGACTGCACCGATACTCGTGCCGCGCCGAATGCGCACCACAGGTGGCCATACTCCCACAGCACTGAGCACAAGACTTGGGGAACACCGGATGTGGAGAGACCTTCATGCGGGGCGATGAAAAAGAGCAGCATGGAGTGCACCGGGAGAAGGAGACGGCGCGAACGAGTCTACCTTCTGCCCCCCCTCAGGTGGGGGCATCACAGCTGCACCCCAGCCGAACGTCCCGCCTTCACACAACAGAGACCTCTTCCTTTCACTCCGAAGGATCTCTTCCACTCTTGCAAACTCGACGAGAGTGGCCCCTGTAGGGCCTCAAAATGGCGTCTGGGTCCGCTGGAAGGCGGGCCCCGGCCACTAGAGTAACTTTGACCAACAATATAACTCGGACATTTGCCCACTGGGGCACGAGCCCCCATCTCCGACAGCATCTCCGCAGCCTTGAAGATCCTACAAAGGTCCCCGGCGGAACCTTCGGCCTCCGCAGGTTTCCGGTAAGGAACGGCTGCCTTGACCGCCAACGAAACAAACATGACATTGCCACTCCTTCTGTTAGCATGAATTCTAGAACTGCCGAAAAGGACTCTGGTCCAACTGCCAGTAATGGGAAACATTTCCCCCTGATGCTACTTCCGGACTGAGCCGGCCCCGCCCAAAATGGCGCCGGTATCAAGAGGGACTTGCGAACACCTCGTGGTGTTCCTTCGCACTAATATAAACTTGATGTTCTGAGACTTTATATGATCCTTTGTACACTTGGCTAGAAAAGACAAGGAGAGGTCACTCGACGAACAGTGTGAAAGGGTCCCGTTAAAAATGTTGATTTGCAAATGTACGGTATTATATTTTTTTATAGCTGATGTATAACCTCATTTACGACGCACACATACGGTATGCATATAGGAAATCTGATTGCAACTATTATGATTATGCTTCTAAATTATGAACATAAATGCCCCCGAACCCCCAGCCAATTAATAGACGTTTTAGTTTCTTACAAATGAATGAATAAAACTTTCCAATGTATTTATTGCCGCAAGACGACACTCCCACCGTACGCGCTTTAGCCGTTACCATGTCCGACCAAATACGACTGCACCCTCATCATCCACGTACTGAAATGATTCTGAGAAATAAAGGTTTTCGAAACTATGGACGGGTATTGCATGCTTTATTTTAAAAATGTGGGATCGGTGGGAAAGTTCTTTTCTGTGCACCCTACTCTGCTCTCTCTTTAAGGTTGAAAGAAGATGGTTGCCCAGCCCTGGAGGACGGATCGGATCGACAACACGACACTCTGCCTTCCAAGTACGCGACTGACTCATGAACTCTCGCGTGGAGGAAGACCTTGACTTCCAAGAATGGGTAAAACGAACGGTGTAAATGAGGGAATGTAAAAGGAGGGTGAAATGAAATGATGTAAATGTTATAAAGTACAACGTTCCAAGGTATCAGGGAACGGGGCTGACCCAAGAACCGAAGAACCTTAGAACGCCACAGCGTTGAAGGAGGTTTAAGGATCCCGATAGTGAGATACATCCTTTGACTGGATACCTCGCACTAGGCATCTCTGGTTTCCTTTTCACGTTTCCCCGCACACGACCTATATGGACACACTGCCCCCCCCCCGACTCCAGAAACCATATCCCCGGGGACTCTGCCCCGAGGAGGGAAGACGAGTAAGAGGTGAGTAAAGGACTCTTGGATACATGTATTTAAATATGCGCGAATGCTGTTCCCTCCCCTCCCCCCTTTTTTTCCCTCCCTCTGCAGGTTACATCAGAGATTACAGCCGAGGTGTGGCGAAGATCTGAAGCCTTGCCATGTCTAATACACGAAGCAGACTAGCGCCGCAAGGTGGTGCCTAAGCACGCCTGCAAGCTACTCACGTATCGAACAAACCCGAAAAATTAGCACGACCCGATAAAAAGTGATCACCCTTAAACCAGACCGGACGAATGAACCCATGTCACGTATGATGCGAAACTATGAGAGAATGTGTGTGTGTGACCGAGGCACTGACCCAACTGGTCGAAGGACCGAGAATGCGAGAAAGTGCGACAAAATGGTACCTCTTTTCTTCTTTCCCTTTTCTTCTTTCCCCTCTACCCTGTCTAATGCTCAAACTGCATGATTACAAGATTCTAACGCAGACCCGTGAATGTCCTTTACTGTGTAATGCACTAAATAGCCTTTCTTGAATACACTGCCACCCTCTCTGATTGCACGTGTACTATTTAGCCTGCCGTTGCACTCTCTCTCTCTCTCTCTCTCTCTCTCTCTCTCTCTCTCTCTCTCTCTCGCTCTCTCTCTCTCTCTCTCTCTCTCTCTCTCTCTCTCTCTCTCTCTTTCTCTCTCTCTCTCTATTTTTGCACTCCCACTCTTCCGAGCGATTAGCCCCGAAATTGGCAGACTGCCACCCCTAGCGCACCACCTAATTGGCTTCAAATACCGTCAGTATTTGCACAAAAACTTGTCTTTAATACAATCACCCTGAGACCGTGTCATTACCTCTCCTTTTCCGCTAGAAGTCAATGAGCCGAGGTTGGGCCGTAAGGGAAAGGACAGGTAAGACGACAGAGGTCCCCTAATCTGGCCCGTAATAAGGGAACTACATGTCAACGGCTCCTCTGGTATAAAACAAGGACCTCAGAATACGCGACCCTCCCCGTCCCGAATTGTCGCAATACCCAAACAGGAAAAATGATCACCCCTGTTACATCCCCTGTATCAGCCGCTCCAAAATGGAGTTATGAAACTACCCCTCATTCCCGGTTGTGAGGAATGGGTCGATTTACGCCCTTACCACAAGTTTCTATGACCCTAGTTGTTTCCCATAAAACCCCTGTCTTTTCTGACTAAGTACTCAGGCCGTAGGAAGCTACGTAGGAACCAGAATGATGTGTTACAAGGTTAAAAGACTAGACCAAAGTGAAGAAATCGTTGAAATGAACCCTGCCGAAAGTGAAAAATGTTTAGTTGAAAAACAGGACGCATTGATAAAAAGAACTGTTTAGCCTATGTTCGTCCCTCAGCAAAATATCTGTTTAGTACCATGTTGATAGCACACAGTACCCTTGGTAAATATAAATCCCTAGAGAACGGCATATCTTTGTCAAGCCCGTCTTACGAAGGTGGGTCTCCATCAGATAAACTGTCGAAACTGTAATAAATAATTATGAAGGAAAGCCATAGTACCTCCAACAGGCCCGTCATCGGTCATTTATATGTTAGTTGTGATCCCTAAAATAACGGACGTTTTCATTTCTATCTGAAGCTGGGAGAGAAATAGACTTTTGTGATTACCTTCCTCTGCAAATTCTCTAAAGACTGTCTTTTCAAACTCGTTTAAGGGTACGACTGTCAGGAGAGAGAAGGACCGGATGTGGGAGCACGAGGCCTGACTGCAGACTATGGAACACCTATGACATGGGCCAAGGCGAGACCGCGACAGAACAGAGCTACAGGACGAGGCACTACCTCCAGCAAAGTGAGAAGAAAGGGCTAACCTGATGCCCCCGCTCTATGTTCGAATGTGTGCCAAAAGGTCCCCGCTCTCTAGACTCGGTCATGAGCCCGCCCATCTGAAGTCTCTCGTTCCCCTAGTTTGTTCCTAATTTGGCCTTGCTCCATCCCCCTTTTTCTCCGACCTACCCTATGGACTGTTTTGTACGCTCTTCTTCCATCTGAACTTTCTGACAATCACCCCAAAGGACACAGGGCGAAAAGGACCTTTCCGACCAGAAACGCTAGGAAAGGGTCGTGCCCTGCAACGCAGAACTTAGAATAGAGCTGGACTTGTAACTCCACCGCCGGTGCTCCGCAGCGCCAACGAAAGACAACAAAGAACACTGAGAACTCGTTAACTTCAAACATTTGACATCCTCAATCGCCGTTTCCGCTATGCCTCATTTCTCTCCCAGCCGCCATTGTATTGATCATGCTCCAATCCGAATCTGATATATGTGATAACCTACCAGTCCACGTTATGAAATGTACTTGCTGCTCTCGCTACAGAATCGTTTTTGTATTGCATTCCTATGACTTTCCTGCTAAGCAAATTGATCAAAGTTTATCAAATAGGTCCACCTCCCAAAATTAGAAATGTTAAATTGTATTGTTTACAACTCTTTCCATCTAGGGTTCCTACCGTTTTCTTTCTCATGCCCACCACAATAGAACCGAGTAGAAAATGAACCAGCAAGATGTCTTGGATATGTTAAAGGGAGGACTGTTGAAAATTAGTACGGTTTGGTGAACATTATCTGCGCCATCTTGCCTCTTCCCCTGATGCCACACTTTTGTCGTGCGCACCCGCCATTTTAAGATTCCCTGATCAGAGCGAACCCTTTTGCATGCCGCTGGCCCCTGATATAGCCCTTCGCCCCCACTAAGCCTGCACGCTGACCAACCCCCTGCTTGCACCTGCCTTGAACCATAAACCCCTCTTCGGCGCTGCTCTGCCCCAGGCCCTCATCCTGTTCCCAGCGCGACACCTCCCTTCTTCCCTTTCATGATCCCCGGCCCTTAGCTGCAAACCCCCTTTTCTCCCCGTGTGCCCGTTTGTCTTCCCCGTTCCCAGGCCGACACCCAGCTCTGCCGATACCATTCCTTGCCCCTCCCCGTACAATAGAAAGCTTCCCCCATCAAAGGATCCCCGGGTTGATCAAAGCCCCCACTCCATGAGACCCGATCAAACCCCCCACATTCCGTGAATCGGCGGAATACCATGCTGCGCGATACTCATCACCTGTTGCGACTAGGGTGGGGACTTCAACTGTAAATGTGTGTGGGAACGGGCCCAAAGGGGAGTTCCGGGAATGTCTTTTCCATACATCAAAGCTTTAACATGAATATGTAATCTGCAATAAAGTCATAAAACAGTGTATAAGAGGCCAGGCCTCAGAAATGTAGGTAGAGCACCTCAGGACGATACCTTCTGCCCGTTT
Source organism: Lissotriton helveticus (assembly GCF_964261635.1). NCBI lineage: Eukaryota > Metazoa > Chordata > Amphibia > Caudata > Salamandridae > Lissotriton > Lissotriton helveticus. The sequence goes on along the minus strand of NC_136065.1, from coordinate 1,817,162,279 downwards.
TGTGGTGTTCTCCTCCGGAGAGAATAAAAACCTTGTTTCCTGCCTTCCAGTCTCCAGCGCCTGCCTCTTCATTGATTAAATAACTAGAGGGCCACAGAGGCAATACCGCCGGGCAAATATCGATTGTCCCCGACCCGAATCAGCTTTAACACTGCTTATGCAGTAACAACTTTGCGCACAGTGGTAGAAACTGTACGCATTTCGCATAATTCAGCGCAAGCTGCAGAATTGATTGCGTTGACAAGAGCATGTTTGTTGGCAGCAGGGAAAAGAGTGACTGTCTATACTGACAGTCAGTATGCGTTTGGCGTTGTCCATAGTTTTGGTCGCTTGTGGAGGGAAAGAGGATTCTTTACCTCCCACGGCACCAAGATACAGCATGGTCAGTTGGTAACTGACCTTCTTGAATCACTTGCTTTGCCTACTCAAATAGCGATTGTGAAGTGCAGTGCACATAAAAAGATTACTGATGACGTGGGTCGAGGAAATGCATTTGCAGATGAGATAGCGAGGGAAACAGCAAGGAATATTGAAAGTCGCATGTATGTTGCGGGCCCTGCAAGATGGGTCGTAGAAGTTGGTATGTGTGAAGACACAGTGGAAAGTGTGAAAGCGATTCAGAAGGAGGCTACCGAGAAAGAATTAAGTATGCGGAGAGAAAGTACGGGAATGTTGGATAGTATGGGATGTTGGACGGAATTGTCAGAGCATCAGCGATGGTTGTTACCAGATGCGTACGTACTGCCTGTAGTTACTATGGCACATGGACCAGCCCATATTAATGCAAGGGGTATATGTAAGCTTTTAGCTCCAGTATGGCAGAATGAAGGTATTCCTAAATGTGCAGAAAATGTGGTGAAACATTGCATTGTTTGTATGATGCACAATCCAGGAAAGGGAACGCCAACTCCAGCAGGTCACTTTGCACCCCCTACGTACCCATTCAAGGTACTGCAAATAGACTATATCCATATGGAACGCTTTAACAATCTCAAGTATGTTCTGGTGGTGGTTTGTGCCTTTTCCAGATGGATAGAGGCCTACCCCCTAAAGGACAACACTGCCTTGTCCACTGCAAAAATACTTTTGAAAGAATTCTTCCCGAGATTTGGTTTGCCGCGCATTGTCTGGAGTGACAATGGAAGTGAATTTGTAGGTCAAATTATGCAAAAGGTGTGTGTGGGTCTAGGCATTAGACAGAAATTCTGCGCCGCCTGGCCCATAAGGTCAGGTTCTCCAAAATCCAACACCTTCTAACACTGCTGCACACCTTTTTCGTTGCAACAGCATGTGATATAATGGCAAGCGTTCTAACGATTGCATAGTAAAGGCTGTTTCCCGTTTACAAATACTAACATGCATTTAATGTTGAATTTTTGGTTGGATTTACTAATCAATATATCATGACATAATTGAAATGCTTTTCAAATTTTAGATTTTGTGACAACATAACAGTTCTAACACAAATGTAATATTTGGGATATGCAACATTTCCATGTTGTTAAAGTTTGCTTATGTGATGCTGACATTGTAGTCCTTTTTCTTACTTTTAAACCTCATTCTCTTTTTTTTTAAAGATACAAAATTGGCACATTCAGGTAATTTCTTTTCAAAATGTTTACAAAACAATCAAAAACATGACTAATCTTTTTAGAAACCGTTTTTGCCTTGTGAAAAATAAACTCAAATCACTGATAGGCAATGTATTGAGGTTGTTGAAAAATATTTTATAATGTAATCACTCAATTATGCATAAAAAAACCCTCTTAGCACAAACCGTTCCCTTCCTTTCAATGACCAAGTCAAAAGATTTTTGGGGATATTGACATCCATACTAATATTATAAAGAGAGAGCCCCAACCTTTGAGGCGGGTAATCTCAGTAATCACAGCACCAATCACAACACCCAATACAGCGTTGGAAAGGGCAGTTGCAGCAGAAGGACATAGGCTATGCAGACGGCCACCATATATATATATTTTTTTGCAGAGTTTTATATAGCGCGAACTTGACCCGAACTGAATCAGGTATCAGAGCGCTTTACATAGCACCAGTTACGTTACATGAGGACACACATTCATTTTTGTTAGGCACGGGGAGATTAAGTGATTTGCCAGAATCACAGGATGTTTGGCGTCGTTACCAAGACTCGAACCCAGATCCCCAGGTCCGAGGTCGAGCGCCTTAGCCGTTAGGTCAACTCCTCTATATATTTAAAAGGTAAAAGAACCGTGCCAGCAAAGTAGTCCCTTGTGGGCATGTCTGCGTTGTGCTGTGGGCGTGGGCTGGGCACGTGACTAACGCTGGGGGCGTGTGGTACGGCCATCACATCGTGGGCTGTGGGCATGTGCTGGGGCGTGACAAACGCTGAGGGCATGACAAACGCTGGGGGCGTGTGTCCGCCCTTCACGCCATGTAAGTCGTACATACAAGCGCCAATTACGTTGCTGCGCAGCATCAAGGGGCACGCTGTGGGCGTGACACGCTGGGGGTGTGAGAAACACTGGGGGCATGTGTCCGGCCTTCTTGCCATGTGAACGCAATTGCGCCGCATCAAGGGGCACGCTGGGGGCGTGAGAAACGCTGGGGGTGTGTGCTACGTTCCGCCCTTCATGCCATGTGGGTCGTACATTAATCAGAAGACCGTCTGCTGTGGCCGTATGCTGGGGGCGTGACAAACGCGTTCACCTGGAGGCCTGGTAAGTAACGTTACTGCAGCCTCTCCTGCGCGCTGTTACTGAACTCTCTCATTCAACGAAATTACACGCGCCTGCTACTATCAACCAGGGCTCTAGCCGGGCTCAGGCGGCGGATCAGTACACTAATTACACGCGCCTGATAACATCAACCAGGGCTGCAGCTGGGCCTCAAGTGTGGGAACACGCGCCTGCTAACATCAAACAGGCCTGCATCTGGGCCTCAAGCGGGGGAACACGCAAATGAGCGTGTCTGCGGGGACAATTACTGCAGCCTCTCCTACTCGCTGTCACTCAACTCTCTCATTAAACGGATTTACCCGCGGCTGATAACTCTCTCATTCAACGACATTACACGCGCTTGCTCACATCAACCAGGGCTGTAGCCGGGCTCAGGCGGCGGATCACTACACCAATTACACGCGCCTGCTAATATCAACCAGGGCTGCAGCTGGGCCTTCTCCGTCCCTATTCTAATGAAACAAAATTTTTTGTCTAACGCGAGATTTTAAAATAAATTGCCCTTCCCAAATACACACATTACACACATTCTATTTCATACCTGGACAACGTCGGGACGGGCTGCTAGTTTAGTATAATTTGAAAGTTTGTAAAAATTAGTAAATAAGCATTGGCTTGCTAAAAGTTTGTTAAATACTGCACAATTGCATTTTTTGTATTTAGGGGTAAAGTATTCCTTTAAATTGAAGTTGATTTGATATTCAGTATTGAACATATGAAACCAAAATATTTTCCTATTTTCATCTTCCTTTTCAGCGTACTAGACTGGCCAGCCATCATCGGAGCAGGACTTGGGGAACAGAAAAATATCCTCAAGTGCAAGTTGGGCACACCACTAATCCATCACCAGCAAGGAGGAGAAAACACACACAAGGAAGGAGAGGGTGCAAACCCAGAGACAAAAAAGATAGGCCACCAAAAGGCTCCTGATTTCCATTTCTTTTTTAATAAAGCAATATTTTATTACCATACAAAAATCCACCCCCCCATTACGAACGGCCTGCAACCTGTACTTTGTTAGAGGTAGGGTTTGGAGGAAAAAATAATACGTGTGTGCGTGTGTGAGTGTGTATACACATATCTATATGGGGCTGTGATGGTTATATACATGTGTGTATTTATATATGTTAGTACACATATCTATCTATCTATCTATCTATCTATCTATCTATCTATCTATCTATCTATCTATCTATCTATCTGTCTATCTATATCTATCTATATGTGTGTGTGTGTGTGTGTGTGTATATATATAAATATATATTCACTGAAAAAAACAAAGTTTAAAGTGTTTTTTAAAGTTTTAACCGTTTCAAACGTTATGTTGTTACTGAACATTTCACCTAAGTATAACGTTACTTTAGTCTTTATTTTTTTCAGTGAATATCTAGTTTTTTTTTAACATAAAGCAATATTTTCTTGCCATACATAAATCCATCTCCTGTCGTGCACGGGCCTCAGCCATGAGCAGTGGTGGGTTGGCCACAGGCTCTGGGCTGCGGCTAACTCCCCCTGCGCATGGCCTTCTCGTCTGTGGTCAGGCCATGTGGCCAATCCCCCCAAAGGCTGGCAACCCCACCCTGCGCAGGGCCTTTGGCCACTCGTGTCAGTGGGTTGGACATGGGGCTTGGCCTATGGCCAGGCCCTATGGCCAATCCCATGCAGGTAATCTACCCCACGCTGCACACGGCCTGCGGCCGTCCTTGCGGGGGGTTGAGTCTATAAAGACATTGTGTAGGGTTGGCCTCTGGGCCCCCGGGACTCCATCCCCCTGGGGCCAAAACATGTATATTAAGGGGAGGGGCATGCAGCTCCCTTGCCAAGCCATATTAGACCACAGGGATCCCATGCCCTGGGCCCAAATTCTACCAAAAGGGAAAGGGGACACACTCCCCCCTCTGAAGCCTTATCAGGCCACAGGCACCCCATCCCCCAGTGCCAACACCAATAAAAAGAGGAAGGGACCACACACCCTCCTCCCTGAGCCTTATTAAGTCCCGGGGAACCCATCCCCTAGAGCCAAAAACAATTAAACAGGGTAGGAGGAGTGCAACCTCCCCTATCCGAGTCTTTTTGGGCCCCGGGCACCCCATTCTTGGGGTCAAAAATAATAAAAAGGGACGGGGACCAGGCGTCTTCCCTCCCTGACCCTTCTCAGGCCACAGGGTCCCCATGCCCCAGAGAAGTGCTTATTAGAATGGGGGCCTCATGGCCCTTCCCTTCCGGAACCTATTTTTGCCCCAAGGACCACATCCTGGGGCCTCCTTTTTTAAAATAGATCGGTGCCCCAGGGCTTAATACAGTGTTGAAATATAAAACCCGATCCTTCTCGTTTTTGAATTTAGCTATGCGTCATCCATTTTACCTCTGCCCTCCTTTCCAGCCTGGGCTCTATCGTTGACACCTGACCTGCACAAGCATTTGTAAAGAATCTAGATTGGGGTATTGCAGGCTGTGTATACATGCAGAGTCAGCGCAAAAGAACAGCTGGCGTCTGCTCAGACTTTACAGACAATGGTTAAGTCCTGAATAAAGTTAACACAGATAGCATATCTTGTTGTGCAGCCTCAAGATGTTATCAGTTTGTTCCATACCACACAGTTGATCTCTCCCCTTATGAGGTAGTGTTCGGAAGGCCTATGAATGTGTGGGGACCCCCGAGACCAAATGTAATAAAAGAAATACAGTACCTTGTCCTTAGTGATTATTTAAAAAACTTAACTGAAAAATTGTCTCTAATCCCTCAGCAGGTACATGAAGCCATACCTGACAATTCAGAAGGTCTAGCCCACCATCTTCAGCCTGGCGATTTTGTGTTGACAAAGAATTTTCAACACTCCAAAAACTTGGAACACGGCCGGAAGGGCCCCGAACAAGTCTTGCTTACAATTCGGACTGCTGTCCGTGTCACCAACAGGAAGAACTGGATTCACACCTCCCATTGCAAGAGGATACCAACAACTACTCTCCAACCAGAAGGCAGAGGCGATTCTAAGGAGATACTGCAAACCCAGAAGAATCGCCCCTACAAATGAAGAAACTCTGTTCTCTGATCAGACTACGCCTGCGGTAACAAGGTACAATCTATGACCAAGGAAGGGAAGGAGCAGATAGAGACACTGGAGGACCTGCTCCCAATTAGTGGGGAGGTTTGACTGTGGCACAGTGGGATCGCAGAATCGGCTGAACTAGGTTCAGTGCGGGTTGTGATACATGCTCAGTGATACCTGGGTCTCTCTCCGACCTGTGGTTGTACTAAGTACTGTTAAAGAGAATGCATAAAATAGTATCCAAGTGGAGAGCAAAGGACAAGACTATGTGCATGGTGGTCCTGATTATTCTGTTAGTAATATTGGCAGCAGCCTTATGGACAGTGGAGGAGGTAATCCCAGCTCAAAACTTACTGTCTGCCACAACTACTCCTGTCCCACGGAACATTGCTACTTCACTCTTCCCTATCATGAAAGGAAGCATCGGTTGTCATATCACAATAATACTTTCATACAAATGTTGCACCATACTCATAACGCTATAAATACTACTAACTGCTGGGTATGGGGAATGTTGCCAGCCCATCAGAAGAAGGGAGGGACGCCCCTCATTCCGTTGCCATTTTCACATAATGGCTCCTGTAGAGCCTGGTTCAGACTTTTGTGGGCCTCTAAAATCAATAATATTACTACAGCTGATGTAGGGGGACTTAATGTGCAATTGAATAAGGTGTGTTACCTCGATGACGATGGCCTCCCACAAGCCAAGGGAACTATATGGGAAATGGAGGAATACAGCAAGGGAAATTCACAAGGTATGTCTTCCCCAACACTCAAACAGTCAAGGGGAATGGGCCTCCTGTTATCGCTGTTACAAGAGCCCGAGCATGTCTCTGTGTAAGCAGTAACGGCAGTATCCCTGTGGGAAAAAGTAACTGTGGTACAGTATTGAATATCACTGGAACAAACAATAGCAGTTTTCTATCATCATATAACACTTACTTCATTTGTGGAAACAAAGGCTACTATCGTTTGCCAATCGGATGGTCTGGAAAATGCTATGTGTCCTTCTTGCCTCCTCCTGTGTTTTTAGCACCTGCATCTTATCACAAAGATCGAAAACTGTTTAATGAAACTTCCTTGAAACGATTCAAAAGAACTTTAAATGGTGATGAAGTAGATCAAACTGACACTTCACTACAGCAGTATGTTGATTTTAATTTGGGACTCTTTTTCTTCGTTGGTCCAGCCCTGAATAGCAGAAAAGTAAGACGCTTGACCCAAGTGGTAGAGGCAGTGACAAATCAAACAGCAATGGCTCTTTGAAATATCACAGAAGCGCTCCAAATTACCAGGATTGTGGTTTTGCAAAATCGAATGGTTTTAGATGTGATATTGGCTGATCGTGGTGGAGCATGCCACATCATCTGAAGTAGCTGTTGTGTGTTCCTTCCTGACAACGCTCCTTCTGTCTATGATGCTATTTCCAGACTGCATAAAATAGCTGCAGAAATACATCAGGAACAAGGAGCATGGACTTGGTCTGAGTGGTTGTGGGGTATTGTTTCTGCTTGGGGCTGAAAATTATTAATGGGGATAGTAATCATAGGAGCCATCTTTCTCACTTGCTGTTGCTGCATTCACTGTGCCCCTGTGATATGTACAGCTTGTATAGCACTTGTAACAGCATCAAGTCTTCCCCAATTAATGTTCAAGAATCAAATAGACAAATGATGATGCAACTCCAAATTGATGAACTCGTGAGGATTGATATACAAGATTAATATATGTACTTTAAAATGGATTAGCATAGGCTCAAAAGAAAGGACTGTTGAAATATAAAATCCGATCCTTCTAGTTTAGCTATGCGTCATCCATTTTTTCCTCTGCCCTCCTTTCCAGCCCCGGCTCTATCCTTGACACCTCACCTGCAAAAACATTTGTAAAGAATTTAGATTGGGGTATTGCAGGCTGTGTATACAAGCAGAGTCAACGCAAAAGAACAGCTGGCGTCTGCCCAGAGTTTCCAAACAATGGTTAAGTCCTTAATAAAGTTTACACAGATAACATATCTTGTTGTGCAGCCTCAAGATGCGAAGATTGCTCAAAACACCAAGGCTGTCGATTCTCACCATTACCTCATTTGTGTGTTTTTCTCAAAGCTCTATTTACACCATGGGGCGTCACCTGTTTGTGATCTTTTTCCTTAAAAAAACATGTAATCATTGTTCGGAGTGCTTCCTCCTTGAGTATTCCATGGTACTGTTGGACGAGTCCCCTGCTCATAAGTGTTAATAAATGATCTGATCTTTACTTCACTCCAGTGTTGATTCTCCTTAATTGTTTGAACCCGTGGACCAATGGTGACCCTGCACCAGTGTGTCTGGCAGAAGGCACACTTCCAAAACAGCTCAGAGAGGGGTCCCTTGGGCTGTAAACACCACAAGGAGGAGGAGGCGCACCCCTCCACTTAATTAAAATGGTGGTGCCAGGAGGTTTGGTCCCTGGGACCTTATTAGGCTCAGGAGGGAGCCAACACTCCCCTCTCCCCCTAAAAATGTAGTGTTGCCCCCTCCCGGGCTTTAGCTCACCCCGGCGGGGGTTTTAAAAAGAAGCCGCAACTTTTTAGAAAAAGTTTGTCATAGATTTGCGGATCCTCTGTACATGTTCTGCAAAATAAATTTAAAAAAATGTGGCCCTAGTCGGGGACCCCAGAATCAGGCCTAGATAGTCAGGGTATCCCTTTACTACTCCCTAATTTTCTTTAATGTTTTCTTTTAGGACTAAGATGGGTGCCATCACTTCCTGGTTGAGGTGCTGGCAACAAATCAGATCTCGGTTTGAGATCTTACAGCTGCACAGATCATCCATGGTGTGATATATACAATATTTTTTTGCCTAAATTTCTCCAAAACTACTGAATGGATTTACACCTAAACACGAAAAACACTCTTTCTGATCCAAGGTCTAGCTTTCTGCTAAAAGTAGTGTAAATCCGTTCTGAATTTTGGCTGTAGCTGTGTCTAAAGTTTCCATGGAAAAATGAATGGGAAAAACGAGTTTTGGGACCCCCCCTTTTTTCTTGGCCCCTGCTCGACAGATTACCCCAAAACTTTCCATGTGCAAATAGTCAAAAAGTAGCACTAGTCAAAAAGTTTTGTGGAGATTTGTCAAATGAGGCCAAATTTATTAGTAACACAAAAAATGGATTTCCTATGGAAACACTATTTTAACTATTACTACACAGTGGCTACTGCCACTGGGTTAAATAAATAAATATATATATATATATATATATAAATGTGATCAAGGCACTTTCAGTGCCAAAACACATAATGCTGCTAATGCTGATGGTGAACGAATACATTGAAAATCTGCACCTTACCTGAGGTCCGTGCTCCGTTGTCTTTTTCCAGGAAGAGTGGGAGATATCTGGATATATATATATATATATATATATATATATATATCAAACCAAAACTCTTTCAGGCATAGAGTGACGCATAAATTATGCAAAAAAGAAGGAGATAACTCTGGGTAGGTCTCAGTTTAGGTGGAAAGCAGCTCCTGTTAGAGCACTCTCAACACCAGCGACACTCTAGATCTGCTCACCTCAAATGTCTGTTTTTCTATCAAAGTTTTTAAGCATAGGACCAACGTACTTTCCAAATTCTTTATTCCAGGCAAAACAGCATGACACGTTTCGAGGTGAAACACCTCTTAATCATATGCATGGTTCGAGGGTGGGTTACATGCATATGTTATTCAAAAAGACTTTGGAAATTAAAGACAAAAGAATATAGAGAAGTACTTACCACCTTTACTGAAAGAAAAATGGACTGCCTCTTTAAGCAAAAAAATGGACATGTGTCCTTCTTCAATGTCTCAGTTACGTTTAAAAAAGCTAACAAACCCACCCTCGAACCATGCATATGATTAAGAGGTGTTCGTTTGGAATATATCCATACTAATATTATAAAGAGAGAGCCCAAACATTTGAGGCGGGTAATCTCAGTAACCACAGCACCAATCACAACACCCAATACAGCATTGGAAAGGGCAGTTGCAGCAGAAGGACATAGGCTATGCAGACGGCCACCATATATTTAATTTTTTTGCAGAGTTTTATAAAGCGCGAACTTGACCCGAACTGAATCAGGTATCAGAGCGCTTTACATAGCACCAGTTACGTTACATGAGGACACACATTCATTTTTGTTAGGCACGGGGAGATTAAGTGATTTGCCCAGAATCACAGGATGTTTGGCGTCGTTACCAAGACTCGAACCCAGATCCCCAGGTCCGAGGTCGAGCGCCTTAGCCGTTAGGCCAACTCCTCTATACATTTAAAAGGTAAAAGAACCTTGCCAGAAAAGTAGTCCCTTGTGGGCTTGTCTGCGTTGTGCTGTGGGCGTGGGCTGGGGGTGTGACTAACGCTGGGGGCGTGTGGTACGGCCATCACATCGTGGGCTGTGGGCGTGTGCTGGGGGCGTGACAAACGCTGGGGGCGTGTGTCCGCCCTTCATGCCATGTGAGTCGTACCTACAAGCGCCAATGACGTTGCTGCGCAGCATCAAGGGGCACGCTGGGGGCGTGAGAAACGCTGGGGGCGTGTGTCCAGGATTCATGCCATGCGAACGCAATTGCGCCGCATCAAGGGGCACGCTGGGGGCGTGAGAAACGCTGGGGGCGTGTGCTACGTTCCGCCCTTCATGCCATGTGGTTGTACATTCATCAGAAGATCGTCTGCTGTGCCCGTATGCTGGGGGTGTGACAAACGCGTTCACCTGGAGGCCTGGTAAGTAACGTTACTGCAGCCTCTCCTGCGCGCTATTACTGAACTGTCTCATTCAACAAAATTACACGCGCCTGCTACCATCAACCAGGGCTCTAGCCGGGCTCAGGCTTCGGATCAGTACACTAATTACACGCGCCTGATAACATCAACCAGGGCTGCAGCTGGGCCTCAAGCGGGGGAACACGTGCCTGCTAACATCAAACAGGCCTGCATCTGGGCCTCAAGCGGGGGAACACGCAAATGAGCGTGTCTGCGGGGACAATTACTGCAGCTTCTCCTACTCGCTGTCACTCAACAAGGCCGGACTGGCTACCGGGCAGTTGTGTGTGCTGCCGAGCTGGGGGTTAATTTCTCTGTGGTGTTGGCTTATTTCGTTGATGGGGAGCTGCGTGCGCTTTGAAATAAAAAAAACAAAACGAATTTCGTTTTGCACACACAGGTCCCCATCAACAAAATCATCCCCCTGCTCGGCAGCATACACAACTGCCCGGTAGCCAGTCCGGCCCTGTCACTCAACTCTCTCATTCAACGACATTACACGCACTTGCTAACATCAACCAGGGCTGTAGCCGGGCTCAGGCGGCGGATCACTACACCAATTACACGCGCCTGCTAACATCAACCAGGGCTGCAGCTTGGCCTTCTCCGCCCCTATTCTAATGAAACAAAAATTTTTGTCTACCGCGAGATTTTAAAATAAATTACTCTTGCCAAATACACACATTACATACATTCTATTTCATACCCGGACAACGTCGGGACGGGCTGCTAGTATATATATATATATATATGTATATATATATATATATATATTACCTACTGGCGGTCGCCAGTAGGTATATATAGTTAGGATTTTTTCTCTATGGGATTTTTGAAAATTCTATGTCTAATAACTTTGGCGTTTGTGGACGGAATTGGCTGAAATTTTCAGGAAAATGACACATTTTGTTTCTGAGCAGCCCTTGAAAATTTGGGGGGGGTTCGTCAAGGGGGGGCCGAGAAAAAAGGGGGGTCCCAAAACGTGTTTTTAACATTGAGTTTTCCATAGGGCGGTTGGCCTCACTTTTAGCCCGAACGGCTGAATGGATTTGCACGAAACTTGGCAAAATTGTAGGGACTGGTAGCCCGATGTGCCTTTTGTAGGTCTCAATATATGTGCTCCAGTGGATTTTGAGAAATTAACGTTTAAAAAAATATATATATCTGTAACAGCGGACCGGGCAGCGTCCCAGGACGCGTACTTTGCGCGCAACGGAGCTTTGTGAAGCGAAGCTGATTGGTTCTCTGGCGTCTGTCAACATTCCAAAAAGTCCGTAGCGGCCGCCATCTTGTCTCTCGGTAGGATCGAGAGACAAGAGGAGGCCAAAACGAAGGGGGAAATGACCATAAGGGGGCATAGTAGATCCTCGCTGCCCCCCTGGTTTGATGTGGAGGTTTTAAAAGGGCCCCGCGGGGCAAAAAAAATAATAATAATAATAATCGAACGGCTGAATGGATTTGCACGAAACTTGGCAAAATATTAGGGACTGGTAGCCCGATGTGCCTTTGCTAGGTCTCAATATATGTGCTCCAGTGGATTTTGAGAAATTAACGTTCAAAAAAAGATATATATCTGTAACAGCGCTCCGCTTCGCGATACGGAGGTTTGCGAAGCTGATTGGTCATTCTGTCACTGGGCTATAGTTGGGCTACATCTGGCTGATATTTGGGCTACATTTGTTTTTTTGTGTGTCTGGCGGCCATCTTTGGGCTACATTGGGCTACATTGGGCTTCATTGGGCTACATTGGGCTACATTTGGGCTCCAACATATATATAGGCCAATGTAGCCCAATATATATTTTTCAAAGTTAATTTTCGTAAAAACCACTGGAGCATATATCTTGAGACATAGCAAAGGCACATCGGGCTACCAGTCCCTACAATTTTGCCAAGTTTCGTGGAAATCCATTCAGCCGTTCGAGCTAAAAGTGAGTCCAACCGCCCTATGGAAATGAAGGAAATGAATGGGTAATTTGTAATTAGCAAATAGCTAATCGCAAACTAGGAATGGTAAAGAATCGCTATTTATTCCTTAAAGTTCGCTATTTAGGAAATGCAAAAAACTTTGATGATACATATGGCGGTTCATCTCTAACAAGATAAGAAGCATAGGGATACATTTATGATGACTGGCGCATCACCAGGGATGTGTTAGTCATTCTGTGCCGCTGTTCCGTCATCTATGGTGTGCTGCATTTACAATGCGGCGCATCATGGGGCAAAAACAGCACAGATGCGTGATGTATCTGTGCCGTAAAGGTGGCGCATTGCTGGAGTTGTATCGCAAGTGTGATGAAGCTCCAGCAAGGGTCGGGGGTGCCCCTGTCGCAGGGTTTCTGTTCTCACACAGAACTGTGGACAGAGGATTGGAACCTCGGCGAATTAGGGTGTCCCAAAACTCACGTTAGTAATCAAAAACCCCTTAGCAAGCTAGGTACAGTGTCACATTGGATATAACAAACTCTCAATGTTTAGACAATCCAGAATATGAACTTATAGTACCTCAGGATACGTGGAACTCATGAACAGTCGGTCGTTATATATTTCTTAGAAACCAGAACATGGAGTTAAGAAGAACACATGTGTATTTGAAATGTTTATTTACTAATGCCGTCTTCTCAGGCGTAGTATCTTAGATAATACAAGTACACATATTATCAGTAGCAAAATTACCAGCATAGTTACTAGTACATAAAAAGCGAAGGGTGATAGTATGTTAACATGCTGTAAATGAATAAGAGTTAGCAACACTTATAAGCAGCCGCGGGCCGTGGAGGGAGTTACGGTGAGGCAGGGAGGCGGGGAGGGGGAGAAGCAGGGTGGAGAATACAAGTACACATATTATCAGTAGCAAAATTACCAGCATAGTTACTAGTACATAAAAAGCGAATGGTGACAGTATGTTAACATGCTGTAAATGAATAAGAGTTAGCAACACTTATAAGCAGCCGCGGGCCGTGGAGGGAGTTACGGTGGGGCAGGGAGGCGGGGAGGGGGAGGGGCAGGGTAGAGAGGGCTCCACCCTGCTTCTCCCCCTCCCCGCCTCCCCGTAACTCCCTCCACGGCCCGCGGCTGCTTATATCTCACCCTCCCTAATACACATATTATATTATTTGCTAAGAAGGTCTCTTTGTGTTGGTTTAGGGCGTGCCCATACTTTAGTGTCTTAGATTTGAAGGAATCACATCAGCATACACCAGCTCTCTCTTCATGTGAACCGCATCAACTGTTGTGTATGTGTGTTCGGCAAAGCAATATAAAACCCGCCTCATGCCCAGAATTGGCAGAAGTTGCACTTATGTTATGAGTATGAAGTCGTGGAGATCAGACCTCATAACAATTCTGTATCGTGTTGTTCTTGAAACTTTAGCACTCGCTGTACAGATATAGTTTAACAAGCAAAGCAGATAGTAGAGCAATAACATATTATTCTCATGTAAACCACGATGAACTACTAGGTGGAAAGCTAAAGCAACAACTAAGTGTCGTGTGCAGAAGTTGCAAAAAAGGAAAAATGGCGTTTAAACCGGTAATGAGCCCATGCTAACTTAACACGGTGTAAAGATATCCAGGACCTAGATGACACCTCCCCATGATCCGGAAACGAACTGAATAAGATAATAGAAGTGCCATCTCATGAGAGCAGATTGCAAGTTTATATGTGGACGGTCCGCAAGGTAAAGCATTAAAAACTAGGAAAATTTAATGCTAAAGAAAAATAAAACAGCCAAGTACTTTATCGAGTCTTAAGCCAATAGGCAAGGTAAATAATAAAAACTTGACAAATAAGTCAATGAATTGTCAATGAAATGCTAGTACTCAGCATATCAAACATGAAAAAGGTCTATGACATAACTGTGTATGCAAAATAAGCTGCAACAGCCTCCAATAGGAAGTCACCGTCTTCATCCGAAAACAGTTCAGCCATCCAATTTAAAAGCGGAAAAGAACATACGTGCTCTCCCAGCACCGGATCCTCTATCACCATCAGAGGACAGCTCGGTGGGTTTTCAAGAAAGCTCTGTTCCAAGAAAGACTGTGCTGCCGCCAGTAAATTCCAGGGACCAAGTAGTCCATGCATCAATGCCACAGCCATAATCCTTTCGCCAGGACAAACCAACTCGTGAGTAATGATAGGAGTCATCAGAGTCATCAGCTGATTAAAGTCGACGTCAGGAGAAACCGGTCCGCAGAGACACAAATCAATGGCCCAATCGAAATCACAGGTCAGGCAGTGAAATACAGGCTGGACACAGGTGAAGTAGGAGAATCGAAAAGATAATCCATATGCCGTGCTTAATATCGCCAACGGCATTGTGCCATAATATTCTAGCATGCGATTGCGGAACAGTGTCAGCAGCTGCAGGGTGGGAGGTTGCATAGGAGGGACATCCATATTTAAAAATGTAAAAAAGCACAAGAGCGTCCGCTGGTAATGCAAGTAAAAATGCCAATCCACGAAGCAGAGTGGAGAAAATAGAATGAAAGAAAGCAGGGATGACTCCAAAGATTTTCTCAAATGAAGTCACGAGACCACTGGTAACAACTTTAAAAAAGTGCGCCAGGGCCTTTGTGGAGGATGCGTTAAAGATAGTCCGAACCATCTTGCTGAAATTGAAAGGCAAATCTGAATTGAGAAGGGTCTGCACCTCTGTACGGGTGTTCGCTATGTGAAGCACGAAAGTTTCACGGGCCGAACTCAAGGCCACCTCTCTCTGAGTCAAAAGAGCTCTTATTCTTGCCATGCCGTTGAAATCTCTCCCAAGGTTGGTATTTGTGGCCAGATTGAAAACTCCCTATGTTCATGTGTGGGAGGAAATAGAACATTTCTGCAGCAAATAACCCGTTCACTTACTGTTACCATAAAAGGAATACTTTTAATTAACTCAGAACAATCTTCATTATTGAGCATCAAATAACTACCATTTTCCAACAACTTGAACGTGGGGATGATAGCAGGAACTGGCGTGCCTTGCAACACGCAAGCCATATTTGGTCGGTGTTTGTTGCATGAACCGTGTAACTGTATGTGCCTACACATTAGTGAATGATCTGGCGTCTCAGTGCATTCCTCTCCATTCAGATAAACTTCTTGATCATCTTTGAAACATCTGTATGTGTATGGAAGCGACCAGACCTCATGAAGAAAAGCACTACCTAAAGGTTCATAACGACCTATTGGTATATATTTCATACAATTTGAAAACTTATATAAAGCAAAAGGCAGCGTTATTAAACCGTGGATAAGGCACGTTGTCAAAAAACCCGCAATCCTCTGCTGATGATGTCACTGAGCATGTCATGAATGATGTAATATGTGACATCATCAGCAGTGGATTACGGGTAATAGTATCTCTAGTTTACTCCCCTATAGCTGTCTTTCTTTTAACATAAGTCTCTGTTTCCTTCCCTTATACTTACTGTTTTTGGTTCGCTTCCGGTTCGCGTACCGGCGAGCGAACTGGGAAGCGAACTAAGAGAAATAGAGGTTGGCACAGTTCCAAATATTGTACCAATTTTTTAATAACGGGGAGGTAGTTCTGAAAAGAACTTTTTTTTAATTGTTTTTGTTGTTTTATATTTTTTTTATTATTTTTCAGAACATTTTTTTACTTTTTTTGAATTTTTCTGAACAGTTTTATATTTTTTGGGGTTTTTCTTGGAGGGGGCAATGAAAACGATTCATTGTAAAGGGCTCAACAGGAGCAACAAAACAAAAAAAAAGTATTTATTATTTTGGGCGTTTCGTACAAACTTGCATATGATAGTCAATAGCTCTGTTGATCAGAGTGATGCTTCTTTCTCCGTAGCAAATGAATCCATCGCAAAATACGCAGATGTGTTTTACTTCACCAAATCTCATTTGTATATTTGGCACCATCTCCCTGCCCTCTGGTCCCGTTACTTCCGGTACAACAGATCTTCTGGCCATAATAGGGAGATTATCTAGGTCGTTCCGAAACTGTGCAGCACTGTAGTTGTTAGGATGCCACCTAGTCATATGGCGATGCATTGTGTAGTTTCCGAAACTGTATTTTTTCTCGGTTCCTCTGGACAGTCTATCTTGACATATAAGGCAAGTTACGTATCTTGCATTTACTTTTTTCTGACCTTTGGGAATTTTAAAAAATTGCCAAATGAAGTTTTCTTTCCGGTGAGACGTCCTGGGTTCCTCAGGCAAAAACTGCCTCTCTTCGTGCTCTTCCTCCTGTTCCTCTTCTTCCTCTTCTTGCTGAATTATAACTTGAGCAGGTGGTCCACTCTTCCTTGGATGTGGTGGAGGTGGTGGGGAAGCACCAGCTGAAGCTACTAAAGAAGCCATTGCTCAGTGATCACAAAGGGTCTTTCTCTCACAATGATGAAAGTCAGAGTGAGGAAAGAAGGAGGGATTTTCATCATTTGGGAAAAACAAGAGTTCTCAACCAATCAAAAGTGTTCATTTTAGATTATATGACCTAGTCTTACATCATTAGGAAACCAAAAGTGAAATGAACCAATGAAAAGTGTTATTACCAAGTCACATGACTTGCTGTGTTTACGTTAAGCGCTTTGCAGGGCCTCCCGGTTTGCTTCCAGAAACCTGCGCTTTGCGACTCGCTTCGCGTACCAGTTCGCTAACGTAGCACGTCATATGACGTATGACGCGACAACGTGAAACGTCATGCGGACGGGAGGCGTCACGATGTTGTTTTCTAACGCGGCACTTGCGGTAAAGAAACGTTTACCGGCTCGCGGTCTATTTCGCGGCATCAAGGTCAGCTAACGGGAAGCTTCCCGATTCGCGAAGCGGGAACGAAGAAAAAAAAATATTTTAAAAAAAAATTATTCATAAACATATAAAATATATTTTTGGATTTAAAGAAGAATACATTTTACAGCTACAGATATTAGCTGTTAAAAAACCAATGAAATTCACTGAAAAAACCATAGGTTATAGACCATATATAGTTAGGAATTAGCATTTACAAAACCTTGAAAATTCACTGAAAAAACCATAGGTTATAGACCATATATAGTTAGGAATTAGCATTTACAAAACCTTATTTTACTCACACAAAACCATTGAAATTCCATATATAGTTAGTTGCACTAACTATATATCGCGCACCCGCAATCCACTGCTGATGATGTCACATATTACATCATTCATGACATGGTCAGTGACATCACTGATGACATCACTGATGACATCTCAAATGACATCACTGATGACATCACTGATGACATCTCAAATGACATCACTGATGACATCATGACACACCAATACCAGTTACTACATACGCACTCACTGATTCCTACGTCTACACACACATTCACTCATTCACCCATACAATGACTCATACATACAGTCACTTATTATTACAACACTATCATATGCACTCATACACCTATGCAGACAGTCACACACTGCCACTCATCCATGGAGTTACTCACACACCAAGTCAGTCCTGTAAAGAATCAATCACACTTCCATTTCTTCATCTATACAGTTAAACACAGAACACCATACTTCAGTGACATCACTGATGACATCACTAATGACATCTGAAATGACATCACTAATGACATCTCAAATGACATCACTGATGACATCATGACACACCAATACCAGTTACTACATACGCACTCACTGATTCGTACGTCTACACACACATTCACTCATTCACCCATACAATTACTCATACATACAGTCAGTTATTATTAGAACACTATCATATGCACTCATACACCTAGTCAGTCCTGTGAAGAATCAATCACACTTCGATTTCCTCATCTATAGTTAAACACAGAACACCATACTTTTCACACATATACGAACACATACTTACTCTCTTATACAATCACTGATACAAGTACACATTGATATGCACAGAGTCACACACCTCCCAGCCAGCCACACACACACTCAGTCTTCCATACATCCAGTCATTCTTCAATATGTAAAACGTATTTAAACTTTACAAAAACACACAGACACTAGATGATGTCATCAGTGATGTCATTTGAGATGTCATCAGTGATGTCATCAGTGATGTCACTGACCATGTCATGAATGATGTAATATGTGACATCATCAGCAGTGGATTGCGAGTGCGCGATATATAGTTAGTGCAACTAACTATATATGGAATTTCAATGGTTTTGTGTGAGTAAAATAAGGTTTTGTAAATGCTAATTCCTAACTATATATGGTCTATAACCTATGGTTTTTTCAGTGAATTTTCAAGGTTTTGTAAATGCTAATTCCTAACTATATATGGTCTATAACCTATGGTTTTTTCAGTGAATATATATATATATATATATATATATATATATAATTATATATGGAATGGACCGAACGATGAATTTCTGAAATATATGGAAGTCCTAAATAACAACGAAATAGGATTGAGATTCACCCACAGTATAAGTTCAAGTGAAGTGGTATTCTTGGATACAAAGGTCTATGTTCATAAAGGTCAGCTTGAGACTACTGTCCACAGAAAAACTACAGCAACTAATAGCATGTTGCATGGACGAAGTTTCCATCCTGAGGCTCTAAAAAAGAATATTCCTTACGGCGAATTTATCAGGATGAAGAGGAACTGCTCCAATCAAATAGAAATGAACAAGAAGTTTAAAGAAACAGCAAATAGATTCAGCAACAGGGGATATAACAAATGTGATATAGACCGAGGTGAGCAAAGAGCAAGAAAAAAGAATCTGATTGAAACATTGATACCAAAACAACAAATAACAACTGAAAAAAATGAGCCAATTAGAATGCTATTGACCTATTCTAAGGAAAGTCAGAAAATACGGAAAGTACTACAAAAATATTGGCATGTCTTGAAAAAAGATCCAGACATAGGAAAAGAAATTGGCCAGTTTCCGAAAATGACATTTAGAAAAGCACCGTCTTTACAAGACAAACTGGTCAACAGTCACTTTGAAGAAAAGAAAAAGACTAACAATTGGTTGGATGGGAGACAACAGGGCTTTACCAAATGTATGCAATGTAAAGCATGCCAAGTTGGACGAAACCTATCCAAAATAAAGGATCCCAAAGGAAAATTCTTCAAGGTAGAAAATACCATCACGTGTAAAACGACACATGTGGTGTATTTACTGCAATGTTTTTGTGGGAAGAGGTACATTGGGAGCACCATCTGCCCCCTACACAAGAGGATATTGGAACATATCCGAGCAATTGAAAATAAGGACTTGAGCTATGCTATGGCCAAGCACATGGTAACCCATGCAAATGAGAAAAAGACATGGAAGGGTATCACATATTGTGGCTTAGCAACTGTACCTATAAAAGAAAGAGGTGGAAACAGACTGATGACTCTTCGTAGATTAGAGTCAAGACTGATCATTCGATTTAAAACGAAAATCCCTGGAGGATTAAATGGCGATGAGGAACTTTATGTGCACCTTTGATGAGCTTGAAAACCTGAAAAGACACTTTGGTTGAGAATAAGATATATAGAGGTCTAATATGTAAAAAGTATAAATCGTCCTAAAAACAAGGGCACTAGTCCCTAGATAATATGAACTTTGCGCAATACGTACAAACGTAATAGCACATTGAATTTTGGGAATGTGAAGTACTAATCTCGTCTCACAACTTGCAATTATATTAAATACTGCAAGTGTCAATTGAATGTTTCTCACTTAGAGAGTACAGACCTATGTGCAGAATAAACGCAATGCTTTTATGTAATGATTTATACACGTACATATAGTGATCCAAACCAGTCTTTTATGCACAAATATATATATATATATATATTTTGCCGTAAATGTGAAACAAATGAAATAATTGTAAATGTAACTTCCAGAACCATAATGCATCTTAACAATGCTAGCATGATTATTCTGGTAAAGGAAATATGTTTATATTAACAATGCAACTACCAGTACCATAATGCATCCTAATAATGCAAGTATGACTGTCTGGTATAAATGTAAAAATTAACAAGGGACAAATGTTTGTAACCGTGAGCAAGATCGCAAGATTGAAACACGTTGGTTAACAATAAACCTGCTTTAGAAAATTACCCTGGTGGAGTGCGAGTATAATTCAAATTGGTGGACAAATAATTATATATATATATATATATATATATTCACTGAAAAAACCATAGGTTATAGACCATATATAGTTAGGAATTAGCATTTAAAAAACCTTATTTTACTCACACAAAACCAATGAAATTCCATATATAGTTAGTTGTACTAACTATATATCACGCACCCGCAATCCACTGCTGATGATGTCACATATTACATCATTCATGACATGGTCAGTGACATCACTGATGACATCACTGATGACATCTCAAATGACATCACTGATGACATCACTGATGACATCTCAAATGACATCACTGATGACATCACTGATGACATCTCAAATGACATCACTGATGACATCACTGATGACATCTCATTTGACATTACTGATCACATCACTGATGACATCACTCATGTGATAATACGATGAACCTCTTCAGACTCTAATATAACCTTAGATACACTCAGTGTAAACAGACACTCACAGACTGTCACTCATCCATGGAGTTACTTACACACCTAGTCAGTCATGCAAAGAATCAATCACACCTCCATTTTCACAACTATACAGTTATACACATCTTACTTATTCAAACATATACTAAAACATATTTACTCACTTATACAATCCTGGATACAAGAGCACAATGATCCATACAGCCACTCACACATTCACTGGCTCTTATGCACAGTTATTTATATATGTCAACTCTCACATGTACTGTATTTTACATATGTACTTACTTTGACATGTAGCACTGAGATATCCATTCACTCACCAATACAGTCATGCACACAGTCAACCGCCCATACAGCTGTTTCCACATGCACTTTTGAACCCATACATCTATGCACAGAGTCATACACCTCCCAGCCACCCACACACACACTCAGTCTCCCATACAAATGCTTGGGCAACCAATCAATAACCCATATAGTTACTCATATAGCTACTGATCAACACATGCAGCAGTTTACAGAACAACAGACATAATGATGCACAAATTAAGACAGTTTAGTCACTAACCCATGCACTCAGTGAGACACATTTAACCACTCACTCATACAGTCAGTCATGCACCTACTAAATCCTTCATCCAGAAACTTATACATCCACTCATTCTTAAATATGTAAGACATATTTTAACTTTACAGAAAAATACAGTCACTGTATGATGTCATCAATGATGTCATCAGTGATGTCATTTGAGATGTCATCAGTGATGTCATCAGTGATGTCATCAGTGATGTCATCAGTGATGTCACTGACCATGTCATGAATGATGTAATATGTGACATCGTCAGCAGTGGATTGCGGGTGCGTGATATATAGTTAGTACAACTAACTATATATGGAATTTCATTGGTTTTGTGTGAGTAAAATAAGGTTTTTTAAATGCTAATTCCTAACTATATATGGTCTATAACCTATGGTTTTTTCAGTGAATTTTCAAGGTTTTTTAAATGCTAATTCCTAACTATATATGGTTTATAACCTATGGTTTTTTCAGTGAATTTCAATGGTTTTTTAATAGCAAATATCTATAGCTATAAAATGTATTCTTATTTAAATCCAAAAAGATATTTAATATGTTTATTAATAATTTTTTTTAAAAAAAATTTTTGTTTCGCTCCCGGTCCGCGAACCGGGAAGCTTCCCGTTAGCTCAATTTGATTCCGCGACCCGGTCCGCGAACCGGTAAGAAATCAACATAGTGACGGTATCGCGTTGCCGCGTAATGCGTCTTATGACGTACTGCGTTAGCGCACCCGGAAGTGCCCCGGGGCGCGGACCGAGGCGCGAAACGCAGCTCCCCGGAAGCGATCCGCGGCGCGAAAGCGCGACGTATCGCGTTGCCGCGAAATGCGTCTTGTGACGTATCGCGTTAGCGCACCCGGAAGTGTCCCGGGGCGCGGACCGGGGTGCGAAGCTTAGCGACCCGGAAGCTAACCGGGGAGCGTTCCGCAGCGCGTAACATGAGCGTGAGAGGTCATGTGACTTGTTAATAAAACTTTTCATTGGTTCATTTCACTTTTGGTTTCATAATGATGGAAGGCTAGGTCAGGTGACTTAAAAATAACACTTTTCATTGGTTGAGAAGTATTGTTTTTTCCCAAATGATGAAAACCCCTCCTTCTTTCCTCACTCTGACTTTCATCATTGTGAGAGGAAGACCTATTTTGCTTGTTGGAAAATGGCTTCATTGGTAGCTTCAGCTGGTGGACCCCCACCACCACCACCACCTCCTCATGGGAAGAGAGGACCACCTCCCCAGGTCCTGACCAACACTGAGGAGGAAGAGGAAGAAATGGATGAGGAGGGAGAAGAACCACAATTTTTAGAAGAGTTGCCCCGGGTTTTCAGAAAGAAAGCCAGTTTCATCTGGCAGTTTTTTTCAATACCTCGTGGCCAAAAAAAAGTCAACGCGAGGTATGTCACCTGCCTGATATGCAAGGAACAATTGTCCAGAGGGACGGACAAAAAATATAGCTTTGGAAATCACACAATGCACAGGCACATGACGAGGAAACATCCCCTAAATTACAGCTGGGCGGAATTAAGGGATATGCACGACAATCCAAGACCAACTCCTGTGGCCAGACCAACAATACCGGTTTCTCTAACACCAGAAGAGGCACGGGAAACTGTGCCAAATATTCAAGAAAATTTTGGGCACATGATTCACCTATGTATGCACTGTCGTGCATTATTAGCTTGTGGCAACATGAGCATCAATGCACTCAACCTGGCGTATGAACACCATGATTGCCCTAACCGCCCCCAGTAATTTTTTTTTGCTCCTGTTGAGCCCTTTTCAACGCCTGTTTTTTGTTGTTTCCCCCTCCCAAAAAAAACCAAAAAAAATATAAAATCGTTCAAAAAATACAAAAAAAACAAAAAATAAAAAAAAAATAAAAAAAAATATAAAACAACAAAAATATTAAAAAAAAGTTCTTTTCAGAACTGCCTTCCCTTTCCAAAAAAATTGCTAGAATGTTTAGCACTCTGGCAAGCTCTATTTCTTTTGGTTCGCTTCCGGGTTAGCTTCCCGGTACGCGGACCGGGAGCTAACCAAAAAAATTAAAAAAAAAAAAAAAGTGTAAGTATAAGGAAAGGAAACAGAGAGTGATGTTAAAAGAAAGACAGCTATAGGGAGTAAAGAAGAGATACTGTTTAATAGATCTATTTACCGAAGAAAAGACAGAAGAGGGTATAATTGTGAAAAACAAAATAGATAACAAAGTGAAAGAAAAAAAAAGAGAGTATAACATTAACAAAGAAGAGTTTCTTGGAGAATGTGAGTGAATGTTCAAAATAAGATTAAAACATGAGGAATAACAGAGAGAAAAAATAGAAAACAGAAAACAAAAAATAACAGAAAAAGATTAATTGAAACAGCAAAGAAATGTAATTAACATAGAGCCATATCATCAACATAGGCAATAAAAGTTTTGCAGCTTTTATTGGCAGAAATGTGTCGCTAAAGCTGCTTTTGTGGCAGAAAACTGCCACTAAAACCACTTTTGCACCAGTTTTCTGCCAATAAAAAGAGCAATAATTTTATTGGCTGTGTTCATAATATTCCCCTTAGTGTGCTTCAACTACACAGAGAAAGCATTATGAACAAGTAGTGATAGAGTGATCAGTCAAAGACACTAAGAGTAATAGAGACGCAGTGAGTGAACAAGAGTGAGGAACTATGAGAAGAGAGGGACTGAGAAAAAGAGTGGAAGGAGTTGAGTAAGTAGGTAATAGAGAAAGGAATGAGGGAAGTAGCAAAGGCAGGAAACTGAGGGTTAAAGAAATGAAGCAGTGGAACTAATAGTAGTTAAATGTGATAGAAATGTAACGAAAACAGTACAAAATATTTACCTTATAATTGTCGTTAAATTACTCACTTTTTGTTTTTATACTTTCAATCTGTGAAAGAGAGAACAAACATTTGAAAAATATTAAAAAATGTATTTAAAAATTAGAAAAGACAAGGGAAAAGATTGAAGGACAAACAGTTTTTCAACAACTTTGACACTTACAGAAGCTTCTGCTTCTCCAGGCCCCCTACACAGTCCTAAAGATATACATTTTAAACTAACAGTATCTTGATGCAGATGAAGTGAGGCCTATCTTAAAACATGGTGCATCTTTTGCATTGCTGTTGTTTCAGAAAAGTGTTGCAAGACACTAAAATTTTAAATAATTGCTTCAGGATGCCAATAAGATGTCTACTATCCAGAGGTTTGTTTCAGGTGAGGCCTACTCAGGGTTGCAGATGAGATTTACACTTGTTGAAGAGTACAGAGGAGATAATACATGTGAAGGTCTACCAATGAAGTGAGTCATGTCCACTGCACTCTTCAACAAAGTTCAAACCTCCTATGTTTCCCTGGACAGACCTAAACTTGATCTGCACAATGTGATTCGTAATGATAGGAAACACAGGTGATGTAAATGAAATACGTGCAATTTATTTTGCTCATTTCACAATCACATCACTTGTGTTTCCTTTGCTTAGGTATCTCATTGTGCAGATGTAGTCCAGCATATGAAAGAATACGCAAAAGTGCAGCACTGCATGCAACAACTTTGACACTTACAGAAGCCTCACCTTCTCCATGCCTCCTACACAGTTCTACATATACATCATAAATGCAAATAGTACAGAATTAATTATACATGTTAAATGGTTTATTTTTGCTGTTCTCATAATGTATCAAAATTCACTAAAAACAGTGACTTGAAGGTATTCATCATATAACAGCGGGGAAAAAAAACACAATCAAAATGATTGTGTTTAAAAACCCATACAACATAAGAAATGAAAATTCAGAACTCCTTAAAGTTAACTTACTTTCCATGACGTCCAAGGATGTCCTATGAACAGCTTACACTCTTTTGTGCTGTTATTACTTTCAGCCCGCCACTTTCTGAAAGAAAATCTCCATCGTTTTTAAAAACACGTTACATGCAATAAATGACTTCTTGCTCTCTACCACAAGTTTCCACAAGGCCAAATCTGGTCAGAGCCATTTATAACTCTTGGATTTCTTGTAAGCCAATCCCGTCATTTGGCATTTCCGCAACTTTCAGAATTAAAATGTAGAAGATCATTTTCACAATCCTGGAATAGTAATATCTTCCCCTTCTTGCTCAGTCATGTTCTACATTTCCTATGACACTGATACTGCTTACTATGAAGCAGACTTACACTACCTCTATGACTACTACAATTATTTAATTCTCTACATCACTTTTAATCACAAAGCAATGTAAAACAGTAGACAGCATTGCAGACTTACATTCCCTCTACTCCATGTTTTGATTGGCTGCTTCAATTAGCTTATAAAAAGAAACAGTTTTTCTGAACTCATTCAAAGTGCACGTATTTCTCCATGATGTCCAGTCCTATGGTTAGAAGTTATGTCTCTGAACTACACTTATCCTCAAGGCCAAATTGTGTAGGAGCCATTAGAACTTCTTGAAATTCCACAGAGCACATCCCGAGATTATTTCCCTAAAATTTTGGTTTTAAAAACACCAGGTAAGAGTTTTTAAGGTCATACGGCAATTTTTTTTTGAAAATTAAAACAGAATCATTGCAGAATGACCAGCCATTTCTAGACTTTAAATAAGCTGTGTAATGTCCTGATGTTATTGAAGGGCCGTCATGATATATAATTGCTGCAGTTACAAAAGTCCTTCCTGATATTGACAACTGCGAAGCTACAAAATTTTTTATTAAAGTTGTCAATTTTGTTCCATCAGGCCTACATCGTTGGAACATTAAAATGACATACTGGCCATATGTTCGTATAAATAATGTGGACATCATTTCAGATTTACATTGGCTACACTCCATGTTGTGATCAGCTGCTTTTACTAGCTTATTAAAGGAGACTGATTTACTGTCTGGCAAAGTTAAATATATAAATCTTTCTGAGTCTACACTAGTAGTACTTGATACCATACAGTTCTCGCAGTCATGCTGCCATTGATAAGAAAGCCCAAACAGCTGATCTACATCTACACCTTCAGCATGTAATACATCAAGCATATACATTAAAAACTCCTGACAATCTTGCTGAATATTTTGAGAGAATTGTGTTTGGCCTGAACATCTGTCTAACAGATTTCGAATTTCAGACACACTTTCTATGTTTCTTCTATCAGTGCTACATTTCTCTAACACAGAATTTAACAAACTGCAAAATCTTTGATCAGAATTGACCACAATCTCTTCTTTTACATTTTCTAGAGAAAACAAAACATTAACCACTACATTAGCATAGCAGTTGACACCAGAACTGTTTTCAAATTGAAAACCAACAACATCTTCAACAGAATCCTTTTTGTTTCTGCTTGTAATTTTAGGTTCATCGACTTTTCGTCTTTTTGCTACAACCTCCCCAGTATTGGTCACATTTCTTCGTTTCCGGCCTACCACACGTTTCTCAAACAAAGGATACTGAGGCAAATGTGGCGCATACTCTCTTCTTAACCTATTGTATTCCTTAACACAATCTAGATCAGCACAAATGTTTGTGACATCACACTCAATCAAGTACAATCCCGATAAAGTTCTAACTCGTGACAATGCCACATATGCCATACCCTCCTTGAACACAGAACTGCAATATTCACCAATGCACTGTCTACACTTAAACCTTGCGATTTATGGATTGTCACCGCATATGCCAAGCAAACAGGAAACTGCTTACGGCGAACATATAAGTCTTTTACAAGCAAAAATCTAGCAGAGCAACGACCAATTAGCTGTACTTCCTCAATGCCATCAAATTTAATTTTTAAAAATTCAATTCCATCTCTATTTCTGTATTTTACAAAATCAACAACATTACCCATTGATCCATTTACCAGACCTCTTTCAACATGTAAATTCCTTCTTAAAATTATACGGCAGTTCAAGCACACATTCAGAGTCTTTTCAAAACCTGCAGTTTTAGATATACTCTTCTCTAATGAATCCAATTTTGTTTTCAGATTCTCAGACAAAATAATTGTTGATCCCATATGCTCTACTCTGTCAATAGCTTCCAGTTTCACAATCTCTTGCTTTTCTAAATGCAACATTTTGTTGTTGAATTTGGCACATTCTGCAAGAGTTGGCATCAAACATATTCCAGATTTCTTCTCAGTAATTTTCTGAAAAATATTCTCAGGCACAACATCTTGTTCTGGATATAAATTTGACAGTAATCGTGCATGTAAAGCTTCTTTCCCATGCTCGGTCACTTTTCCAATTCTAACATCTTGTAGAATAGTCTTGTAAACTTCATCCTTCGCCTGACGCATATTTTCATGCAGTTCAGCATAATTGAAGTTTAACCATATATTGACGTTGCCAATGCTGCCTAGGCACTTCCTGGTATCTTCATGCGTGAGCATTTTGAACACAGGTTGCCCTTTCACTGGTGTCAGCTGCAGAAGATCTCCGAAAACAATGATGTGTTTGCCACCAAATAACACATCATACTCTGTTTTGAGAACTTCTTGCATCCTCAAATGCACAAAGGCAAGCATGACATTGGAAACCATGCTTACTTCGTCAATGATAAGAAGTTTCATTTTCCTCAAGATTCTTGAAACTTCAAAACAAGCATCTCCAGATAGCTTGTGATATTGTAATTTGTTGTCATGCTCCACTGGCAGCATCAGTAAACGATGTAAAGTAATCCCTTTAATATTATGTGCTGCCAGTCCAGTTGGAGCAGTGACAACACAAGACAGCGATGACTCTGTCCTTTCCTGCAAATAGCATGAAATTGCTTTAATGAGGAAACTTTTTCCAGTTCCCGCTTCTCCACTCACGTACAGTCGGACAGGCTTCAACGACGTACATGAGCACTCTTTCTTATCATGACTTAATCCATGATCAATTTGCATGGTAACTTCGTCATATATTTTCCTCTGCTCAACGTTGAGTTGTCTTTCCAACTCTTCTAAGTTAACCGCATCCTCCTGAGCATGTGCCATGGCTCTTTCCACTTCATTCATGGCAGTGGCAGCTTCATTTTCGATAACAGGTCCTCCTAGTGGATCCTGACTCAATGAAGCAGAACTCTGACTGTCCTGAGAACTGTCTCTGGCAATCTCGGCTGCAATCGTTGCTTCCTGCTCAATTTCCGCATTCAACATTTCTACATATTTGGGAAAAGCAGGACATTCTATGGTCTCCTTGGCGGCATTGAAAGAGTCTTCGTAACAGAGGAAATCTCCAAGCAGTTCCTCTTCTGCACGCCAAGGCTTGAAAAGTTGCAAAAGTGCTAAATAGAAAAACTCCTTTTTTTCAGGAGATTCGCCACTCAATTTTCGATGGTTTACCAAGTGGCATTTTCTTTGCTTGACCAGACATCCCTCACTTCCTATTACAGCATACACTCCTTTCTCAGTATCTTCTTTGATGTTCCTCTTGAATATGTAATTTTGCAGAACCTCATACAGACAAACATTCTCGAGGTGACTGCTTCGATTTGGATAATATGTATCCAACATGTTTGTCTTCAAAATGTCGGTACTGTTTGGCTCCTTTTCCGCCAAATACTCAATTTCCCGCACAGGTTTGAGAACTCGATTACGCGTTGCTGCAAGACCAAGACTCGCCCAAACGATACTCCTGGACTTGGCATAGAGACTTGCTGAAGACAACCGGTCAGAACATTCGTACGCTCCGATTTCTCGATGCGACAACATCTTCAGACTGAAACTGTACAACTTCTTGCTGAGGCTCTTTTCATGGGAAATGTCCTCCCACATATCCTTCAATTCTGTCTTCTCTTTTTTGGTGATGTAAGACGTCACATACCGAGCCACAGCCATACAGTTATCAGCCACAAACTGTATATCCATGTTAGCATTCCACATGGACAAAATCACCGGGTTGTAGTCGTTGATGTACTTGGACTCTTCGTTCCTCTTCAAATTGTAAGTGTTTTTAGGTGATTTCTTCATGACATTGTGTCGCAGCGAAGACATCAAACTGTTTACTCTTCCTTTAGAAATCACCGGTCGTGGAAAGCCGAAACGACATTTAGTGTAGAACTTGTCCTTGTTTCGGAATTTACGACGGCAGTACTTTCCACATCGATGGCTTTGGAAACGCAGAACTTTTTCTCTTAGGCTTTTCTTCTCCTTTGCGTTTGGAACAGCACACGTAGAATACTGTTGGATGAAACTCATCACTGAGTCTTCTGGATCCGTTCCAAATTTAGGTGCATCCTTGATCCACAGCAACATATGTATATGAGGAGCACCTCTTGCTTGGTACTCCTTTCTCCAGAAGAAATCCAACACCTCTCCAAGAGGTGGATTCTTCTTATTCATGATGAAAGACATCATAGCTTCAAATCTATGATTGAAGTACCTACATACATTGACTGGATCCAAAGAGCACAGTTCTCCGGGTGTCTTGAATTCGATGTTATCTACGTTAGCATTTGCCTCTCGTAGAAATTCAAGTAAGTCTTCCCAGCCATACTCGGCACAGCTCAGAGTGAGGAACCATGTGGGAGTACCTAAGTTCCTCAACATACATTTTAAATCACCATGACGACGGTACCAGTACTCATTAGTACCACGCTGACACGCCATGAGATTAATCAGGTGAGAATCCAAAATACTGTCTTGGACATTGACTTTATCCATAAAGTCACTTGCCGAGATGTTTTGCATGTGTATACCACTTTTCAAGATGTGGTTCACTGCATATGACAGTCCAGACAGATCGCTTTCAAACAGGAGATGAAACAAATAAGGAATGCATTGTCGAAACCTAGCATCTCCTGCATACAATCGCAAAGTTCGGTATTCAGAAGCAGGAATTTGATGAGGTCGCTCATCATATCTTCCTCCCTGACCTGTTGGAAAAAGCTGTGGGAAACACCGAGCTTCCAAACTTTCCTCCCAAACACTAATGGGACTCCCTTTGGCTTGTTTCATTTGAAACAACTCAATAGCATTCCCCATGACTTCCTTGGAATGCAAAGGATGAACACTATAATGTTCATATATTTCTTCACTAGTAGAGGGTTCTACTTTCTCAATTTGACCAGCACACAAATCGCTATCCTCTTCCTCACTTACTTCCTCTTCTGCAACATATACATTCTTATAGTATTTATTATTTTTTTTCAAATACAATGTTGCCTTTTTAACTTTCCTAACATCTACTAAATCTTGCCATATTTTCTTATTCTTTGTCGGAACCCCATTAACTAAGATAACCAGAGGTTCCTCTTCCACTTTTTCTACTCCAATTGTGTTAATGTTTTTCTTCAAATCTAGAGGCAAATAAACAACTCTTCCCTTTAATCCTCTCTGTAAATCTGATGGAGGCAATTTCCCTGTCTTTGGCTCCATTCTTACAATAGCCTGAAAGGGATGGATACTTTGAATCAAAATAGATTCATAAGTATTTAAATCCTTCAATTCAGAAGGAATCTCAACCAATTCCAGATTATTATGAACTGCTCTAGCAGGCATCTGGTTTTGATTTAATTTGCAACAACAATAGCTACACACACGTTGATCCAATCCCAAATCAAAACAATTTTCTACCATCAAGTATGTTGCGAAATCCTTCCATTCACTATTATTTTCCCTTTCACTTTTTGCATATAAATCCACTAACTTAGTCTGATTCTTATAATAAGTGCGTCGACAACACACACAAGTGAAATTAGGCCTCTCACTTGATTTCACCTCAAACGTCGCAATTTCCCTCTGGAAATTATCTGTACTGGAAACCTGTACACTATCTTCCATATGACCCTCTTCTTCTTGCTCAATTTCAACATTCTCCTCTTTACTTCCAAAGTAACAAAACTCAATTTCTTCACATATATTCTTCACATCTATTTCAGAACCATGCAAAAGAGCAGCGCATAATTGTTTAAGCATAATTGCTGGACTCTTAGCATAATACAACATTCTAACTAATTTCCTCACTTTATTATGATGCACTGCTAGCATCCTGAAATGATGAAAAACACTCTGGCATACTCTCCTGGAAAGACAAGCCAGTGAATGACCATGCAAACCTGTCACTTCTCTTACTCTGCAAGGATCTAATTCTTGCAACAACCTTATTTTCTGCTTCAAACTTTTCTTATTAAATGACCGTACAAAATCACAAAGCAAATTGATGGAATCCTGTCGCACACTGCAAATACTACTACACTTCCAGGTGTACACAGGACCCTTAGCACGTCTTCCTAAAACCTCATTACCTAACACCTCTTCTGCCTCTGTTGTCACAAGTTTTTCTTTTTCAACTGGACAACCATCTTTCACTTCATAAGCACGACCACTGGTGTCAACTGCATGCACCAAATCATTATCCTGGAAATAACTCTCCTCATTAAAAAATGCCTCACAGCTTGAACTATGCATCCATTCTCCAGAAAAAACTTCACAAAAATTACTACGATTAACTATTCTCTTCCATCTACTATTTCTTTTGAAATCATAAATTGCCTTGTTTAGCTTCCTAATTCTATTGATTATCAAAATAAATAACTTACGTTTAATTTCAAATGCCTGATCAATAACTTTCTCAACTTTTTTTTTCTCTTATAAAAAAACAGTTTCTGTTGACCTTTCTTAATATTTTTTAACAAATTGCCAATTATCCTGTTGCGGAACATTCGTTTACGAATCTCCCTAAACTGTTGTTTCCTTCTACTATCATGCACAGTTATCTCTTGCTCTAGCAGTAACATTTTTCATTGGCCTTTCCTTTCCATTTGAATTCCTTCTCGTTTTATGGACTGAAACATTTTCTGTAGTAATATTTTTTTTACTACACATATTTCTTATGAAATATTTTGTGCTCTTACCCGGTGCTTTCTTCGTGACTTGACAAATCTTTTTGTTAGAGGACTGCTGCTTATTTTCTTTCACCTGCTGTCTTTGACGTTTTGCAGCCTTTCTCTGTCTTTCTATTGTTGGCATGGTGAAATCTTGAAATGATCTGCAGTTGAATCTGTGGTAAAATATAATAAAAAATGTTATTAACCATTATTACCAAACAGTAAAACAATAACAGTGATCAAAAACTTAACACACTACTTGACATTTTAAATAGAAGATTTTTTAGTCCTTGCAAATTTACAATACAGAAATAGCAGAAAAGAAATGACATTTATATTTATGTTACCTGTGCTATTTTATATGTGAATCTGATCTAATTTTATGAGCATATTTTAATATTTTATTGAAGACACTACACATAACCTGCTTTTGAAGGTGTCTTTATTTTTAAATTAAACGGTTTACCTTTTTACTTTTTATTAATTATACATTTTAAAAATAAATGTTTATATTTCCATAGGCTCAAGCAGGTCAGCTTCCCATCCTATGTCATATAATTCGGACAAATCTGCATCCTCATCACGCTCTTCTTCATCCTCAGGATTTAAATCATCCAAGGGATCAACATCCACTGATGTTTCAATTACAAGTTCAATGATGAGGTCAAAATCAACTGATTGCAGATTGTCGCTCATGTTGAGGTTGTCTTTATCTTTAAAGAAAGATAACAACAATGAGATGTTGCAGAGTAAGAGACAAATCTCAGAGATTATAATAGTAAAATTGTTTAACAAGAGTAATATTTTGCAGCTATTATTTAGCCATGTCCATCAATGCTGAGCAGGTGAAGACTATGTCTAAATTTTCAGTGAACAGGACTCATCTCTTCTTAACCTTGGATAAGCCTCACCGACTCTGTGTGTCCTGCACATACTTAAATGTAAAGGGGCAGATTTATGTTAAATGGCACATCCCCAGGCATGCACCAGTTAACGTGCACCACTACTCTGCCACCCATGGTGTGCCGTATTTACAATCAGATAGGAGAAAGCTTCGTCAAAACCCTGCGCCTGCTTTAAGCAGGCATAGGTCTTGACGCAACATTGTGGAGATGGGGCACCCCTGAGCCTTGCTTGAGCTGCATCGCACTTGCGATACAACTCCAGCAATCACTACCTTTACAGCACAGATACGTCACGCATCTGTGCCATTTTTGCCCCATGATGCCCCGCATTCTAAATGCAGCACACCATGGGTGGCGGAACAGCGGCGCAGGATGACTGACACATCCCTGGTGATGCACCAGTCATCATAAATCTATCCCTAAGCTTCTTATCTTGTTACAGATGAACCGCCATATGTAGCATGAAACTATTTTGCATTTCCTAAATAGCGAATTTTAAGGAATAAATAGCAATTCTTTACCATTCCTAATTTGCAATGAGCAAATTGCTAATTGCAAGTTACCCATTCATTTCCATGGGCTAGGAGGCTCATAGGAATGAAGGTTTAATTTGCGATTAGCAATTTGCTCATCACAAATTAGGAATTTTTCCAAGGGTGCAGGGGTGTCTCAAGAACACCCTGCTGCACCCCAGAAAAAGAAATTTGGGGGCATATGGCACACATACATGCCCTAAGGGCATGTGTTGGCGTCATATGGCACCTTTTGTTTTTTTGAAAAAAAGCTTTTTGAAAAGAATTCACAAATTACCACCAATTTACCACAATAGTTTCCAAATCCTTAATGTCATTTTTTACATATTTTTTGTTTGATACATTGCATTTAAGTAGTCACAAAATTTGCAAATCCTTCAGTGCAATTGCAAAATAAGGAATAGCAAATTTTGCTACTCCTTATTTTGCATCAAACTTGTTTGATACATACCATTTGTCTAATTAACATTCGCAAAGGCCGAAATTCGTAGATTTTTGATCTTTGCGAATGCTAATTAGCTTGATACATATGGCCCCAAGTGAGGCCTGTCTTGCGACATGGTGCATCTTTTGCATCACTGCTGCATCGGTTTCATGTGGTACTTTTTTTTACACCATGACATATCTGCCTAAATGCATCAATTTGTAATGTTGTCGCCTCATAGCAAATCTTTTGCACCGCCGCTGCATCATAAAAGTGACGCACAGTGGCGCAAAAGAGGCATACACCTATCATAAATCTGTCTCTACCATTTTAAATGATGAATTCAGGATGACGATAAGGTGTGGCCTATCCAGAGGTTTGTTTAAGGTGAGGCCTACTCAGGATTGCAGATTAAAGTTACGCTTGATGAAGAATACAGAGGAGATAATACATGTAAAGCTCTACCAATGAAGTAAGTGATGTCCACTTCATTGCGCCAGTCATCATAAATGTATCCCTAAGCTTCTTATCTTGTTACAGATGAACCACCATATGTACCATCAAACTATTTTGCATTTTTTAAATAGCAAATTTTAAGG
Organism: Lissotriton helveticus; assembly: GCF_964261635.1. NCBI lineage: Eukaryota > Metazoa > Chordata > Amphibia > Caudata > Salamandridae > Lissotriton > Lissotriton helveticus. The sequence goes on along the minus strand of NC_136065.1, from coordinate 1,817,127,384 downwards.
AATAAATAGCAATTCTTTACCATTCCTAATTTGCAATGAGCAAATTGCTAATTGCAAATTAGCACCGCCGCTGCATCATAAAAGTGACGCACAGTGGCACAAAAGAGGCATACACCTATCATAAATCTGTCCCTAGCATTTTAAATGATTAATCCAGGATGACGATAAGGTGTGGCCTATCCAGAAGTTTGTTTAAGGTGAGGCCTACTCAGGATTGCAGATTAAAGTTACGCTTGATGAAGAATACAGAGGAGATAATACATGTAAAGCTCTACCAATGAAGTAAGTGATGTCCACTTCATTGCGCCAGTCATCATAAATGTATCCCTAAGCTTCTTATCTTGTTACAGATGAACCACCATATGTACCATCAAACTATTTTGCATTTCCTAAATAGCAAATTTTAAGGAATAAATAGCAATTCTTTACCATTCCTAATTTGCAATGAGCAAATTGCTAATTGCAAATTAGCACCGCCGCTGCATCATAAAAGTGACGCACAGTGGCACAAAAGAGGCATACACCTATCATAAATCTGTCCCTAGCATTTTAAATGATTAATCCAGGATGACGATAAGGTGTGGCCTATCCAGAAGTTTGTTTAAGGTGAGGCCTACTCAGGATTGCAGATTAAAGTTACGCTTGATGAAGAATACAGAGGAGATAATACATGTAAAGGCCTACCAATGAAGTAAGTAATGTCCACTTTATTGCGCCAGTCATCATAAATGTATCCCTAAGCTTCTTATCTTGTTACAGATGAACCACCATATGTACCATCAAACTATTTTGCATTTCCTAAATAGCAAATTTTAAGGAATAAATAGCAATTCTTTACCATTCCTAATTTGCAATGAGCAAATTGCTAATTGCAAGTTACCCATTCATTTCCATGGGCTAGGAGGCTCATAGGAATGAAGGTTGCAATTTGCGATTAGCAATTAGCTCATCACAAAATAGGAAATTTTTCAAGCGTGCAGGGGTATCTCAAGAACACCCTGCTACACCCCTGAAAAAGAAATTTGGGGGCATATGGCACACATACATGCCCTAAGGACATGTATAGGTGTCATATGGCACCTTTCGTTTTTTGGAAAAAAATGCTTTTTGAAAAGAATTCGCAAATTACCACAAACTAGAAGTTGGTGGTAGTTTCCAAATTCTTAATATCATGTTTTACATATTTTTTGTTTGATACATTGCATTTAAGGAATCGCAAAATTTGCAAATCCTTCAGTGCAATCGCAAAATAAGGAATAGCAAATTTTGAATTAAGGACATTTTAAGTAATTTCCACATGTGCAGTGTTTTCAAATTATGATTTGAAAATCGTTTTTGGGGAAAAGTAATGGTTAAAAATTTATGACAAGGACATAATGGTGTATGCTTCTCTATAAGGCATTTCAGTGTCTCTGATGTCCTTTTTCCCATATTACATTATAAGACCTTTCCCCATAGAGCACATTCCTTGTAAATATGCTCCCACCTGTGCATGGTGAATTTAGATTTTGACTGTTTGAGTCACATAGCCATGTTAAAAGTCACCCCAAAAAATTGCAAACGCTTTAAAAAAACACATTCATGTGTCTTAAGGACATTTTAAGTCATTTCCCCGTGGACAGTGTTTTGTAAGTGGCACAAAAGAGGCATACACCTATCATAAATCTGTCCCTAGCATTTTAAATGATTAATTCAGGATGACGATAAGGTGTGGCCTATCCAGAGGTTTGTTTAAGGTGAGGCCTACTCAGGATTGCAGATTAAAGTTACGCTTGATGAAGAATACAGAGGACATAATACATGTAAAGCTCTACCAATGAAGTAAGTGATGTCCACTTCATTGCGCCAGTCATCATAAATGTATCCCTAAGCTTCTTATCTTGTTAGACATTAACCGCCATATGTATCATATAACTATTTTGCATTTCCAAAATAGCGAATTTTAAGGAATAAATAGCGATTCTTTACCATTCCTAATTTGCGATGAGCAAATTGCTAATTGCAAATTACCCATTCATTTCCATGGAGCAGGAGGCCCATAGGAATGAAGGTGCAATTTGCGATTAGCAATTAGCTCATCGCAAATTAGGAATTTTTCCAAAGGTGCAGGGGTGTCTCAAGAACACCCTGCTGCACCCCTGAAAACGAAATTTGTGGGCATATGGCGCACATAAATTTTAACAACATTCCTTTACCTCAAAAACGATTTTCAATTCATAATTTGAAAACACTGCCCACAGGGAAATTACTTAAAATGTCCTTAAGACACATGAAAGTGTTTTTTTATTGCCTTTCCAGCATGGTTGGGTCACTTTTAACATGGCTATGTAACACAAACATTTAAAATCTAAATTTCCCATGCACAGGTCGGAGCATATTTACAAGCAACTTGCGCCACAGAGAAAGGTCTTACATTAAAATGGGAAAAATAACATCAGGGACAGTCAATTGCCGTATAAAGAAGCATACACCATTATGTCCTTGTCATAAATTTAAAAACAATTCCTTTTCCCCAAAAACGATTTTCAAATCATAATTTCAAAACACTGCACATGGGAAAATTACTTAAAATGTCCTTAAGACACATAAAAGCGTTTTTTGATTGCCTTTGCAGCATGTTTGTATCACTTTTAACATGGCTATGTAACACAAACATTCAAAATCTAAATTTTCCATGCACATGTGGGATCATATTTACAAGCAATTTGCGCCACATAATTCATAATTTTCTCCTTAAAGCACACTATTCTCTATCTAAATTAAAGAAATATTTTCTCACCTTAGCAAATACTTTGAGTTTGAAAACAGTCTCAGAAACACACCAATTTGTCTTCAGCAGAGCAAAAGGTATGCACTCCAGAGTCTGCAGCTATCAAAAGCACAGAAATGCTGTAAATCTTCACACATATCTCTCATGTCACCCAATCAAAACTCTTCCCTCACTTTTTTTCAAATGAAAACCCTTCCCCCCTCTGCCATTTCATGCCTTTTCTGCATGGCAACCACCTCATTGGAAGACTTCTGGTGTTTGCAAGTTCACACAACTTTGTTGCAATTGAACTCTGAACTCTCAGTGCACCTGCATATCCAGTGCATTCTTTCATTTAATGATTTTTTATTGACCATTCAAAATACATCTTTCAAAGAACACATCCGTGCACCCTAACTTTCTGTTTTCAGCAATCAAAATCCACCAATCACTGTTACTGCTTCATGAACACAGAAACTCCACAGTTTTTTTCATTTTAAACTCTCATTTTTTCAACTGCCATTTCATTGCCACACTTCATCTGACTGCAGGAGAACCTTCTCTCACAATGTTTTCTGTCTGGATTGTTGGACATAGTTATATTCACTGGACTCAAAGGTACGTTGAAAACAGGAATTTACCTAACCTCAATTTACAAGATGTGGAAATTAAGTGGTTTGGCCACAGAGGATTAAAATGTCACCAATTGATACCATTGGTGAAAACCTTTATGCATTTGCCCAAACCTGACCTGTTAATTGTGCACTGTGGAGGTAATGACTTGGGCACTTTGACTGGGGTAGGTCTGGAAATGCTTTTAAAGGACACCTTTGAGCAATTGATGGCACTTTTTCCTCAGACTGCCTTGGTATATTCAAATATATGCCAAAGACAGAAATGGAGGTGGTCAAACCAATTTTGTCCACAAATTGAGAAGTCGAGGAAGCATGTAAACAAATCTGTTTCAGCTTACATGAGAGACCATGGAATGGGCTCCCTGTACAACAATAACTTGCGTTACTACATGCAAGATATCTACAGAGGAGATGGAGTTCACTTCTCAGATGAGGGCAACAGAGTTTTCACTCTGAATTTAAGAATGTGCATTGGTACCTACTTATAAGTATCTAAATGTACCATAAACCCAAAAGCTCTTATCAGAGCTACCCTACATCTAATCACTCACAATTATTATTTTACTCTAACATTTTTCACTAATTTTCAACAAAGTACGCTCCCCGGGGCGCTACCCGGTACGCGAACCGGGAGCTAACCTCGCGAAATTTTTAAAAAAAATGTTTTTTTTCCACACATATAAGCCTCCTCAGCCACCCTCACAAAACCTAGGGTGTCAAGATAAGTCTACCGTGCCCCCTTCTACCCATTCTGAACATTATTTGCCCTCCATTTTGTATCTTAATTCGACCGAAACACAAAATGGTGGACTCCCGTAACGCTTAAGGTTCGCGTACCGGGGCGCTCACCGGTTCGCGTACCGGGTCGCTCCCTGGGAAGCGCACCATCAAAAAAGGTGGGAAAGTAGTTCACAGAAAAGCCACTGGAGACAATTTCACCAAATATAGATTAGCTCATACTACATACCAATCCCTACCATTTTCACAAATTTGATTGGAATTCCATTTAGTCATTTAGCCTGTAGACCTCTCTAAATACCCTGAGGTAAATTACTTCACAAAACACATCTGAAGTGTTGGAATTGACAACCAATGAAAATGTTACTTTCATTTTCTACTTTTTTTACCTGACATTTCATTGGTTATATACCTGAATATATATAAAGGAAGAGAAGAAAACACAGCCATTTTGACTACTACTTCTTGCTGTACATTTCAATAGTATTTTCACTAATTCCTTCAACTTCTTTCTAAAGGTAAGTTTTTATTTTTAAAACTGAAGTATATTGTGCACTATAAGTTAATATGGTAAACTTTTTCTGATAGATATATACTATCCCTCTGTAGTAGTTATAGATTTAGAGAGACTTCTCTGTTATAGTTATGGATGGAGTTAGGCTTCTCTTGTATAATTATGAATCTACTTACGTTAAATCACATACACTTTTTTAAATTCCTACTTCCACTCTGATACTATACACTGCCCAAAGATAAATTCACTGATAAAAAATGCCTATCTAAAATTATTCCCAACATTGCCCTATCTCTACTAATATATATTTTTTTAATCCAAATTTCAGGCAAAATGGAAGGCGAAAACCAAGTTTCTTTTGAAATGGACCTGCAAGAGAGCAGCCAAGAATTGATTGATACAATTGATCAAATTGACATTGAATTTTTCGATGAAACTTGGGACAATGAACTACTGCAATGTGTACAAGCAGTAGATAACCTCCTTGCAAATGAGGACATTTTACACCCTCAGAGACTACAATGTATATTCCATGATAATTATGAAATTTCTGACAATGAAATGTTAGAAAGTTTAATAAATTATGAAACACAATCACAATAAAAAAAAATGCTTAAAAAATAAAGAAAATAAAAAATAATCAACAAAACCAACAATCAATTAACATACTGCATTTGAAAAGTCTCTCATTCTTTTTTCATTGTAGTACGCTGCCCAGAACGCTTCCCGGTTCGCGTACCGGGCGCTACCCACGCAAAAAAACCAAAAATTTTTTTATTTTTTTTTGCCCCGCGGGGCCCTTTTAAAGCCTCCACATTAAACCTAGGGGGTCAGGGAGGATCTACTATGCCCCCTTATGGTCATTTCCCCCTTTGTTTTGGCCTCCTCTTGTCTCTCAATCCTACCGAGAGACAAGATGGCGGCCGCTACGGACTGTTTAGAATGTTGACAGACACCGGAGAGCCAATCAGCTTCGCTACGCGAAGTTCCGGTACGCGCCCCGGTCCGCGAACCGGGGCGCGGACCGGAGCGCGCTTACAGATATATATCTTTTTTTAAACGTTAATTTCTCAAAATCCACTGGAGCACATATATTGAGACCTACAAAAGGCACATCGGGCTACCAGTCCCTACAATTTTGCCAAGTTTCGTGCAAATCCATTCAGCCGTTCGGGCTAAAAGTGAGGCCAACCGCCCTATGGAAAACTCAATGTTAAAAACACGTTTTGGGACCCCCCTTTTTTCTCGGCCCCCCCTTGACGAACCCCCCCCAAATTTTCAAGGGCTGCTCAGAAACAAAATGTTCCATTTTCCAGAAAATTTCAGCCAATTCCGTCCACAAACACCAAAGTTATTAGACATAGAATTTTCAAAAATCCCATAGGGAAAAAATCCTAACTATATATACGTACTGGCGACCGCCAGTAGGTAATATATATATATATATATATATATATATATATATATATATATATATATATATATATATATATATATATATATATATATATATATATATATATATATATATATATACATATATACATATGTTATACGTAGGCTCAGATTTCACTCCTACAAAAGAAGTGAAATTCAGCAGTCATATTTGGACTAACTATAATGGGGGAATTTCTATGGTTTTGTATGAGAGAAATATCCAAATGACTATAAGGTCCTTGAAACCTCTTTTTTTCAGTGAATTTCTAAGGTTTTTTAAATGCTAATTTCTAACTATAATGTGCCTGAAACCTATGGTTTTTTAAAATGCTAATTTCGAATTATAATGTTAATTAAACCTATGGTTTTTTTCAGTAATTTTGAAAAAAAAATTGTGACATTTTGTAATTTTAATATCCTAAAAATAGTTTTTGTAATTTTTTGGTTTGTTATTAAAATAATATAATGTCTTCTGCTTTCTTAAATATTAATATGTATTTTTGTTTTGGAGAAAAAAGTGGAGTTGCGCACCCATCGTGTACCTATCTCGGAGGGTGTGCGGATTCAAACCACCATATTGGTGAAGTCAGGAAGGATGCGCATTTCAGCCAGCCCACTCTGCTTACGCTTACAGGGAGGGAACTACAATGCTTCATGTCCCAGGTCTTCCCTGTAGTGATCTGCTGATCTCAGGTCTAGTTGTCAGCATGCCACAGCCACTCCCTTGTGGCTGGTTTATACCCACACCACACCCATGCAGCACAGGCATCACAGGACATGTGACCCTCCCAATAAAAAGGGCAGGGCGCATGTGCTCGATGCCATTTCCACTCTCTATCAGGGTGTATCCCTGTGGTTATTATGTTGGTGGCAGCCGAGGCACTTTGGCCGTAATGGGCCTCCCGCAACGTGGCGATGACTTGAGGTGCACAGAGTTGGTGGCAGCTGTAGCACTTTGCCCGACACTGGCCTCCTGACACGTGGCGATGACTTGAGGTGCACTGGGTTAGTGCCACCAGAGCTGATAGGGTGTGCAGCCTCGATGATGCGTAGGCCTCAATACACCATCCTGGCAATCAAGACCCTTTTTAAATTGTGTGAGCTCGGCTGGGCGGCCTGTACGCCAAAAGTAGCTCGCTGTACAGACATAAGTCCATGGCGCTGTGCAGCAGGTTGCGCTGGGGGCCTGTGTCGTGGAATTCAGCAACGGCTGAGGCGGTTGCTACGGCACGTGGTGGGCCCTCTTGGAGGCACTCCAGTGGCTGCAGGTGAGCATTGAGGTCTGGGTACGCAGGGCCGGGCAGTCATCGCTGGGCGGCGGACTGGTCTGGGGCCCAGGGCTGGGATGCTTGCGAAAGATGTAGGAATCATGCATACTGCCTGAGAAGATTGCGACGACATTAGTGTATAGGCCCCGGTGGTCCAGTTTTGCCTGCATATTGTTGGAATGCGTGTGGTTTCTGTTGCGGTGATTGTGTGCAGTGTCGGTAGGGGGCACAAGTAGTTAATGTGTGCAGTCAGTTGCCCCCAACACGTGCAGGAAGACTGCTATGGTGTGGTTCCCTTGCATTGTCTCCAGCTTTTCCTGCGCAGTGTGGATGAAGTGAACAAGCAGGTGTATCAAGTTGAAACGAACCGTGATGCTTACAGGTGTGATAAATCCTGCATAATGAGACCGTAACAGAAGTTTGTGTGGTTGTAACGTTCCTTTTCTTTTCTACGAGGGTTACAACCACATAAACTTCTGTTACGGTCATTTTGTAAGCATTCCGGTTTGCCAAGTGCAATACATTGTACCATATTACGTTTGTGACCATACTAACGCTTGACAATTGTCTTCATTTATCCAACAGGTTTCTGAATGCGGAGTTTTGGGATTTCCAGACGATCTACAGTTATTTCTATCCACAAGTTGATGTTCCCCATTGGCAATGTCACCCGTTTTTTGATGTTTTTGTGTTGTTAATTTATGTTTTTCTATTAAAGTACTGTTTTTCCACTACTGTTGACTACTAGACTTCATGACCTGGCGCGCCCCCATTTCAGTGACTACAGTCTTGGATCTGGAGCACAGAGGCGTCAAGCAACGGCTGTGCAGGGATACTACGAATTGGGACGAGCGGGTGGTGCAGATACAGGGGCCCTACGTTGCTTTTGTAGACATGCATTCAAGACATGTGAGGAAGTTTAATAGGGCTGGCTGTGAGACTCCTCCGGCTCTACCAGTTGTTAGTTGAAAGGTACCAGAGGCCAACAGGTGCAGCACTGCCAGCAGCTTTGTCTTCGGAAGGATGTTGATTGTCCGCTGTGTTGGTACCGTCAGTCTGTGGGCAATGTGGCAGTGTGCACCAGCTTAAGAATGGGGCAATAATTATTTTGCCACTTTTGCAGCACTAAAGTGCTGATAACTCAGCGATAAGTCCCCGCTGTTGGGTTATAGGGTGATTCCTGAATGAGCACTTGTGTTTATTAGGACTTTATTGAAGCTACATATGAATCACAAGAAAAAAGATTAAAAAACAAGAAAAGTGGTCAGCGTACAAACACCCTGACCACCTAGGCCGGCTCAGGGATCCCACAAAAAGCCCCAGGGCCAAAAAATGATTATTATTGGGTTTTTTAAGCGGGTGGGTGCACGAATCCAGATGGAAAAAAAAAACATGGGGCGTATTCTCAAGGACTTATCGCTGAGTTATCGGCACTTTAGCGCAGCCAAAGAATTATCATCCAATTCTCCACCTGGTGAAAACTGCCAATATCCCCCATTTTCCAGCGATAGCTTCCGCAAAAAACATCGCCACCAATGAGAGCGACAACTAACGCTAATGATATGCAGAATAGGCGTTCCTGTGCAAAAAAAAACGAAAACACCACTTCCCGATATTTTCAACGACCAGCCAAATCTGCGATGCGATCCAAAAACAGACGATAAGCCGCGTTAGCAGTACGAATTTAACATCTGCCTTTTACTGTTGTAAAGCAGGACGACTACCTACAGTATGAAAGGGAGCCCAATCTAGAGCCACATCTGAAGACCAACACATGTCATAGAGCTACTGATCATGCAACTCTGACACCCAAGAAGGCCACAACACCCACCGCCACCACCCCCAGGACCTACCCCCGGACCACCCTCCCTACTACCACCGAGGCAGCAGAGAACTGAACAGCGGACCTTCCCATAACGACATGGCTCCTCACCCATACAATAGCTGAATGTTGGGAGATGTGGGAACCAAGTATGTGTGAAGGAGGCAAGTCACCCATCAATAACAATGCACTAAAGGCCAAGTGTAGCGGTGATGTGCTGGACAGACCTCACTATGCAGACCACAGACCTCTCCATGTGTACATATACTGCTGGTGCTTGTACTTTTGTGGACAGTGGACGCAACCATGTTACCTCAGGCATTGGGGAAGATCTCGGTCATGTAGATGTGTCGTCCCCTCCTGTAAGCGGAAGCGGTGTGGGCTGGTCCAACGTACGCTACTCCAGCGTAGGAGTGTGAATAAATAGGCCTGGGCTCTGGGCGTGGTTCACTTCTGGGAAGGCCAATGCATCTGCCAGAGTGGCGGCCTCACCCTGCCATGAGGCCACCGCTGTGACCGCCGGCCTCCTCGACACAGGACCCCTGCGAACCCAGTGGCACAGCACCACACCGCAGAGTTATGTCTGTACAGACTACTGCCTTCGATGTACCCTGCGGACAGCAGGGCTCACAATTCAGATCGAGTTGCGATTGCAGATCACGCAGTAAAGTAGGCAACAGACATTTCTCCCAGTGCAGCCCGTCCAGACCACGCATCATCGCTGGCTATGCACACGCTAAGTGCTTCAGGTGCCACTAACTCAGTGCAACCACAAGTCATCGCCACGTAGCCTTATTAACGCAGAACTAATTAGGCAAAAGACATTGTTCCCAGTGCGGCCCGCTCGGACCACGCATCATTCAGGCTGTGCACACGCTGAGTGCTTCAGGTGCCACTAACTGTGCAGCTCAACTCTACGCCACATGGCTGTGGGCCCTTGCTAACCGCTGCCTCCAGCCTACTCTGCGGACAGCAGGGCTCACAATTCAGATTGAGTCGAAATTGCAGATGACGCATTCCAGTAGGCAGCAATGTAACTAACTAGCCTGCACACCTACCTAGTTTCAACCAATTCTTCCAAATGTAAATAAAAGTTACGTATGTGTGGGAGCTGTCCCAGTAATGAATTGTGCCCACAATCCCTTGTACAACAGCTCTGTAAGGACCTGGTTTACCCAGGTCTGACTGGGAGCTCAACCTAAGTCCATTCAAGGTTTCACAATTGTATTATCAAATTCGTACGTCGCTTGTCCCAATTTCAACATACTATGCTGTGCAAAGGTTCTAGTTCAAAATTTTCGTTTTTACTGAGCGTAATAAACCACGTTCATGAAGTTTAAACAAATTATACATTCAAAATCAATAAGCTTTTGCTTAATACATTGTTATATCACATATGTATATGTCATCCTTTGCGTTTTTCCAAAAAATACATGAGTAAATAATACACATCAAAACATATCCCAATGCATTTCGGGTCACTAATCCCTTTGAAAGTGACCGTCTGGTTTCTTTGAGGTTTTTTGAGTATTTCCCTTATGTTCTTAGCACGGGTGTGTGCTATAATTGGAAAGTTTTTGGATATGTGGGTGAAATCAGGTTCATTCGCGATCATTTCCCACCGCTTTTTCAATATTTGTCTGATCCTGTGGGATTGGGTGGAGTGTTTCATGACGAAAACTATGCGTTCATTTGGTCACTTTTCAGTTTTTTTCAACAGGCGGGTAACTTATGCACTCGCCTCTTTACATTACAGGAAGCTTTGGCCACTTTGTTTCTGATGCACCGCAGCCCGCGGGAAGCACTGAATTTTGACTCAAAACACTCGTCTTTTGGTAAGTCAGCATACATAGACTGCGCACTTGAGACGTTCTGTTCTTTATTACATTGGATGATTGACACAAGTATACATGCAATTTTCAGAACCGGACGTTTTCGTTGAATCCTTGAGACTACCTACTATTGTTTCTGCTTGTTGGGTAAGCCGGCATTCTTTATATAGGTGTACACGAGTTTCTCTACCACTTGGTGTCTGGTGAACGGTACGTTTTACTTCACGTGGGAGGGGGTGAAAACTCACATTTGGCAGTAGGTTTTTTCTAACATTTCGGTACCTCAGTGCAGTCACGGTTAACCTTTTAAAGTAGCTCACACTTACATTCTCATTATGACCTGTTAGCTCCATAGAACCTTTACAACATTGTCATATTATTTCATTACTTTTTCAGTAGGTTTTTTAACAACATATGATTTAGTGCAGCTGTGGTTTAATATCAGTTATTTTTCACACCTAAATACTTACATTCCCATTATGGTGATTATTATTTTTACAGTGTCTGAAATATAGCATTGAAGTGCTTACAAATAGAACATTAATTGAACATCAAGGATCAATACCGATTGGAAAGGATCAACCCCTGAAGAAGGGTCCATTAGTGACCCGAAATGCATTGGGATATGTTTTGATGTGTATTATTTACTCATGTATTTTTTGGAAAAACGCAAAGGATGACATATACATATGTGATATAACAATGTATTAAGCAAAAGCTTATTGATTTTGAATGTATAATTTGTTTAAACTTCATGAACGTGGTTTATTACGCTCAGTAAAAACGAAAATTTTGAACTAGAACCTTTGCACAGCATAGTATGTTGAAATTGGGACAAGCGACGTACGAATTTGATAATACAATTGTGAAACCTTGAATGGACTTAGGTTGAGCTCCCAGTCAGACCTGGGTAAACCAGGTCCTTACAGAGCATTCCAGTAGGCAACAGACATTGCTCCCAGTGCAGCCCGCCCGGACCACGCATCATCTCTGGCTGCGCACACGCCGAGTGCTTCAGGTGCCACTAACTCTTAGCAGCTCAAGTGAACGCCACATGGCTGTTGGCCCTTGCTGACAGCTGCCTCCGGCCTACACTGTGGGCATCAGGGCTGACTCCCATCTGACTTTAAAAGAGAGCATTTGATTGGTTCATAAGGTTTCCCATTCTAACAGTTGAAGGACCCCACCCATTTTAGTCATTCTCTCTGCAGCTTCACAGGAGAGACACATGTTGTGTTTTTGCACCTAGTCTGTACATTTTTGGGGTGTTTTTTGGAAAGTTTTGGAAATGGCTTCTTCCAATCCTCAGCAAGAACATATACAGCTAGATTCATCAAGCCGAAAACGGCTCTCAAAGGGCCAGATTCTCAGAATCTGGCCCTTTGCAAGCGCAATTTTTGCATTTGGGATTCATCATCCCAAATGCAAAAATCGCTAATAGCGAAATCGCATATTTGCGAGGAATTGCATTTAAGGAATATCTATTTGAGATTCCTTAAATGCAATTCATTAACCATTTTTAAATTGCGAATTCGCAATTTTTAGCCGCTATTTACCGCGAAGTCTGACTTTGTGGTAAATAGCGAAAAACTAGAAAAATGCACTTTAGTGCATTTTTCTAAGTTGCATGTTACACACACACATGTCCTTTGGACATGTGTGTGCGCAACACCTGTGTACATTTGCTTTTCAGGGGTGCTACAGGGTGTCCTTTGGACACCCCTGGCACCCTTGAAATCGCATCCTTATTTGCGATTAGCAAATTGCTAATCGCAAATAAGGAATAACTCCCCATTCATTCCTATGGGCCTTAGGTCCATAGGAATGAATGGGGAGTTATTCCTTATTTGCGATTAGCAATTTGCTAATCGCAAATAAGGAATAACTCCCCATTCATTCCTATGGGCCTTAGGCCCATAGGAATGAATGGGGAGTTATTCCTTATTTGCGATTAGCAATTTGCTAATCGCAAATAAGGAAGATGTAGGAATCGCAATATTTTTTGCTATTCCTACATGAATCCCGTTTTGCAAGTCCTTAATAGCGATTCCTTAATAATTGCTATTAAGGACTCGCAAAACGGGACAATGATGAATCTGGCTAAGAACCACCTCCCAAAAACAGACCAGAATCCATTGTGTGGAAAGAGAGTCAGCACAAGGAAGGTCAGTTGAAGTCTCTGTCGACGGATTTTGTCTAGACGTAGTGACAAAAAATACTCTTGTGGCACGTCAAGCATGCACAAGCACCTCCAGACAATCCACCCCAGACATTTTGCACAGGAGCAGATGCGACATGCACAACAAAATATGCAACAAGGTGACCAAGGAGCCGGTCCCAGCACTTCAGGAACGGCAAGTACATTATCTCGAGGGCCGGACATACGCTGTTAGCCCTTGCTGACCGCTGCCTCTGGCCTACACTGCGGTCACCAGGGCTGACAATTCATATGGAATCGCGATTACAGATGACGCAGTCCAGTAGGCAACAGACATTGCTCCCATTGTGGCCCTCCCGGACCACGCATCATCGCTGACTGCACACACGCTGAGTGCTTTAGGTGCCACTAACTCTGTGCAGCTCAACTCAATGCCACGTGCCTGTGGGCCTTTGCTGACCGCTGCCTCCGGCCTACACTGCGGTCAGCAGGGCTCACAATTCAAATTCAGTCTTGATTCATTAATAGGCAACTAACTATAACATCCCTGAAACCTACATATTTCGACAATGTATTCCATACATATTTCATCTTTTGTTCCATACGCCTGCACTGCGGTCAGCAGGGTTCACAATTCAGATCTATTCACGATTGCAGATGACGCAGTGTAGTAGGCAAAAGACAGTGCTCCCAATGTGGCCCGCTCGGATCACGCATCATCGCTGGCTGCGCACACACTGAGTGCTTCAGGTGCCACTAACTCAGTGCACCACAAGTCACCGCCATGTGGCCTTATTGAGGCAGAATTCATTAGGCAAAAGTTCACCCGTTTCATGCTATTGTTCGTATGGAGCCTAAAACAGGTAAGCTGCCTCCATCAGATTTACAAAGAGGCTTAAAAGGAAGAGTTGTGTATTTACCTATAGATTTTAAAAAGAATCTTGAAACTAATGCTGTAGAGAAAGAGGAAACTGAACCTGTAGTTATTCTAGTTAATGGTGTTCCTACGAAGAGTCGAAAAATATGGCAAGAATTAGCAGATGTCAGCAAAGTGCAAAAGGCGACGTTATATCTCACAAAAAATAATGTCTACTACAAAAATTTGTATGTGGAAGAAGTAATCTATTGAGTTGATGACAGCAAAATTTTCAAAAAGTGGACATCTCCAAAAGTGAAGAAATTTATGAACATTATAGTGTACATCCATTATATTCAAAGGAAGTGATTGTAAATACTATTGAACTATTCTAAATGAAGAAAGCAAAGGGAACTCCCATGAGTGTTTGGGAAAGAAGTTTGGAAGCTCGTTGTTTTCCACAGATCTTCCCCACTGGAAAAGGTGGATGATATGACAAACGACCAGTACAGATTCCAGCATCAGAATATCGTACAGCAAGATTGTACTCAGAAGATCGAATATTTCGACAATGTGTTCCATATTTATTTCATCTTTAGTTCCATATGCCTACACTGTGATCAGCAGGGCTCACCATTCAAATTCAGTCTTGATTCATTAATTGCAGAGTCGCTACCTGCACACAAGCTGAGTGCTTCAGGTGCCACTAACTCTGTGCAGCTCAAGTCAACACCATGTGGCTGTGTGCCCTTGCTGACTGCTACCTCCGGCCTACACTGCGGTCAGCAAGGCTCACAATTAAAATTGAGTCTTCATTTATTAATTGCAGAATCCAGTAGGCAACAGACATTGCATCCAGTGCGGCCCGCCCGGACGATGCATCATCACTGGCTGCGTACATGCTGAGCTCTTCAGGTACCACTAAATCTGGGCATCACTCATGGACCCTTTATGATTGACTTTCGTGCTGTAGACACCGGACGCAACAATGTCACCTCAGGCAGCAGGAATATCCCGAAAGGACATTAACAATTTCTTCACATGAGCATGCTCATCTCTGGTGCCCCTACCTCAGTGCACCACAAGTCATGGACCCTTTATGATACAATCTTTTGTGTGTGATTTAAGATCCGGTGCCCCTACCTTAGTGCACCATAATTCATGGATCCTTTATGATTGAATCTCTGTGTGTGATCCAATGATCACTGTTGTAGTTGTTGCCAGCACCATCCATTCCCTTAGGGCTGGCTTACACTCACCGCACACTCATCCAGAGCAGGCGTCACTGGACATGTGACCCTGGTAATAAAAAGGGGCCGGGCGCACGTGCCCGTAGCCAGTTTCACTATCTATCTAACTGTGTCCGTGTGTTCATTATGTATGCATGATGGCCCTGGGCTCTGCCACATTACATTGTGCTGTTGACTGCGCACGCAACCATGTTACCTCTGGCAGTGGGGAAGACCTCGGTTATGTAACTTTGTCTGTGTCATTCTATGAGTACATGGGTAGAGACTGGGTTATTAGAGTACTGCAAGGAGAGTGTATTATGAATTTATAAGTGCTTGGGGATTGGCGGAGTGATTGGAGAAGTACATATGTTGGCGGAGCCTAACCCCCCAGCACGAGCTTGCTTCAAATTGGCTGCCAACCAGTGGCAACTCCGGCAGAGCATCAGAATTGCAAACCAAGCCTCGGGAGAGCCAACACTACGCATGGAGCCTGAGTAGGCACGGCGCCGGTTCCTGAGGCACCCACCTTCTTTGCTAAAGGATCCCCACAGCCTTTGCTCTAGTACCCTGGGTTCCCGTCCACTAAAATATGGGCCACTGGCTAGTGGGAATACTGCACTGATGCCTGGAAAACCAAGTCCAGGAGCTTTGAATTCTCTTTGCGGTATACTGCATTCTCATTCAGTGGATACCCTCCCAGGTTGTTGATCTCTGGATCAAGGAATTCTGACTGTTGGATCCCTGGAGTCCCTTCCAATGGATCCCCTAAAGCGAGCTGATGGGTCCATGGAGCACTGGTAATAAAAGGCCCAGAATCCTGTCTGCAAGATATTCCCAGCCCCACAGCTGGATCATTGACATATGGCGGATAGAATCTACAGAATCCTGTAAACGTAAGCGGAGTGGGCAGAGCCGGCGAATGCCAGTCAGGGGCACAACTAGAGTCAAATTTTGTGGGAGGCTGATGAAAACTTTGGAGGGGGGGGGGCTAATTCTTCCAGTCATAGGCGGAGTGGAGATGCAGGGCCTCTAAGAAGGGGTGAAAACACAACAAAGCCTCATTTACAGGTAAATGGTCTTTTGAAGACCTGTGAGGTACTCGGGTGCCGCGCTGAGAGCCACGCACCCAGTGCCTTCACACTAGGGGGCCGCGCTGAGAGCCGTGCACCTAGTGCGTTCACACTAGGGGGTCGCGCTGAGAGCTGCGCACCCAGCGCATTCACACTAGGAGGCTGTGCTGAGTGCCACGTTAGGATCGCCACTCCAAACCGCGTGGTCCCCATTCCCTTTTCCAGTTCTGACCCCAGGGACCCCATCCCCCGGGGCCTGGCCTCTTCATTGGGACCGTGGGGGGAGCCCCAATGCCCCCACGGTCTCGCTGGCTCCCTGCCTCCTGCGGGGACCGGCATTGCTTTTGGGCAAAGGGAGCTGCTAACATGCAGCTCCCCTTGCCCAAAAGCAATCCTGCTTTGCTTCATTGAAGCGAGAGCAGGTTTTTCTCTTCTTGCTTCAACAAATCCAACCAGGGTTTGCTATGACAGGGCGGGAGACGTACTTCCACCCTGTCATAGCAAACAACAATGTCCCGGGACATTGCAGGAGCCGGCCCTGGGGATGGCAGTCCCCAGGGTCATCAAGAGCTCCAGGAGAGGGACCGCGCGGCCCCCTCCCTCTATTTACAGAGCCCCAGGGAGGTGGTGGTCCCCGGGGCTTAGGGGTGCCCGCGAGGCCCCTCTGCATATTTAATTAAAGCCCAGGGGTGTGGCGATCCCTGGGGTTTGGGGGGGCCTCAGAGGCCCCCCAATAATTATAAAACAAGCCCCGGGGAGGTGGCGGTTCCCGGACTGCAGGAGGGCCATGTGCCCTCCCGCACTTAATATACATAGCCCCGGGGTCGTGATTGTTCCCGGGGCTGCAGAGGCCCCACAGGCCCCCTCAATATATTTATACAATTGCCCCCAGAACCTGGCCCACCCGGGGGCTCATTTAATTGAAGTAGGGGAGCCCCCACTTCATTTTTTTTTGTCATCCGGATTCGCGCACTCAGCACGCATTTGGACATTTAAAAAAAATTACATTAAAATATATTTGGGCCTGGGGGTCCTTGAGGGACCACCCTGAGCAGGACTGGGGGGTCAGTGTGCTTCTACCCTGCCCCCTTTTCTTCTTTTTTTTATCTTTTTTCAACTGTTTTCTTGTGACTTGGTAGAACTGACTGGCTGCTAACACTTCCTGGTTTGGAGTGTTGGCAGCCAATCACAATGAAGCTTGTGGTCGTGGCAGCAAATCACAGTGAAGCTCATGGCCGCTGCCCCAGAAATGGAAACTTTTATTTGTTTAATTTCTCAGCAACTACTGAACGGATTTACACCATTTTAAAAAGAGGTCGCTTTCTGAACCAAGCTCTACCTTTTTGACAAATTTGGTGTAAATCCGTTTAGCAGTTCGGGCAGTAGCCTGTAATCAAATTTCTTATGGAAATTAACATGGAGAAAACACTTTTTGAAACCCCCCTTTTTTCTCAGCCCCCGCTTCACGAATCACCCCCAAACTTTCAGGATAGGAGGTGACTTGGATAGACCTGTTTTTTGGAACATTTAGCGAAGATTCATCAAACGACTCCAAAGTTATTAGCAAATCAAAACCGCCATATGTATCTTTGTATGTATATGTATATGTATATGTTTATGTATATGTATATGTATACGAAAACGTGGAGCAGACAGCGCGGTTGCGAGGAGACTCTGCCTTGCTCTTGGGCGGCGTGTAACTACACTGCTGCCCCGGCCGAGACTGTTCCTCACTTCGGGGCTGAAGCGGTGAGGGGACGGAAGGAGGTTTCTTTGACTTGATGACAAGCAGGAAAACTAAGGCTGTCTACATCATGAAAGTCCTGCATCCGACCAGCCGGTTATACATTTTCCCCACATCTCACTTACCTGAATGCAGAATGATGTATTCTGGTCTTTGCAGTCCACGGCAACATCGGGAGCGGCAATAGGTGAGAACATTCTGTTTGGGGCGGAGCCTAATTCACATGAACACTTAAGGCGCAGGACTCATACTAACATTTTGTATCGATGGGAGCCTCCTGTTAACTTGGGCGCTGAAGAAGGCATGGATTTGCCGAAATGCATTCGCCATTTACATCGAAATAAAGAGGCTTCCTTTCTGTTCCCTCGTGTGGCCTCTACTCTTTTCGAAAGGAGGAGGTTGTTGCCATATATTCTGCGGTGGCCAGTAACGCAGTTTGGAGGCCCCCGCTTCATTAAGTTGGCCAGGTCCATATTGGTGGTTGTTCCGGCAACATTTGGTGTTTCCAGGGGACTGGATTGACTTGTGCCCG
The DNA here is from genome assembly GCF_964261635.1 of Lissotriton helveticus. Classification (NCBI taxonomy): domain Eukaryota; kingdom Metazoa; phylum Chordata; class Amphibia; order Caudata; family Salamandridae; genus Lissotriton; species Lissotriton helveticus. Next base: position 1,817,108,797 of record NC_136065.1, on the reverse strand, counting down.
CCACGAAAACTTGGAGCAGACAGCGCGGTTGCGAGGAGACTCTGCCTTGCTCTTGGGCGGCGTGTAACTACACTGCTGCCCTCGCCGAGACTGTTCCTCACTTCGGGGCTGAAGCGGTGAGGGGACGGAAGGAGGTTTCTTTGACTTGATGACAAGCAGGAAAACTAAGGCTGTCTACATCATGAAAGTCCTGCATCCGACCAGCCGGTTATACATTTTCCCCACATCTCACTTACCTGAATGCAGAATGATGTATTCTGGTCTTTGCAGTCCACGGCAACATCGGGAGCGGCAATAGGTGAGAACATTCTGTTTGGGGCGGAGCCTAATTCACATGAACACTTAAGGCGCAGGACTCATACTAACATTTTGTATCGATGGGAGCCTCCTGTTAACTTGGGCGCTGAAGAAGGCATGGATTTGCCGAAATGCATTCGCCATTTACATCGAAATAAAGAGGCTTCCTTTCTGTTCCCTCGTGTGGCCTCTACTCTTTTCGAAAGGAGGAGGTTGTTGCCATATATTCTGCGGTGGCCAGTAACGCAGTTTGGAGGCCCCCGCTTCATTAAGTTGGCCAGGTCCATATTGGTGGTTGTTCCGGCAACATTTGGTGTTTCCAGGGGACTGGATTGACTTGTGCCCGCCACGAAAACTTGGAGCAGACAGCGCGGTTGCGAGGAGACTCTGCCTTGCTCTTGGGCGGCGTGTAACTACACTGCTGCCCCCGCCGAGACTGTTCCTCACTTCGGGGCTGAAGCGGTGAGGGGACGGAAGGAGGTTTCTTTGACTTGATGACAAGCAGGAAAACTAAGGCTGTCTACATCATGAAAGTCCTGCATCCGACCAGCCGGTTATACATTTTCCCCACATCTCACTTACCTGAATGCAGAATGATGTATTCTGGTCTTTGCAGTCCACGGCAACATCGGGAGCGGCAATAGGTGAGAACATTCTGTTTGGGGCGGAGCCTAATTCACATGAACACTTAAGGCGCAGGACTCATACTAACATTTTGTATCGATGGGAGCCTCCTGTTAACTTGGGCGCTGAAGAAGGCATGGATTTGCCGAAATGCATTCGCCATTTATATCGAAATAAAGAGGCTTCCTTTCTGTTCCCTCGTGTGGCCTCTACTCCTTTCGAAAGGAGGAGGTTGTTGCCATATATATATGTATATATATATATATATATATATATATATATAAAAATTATTATTTTTTTTTTTGACGAAGCTGGATTAGCGAAACGCGTCTGTCAGGGGTGAAGGGGGGGTCTGCATTAAATTCTTTTCATAAACGGATTCCAGCGTGCTTGCCATTATTTCGACTGGATAGTTGGATGTGTTGCAATATATATATATATATAGATACATATATATATATATCAGGTAACTCTCCCCGATTTTCACCTCCACCGTCAAAGAAAGAGCGCGGGCCACATAGGCTAAATCAGCTGCAAAATTTATTGGTGATCCTTCTGCGGTGCAGCGGCAGCCATGACGCGTTTCGTCCCTCACAGGGGACTTGATCACACCTATATATATATATATATATGTATATATATATATATATATATATATACATACATATATATGTGTATCCAGTCACAAAGTTGCCTGCTAAAAGAAGGCCCGCACAGGTAGGTAGATTACCGCCATTTATTTGTTGGAAGGAACACAGTCGTCAAACCAAAGCTGTAGTCTGGCTACAATAACAAGCCTCGCCCAATGCGTTTCGTAGAATAACTTCATCAGGGGCATCACAAGAAACGAAGTCACATCAGTGTTCAATTGCACCCATTTAAATATTTAGTCTCCGCCTCAGTGGGCGTAGCTACTCGCATAGCCTTCTGGATCTTGTGGTGCAACGTGTATTCCTTAAGTGAGGCGCCGTGTAACTCCTCTTTAAATTTCAGTGAAAATAAAATCCCCAGTGGGTTGCGATGATCCACAGCGATGATGGCACTGTCTTAACATCCTCACAACGGCGTACCTGTCTTGTAAGCCACAGCGTAGGTTGACACTGCAGCCAAACTGCACCGAAGCACAGCGGGGCCATCTTGCGGCTCAGGCTGGGCGCTATTATCCAGTCACAAAGTTGCCTGCTAAAAGAAGGCCCGCACAGGTAGGTAGATTACCGCCATTTATTTGTTGGAAGGAACACAGTCGTCAAACCAAAGCTGTAGTCTCGCTACAATAACAAGCCTTGCCTAACGCGTTTTGTAGAATAACTCTATATATATATAAACCTGTTTTACGTGATCCCCTCCGGGCTCCTGCTTCATCTGTTTCAGAGGGAGGTCATGGCATATTTTCTGTGCTAACCAGAGGCACAGTTTGGGAGCCCCCGCCACGCCAATGGGGCCGGCTAAATACTGGTACCGCTTCACAGCATTCTTCGCTTTTCCTAGAGGGAATCAGCCGGTACCCACCACATCTCCCGAGGACTCCGAGCAGTGAGGTATTGCACCTCGTTATGGGCACTGTGCCTTCGGCATTTTAGCCCCTGCTCACACAAGTCTTCGTCGACGTGGCTGTGGCGGTAAGGAGCGGACCGGAGGACAGGCACTTTGGGCAAAGAACTGCATATGGTGATTTTGGACTCCGACACAAACGTTTTGCTTTGGTCACTCCCCACACTTTCACCAACCCTTGGTGTTTGAACATAAAGCATCCTGGGAGTTGCAGTACTCGATATTAAGAGGACTGACAGCAGGTGTGCTACACGGCTAGGGGGAGGAGCGGAATCCGCACCAGCTATTTGAACGTGCAGGAAAGAACTTACCTTGATGACTCTATCCGGTGTTGGGCGCTGAGGAAGGCGGACATGCTGAAATGCATTCGCCGCCACTGGTTTTGTTTGCAGCCCGAATAAACCTGTTTTACGTGATCCCCTCCGGGCTCCTGCTTCATCTGTTTCAGAGAGAGGTCATGGCATATTTTCTGTGCTAACCAGAGGCACAGTTTGGGAGCCCCCGCCACGCCAATGGGTCCGGCTAAATACTGGTACCGCTTCACAGCATTCTTCGCTTTTCCTAGAGGGAATCAGCCGGTACCCACCACGTCTCCCGAGGACTCCGAGCAGTGAGGTATTGCACCTCGTTATGGGCACTGTGCCTTCGGCATTTTAGCCCCTGCTCAAACAAGTCTTCGTCGACGTGGCTGTGGCGGTAAGGAGGGGACCGGAGGACAGGCACTTTGGGCAAAGGACTGCATATGGTGATTTTGGACTCCGACACAAAAGTTTTGCTTTGGTCACTCCCCACACTTTCACCGACCCTTGGTGTTTGAACATAAAGCATCCTGGGAGTTGCAGTACTGGATATTAAGAGGACTGACAACAGGTGTGCTACACGGCTAGGGGGAGGAGCGGAATCCGCGCCAGCTATTTGAACGTGCAGGAAAGAACTTACCCTGATGACTCTATCCGGTGTTGGGCGCTGAGGAAGGCGGACATGCCAAAATGCATTCGCCGCCACTGGTTTTGTTTGCAGCCCGAATAAACCTGTTTTACGTGATCTCCTCCGGGCTCCTGTTTCATCTGTTTCAGAGGGAGGTCATGGCATATTTTCTCCCTCTGTCTCCCTCTGTCGCCCTCTCCCTCTGTCTCCCTCTCCCTCCCTCTCCCTCCCTCTCCCTTTCCCTCTGTCTCCCTCTCCCTCTGTCTCCCTCTCCCTCTGTCTCCCTCTGTCTCCCTCTCCCTCTGTCTCCCTCTGTCTCCCTCTGTCTCCCTCTGTCGCCCTCTCCCTCTGTCTCCATTAGTCAGTGTTTGTCCCTCGGTCACCTCAACGCACATCCCTGGGGCACACACACAGTTGCACACAAGCACTGCACAGGCCTCACAAACTCCATAGAGCTGAATGTTAAGGGATGTCTCACAAGTACCAGCAAGCATCTGCCATGTGCCTGTAAGACACCCACCATTTGCTGTCAACACTGTACTGTGTCAGGACACACATCTCAGAAAGCTCTATAGTACACAATGGGCACAGGTGTAGGCAGCACAAGTCCCTCCTGTGCTCATTGCCAACACAAACATCAGGACAAGGTCACACATCCTGTGCACCAACACAAATCCAACATAATGGCAGCATGCCACATGAGGGGACAGCCAAAACATGAACAATGGACGCTTGCAATTCGCAAACAAAGTAATAGCATGGCCTGTTGTACACACCCCTTACAGAAACTCATCCCCGGGGGACAGGCGTTGTATTGCAACACTGTCCCAATTGCCATGTACCACAACAAAACACGTACTCATATGAATATGCATACAACTCTTACATGCACAAAACAGAAGCTCCAGTCCATTGTGCCCCTCTAAAAAAGCTAGTGCCCCATCTCATTACCTTTGTGGATGTACATAAGTACCAACATGGACATGGGTATTGACAAGGTGATGCGTCTCAGAGAAGTGCCAAGTTCTAAAGCCATGATCTCCAAGTGGGTGTACAGGTCCAGCGGTGTTGGCATTGTTTGGCCAGCATGGAACAGCAAAAGACATCCAAAGTAGTCGCTGACATGCTAAATAATGATGCTCTGTCTCTTACATCAACATGCTGCATCTAAACTCTGTGCATGCTTGACGCACACATAAGAATTTTCACCACATCCAGGATGTTGCGTGAAACTTACAAATGCTTTACACGTGTGGTGCCGGCAACACAAGACACAGCAATGGCTGTGTCAGTCATTGTCAAGAGATTGGAAGAATGTATATACCCCATCGTACTATTGTTTTTTCTACCACTAAATACACAACTGTACAATGTCAACTATGTATAGCTTGTGGAACAGTGATGCTGATAATGGATAACCAAACCACATGTCACTTGATATAGCCCTAACAGTGTCTCTCTCTCTCCCACACACAGGGCAACGTGCGGATCTCCCCCCCAGCCAGGGGGGCCAAGGATCCCAGTCCCAGTCTCAGCAGGACCCAGACCCCACCGCCAGCGCCGTCCCGCAACGCACTGTGGATGACCCCAACCAACCTGGCTCCTCTGGATCCCAAACCCCTGCAGCAACTATACCAGCTACATCTCTGCCAACCACCGGACCTATTCCCACCACATCCCAGCAGACAGGTCAGAGCCCTGCCCATGATTCACAATCGAGCCAGTCTGAAAATGAGGGACACCCTTTGTCGGGCGCCCCTGAGGTTGGTGACAACCTCCACCCTCCCAGCACTCGGGGGGCCCGTCGATCGGATGTGCCCACAAGCGCAGGCCGTGCTCATGTGGGTCAGGGTGGTGGGAGAGGCGCAAGGCGGAGGCGAGAATCTGGGCAGTCAGCTGCAGGGACCGGTATGGCTGAACTCGGTAACATCCTTGAGGCATACCGGCGGGATACCAGTGAGGTAAGCCAGCTTGCGGAGACCCTCAACCAGCTCAAAGAACAGCAGGCAGAGCAAATAGCCAGGCAAGACCTGCATTATGGACGGGTGGAGGCACACCAGGCTCAGCTCTTGATGGTGCATAGGGACATTGTCCATGTGCTACGTCAGATGGCTGCCAACATGCAGCCCCCTCCCTGTGTCACAAGGCCAGCAACATCACGGCAAAGTGCAACACCAGCCACAGGGAGGGAGGAGAGGGAGGAGGATGAACACTCTGACGTAGCGTCCCATGCACCGTCCATGCCTGCACATGAGGGTCCCCCAAGGAAGGTGGGTCGTCCACGCCGAAGACGTTGAGGGCCTGTGGCCCATGGACTTCTCCCAGGACACTGGACCTGGCATATAGCCCCTGGGTGCAACAGCATCCCCTATGAGACTCTCCCACATGGACTTGCTGGTCCCAGTCTGCCCAATGATGTCAGGCACTGTGGGCTGGACTCTGTTGACTGAAACAGTAAGGCATCTCATCTCCAGCAGTGAATTTTGGATTCCCCCCCTTTCTGTACAGCACCTATTCACGTTTCATGCACTAGAGCACCCAATAAATAATTTAAACATCATATGCATTTGGTGAGTAATCTTTGAAACAGCATACATGTATATGTGTCAGCAAATGTCATAAATGCAAGGTATACAACAAACAGCAGTCATCCACACACTTGGATCAGAATCTGAGTGAGGACACACATTGGTCAGAAATTTCCACAAACTACATACATGGATGGTAAGACACACCTGTGTGGGACAGTCAATGCTGGAGGGGGGATTGAATCCCAATACAGCTAGCACAGGCAGGCCCAGGAGAGTCACTTTGAGGAGTACATGTCAGTGTCACAAAAGTAGTAGTCCATGTAGGGAGTACCTACAACTGTGTCCTCAGGTATGTGAGCTACCATCAGCATGATGCATTACTGTGTATGTGATTAATGCCGCACAGGATTACGGTGGCAGGACAGACTGTGGGCAATGGGCTGGAGCACTCTACACAAGCACACCTGATTAGGTGACCTACCCCTATGGAGCTACAAGTACTATACTACTGTAATGGGAGCAACGCATACAGAAAAACGACACACATCAGACAAATACCAACCCCGGAACGGCCAAATCACACCACACCCAAGAGACAGGGTCATGGTGTGTGTCCCATGTGCCAACTTGACTGACTGTGACAGGAATGTTGAAGTGGTGTGAGCATGTTGTGTTCTGGCACGTGACTGTAAGCTAACAGTTTTCGGATCTAGTGGTGTTGACAAGCTAACACTGTACAATATTGTGCCTATGTAAGGTGTGTGTGTGTTGGACACGCCACATGACCTGGTGGTACGTAGACCCTATGTCATGTGAATCTGCATAGTTGTGCCAGTATGTGTTGCACACACACGCATAGCAGCAGCTATGGCTGAGTACACAGCATTTTCATAGCACGAGGGTGAATTTCTGGTGTTGTCTGTGTGTAGGGTGGCCGGAACATGCTCTATTAATGGATGGAAGGAGGGTCATCCTGTAGGTGTCTGTGTTCCTGGATAGTGTGCGCTGCATGTTGGCTGTGTATGCAGCTGCAGCAATGAGTGAATACATGACGGCAGGAGGGGTGTGACTAATTGCTAAACAAACACATAACACAAGGGCAGCCGCAATGCACAAAGTGACATGTGGATGTGAAGGCAGGAGTGTCTGCCTCACTCAGGATCACTGACAACTAAATGGCACAGTAAACACCACACATCACAGTCAGTGGATCAGGGCCCTTACGGTCAAGTGGGGCACAAGACACACAGCGTCTGCAGGTGTATACAAGAGCTAGTATGTTCAAAGGAAAACTGCACCGACAAAGACATGTACCTCACACACAACATAGTATTCTAGCCTTCACCCACCCCATGCGTGTGGTCAATATACAGTTACACACCTAACAAGCATGAGGTAACTAAGTTCAAAATAGTATATGTGCACATTAGACGGACATGTGTGTAGAGCCACAAGCAGGCACTATATTCTGTAGGAGTCAGACGTCATGCACAACATGATAATCTACATTGTGAGCCCATGGAGCTTTCACAATCATACATGTGCATTGTCAATAAGTCCAATTTACACTAATCATGATGTCACCTGTAATGCCGCTTTACGAATACCTACAAGGCTGTCAACGACTGGCCGTACCTTTCTTCATCAGACTGGTGTGATGCTCTAAGGGTTCCACCTCCAAATAGCCCATTGGTCTGAGTACAAACAACAGACACAAAAGGGTGATCAGGCGAGGGAAGGAGAGGATGGGAACTGCTGGGAGGGAGACCTGAAACAGAGGCAATTAAGCATTAGGACAACATTCTCATGTCACAGACACTTCAAAAACCTCATTAGCTACACTGTACCAGTCACACCTGTGAAGTGTACTGTCTGGTGACAAATAATGATGATTAATCATGCCATCACATCAGATTAGATGCTGTGACACAGACACATAAAAACTGGGACAGTCTGTCATCCATTAGAGTCATGTGTAACGCTCACAAGTGAGCACCCATGCAAAAAGATCTATGTAGTATAAACACATTCCCAGGCACAGATGAGGTAGACCTCAGTAACAAATGGAAACATATGGAAATCCAACTACCGCTAACTCTAAAGTCTGTATGTGATATTGGTTAGCCATAAGGGCCCTGTAGGCTAACTTGAGCAAATCCACTACAGCTGTTAGTATCACATATGATGAGGAAGCTAATGATCGACATGCAATGAAGGCACTCTGTAGCCAGTCTTTTGGTGTGTCAAGTATGCATCACAATGCTAAACATGATATGCATGTACAAAACATATTAAGTGCAAGTGATGTCCATCCAAGCTACATAATCAGACCCTACCATAGCACAGTCATGGTGCCGGCGACCAGAGATTCATGTGAATGACCGCACTCCACTGGTGCTACACAGAAATTCACATATGCATCTTTCACACTTTTTACTTTGTCATGCTAAACATACATGGCATCATGTGCATCTAAACATCACGGCTACTCACTGTGAAGGCTGGCGTAGCAGTATTCTCAACCTGCACTGAGGTAACGACATGACAGTGACATGATATACTGCTGCAAGGGGCAATGCATCCATGTTAACTGATTCACAGGACAGTTGTCTTAAGATGTGGAACATACACTGGGCAACACCAACACCACATGGTTTCATGGTAATCACACTGGACTGGCCCACAAGCTGGAGGTGAGGATCCAGTCACATTCTAATGCACACAGTGAGGCTGCAATCCCCCACAGAGTCCGTGGTTGTGACCTCTGACACAATGTCATGCCATGGTATGTGCAATGTTGCTGTGGCAATGTCTACACACATTGATGCATTCACCAGAGTATCAAAGTACAACAGATGACAGAAGGGGTGACTATCCTGTCATGGGAGTGGCCATACATGTCATGAGGCACATAATGGAGTAGCATGTATGCAAGATGACACCACATGCACATGAACATGTACCACACATTTCTACACATACCAATGCTAAACAGCCTCATATGAGTCCTTGCCCAAATTGACTTCTCCACATGTTCAAGCATGCTCCGTTGATGTGGCTGACGTTGCAATCATAATGAGCAGTAGCAGGATGACCACGATGTACCCCAACGGACAACAGGCAGGGCGAGCTGTGGATGAGAGTGGCACACAAGGGGTCACGGTCGGTATAATGTCATTTTGTCAATGTCTGTTGAATAGCCAGATGTAGTATGTCACCTGTACATTCCGAGTGCACTCATAGCACGTATGTGTGTAGCATTCCAACTGAACATGTGACACAGCACAACACACATCCAATTGATCTTGCTTACAGTCTGTTGCATACATAGCATGCTACCCATGCTACTCTATAGTCCATCTTTTACTGAAAAGATGAAAGGACTCACCATCATGAAAAGAAGTTGCGGATGAGGTGACCGCGGATATCATCTTCACCCTCCTCATCACTGGCATCCTGGCCAAGGCCTTCATCCTCAACGGGCGGATGTTCCAGCTCATCAGGATCCAGGTAGAGTGGCACAGCCTTCTCCACTGCCATGTTGTGTAGCATGCAGCACACGGTGAAGATGTCACACACCTTGCGTGGGCTGTATTGGAGGGCTCCGCCTGTCTTGTCCAGGCACCTGAAGCGGCTCTTCAGGAGTCCAAAGGTCCGTTCGATCACCTGCCTGGTCTTCACATGTGCATTGTTGTAACGCTGGTCTGCAGCTGTCCTGGGGTTGCGTAGCGGAGTCATTAGCCACGGCATGTTTGGATATCCAGCGTCTCCTGCAATTTGACATCATGTACAAGAGTGAATCATATGATGCAGATCATGAAGTTGTGACATACTGACATACAGAGCTCACAGTGTATACTCACCAACTAGACATGCCCGGTGGTTGTGCAGCTGCAGCATCATCTGTGGTACCCTGCTACGCCTCATGATGAAAGCATCGTGGCACGATCCTGGATTACGTGCACAAACATGTGAGATAATTATGTTGGCAAGACACACCACCAGGGCATTTATCGAGTGGTAGTGTTTCCTGTTGCGATACGCTTGCTCCTGAGCCTGTGGTGGGACAAGAGTAACATGTGTACCATCAATTGCACCAATTACATGTGGCATACGGCCCAGGCCATAGAATTCCCCCTTCACATCTGTCAACTCTTCTGGAGTAGGGAATGTAATGAATTCATCAAGGTGGAGCAACATTGCTCCCAAAACATCACCCAATACCCGGCTAAACATGGTCTGAGACATCCCTCCCACATCAGCTATGGTAAATTGGAAGGTACCTGTGGCAAAGAAATGGAGGGCTGCCATCACCTTTACCTTGGGTGTCAGTGCACTTGGATACCTGTGGCGTGGTTGTAGGTGAGCCTCAAGCCTGCCCGTCAGGTCCTTGATCAACTGTTGGCCGAAGCGATATCGACGGATGCAGTTGCGCTCCCTCATGGCTTCCAAGTCAGGCAACGGCCTTTCCAGAGGGGGTGCCCTGCAAGACACAATTTTAAGGAAATGTCTACAACTGTCTGACTAAGGCTATAACAATGTACATGGCACAAGCAACACTTCTTCAAATAATGTAGACAATTTGGAGTGTGGTGTGGGATACACACAGATGCCAGCTCCCACACACTCCTCCGTGGCGAAGGAAAATACCTGTAGTGTGTGGAATGGATGTGACATGTGTAGTAAACGATGTCCAGAGACAGGAGGTAGTTTCTACAGGTTTCTTTGCATACAAGCCTTCAGATGTAAAGGTCTAAGTGACCATGACAATGTATCATGTCAGTGAGACACGTCATGTCAATGTCAGTAGGAGGTTGTCTGCACACCCAGAGGGCAGACTGCAATACACACACACACCACATGTGCAATCATTTGCACTGTTCAGCCTTAGTCATGTCGCGGTGTGTACTTTCAGTGACAATTACATGACCATCATCATACAGCATGATAATTACATTTGTCACTGACGGTCTGTGATGCCATCACACATGTGAACGGGTCATTAACACACGTGGCATGGTGTGTGTACTTTAGTCACCCTGCCATCACAGCAAGGACACAACATAGATGCTCCTACAGCAGATGCACAGTACTTTCAAGGACTAGTTACTTACCTTTTGTAAACCAATATCTGTAAGGAACAGTAGGCAGTAGCAAAGTGTCACATTTCAATACATACATAGCTTAGGACTAATTAGCCTCCCTGGGTGTCATCGATCTGACCAGTGAGTGGTGGCTATCCAGGCCACACCGGAACAAAACAGTATTGTTGATTGGCATCCGACAAGGGCGTGGCCACGTTTTGGCCGTACCTACAACGCATACACTGGCAGCTGTTACACAAACATATCCCACAGAGAGTGTGGGTAGCAGGCAAAGATGCATGTCAAGTAGCTAAACATCACTCCCAGAGTCAGGGAGGATGATGACATCTTTGCGTAGTGCCTGTACCTCTTGGATGCCCTCTACAGCGTAGGTAACGGGAATGTGTTCTGTGGTTTTGAGGGCTGCATGCAGATGCTTCCTGGGATGGGGTGGTAGGACAGGGAACATGGTCAGTCCGGGTAGGGCAGTGGGGGTCTGACAACGTGCCTATGTACAGACAAACATGCTGCGTGGCTGTACATGCTTGCAAATATACATACAGTACTCTCATCAAGATAGGCCTGCAGAGGCTCAGCGTAGCGTTAGTGTAGTTGAAGGACCTCAGTGACAAGTTGGTCCTCACCGCAGCAACGGGGAGATGAAGGGCCATGGTTACAACCGCCCACATAAACACTACACTGAACGTTGCCCAATCATCCAAATACATCTTTTGAGTTGAGACATCACCTGTGTCTGGCTAGGTGTCCACAACACTCGCATCCCCCAGTCCACCTGTCCTGTGGTGTTGGGACTGACACTCACGTGCCAGTGGGTCTTCTTGACCCTCCCAATACTCATTTGCGCCAATTGTAATGAGGTGTGGCCAGCTCATTGATGTTTACATTCCCATGCAGCATTAAGAGCGGTGTTCTGCCACACAGTTACCACGGCGGAGCCGTACAGTGTGTGTTATCGGGGCCAGCACCACCCCAGAATGGCGCCACGGCTGACACCTGGGGGAGATCTCGCAGTGAGGTTGTGAGTTGAACCAGCGGGGACCAGGATGAACATTCCGATCATGTCTGTCACAGCGGTTCTGGGACGTATGCACCGCCTGCATCCGTCACTCAGCGAATGATGGCGTCAGGGGCATATCAACAGAGGCGCAACTGCCCCCTGACGGGTACGGTGGGCCAGAAGCTGATGCGGAGTCAGTGGGCGGGGTGAGGGACATCATGGACATGAGGAAGTGCACTTACTCCTCCTGTGTCACATGCAGGGCTGGGACCGTAGGTCGTGGTGCTGGCTACGATGGCTGCTATTCTGATGGAGCCGTGTGGTCGCCGTCACCCTAATCCCATGCAGCATTGCACTTGCATCGTGGTTATTTGTCAATGCAATTACACATCTCTGACTTTTGTTGTTTACCTGACGAGTTTGGCCTGGGGAATGATGTACTAATGAGGGGCTCACATGTCTCCACACCCACACACATGCACTGGTCCTACATCCCAACCATGAGCTATTGTGCTGCTGTGCCAACTGCTGCAGTCTAAGTGGCTTGTGGGACATATCACACCTGGATTCATATGTCAGCTCCCCGCAATTGGAGCAGCTCTTGTTGTTGTGCCTGACGTGAAAACCGTGGAGACACAGACGGTGAGGGTCACTCACCAACATGAGGCCTTTTCATTCCTCACAGGCTTTGTAAGTGACATCCCTATTGGCACGGTCTTGAGTATGACAATAAAAGGTAAATGTTCTGAAGTGTTAGTACAATGATTTAGGGTGCAAAATGTGTAAGCTTTAACTTAGACCGGACCTGCGTTGGTGTTGAGAAACAAACAGAGGACCTGACGTGTGGACGCAGAGGTGACATATGACTACTCAGATAACGTCATCAGGGCAGACACAACACCAAGGATACTTGCAGAGCCAGAGGACTCACACACCAACACACAAGTGTACGGTATTACGGAAATTGCCATGTCCAGGATGACATGTGGGGATATTCTGAGGTGAGTAATACTTTACTGACCTGTTCATGGCATATGCTAACAGCATGCACAATGTAGCACATGGCACACACATGACGTGGTCACACAGGGTCATGCTGTGTGGCTATGACACCTCTGTGACAGTGGGCATGTTCCTGTCATCATGTGCCAGTTCCCTGTACGGAATTGTGGCCCATTCGAGTGTTCATGTGCCTCGCTACATGTTGCAGACGTTAATCGTGTTGAAATTGTTGAATGCATGTGATGCACATGTGCATCATGAATGATGACATGTTGTGCAAGCTATTTACACATCAACTGAGGCACAGGGACACAATCCCTGTGCTTCTTCAATGTCTGCCAAACCTGGCACATACTGATGTATGTGTGCCATGCTGATGTATGCATCCACATGGTTGACATGAGTGTAGACTACATCCCTGCTGTGTGATTTCCTAGTGTGACTCTGCCAATGGTGACATGAAGGTGGACAGGGACGCAGCCTACACAATCGTTCACTTGACCATGTCTGACACAATGTACCCCAATGGTACGTGCCTGTGTACGCATCGTTTCCCTATCGCCTTTAGGCTCTACGCGAGCTGAGCGTACCCCAATGGTACGTGCCTGTGTACGCATCGTTTCCCTATCGCCTTTAGGCTCTACGCGAGCTGAGCGTACCCCAATGGTACGTGCCTGTGTACGCATCGTTTCCCTATCGCCTTTAGGCTCTACGCGAGCTGAGCGTACCCCAATGGTACGTGCCTGTGTACGCATCGTTTCCCTATCGCCTTTATGCTCTACGCGAGCTGAGCGTACCCCAATGGTACGTGCCTGTGTACGCATCGTTTCCCTATCGCCTTTAGGCTCTACGCGAGCTGAGCGTACCCCAATGGTACGTGCCTGTGTACGCATCGTTACACCATTCAATGTGTAGCATTGGCAATGGCAATGTCACCGTACTTGTGTGTGGATTTTAAAATATGCATAGGGAACAACTAGGGGAACAGTGTACTGTTCAAAATGCAACCAGGTTGTCATGGATACTGAGTTTTTTTACACTCCTACAGGTGTCCTGGAAGAATCAGTTAGGAAAAAGTATACAATGTTGCGAAAGTTGTTGTTCAGCTCTGGCTCTATTTTCAAACCATGCATATGTGTGTCATGGGCTTAGGTGTGATGTGATTGGATGGAACATAGGATGCAAATTATGGTGGCCTATCACACACTACTCCTTGGACTCACAGACCCTCTGCAGCACAGATATAAGGCAGCATGTGGCTGTGGGAGGGCACTTGCCTGCACAACATTGGTGTGCTAACCACAGCTGCTGTCTCTGAATCCTCTGGCCCTGATTAGCTGAACATGGAGAGGGCACCTGCATTCACTGATGGTGAGAACAAGGCCCTTCTGGATGCCCTCCTGCCAAACTTCAGCAAGCTGTATGGGAGACCAGAGGATCAGGTGAGTGATGTGTGCAATACCTTGGAGTGTGCACCTGTTGTGTGTGTGACATCATAGCCACTGTGTAGTAATAGTGGATAGATGCAATGTTGTTGTGAGTGAGTGCCAGGGTGCACAGTGTTGTTAGAAGAGAGTTATTTGTTGTAGTGTGGTGTGTGACAGCATGTCACGTGCTGCATTGCACCCAGATATAGCATATCTTGTTCAGTGAGTGTCATGCTCAAAGAGTGTTTTACAGCCCTCATGTAATCTGTAGATTTACTATGTCATGCTAAGCAGTTGTGTTAGCACACAGGCCACATACTCCTGGACAATGATGCTAATGTGTGTGCCATACGTTGCCCTATTGTCATCGTGTATTTTGTGGACATATGGGTGTCTTGGGAACATGCACCAGGTATACTGATGTTCTGTAACTTTACATTTGTGACAGGTATCTGCCTATGAGAAGGGTGAAATCTGGGTGGACATCGCCAGGGCTGTCCGGAGAGAGGGGGGGCCTCGCAGGAGGCTTCGAAACATAAAGAAGAGGTGGCAGGACATCCGGTGCTGGAGCCGCCGCATCGCCCGAGTCCAGCTGAAGCTGGAAGCTCCACGCCGGCATGGCGGCAGCCGCCAACTCACCCCCAACATGCTCCGGGTCCTGGAAGTGGTGTTCCCAGACCTCCATAGGCAGTTGCAGGAGGGACAGCAGCACGAAGGGGGTAGGTACATGTCTGTTTGTAGTCATGTGTGTGAGAAATGGTACCTGAAGAGCTCTAAGGCATGGTCACACTCCCATAGTTTGAGTGGTGTAGTCAGACAGGCAGTTCATGCATTGGAATTCGATTGTCCCTCTGTCAGCAGCTGCTTCTTTACATGCCTTGCCCTACTCCACAGTAGAGGTTTGCTTTGGCTAATGCTTGTTTTTGACATGTACTCCTATGGTGCAGTGTCTCAAGTTGCATCTTCCTTAGCACATCTTCATGTTGTAGGGGGGTATGTGACACCTGTTCGTACCTTAAATGTAGCACCACATGTGCACTATGTCTGCCCTTCTTCATATTGTGGCACTGTTCTTGAGTCTCAACAAGTGTTTTGTGCACAAGTCAGCCTCAGTGGCCTTTGTCCATGGTACACTTTCTAATTATCTTGTGTTAGCTGCAGGTGCACAATGTACATGTGCTATATTTTGGACTTGTGCATACTCACACTGGGCAGTGCGTGTGTGCATATTCTCAACATCTGTGGCATGTTCTTTGTACATAGTATTGATGGTTTGCCACACAATGTGACTTTGGATGTACAAAGCGGTGATGGCAGTGTGAGGTGATGGAAGACTTGTTTCAGGTCCAAGGATGGCATCACATGGCAGTTTGCCCAGGACTTTTCTAATGTGGCACAGAGTCAAAGCG
Source organism: Lissotriton helveticus (assembly GCF_964261635.1). Lineage (NCBI taxonomy): Eukaryota > Metazoa > Chordata > Amphibia > Caudata > Salamandridae > Lissotriton > Lissotriton helveticus. Next base: position 1,817,092,927 of record NC_136065.1, on the reverse strand, counting down.
AATCAAACATGACCAGGTCTTCATTTGGGTTGGCAGGGTTGGCTAATGAACTGTTATGCATCATCAGCTATCCTGTTGTCAGGCAGTGGATCATGATTGTGTCTCTCATACAAGTATTTTCCTTGCCTATACCTTGTCTCCTACCTTACATTGAGCTTTGTGTCTCTGACATTTCTCCACAAGTAGAATTGTCATTATGAAGAGTAATGTGTCATGTGACTCATGATGCATGCCATGTTGACGAAAGAGGCCATATGATTTGCAGCTGATATGTCTGATGTGTACAGGTGACTGATATGTTTTCATTCTTCTCCTTGCTCACAGCATCATCATCTGAATCTGGAGGAGACAGAGGCGCGGAACAGGCGGAGGGACATACCGACAGTGCCACCTGCTGGGAGGTGTCAGAGGGAGGCAGTGGCACAGAGTGGGAGGAGAGTCTACAGGCCGCACGACATGTGACTGACACATCGTACCATGCCGACGAATCCGAGACAGACTCTCAGGAGGGGGGGGAATATGCAGCAATGGTCACTCATACATCTTTGGCTGCCCTCCCCTCCTCCAGTCCCATCTCCAACCTCCCACTCCTTGGTGTGCCTAGGGTCCGTGCTAGCCCCCGTGTCTCCTTTGTTCCCGGCACCGCAGCCCCTGCCCCTGTGTCCCCTGCTGCCCTCAGTGCTGAGACAGTGGACCTACTCCGGCAGATTGCAGTAGGTCAGGCATCCATGCTGTCTGTCCTCCATGGACATACACAACTGATTACACAGGTGGTGTCGTTCATGGAGGGCATGTCATCAGCCATGTCTGATCTGCGTCGGAGTGTGGCTGCCATTGAATCAACACTGACGGCAGCTATGTACACCCAGCAGCATCTGTCCCCCCCCCCATCCTTCGGAGCCATCCACCTCTGCCTCTCACATACCTACACAGCATACACGCACACGCCACAGGTCAGACACACCCAGCGCACACACACAGCATAAGAGGCTCAAAGCTCCACGCACACAGTCTCAAGGGCAAGTAGGCACACCCACAGGGAGAGGGGAGACACCTCACACACGCATCCACACTACGTAGGACTGACTCACAGCCCTGTACCTCCACCCCCAATGTGTCCCCGGGTTCAGGTGGTAGTTTTTCCGCCCTGGCTGAGGTGTGCAGCCAGGTTTTTCAATCTACTTTCGGCGATGCCCCAACCAGTGTGGATGAATCCACTACACCTGCACCCACTCCACCTGTCCTTCCCTCTCCTGTCCATGCGGTGCCGGAGGATTCCACAGATGGTGCCCCCGTAGTCAGCACAGCTGATTAAACGCCATGTGCAGGCAGGTTTGGGTGAGATGACACCCATGGAGGCACAAGCTATTGCTGAGACTCTATTGGACTGGCCATTGGCCTTTAATGAGCGAGGACTCTCATTTGCTTTTCTTTTGTGATTCCGCTGAATAAAGCAAATTTTTGCTTTTCAGATTTGTAGTTTGTGTGATGATGTCTGTGACTGCTGGGTGCCTGGGAGCTTGTGTGATGTTCACATTTAGGTCTACTAAAATGTGTCTATCTCCTGAGGGTAATGAGGTTGATAATGTTATGTTTATGATGTACGAGCTGGGCAGTGGTGGGCACTCTGATGCTGGGCACTCTGATGCTGGCCAGTGGTGGGGACTCTGATGCTGGGCAGTGGTGGGCACTCTGATGCTGGGCAGTGGTGGGCACTCTGATGCGGGGCACTCTGATGCTGGGCACTCTGATGCTGGGCAGTGGTGGGGACTCTGATGCGGGGCACTCTGATGCTGGGCACTCTGATGCTGGGCAGTGGTGGGCACTCTGATGCGGGGCACTCTGATGCTGGGCACTCTGATGCTGGGCAGTGGTGGGCACTCTGATGCTGGCCAGTGGTGGGCACTCTGATGCGGGGCACTCTGATGCTGGGCACTCTGATGCTGGGGACTCTGATGCTGGCCAGTGGTGGGCACTCTGATGCAGGGCACTCTGATGCGGGGCACTCTGATGCTGGGCAGTGGTGGGCACTCTGATGCAGGGCACTCTGATGCTGGGCAGTGGTGGGGACTCTGATGCTGGGCAGTGGTGGGTACTCTGATGCGGGGCACTCTGATGCGGGGCACTCTGATGCTGGGCAGTGGTGGGCACTCTGATGCGGGGCACTCTGATGCTGGGCACTCTGATGCTGGGCACTCTGATGCGGGGCACTCTGATGCTGGGCAGTGGTGGGCACTCTGATGCGGGGCACTCTGATGCTGGGCACTCTGATGCTGGGCACTCTGATGCGGGGCACTCTGATGCTGGGCAGTGGTGGGCACTCTGATGCAGGGCACTCTGATGCTGGGCAGTGGTGGGGACTCTGATGCTGGGCACTCTGATGCTGGGCACTCTGATGCGGGGCACTCTGATGCAGGGCACTCTGATGCTGGGCAGTGGTGGGCACTCTGATGCGGGGCACTCTGATGCTGGGCACTCTGATGCTGGGCAGTGGTGGGGACTCTGATGCTGGCCAGTGGTGGGCAGTGGGGGGGGTTTAGCCATACACACACTCTGATGCTGGGCACAGGTGGCCAGGGGGGGGGGTCTCAGACACACACTCTCATACTTACACATACAATTACTTAGCAGACGTATGTCCCACACGTCTATTGCACTGGTGTTGTGCGGTGAGCTGGATGACGTACATCGAGCTCGATGACGTACATGCGGCACGTATGACACTGGTGTTGTGCGGTGACGTACCGTACCCCGAAGTCGATGACGTAGGTGCGGTACCTCTCCGTATGACACTGGTGTTGTGCGGTGACGTACCGTACCCCGAGCTGGATGACGTACATGCGGCACGTATAACACTGGTGGAGTGCGGTGACGTACCGTACCCCGAAGTCGATGACGTAGGTGCGGTACGTCTCCATATTACACTGGTGTTGTGCGGTGACGTACCGTACCCCGAGCTGGATGACGTACATGCGGCACGTATGACACTGGTGGAGTGCGGTGACGTACCGTACCCCGAAGTCGATGACGTAGGTGCGGTACGTCTCCGTATTACACTGGTGTTGTGCGGTGACGTACCGTACCCCGAGCTGGATGACGTACATGCGGCACGTATGACACTGGTGGAGTGCGGTGACGTACCGTACCCCGAAGTCGATGACGTAGGTGCGGTACGTCTCCGTATTACACTGGTGTTGTGCGGTGACATACCGTACCCCGGGCTGGATGACGTACATGCGGCACGTATAACACTGGTGGAGTGCGGTGACGTACCGTACCCCGAAGTCGATGACGTAGGTGCGGTACGTCTCCGTATTACACTGGTGTTGTGCGGTGACGTACCGTACCCCGGGCTGGATGACGTACATGCGGCACGTATAACACTGGTGGAGTGCGGTGACGTACCGTACCCCGAAGTCGATGACGTAGGTGCGGTACGTCTCCGTATTACACTGGTGTTGTGCGGTGACGTTCCGTACCCCGTGGTCGATGACGTAGGTGCGGTACGTCTCCGTATTACACTAGTGATGTGCGGTGACGTAACGTACCCCGTGGTCAATGACGTTGGTGCGGCCTCTATCCGTATTACACTAGTGATGTGCGGGAGTGTGTGGTGCAACGTACCCAGACATGACAGTCGTGCAATGGAGATGTGCCCGAGTGGCAACACGTACAGGTATGTTGGAGTTCGTTGTACTCACCTTCTGCGCCGTCGTCGGTTTCTATATACGAGGTGGTGGGCGTACAGGATAGGGATGACACGGACGATGGCGTTCATGTCTTGCTTGTCGTGTACCGGGTGCCGGGTTTGCCGGAGTGTGGGTTTACGGTAGTTTAGAGCTCTCGTAGCAAAAGAGCCGTACGGTGTGTGTTCGACATGGATCGTACTTTCTGGGTCGGAAGGCGCGGTCTATTTACGTACGGACGCTGCGTGGTGCGTCAGCCGACTGCAATTCGTATGGATTTTCGATTTGTACGGTGTTTTGTACGAGTCGTACGGAGTCACGCATTTATTTGTGATCGTACTTGCTGAATCGTACGGGGACGCCTACGGGTGCAATTCGTACGGGGAAAAACGCTCCGAACTGCAATTCGGAGCGCTTTTTACCGGATCGGAATCGACACCCATGTTATGTATTTTATATTTCCTCTACAGATATTGTGAATACATCATACATCTATTCTACCTACAGCAAAGAAAAGTACATATTTAGAAGTTAGTATACTTTTAAATTTTTCCAATTTCCCAACGCTTCAAAATAATTTTTATCATATGTGACATGTATTTATTCTATGTTCTCTACAGATCTAAACTTTACTACCTTGATGTACTCCACCAAATACTACAACTCAACTATTTAAACAAGTAAGTATATGTAATGTTCACATGAAATGTAGTACTAAGCAAATTAAAAAACTGCTTTTTCCTAGGAAAAACGTTTGTTATGTATAAACATTAACTTAGCATTTCTATATTTTCATACCAACAGTAAATAAAGAAATACATACAAGAAAGTCCTTCAAAATACAGTTCTGCATTTGTGATTACTACTTTTAGTAAACGTAAGTATAAATACAACATTAATTATGTTAGCACCACTAAGTGAAATATATGTTATTTGATTTTGTTTCTTTCTACTCTTTCCTAGAACAAGTAAAACAAAATGACAGAAGGTGCAGAATTTGTAATGTCACAGAAAAATAATTTACTGTTATGTTATATGGGTTATGTTTATAGCCAGGAAAGACAAAGTGGTAGAAAAGTTTTCTGGAAATGTACAAAATATTACTCAAACAAATGTTATGGAAGGGCTACTACAGAGGAAACTAATGTGCTATTTACCAGGGAACACAATCATCCCCCCAATGTCACAGAAATAGAAATAAGAGATGCTTTAGAAAGTATAAAGACTGCTAGCACACAAAGTGACAGACCAACAACACAAATCCTTAAAGAGGAACTGTTAAAAGTCCCAGCCCATGCTTTAGGTCAACTACCCTCTATTGACTCCCTAAAACGCACAATTGCATACACTAAAAGACGCACTTCCACAACCCCACCCAACCCTACTACTTTTGAGGAAATTATTATTTCACCAGAAATGTCCATCACACACAATAAAGACAAATTTATCCTTTTTGACAATGAAAGCAGTACAAACAGAATCATAATGTTTGCAACTGCAAGTAATTTAAGAAAAATCCAACAGTGTCCCCAATGGATGATGGATGGAACATTTAAACCATGCCCAAAACCTTTTTATCAACTATATTCCATCCACGGGTTATACCATAACTATAACATCCCTTTCATTTACTGTTTGCTACCAAACAAACAGCAAAACACTTACACAGAAATATTAAATGTTCTCAAAAATGAAATCAAAAATTATTTTCCAGAAAAAATAATTATTGATTTCGAATTAGCTATGATTAATAGCATTTTGAAAATATTTCCCCACACAGCAATCCAGGGTTGCTACTATCATTTCAATCAGAGCATATGGAGACATCTCCAAAAATCAACTTTAAGTATTTTGTACTCAACAGATAGCACCTTTGCCTATCAAATTAAAAAATTGATAGCACTGGCCTACGTTCCTGTTACCGATGTAGCGGAACACTATAATTTATTAATTGACAGCACATATTACAAGAGGAATGAAGATAAACTAACCCCATTACTGGATTATTTCGAAGATACTTGGGTGGGAAGGTTGCACAGATCTGGACATCGACGCCAACCCAAATTCCAAATCCCTTGGAGGAATGTCTATCTTAGTACTTTAAACCAAGAGGCTAAAACCAATAACAGTGTAGAAGGGTGGCATAATGCTTTCCAAGCTACCACAAGCAGAACAAAACCCACATTCCATAACCTACTAGAAGCTTTGATAAAAGAACAAAGCTATCAAGAACTAAGAATGGAACAATCTGTGACCCAAATTGGTCCAAAACTAAGTAAACAAACTAAACAAATGTTCCGACTACTGCAAAGTCAAGTCACACTATACCCTACAACTAGAGGATTAGAATATCTGGCAATAATAGCTAAAACTCTACTATAAAAATGTCGACAAAATATACTAATATCTTCTTACAATAATGATACATATAACAATCATAAACATTTCTAAACAATTATAAATAAGACATATTTGTTTTACAAACGTATCAAAATTTTGCACATTATTTCTGAACAAATATGCAATATTTATAATTACATCACACATACACATTACATAAAGATCGACATTTCCCACCCAATAAAATGAAATATAAAAATACTTACAATTTCTGTAGATGAAAGAGACGTAATGAAGCAAAATACAATCCATACAATCCATTACAAAGTAAGAAAACTCCAATATGGGAAACCATCAAAAACCCGAAAATTATGTAAAAATAAAATAAACGCTCCAGGAAATCCCGAAAACAGTAGTGTGGACACTTTAGTATTTAAAGTGATATACACACAACTTTAAAAAAAACGGTGACGCATACCAATGTATCAATCCAATACGAAACCCTCAAAAATCCCGAAAAAATGTTAAAATTATTAAAATCCGCTCCTGGCAAACACGAAAAATAGGAGATACACGTAAAAATATAACCATAATAAGCCATACATTAGTATCTCCGAAAAAAAACACGCTTCCTTCCATGTAGTTTTCATGCGAGGAACCGGAACCTGTTAAAAAACATACATAACGAAACACCCACAAATAGCCCATAAAATTTGTAAATACACTCACAATTAACATTAACCATGTAAGAAGACATTTCCTAACAATTCAAATAACACTAGAACTAAAACATACACGACGCATCTCTAACGACGACATTACACCTAAACGCTACATTAACAAATCATACATACACACAAAAACACTACACAGTTCGAATATACCCTCAAACATTACCACTCAGTCATAAATGGTATATAAAATTTACCTTACCTCTCTCCACACGAAGCAACTCCCAACCGCGAGCTTCTCCAGTCTTGAATGAAGCGCAATAACCTTACGCGGTAAAAAAGTAGTCCCCTTAAACCAATTTTGAAAAGGTATCATAGAAAATAGAATGTTATAGTAAAAAAATATAATACATACACATTGTTATTGTAACAAATTAGTACAGTAGACTCATTATAATTTAAACTGTTAAAAAAATTTAAATTTCTTTAATATTAATTAATATATAGTAATTAATATATATTAATAATATTAAATAAGTATGTAACACTTGAAATAATATATGTAAAAAATTTATTTTTGTGTACATTTATAGGAATACATTTGTGTTTGTTTATAACTAAACATTATTAATTGTTTTGTAAATAATTAATAATAATAAATAATATAACTTATTTATTATTATTAATATAAAAATTATAACCATTTACTATATAAATAATGCCCTTAAATAATGTATTTTTATTTCTCTGGATGTATGTATTTCTGAAAAGAAAAGATAAATGTTTAAGTTTATTAATTAATAATAATAATAATAAATATATTTGTTATTATTTTTATTAATTAAATTTTTTTTATAATAATGTCTAAGTATTATAAAAGTATATAATTGCATAAATAATCTTTTACCAATACCAGATATTATGATTAAACATATTATTCCCCTTTACAGTTATAAAGTTAACAACATAATATATTTATATGTATAATTTAAAAACAACATTGTCAGAAAAATGTGAAAAAAATGTCTTAATTAGTATTTCCATATCTTGAGCAAATATAATAATTGTCATGTTACTTTATAAAAATTTATATATTAAAATTAAATATTTAATAATATTAATATATAATATTAACATTATTAAATATAAATGGAAGAAACAGAAAAATAACTTGAATTTTATTTATTTCAATATAAATACTTGTTACAGAAAGTGATTGATAATAATATTTTGTTTTGACATAAAAAATGTTGTGAAAAAATTTTGTGTGACAAATTAAAACATGTACATAAATGATAATGTGTTATTCTGCAAATACAACATTTCCAAAAATGTTTATGTTATATTTGATATTGATTGTATTGTATTACACATGAAAAAATTGAAAAATTGTAATAAAGTTTTGTGAAAACATCCATTTTGCATTGTCTTGTAATATAATAACACACTAATGTAAAATTATATGCAAATGTGCTGGACACTGACCAATTAATAATTGCTATTCCTACTCCAGTCAAAGTATTTTCAGAGAAGTTGCTGGACACTGACCAATTATTATTTACTATTCCTACTCAAGTGAAAGTAATATCTGGAAAGGTGCTGAAGACTGAACATGTATAAATTAGAATAGCTACTTTAGTATAATGTTATAGTGTAAAATGTGTCAAATATTTATATATATTTTATAAATATTATTAACATATATTAGTAGTATATTTTTTGCTGAGTAGTTCAAATAATTATTATTAGCATAAAAATGAGCAACTTTATTTCACAAAATTTTTTCAATTATTTGTAATATTTATAGAACTTTTTCTCACACTTTATATACACAAAACAGACCCTGAACCCTAAAAATACCCCTTTACCCTAAAACTGAAAAGTGTCCATGAACTCAAAAATATACTCCTTTACCCAAGAACTGGAAACTGACCCTGAACCCTAAAAATACCCCTTTACCCAAAAACAGAAAACTGACCCTGAACCCAAAAATAATTCTCCTTTACCCAAAAACTGAAAACTGACCCTGAGCCCTAAAAAATACCCCTTTACCCAAAAACTGAAAACTGACCCTGAACCCAAAAAATTCTCCTTTACCCAAAAATTAAAAACTGACCCTGAACCCTAAAAAATACCCCTTTATCCAAAAATGCAAAACTGACCCTGAACCCTAAAAATTCCCCTTTACCCAAAAACTAAAAACTGACCCTGAACCAAAAATATACCTCTTTACCCAAAAACTGAAAACTGACCCTGACCCATTAAATATACCCCTTTACCCAAAAACTTAAAACTGACCTGAACCTAAAAATATACCCCTTTACCCACAAACTTAAAACTGACCCTGAAGCTTAAATAAACCCCTTTACCCAAAAACTGAAAACTGACCCTGAACCTTAAATATACCCCTCTACCCACAAACTGAAAACTGACCCTGAACCCTAAAAATACCCCTTTACCCAAAAACTGAAAACTGACCCTGAACATTAATTATACCCCTTTCCCCAAAAACTGAAAAGTGACCCTGAACCTTAAATATACCCCTTTACCCACAAACTAAAAACTGACCCTGAACCCTAAATATACCCCTTTACCCAAAAACTGAAAACTGACCCTGAACCTTAAATATACCCCTTTACCCACAAACTGAAAACTGACCCTGAATTCTAAAAATACCCCTTTACCCTAAAACAGAAAACTGACCTTGAACATAAAAATACCCCTTTACCTAAAGAGAGAAAACTGACCCTGAACACTAAAATTCCTCCTGTACCCAAATTTAATTCATATCATTTAATTAACTATTAATGAATAATTAACTATAATTAATAAGTTAATATATTAGCAAAATAGCTGTAAGTAATTAAATATAATTATTTATAATATTTATTCCCAAACAAATATTTAATAATAACAAAATATGGGGGAGGAGCTACGCTAGCAATCAAGATGGCCGCATAAGCTCCCGGCTCCGCCGACCTCCGCCAGTTGCTCATAAATCCTGATGATTATCCTGATTTCTCACCGGACTCCCGTGCAGCTGAGGTGTTCCTGACTCTAAAGGAGCAATCCAGGAATTTCTAGCTGCTTTAATGACGAAGATACACCGTGTCCCATTCTCGGCCTAACCCAGAATTGAAGCCGGGGACTCGATTTCTCACCCAGCCGGGTTGGAGTTGAATAACATCGGCCGCGGGACGTGGGTAGCGTCCGGTCTCCCGAATTGGAGTGTTTCTTGTCTGTTTTGGATGGTGGACTGGTGGCAGTTTTATCTCGCAGCTGTGGTGGCGTGACGCATTGGTTGCTGTGGTCGGGGATCCACTGCCCGGAGGCCCCGTTGGGCTCCCGGGGTCGATGGGCTTGGTTCCTCGCTGGCGGCGACGGTGTTGAGATCGCACTTTTGAGAGTGCCTACAGTGGTCCCCGGATTTGCCTATGCCTGGTGCCCCGGAGTAGTCGACCACTGGAGTTCAGAGACCTGCGCGGTCGCTTCGTAAGGGGCGATGGAGCGGGTGGAATGTATACCGTCGCTGCATACGGTAATGGCCGCCATTGGGGAGATCCATTTACAGGCCACCGCCATCATCCAGAGGATGGTCGTAACAGTTGATATCATCTGCCGGAGACCGGACTCCAACCCTTTGTTGGTTCTGGAACACGCTGTTTTACCCGCGGAGCAAGAAGTGTCTGAGGCGGAGGGCCCCACACTGAAGCCAGACTTGGTATTTTTTGTCGCCCCCCGAACGACTGCGGGCAAGCCCGGGACTATCGAATATACATCCTGCCCTATGCTGATGCCGCCCCATATGGACATGGATGATCTTATATGTCGGAGCGAATTCTCCAGTGACTGTAGGATTGTTACCTCTCCCTTCTCCTGGATGGTTCAAATACGCTCTAGAGACCTATCTTTGGTGGACAGCAAACATCGTTTGACTCTTAGACTTTCTGTACTATTATCCTGGCTTCAATCCTTCCGTACTGACTTTGAACTTTCCCAACATTTTGATACTCTCATTGGAATGGCGGATCGAGCGGACAGGGCTTGCATGAAGAATCGCAGCGGCCAGGGTTGACTTTGACTGGATGGGTTTGAACTATGACCTCATTCGACACGTGATTTGTAACCTATAATGGCGCGGGAGTTGGGTGGTTCTTACAAGCTCCCCCCCCCGTCTGATTTTAATCGTCGCATTGTATTATTCTGGATACGTGTAGGGGCGGTTTGCTACTGGTGGGGGGTAAGGGAGACCGGGGGTCTGTTTGATATTTCCTCCTCCACTTTCTCTCTCTTTTTCCTTCTTTTAGGTCTAGTTCCGGGGCGACAGGCACACTGCCAGTGGGGTTGGGCCGTAGCCATTGCAGGGGTGCAGGGTGGGGGGATTGGGGAGGGGTTTGTTATTTTGCCTTAGTTTAGTTCTATGGCCTTTTTTTTTCTTCCTTTTTTTTCTTTTACGAGAGATGGGTTGTTTATCCTTTATCGATTTTTTATGTATCGGGGTGTCTAATTTGGTCTTCATTATCCTGAAATATGGGTGGGTGAGCCCTGCTGGCTGCTACTTCGCTGGATTGTTGATCGTACTTTTCCTTTTTAATGTACCTTACTAGGTTGACTTGCATACTCCTGTTAATTGTATTTCCCGCATTGATTTAGTTGCTCACCTATCGCTATACTGTATTTTATGTATGACACCCGATATATGTAAATTTCTCTTGTTTTCTTCAATAAAACTCTTTGAAAAAAAAAAATAATAATAATAACAAAATATGAAAAAAAATATTATTTATGAATAATTAAATCAACTAATTAATATTAATTAATTACTATTTATTTACTAATGATAAATATGTACCAAATTATATGAATTAATTAACAAATTAATATTTAATCTTTACCAATTAATTGATAATTTAAATTTCTCACAAACATATCATAATTAATTATTTCTTTTTAATTACTCCCCACCCTTATCCCCTATTAACCCAACATCCCGCTCCTAAACATTAACTACAATTTATACCAATAACAAATATGAAAATTTTTATAGCACATTAGCTGTAATTATTTTCATGTCATTATTAATACATTTTCCCCCAATTATTTAATGAACTACAACAAAATATTATATATATAACAATTACTCTAAATAATGTAATTAACTAATTAATATTAATTATTTACCAATTAATTACTAATACAAAATTTATACCAAATTATATTAATTAATTAACTAATTTATATTATTTATTTTCCAATTAACTAATTACTAATAATTAATTACCAATTAATTACTACATAAAATGTTATTACCAATTATATTAATTAATTAAATAAATATTATTTAATTTCCAATTAACTAATTAATAATAATTAATTACAATTTAATTACTACATAACATTTTATTACCAATTATATTAATTAATTAACTAATTAATATGATTTATTTTCCAATTAACTAATTATTATTATTTAATTACCAATTAATTACTAATACAAATTTTATAGAAAATTATATAAATTAATTAACTAATTAATATTAATTATTTCCCAATTAATTAAATTATAAAAATATTTACAAACATATATTAATTAATTAATTATTTTAAATTACTCCCCACCCTTATCCCCTATTAACCCAACATCCCGCTCCTAAACATTAACTACAATTTATATTACTATTACAATTTATTTATATTTTTTACCTTTTTTCAACATAATGTCGATATTTTTTACTTTGACTATTAATCGATATTTTGTCATGTCGATATTTTTGAGTCGATATTTTTGGACTCGATATTTTATTATCATTATTGTAATCGATATTTTTTACAACAATATTTTTGTTCTCGATATTTTATTATATTCTATATTTTTTCCTCGATATTTTGTCCATTCGATATTGTGGAGTCGATATAATGTCTGTGCACCGTCAGGGTTAATTAGGGCCACAGAACAATGGCCCAATGGTTTTGGCATCAGAGAAATGATAGGAAGAGGGCGAGGCACAAAGGGTCAATCTTTTTAAGAATGGGAAAAGGAGACAACCCGCTTCGCAAGGCAGTGTCTATCCTCAGTGAAGCAGTTACAGTGGCACTGGGGCCCGGGGGTGTGAGGGGCCGCCTGTATCACAGTTATGGCTATCTTAATTTTAAAAATGTGCTTGGGACTCATCTTCCTTGCTAGCATAAGCCCCGAGGGCACCCTTACTGCAAAAAGAGTGGAAAATGTTGGAGCTCCTATTATTCTTGATGGGTAAGAGAGCAAGTTTCAAGACTTCAGTGATGGTCAGTTTTGGTGGGTAACAGTCGAAAGAGGCAGAGGGTATAGCCTGCCACTCAGGGATTCTGCTATCATTAGTAAAGCAGATGCGGTACATTGGGGCCCGAGAGTGTGAGGGGCTCACAACACTCCAAATATGAGTAGTGTTTTTGGTCAATTTCTGATTTTTTTAATGCATTTGCTCTTTTATAAGCATCACACTTAGAATGTAAACACCAGCACACCAACGATGGACACTTGAAACTGCACCTCCAAACAGTTCCTTAATCAAGATTTGCTGCACTTCATTCACAGTACCAGCCGCTGCATGATACTGCTGCTTAGCAGAGACAGATGAAGATCATAACACGAAATGTGTGGCTCACTGGTTAGAGGAGGCAGATCCTGAAGCAGAGGTCAGACCCGGGACCAGGGTTCAATTCCCGACGCGGCAGGGTCTTGAGCCCAAATATCCATGGACTCGATAATTCTCGTTTCGGTGCCTACTCGAATCATGGGTTCACACTCTGCAGCTCTGGGCATTAGCCTGCTTAATCTCCACTACGGCCCCCCCGCGGCGGGATGCCTGGCTTTCACCTTGGGGGAAGCCAGGACGGGTTCCCAAGGCAAGCGCCGAGATGCCTACGGGTAATCGAGCGCTATATAAGAACGCATAATAATAATAATAATAAATAATAATAAATGGTGCATATGCTATACACCAGGCGTGGGATGAGATATGCAGGCACGGATTCATGTGTAAACTGTGGGGGACACTGCCACCCCATTGTAATATGGATGACTACTGTGTTGCATTATAAAAATTTGCCTATTGGACAAAGGGAGTTCTTTCGAAACCTTGTATTGAAAGTACTTAGAATCATAAGTCCTGAGGAAGTTCGATTTTCTTGAATGAAACTCAATACAGAAAGATGTAATCACATTTAGTATGGATTATGAGCTACAGAAAAAGCACCCCTAAAATGATCTCATAAGCCCCGCACCCTGTGCTCCAGCCCGCCCTTTCCTACCCAAATCCTTGCCATACAAATGATTTTGTTTAGGGGGGCTTACCCTGGTTTGAAGACTTCTGGTCAAGAGCAATTGTTTGCTCTCAAATATATTTTTAGGTCTGACTGTGGACAGGTTTAGCAGTCTAGAAGAACTCATGTCATAAATTATTATTAAAAGTACAGGAAAAAGTACTGAGGAAGAGTGGGCTTTTGGTCAGCCCCATTCAACCACTGGGTTTCAAGTGTATGTCATGGTTTATCGTTGCTAGTGTGAGCCATTCATTAATTACATACCATTTTGCCAATGGTCACTTTGTCCCATTTGTGTTCCCGTTATGTTTTAGAGATGGGGCTCAAAAAGTCCTTTTGTTGACAGTATGTGGTCTTTGAAATAATTTCTTTGCTGACACAATATTTTAGTTGGTGGTTTACAGATTAGGTCAGGCGTGCAATACCCATTGAGCTGAAAGGTTTTTAGCCCCCGTCATTTGTTTTAGCCATGGAGTTCATTTAGGGGTCACAACTGCGACCCCTGTCCAGTGGCGCAGCAAGGGGTGAGGCAGGGGGCGACGGTACTCCCTGGGCGGCATGAGTTTTGGGGCGAGGGCCTCCCTCCGCCCCGCTCTTACCTGCGGCATCGCCAGCACCCCCGCTCTTACATCTTACATACGGCCATGGCAGGGACTGCCACGGGTGGCAAATAGTCTAGCTACCCCACTGCCCCTGTGTTTCCCTTTGGTACCCCTACCACTGCCCTTGCAGCCAGAAATACCAGAAAGAGAGAACAGCATGGCACACTAAGAGCCATGCTTTTTTTCCACATTTATGTTCCTATCAAAGGAAAGGTCTCTCAACATGTGTCCTTTGCATGCAGAGGGACCTGCCCAAGATGGGGAAGCAACAATGTATTCATTCCTGGCAGGAAGGGAAGCAATAGGCAGAGGCATTATAACACCCTTTCAGGCTCCAGGATTCACAGCAGCATGATGAGCTGAGCTCGTCACGAGCACCGCTGCGCAGCACGAGGCCCCCATTCCCCCCGCATCGCGGGGGAATTAGCCCCGCGGCGAAGGGGTTAAAGCAATGTGTCTGAGATCACGCGGTGCCGTCGAATGAGGAGTACGGGAAGAGCGAGTTACAGTGATCACTGATGTGCCTGAGAATGCACGGTGCAGTTGAGTGAGGAGGAATCCAGGGTTACAATTGGTATCCGGTCCTGGCGGCTGCATCCGATAGAAAAGAGTGTTTAACTACTCACTGGAAGTTAGCCCACTTAACCGATCTCAAAAATGGACTTCTGGACAGGTTACCGCTTACCCAGCCATTCACACCATAAATCTACATCCTGACCCTGACACTGGTTGCCCCTCCATACTTTGGTCCTGGGTGAGAGAACCCTCCAGTAAGTTACAGAAACCCGCCACTGAGCAGGTACCAGGAAAGAGGCACACCCCAGCAGCGCTGTCTCATACCAAGAAAGCACACAGCCCGCCTTGCAGTCTGCGGCGGGAGACGTGCTGCCGGCCCGGGCTTCAACATCAACAACTTAGGTGGTTTCTGTTCCACTTTCTGATGGTGGCATTGTCTGGGGGCGTCGTGACCAGGCCAGAATTAAAAGCAAAAGGGGTCTAAGGACAGGCCTAGGCCCTAGTCCCTTAGGCCATTTTGCTTTTAATTCTGGCCCGGTCGCGACGTGCCACCCATGAATCAGATCATGCAATTTAAACAACTGGCGTCCAGTCATAATTAGACTCACTTGCGGGCGGCAGACAGGGGGAATTCAATTATGAGGTGCCTCTTTTTCCCACTCATCTCTCTGGCCTCTGAGATGCCTGCCTCCTTGACCTTGCCTCAGAGTCACGCGCACGTATCATTGCGCGAGCCCCAATGCGCATGAGCATCACCAGGCAGCAGACCCCACCCTAAGGCTGAACTAACTAAAACCGTGGCGCGCAGACAAGGATGCCCTCGGGTAATCATGCGCTTTACAAATGTTTTTTCATTTAATTTAATTTCTTGGTCAGGTGGTTTATTTTAATAAATTGTAATGAGTCACAGAGTCAGGCCTGATCATTAATAGCATGCCTGCTGCGCAGCCTAAATGAAATTGAAATTGGAGTGTCACTGCTCACGTGATGTCACGGACACAGACGGAGCTGAGCACCAGCATTATGCAGAGCAGCGAGAATCGTAAATCGTTGTGCTCACTGCTCAGGCCTAGTTGTACTTAATGCAATGTTTGGTCACTGTCTGTCTCTGATTCACATCACATCGTTCCGACACAGCTAAATCAGCCCCAGCAACAGAACCGGCCACCTGTCACAAAACCGGCCCCCGCCCCATCCAGCCTACCGGGGGATTGACCAGTGCCTGGCATTGCCAGTACGGCCCTGACTACAACTGCTGTACTAGTCATAGCCAACCTTCTTCAGTCACTGTAATACTTCCTTTTGTAGCCATGCATCAGTTTTGGGAGTTTGGAATGGTAGGAATTATTTTTAATATGACCAAAATAACCTGGAAATGCATAATGTTATTTAGGTAGGAAATGCAGGGCAATATTTATAACACTTCACAAAGCTCTTCTCCATGGTTTCACAATTTTACATGTACATAGCTCATCCAATCGCAATATGCTACTTGTAGATATGTGTACTTATTTATTTATAAAGATTTATAAAGCGCACAGCTACCCAACAGGGTTTCCCGGCACTAAAGCCGGACCAAAACGTAAGCCACAAGTTGCAGAGAGAGCTGAGGGAAGTTAAACCTGATTATAAAGGAAGGTCTTTGATATTTTGCGGAAGACTAGGAGCGAGTGACACAACCTAAGTTCCAGAGGGAGAGAATTCCACAGTCTGGGGCCAAGATAGGCAAAAGAGCGCCCTCTCATGCGGGCAAGACGGATGTATAATGGTATAGGCAGGACCACAAATACCAGAGTGCAAAGCAAAAACATTTACTTCATGACATGCTATGGAAAATTCAGGAAAATGGAGAATTGTGAGTGAGTTGTAAAGGCCTGAAAACTGGACATCGCATAGTGCATTTTTATCTGCTTGATACTAAGGTCCCCATTAGGATGGCGGCCGGATCACCCCCGCCGGGCCGGCAGTTGCCACCACCTGGCGGGGGCGATCCGCCCACCATCCTTGCTGCAAAGATTACCATGGCTGGAGGATCCGCGGAGAACGGTAGGATCATCCGCCGCTTTTCCACCCGGTCGACAAGTCGACCGGGCGGAAAATAGATCAATATGGTGGCAGTGTCTGTTAGACACCAACAGCCATATTAAGATGTGGACGGGAACATGCAGGATTTCTTACGGGGGCCCGTTGTGGGACCCCAGGTACTCTGGGGGTGCACATGGGGGGTACCTATGGTACCCCCCTGCGGTTCAATGTACAATTTGGCAGGCACCGTGCGGTGCCTGTCACATTGTGCATTGAAAAGCACAACATGCACTTTTGGTATTGCGGCGGCCGGTGCTTTCAGCACCGCCCGCCGCAATGTTAAAAATGCAGGATGCGCCCGCCAGTGTGGCAAGCGCCTCCTAATGGGATGTGCGGGACCGCAGCACCCTTAGAGGGCGGTCCCATTTCCCACTGGTATGGCGGACGGACAAAGTCTGCCCGCCATACTAATGTGCCCCTAAGTATCAAAGGACAGTGCATTGTTCATTTTCATTTTGTACTGTGAAATAGGTTTGGAGCATGCATCATGGTCATCATGAGAAAAATGAGCAGTGTGGTTCCCCAGCAAATATCAAAACTGGGTACTATTCATTGCCTTCACACAATGGACAATCTAATGAGTTTTTTGGTGACACCTTGAACTTCTTGAACTTAATGTTTGAAATGCATTGGATTGGATGCCAACAGCTGGTTTTTCAGTAAGACCTAAAATGATAGTAAAATGACTGTTTTAAGTGCACGAAGAAGGTCACTTGAAATTTGATTTGTTATGCACTGAACTTTGAAGTTATAGTGAATGGACAGCATGTAACTTGTGCTTGGACCTGTATACTGTAGATGCTTTCACACTTGGTTTAATATGCCACACTGAGTTGCGTAGTGAATGCTTTGAGCACACAATATTGCCCATCATTTTCTATGTGAAGTACCATCACATATTTAGTGCATCGTATTGTTAATGCCTTTCTAATGAGCATTCCGTTTTCCGTTTTAGGTGTTGAATTATTCCTTTATAAATGGGCAGAATCTCATGCGTTTCATAATTAAAACTGGATGCCGGCTGGCATGCTGTCTTGTTTAGAACTGTGCCAGCATAAGGCTCCGGTATTTCTTCAAGGGACTGAACACTGCCATGTGCATTTCATCTAACTAGACTCTATGTACAGCTCTCGACCTGTCTGCTTAAATTATGGTTCCTATTAAAATGAAATCTAGGTGAATGAATAAATTATGACAGA
Source organism: Lissotriton helveticus (assembly GCF_964261635.1). NCBI lineage: Eukaryota > Metazoa > Chordata > Amphibia > Caudata > Salamandridae > Lissotriton > Lissotriton helveticus. The sequence continues at coordinate 1,817,074,526 of NC_136065.1, read as the reverse complement.
AATGCACTAGAGGAATATTATTTTTGGGTGGACCAAAATAAGGAAATAAATGAGGGTAACTTGGCAGTATGTTGTGCGTTGGGAGCTGCATTATACATTTTTTTAATTAAACTACATACCATGTGAAGAGGAATTCCATTACAGCATTTCAAATTGTCATGAATTTAACTAGGCTGCTCTGTTTAAAAATAATTGCTCAATGAATTGTGTCAAGCAAGCCACATGTTGTATGTCATTAGCTGTTATGTGCTTAGTGCATTGTATTTTGCATGTTTTTGTAATCTGAGCAAATGGCAAGATTGTGTTGTATTGCATTGCCCATAACTGGGCACAGCATGCTTTTCAATCTATAAAGAGGGAATTATTGAAAATAATTGGAGTGAGTGATGACTATTTGAGTGTCGCCGCCTGAAACATACTTTTGGACTTAGATTTATAGTAAAGTTTTAACAAAATAAGGGTTGTCATACCTTTTTAATAAGGGTAACTTGAGAGTATGTCACCTTTAATGCTTTACGTCCTTTAACAACTGGAAGAATTGTGTTACAGTACACCATCCCAAAACACAGTGTCACCACTCACTATTAGCGATTTAAATTTCACATGATGTTACTTTCTGTCCAACCATCAGGTCAAGGATCATGTGATAGAAGTTCCTGTAATATCATTAATAGGTCAAAGGGCATTTGATGTCACTTCCGCTATCCCAGGCATTTTGGGTAATTGACCTCCATAGTTTTAGCCTGGGCTGTAGCAGTTTACAGGACACACAGAGGGGCATATTATCAAGAAGGGAGTTAAGATTATCGCCGCTTTAGCGGCAGGAAACTGCTGCTAAAGCGGCAATAATGGACTTAATAATATGCCGTAGAGAATTCCAATAGGAGCCCATGTTCACACCAGAACATGGGCTTCTATGGGAATTCACAAGGGCATATTATCAAGCCCATTAACGCCGCTTTAGCGGCAGTTTCCTGCCGCTAAAGCGGCGATAATCTTAATGCCTTTTCTTGATAATATGCCCCACAGTTCTTTAGCTAGTATGTACTGGGCTTTACTGGAGATTTGCCTCAATGAAAGCCTCATAAAAAAGTATTTCCTAGGTTATACAGAGGTTGAGGTGCATAAAAAATCTATGGGAACTCTAATCCTGAGTGCACTTTAGGCAATGTGGTTAAGAAAGAAAGAAAAATCAACATATTCTGCAACTGTTTAGTTGACTTTCATCTTCAGGTAAATACATATAAAATATAAAGCACACACCTTAAATAAAAAATTATAACAAGTGGAAAAAGAAAATTGGAGGAAACACATTCTTTTTGTGATGAAAGCACAATGGGTTAATGAGTTAACTGCAGATGTATGGGTGTGTAAGCAGACAGTCACACAATTAAATCTTGGTCAGGCCACAGGTAGATTATTGCCATATACTTATAGTGCTTTAAGGTCCCAGTCTGTGACTAAAAGCACTGTGAATATGCAAGTCATTATTTCAAATTTGTATTATAAACAGTATAAGAAAAGCTTCCAACAAACGTGCAAAGAGATTTAGGGGCGGATTTACTAACTTTTCATGTAATGCAATGCAGCAGCCAAAGTTGCTGAGCTGTGTTGAATGAAAGAGGGAGAGTAAAACAGCACTAAATATACTACAAAATGGTGCTGTTTTCTTCTCTCCCTGTGCTGGCACACTTTAGGTGGAAATGCACCAATGCATGCATCCTTGTGTCATAATTCAAGAGTGTGTGTGTGCTCTCAAGCATAGGATTTGCACTGGAAGCAATATCCACAAGCAAATTCACAATTTGTCCGCTTTGGATGTGTGCTGTACAATGCAGCACACATGCAAAGTTGGAAATGTTAGGACATATAAAAACGTCTCTCCAAGCTATAGCCAGTTTGCACCTGCTTGTGTTACTTTTGTTCCTAGGCGCAGGTTATTAGTAAATCCGCATCTACGTGTGTTAAAAAGATATATTTTTAGTAATACACAATACGACTGTACTGATGGCCAACCTTCTTTTTGTAAGTTTCTATTACAAGAAATCAGTCTAAAACACAACTGTTAACACCATTACACAACCTCTAAAAAAGAATAAACCTTTGTCACCGTGAAGCTTCAAATCACTCCATCGAATTAAAAGGCTTATACTGACTCCCAAGCAGCCTTTAGATTTGCATATTAACCAATTGCACACATTTACATTTCTTTCAGGTAACAGGCACCGTGACTAGAAGGCTTGTTTCTTCTTTGGCCATCAGCCTCTCCCTTGACTTTATTGAACAGGGCCGGTTTACCCATTTCAAAACGGTTGATATTTTTTCTCAGTATGGAAATTGTTATTGTAATAATTAAAAAAGAGTGGGACTCTAGTTCCAAATGGACCCTGCTTACTTTAACCAATGAGAACATCCAATAGCCATTTACTGATAGAGGAAGTTGTGTTTATTTTTTAATTGCTTCTCATGCCTTATGGTGTTGGGCTCTCTCTGCCAAATCAGCCTACCTGCAAGGTGACCATAAAAGGTATGGTCCCTGATCAGAAATTCTGTTCCACACAATTACATGAGGTACAGGGTTCCCTCACCCAAATTTACTGAGTGCGGGAACAATTAACCTGATTTTCTGACCAGAAAATCCAGCAAGGAAACTCAATGCAGGAAAAGGCTGCATTGTAGGTCTGACCCCTTCCAAGGCCCCTTCTTAAACATCAGACAAGGCACACACTACATGCACCTCCCCCCACCAGCCAAAGTTCTCCACTACTATCCTCACCAACCCTGCATCCCACCTTACAATAGCCCCCTCTAAACTTTTACCACAGCCGCATACACACTTTTAGCATCGGCTCAGAGCAGGTGGCAAATATGTGCGTATGTGCGTTAAACCTCAAGGGAAAGGAATACAATACGGAATACATCGAGAAAAATCTGAGTCTACACAATAATTCCCTGTTCTGTGGGGTTTAACTCTTAATTGCATGGAACTAGTAGATTGTTACCTCATGATGTACGGACTACCGCAACGCCCTCAATGCAGGCAACACCACCAAACTCATGTGGAGACTGCAGACAATTGAGATCTCAGCAGTCGGAAAAATCCTCAACCTGCCCAAAGGACACAAATCACCCAGCACCTGAAGGACCTCCACTGGCTCCCCATCCATAAGAGATGCCATTTCAAGCTTCTGACTCATGCCTACAAAGCCCTCCATGACCAAGGACCAGCCTACATGAACCATCGCCTGCACCTCTACAGACCAAACAGAAATCTCCAATCAGCACACCTTGCCCTCCCACAAATGCCACATATCCGAAATTCCGGAGGATGCTCCTTCTCCCATCTCGCCACCAAAGTCTGGTACGCCCTCCCCCTTCACCTCTACACCACACCCTCGCTGACCCACTTCAGGAGGGGACTCAATACATGGCTCTTCGACTGATACCTACAGCACAGCGCCTGAGCACTCTCTGGGGGATTATCCTCGCTATACAAGTACAACTTGATTGCTGGTGTTGGTAATTACTGATGCAGAATTTGAACCCTGTCTGTGCATACAATTTGTAATGGGGGGCAATGGTGGAATACTTAAAGTGTTGGGGATAGATCAACAAGGATGAAAGACATAAATATTACATCCCACCACATCTACCAAACACAGGAGGGCACTTCACCACTCTTTAAGTTGAATTAAAAGCACAATGCAAGATTCCTTCAGAATGGAATGGATCTTGAAGAAAAATCTTCTGATTATTCCGTACCACTAAAGGTTTGTGTTTTTAATGTTACCATCATCAAAATGAATGCTTTCAACTATGCCAGTGCTTGCTGCTTTGGTCTTCCTAAATGAGCTATTTACAAGCGTCAGTGTGTCCAGAATATGGCAGGGTAACTTGGCATGAATTTTCAGGAAATGTTATAGGTTCTCTGAGGCTCATCATACACTGCACTGGTTGACAGTATCCAGAAGGTTCCATTTTGAAACAGGCACATTGCTGCTTATATGCTTACTTTCAAGTTTAAGCGGCACCTTAATTTTGTCTCTTCCCTCTTGCTATTAGTCCCCTGTTTAAAAAACAATTTGATGGGTGGGTAGAGGAGGATGTTTCTTCTCTTTTGTTGCTATCTTGATTTGGCATATTTTAAGAAGAACGGTGGCTCCTGTGGAATAAATACATGATAATGATTTAAAAAGGAAATAAATTACGTATATTAGAACAGGGGTTGAGTGAGATGTCAAAGAGAATGAACTGCCAATACACAATATAGTTGTTCAATGAGTTGTATTGAAAAAATTGAATTGTAGTAAATATTTTCATACATAAAGCAAAATTATTTACAGTTGTGTAAAGTGTCCCAAGTGAAAATATGAACCAAAGCATTAGAATAATTTATGTGAACAAAATATATGTGCAAGGTTTCAATAATTTGTTGTTCACAAAAGCGACCACTTTCATCAAATTACATAACATCTATACAGTCATAGAGTGCTATTTTCAAAGGTTTGCTTTTCTTAATTGTCGACGGCGTTTCAACCCTAGCATGGGTATAGGGTCTCTTCAGGACCTACGATGTGGGACATCTGTGAAGAAGAGAAATATATGTGTTATAGAAACTACTGTGGGGGTGGAATACTGTATTAAGAGTTTTTTCAGTTATTCTCAAATAATGCCTGATTTCCCAAAAGCGCTAGAATACTGGTGGTGTTTGTGCAAACCGTGTATGGGTGAATTAAAAGTACTCACTGTGTAACCCAGCCGGGTTTCTGTTTGGGGAACAAAAACAATTGGAGTCCTGGTTAGGGCAGGTTGGAATTTAGGAAGGCTCTTAAAAGTCATATATTCTTTTCTGATGTTAGTTCAGCGCCAAGATGCCTTAGGGCATTTGTTGAATTTTATAATAACTCAGCTCAACTCATATCTTGCATGTACAGGTGTTCACTATTTTTAGTGGGTGCCTCAGGCATGAAACAAACGGCTAGTGGCATATTTTAGAAGAAGTAGGGCAGAAATGATGGGCTGTTGTTCGTGTCTTTTGGAGATGGAGCATTGTTACTTGAGGGATAGCTCAGGTGTCTGATGCCTGAACTATGGGTAGCCTGAAAGACAGCTCAGCTATGGGAAGTCTGAACGTATAATTTATGTCTAACCAGAGGCATGCCTTTTCCACCTAAATCAAATGCCTGTATGATCAGTTTCACAGAGTGGAATGTTAAGACAGATGTAGAGTTAGTCTAGCATTTTTTCTTCAGGATGTTGTCCATGCAGATGCAGTATACCAGCACTCCCTTTGTGTTTTTCATCTCAGTGCCTTGCCTCTTCAAGCTAAAGTAGTCTGGAGGCAAAATACCTGTAAAACATTACTCTGCTTTCAATCCATGGGTTTTTCAAAAGCAGCATCATTCTGATATTGTGTATAATAGGTTACCAATGCAAAAGCATTGCACTACTAGAACACTATTTTCTACACTACTTGTTGCAGTGTTGCAGTGTCTGTACTGTGTCTCTCTTGTGGCCTGTTCAAGATTGTCTCTTTCTCTACCCAGGCCAGACTAATTGATATCGTTTAGGAACACCCACTAGAGAGAATAAGGTTATTCTTCTCAAAGGAATTTTTGAGATATTCATAACAAATATTACATTTTATAATACACATTACCCCTACAGGGTTTAAAAACAACATTGATGTTTTAGTGGATATCACACATAATGTGCTGGGACGTCGGATCAAAATTGTTGTTATAATAACACATGCTATTAAGTGGCACTATTTCTATTTCTGTTTCTGTTGGAGTTGCCACTTTGCAGGACACTGCCCATCAGCCACACATTCTGTGTGTTCTGGAGCATGAAGCAATACTTGCATCCTTTGCATGCTAGAACACCATTTGTTGCAAAGTTATTGCAAGGCAACTACCTATTTTGCCGGTTCTTTAGTCCTGGTGACTTCCTCCATCAATGTGGTTCAGTTATCTCACATGAAAACTATTCAATGTAGGATGCTTACACTTACTATTTTGTTTCGATTTAGAATAGCACAAATTCCTGACAGGGTACTGTGAGTAAGATCAGGGTAGACATAAGGGATGGTTCGGGAAAAAGAAGGGGGGGGGCGAACGTAGACAGGTGGGGATTGAGGGGCCAGATGGATGCACTACCCCATCCACAGGAATAGTGGTGTTCAGAGGATGTGATCCTGCCCATTGGTTTTTATTTTTATTTTGGACAATTTCTTGCGTGTTTTCCTTTTCCATTTCTGAGTAGAAGTTGGCATAAAGGGGTAAGGGATGTCATTCCCTAACGAAAGTGATGCCTGAGACTGGGCTTGAGAGAAAGATCAATCAACCAAGAAGATAGGAAGAGTGTTTTTTTAACACAACAGCAAGAGGGGCGCAGTTAATAAACCATAAAGATGTGACAGCAGAATAGGCTGAGTACAATTTCACGTGTTTCCCTTGCGCACTGTCCCTACCCAAATCCCAGTAGTCAAAATAGGAGATCTAGCAAATAAGCAAAGAAACAACAACCCAATAGAAAAGGGGGTAACTGAGTTCCGATCTTCACTAGAAAGGAGCTTTCCCCAACACCCCTAGGTGTGGTGATGGTCCCTATCCCTCACATATAAAATACCATAGACCTTTTTACTTACCTCGCTCTCCTTGTCTTCTTTTACGCAAACCAGCGATGACTCACCACAGAACCACAAACCTAAAACAAAGAGAAGAATACCACTGAAAGGAGAAGATCTAAAAGACCATATGAGCAACCTCAAACATTTTTTTCTTTTTCTTTTTCCCTCTGATATTTTAGTTTGCATTTGTTTCTCCAGACTTTCCTCAAAATAAACGCCAAAATTGAGAAGCACATCCGGCCTCCAAGATTCGTTTTTCGCCCATACCTCACACAGGTACATAACAGGTGGTAATATTGGCAACTGATTTGCACTCACTTATTCAATCTCAGGAGCAATGGAATCAAACCCATGACTTATCACTCACATATCTCAATATTAAGTGCATTAACCTACTATGCTCAATATTCTGAGACCTGTACGTGTGTGGCGCCAAACAAGTATATGCTGTTATGCCCCAATGAGCGGACTAAAAATGCATCTTTGATCAACAATCAGACAAGAGAATCTGTCTGAAGATGGAATTAAAAATATTTCTGAGCTCGTCCTTTCACAGAAGGAATTTTCAGGAGAATTGGCAACAAAGGTTCATCATCTTGAAATAGCTGTGCAAAACCCGGTTCTAAAGTGCTTTGGACTGAAATCTGTAAAAGCTTTTTTTGGTTGTCATATCACTTATTCCCCTTTGTAAGGATCCAGATCAGTAGCCTACAGCTATGGTCAAATCGCTAAAACTTGTTTGTTATAGTCATACGGGGTCTGACCAATATGTTTCATATGCACAGTTTAATACTCTAGTCTTTTGTATTGGCTGTAAGGATGGCTCCATCCCATTGTTTGACCTATTAGCCCCCAAACGTTTGATATGTTGTGGCTTGGCTTTGATTGTTTGAGAAGTGGTTGCTGATTGGATCACATAACCTGATTTACAGTCTCGGTGCTATTGACTAATCACAATTGCACATTCATTTGTTTTAATTAGCTATCATGATAATATGTTGTTGGTTTTACATATTTTTTTGTTCACAGAGGAAAGACATGCACATAAATGGACTTTGTTATAGAACAATGAAAATATTGGACCGTTGTCAAAATTGTGTGGTATGCAATATTTTGCTGTATACACCTTTAAATTTACCACTAAGAATGCAAAGTCGTCTTCTGACTCCTTTTCCCGAAGACTCGTCTTTGAGGGTACGGCTTCACTCTGCTATTGCAGTCTGTTCAAGAAAGGGCCCCTACTTCTAGCCTCCATGTTGTTGTAGCCCAAGATGCTGCTTCATTACAGTATTTGCTTTCTAGGAGAACTGATGGCAACACACACAAAGTCCCAGCTTTAACTAAACACTTCACCTAACTAAAAAACGATACCTTTTCCATTTGCCAACGCTTGTTTCCTTTAGAAATGCTAATGAGGAGGAATGTTGTCATTCCTATAAACTGCACCTAGAAAGCTGTCCTCAGCACTTACGTGAGGACTATGCTAATTAATCTTCGACCTTTTTAAGGAAGGGGTTTACGTTCCTTTCTTTGAGTCGAAATTAATTTGTCTACATGATTTACATAGGGTTATGCTTTTTTTTTATTTTCATGCCATTTTCCCTTACAGATATTTTTTTAATTTAACTTTTGTAAGGAACATGTGGCAGAAAGGGCATCCTGCTAGACAGAGTGCTGTTTTGGGTTCCGTCTCCTTTGATGGTTCAACTGTTTTCATTTAATGCTACTAAACTTAAGCAACAGTTTACAGGATAAGCTAATTACTCTTTTGGCACACGATTTGTAAATATCATTACTTTCAAGCCTGGAATTAAAGAGAATAATTGTAATGAGGAGTCCTCTAGGCAGGTTGTGAGCAGAGAGTTATTTACTTTAGCAGTGAGTTATTAAATTTCAGTAAGTTATTTACATTCCCACCTCCAGTAAGTTGTTTACATTACCACCTCCAGTAAGTTGTTTACATTACCACCTCCAGAATTATGTGAACTTTGTTTGTTTGGTCCAGACATCAAACATCAGAAAACTATTTCTTTTAAGGAAAATATGGGTTGAACTGCAAAACAGAGGCCTGCCCTCCAGATGCAGAGTACAGCATGGACTGAAGAAATGGCACTACAATAAAAGCATGGCTAACTCTGGAATGAAAGGCGTTTTCACATAGTCCTAACATCAGACTGGTGAATATTTGTGGCTGATGTTTCTTCATTCTGAAAGTGTTTTATTGAGTGGATTGACAAAATAGGTCAACACGACAGCAGGGGGTATGTTGTTGTCTGTGGGTCCAAAACTAAAGCTTCTGAAGCGCCAGCTGGATGTACTACTTGCTTGATCAGTAACGCATCAGGATCGCAGGTTTTAATTCTGAAGTGGGTGCCTAAGGCTTTCATCGTTCTTAAGTTGATAACATAAGCACCCACCCTTAATGGTCTCTGTGAGCCACAAAAGTCTAAAGCAATGTGAGGTAATGTATTTGTTGAGTGCCTCAGTTCCAAAAACAAGCCAGCACAGGGCAGTCACCACTGGCAAAGAATGGTGCACACAGTTGCAAACACCATACCTTCAAGTTAACAGCAAAAGCGTTTGGAAACCAGAAACATCACAAAGGTTTAGATTATGTGGAAGAAACAGTCTTTAAAATAGAGTTTTAAAAGTCCTTCCCAGATGATGAATATTATTCAGTGAGGCGGACACGGTATTGGATTAGAAATTTAGTTTACAGAGAAGACACATTGAATGATATGGACGGAGTACGGACAACAGTAATGCAGGGATTAACAACATAGTTGCTATGGGCACAATCAAATAGAAATAAAAAATAAATGCTCTTAATTCCCTTGGAAAAACACTGTCATCATGAATTTTTTGGCACAAAAGGGTGCAAAAAACTTATAAACCATAATTGATTTGTATATATCAGTGTTTATTTAGTGTGAAAAATAATTGGGAATTGTGGAGGGACGTGCAAATACAAACACCCAACCTATAAAAAGTGTAAGCCCATTGCTATTCACAAACTGAACTTCTAAAATGACTAAAGCCAAAAAGAGCCCACAACAGCTGCAAATGCACATCAGCTGGACCTTTGAGTAAGTCCAGCACCACACATGGATTGGCCAGCCATAGGTACTACAACACACTCCTATTAAAAATTTGAAAACAACGAAGATAGGGACTTAGAAGAACACCCCATAAAAAATATTGTTACATAAAATCATTTAATTCGATTTTAATTCTATCTCCCTCTCTCTCTCTCTCTCACACACACACTCTCCCACATATCTCTTTTCTCTCTCTCTCTCTCTGATTCTTTACAAGTTGTGAGCAGGTAGACCATTTATTTATCAAACTACAGGCAAATTGGTCTGGTACCTGACTAAAGAATTTTGCTGCCACCATTGTCTGTCTCTTGTGACCTGCTCCTACTGATCACTGTTTACTTTCTGCTGCTCAAAATGTGAGTCAGTTCTATAAAATAAATTCAGCCGGGCACTGCACACTCTTCTGCATAGGGGAACAAGTGAAACAAGCAGCGTGTCATTTTCCATGATGGTAAATAAATGAAAATGTTTTTCTTTGAACACAACCTTCACCTTTATCCTTAGCATGAATGACAGGGCCTTTCAAGTAGTTGTGAGAAGTTGGCCTGGTATATGATGTTCACTATTCTAGTGAACACCTTGCACCAGTCCAAACAACCCTTATGGTGATGGTTGTAAAGTCAACCTTATAGACCAGCTATCCTAGTGGTAGCGTGGACAGAACAGTCTTAGGCTAAAAGACTCTTGAGGGCGTGTAAAGCCAGCTGTTTTACCATATGTAACCCCTTAATTACCAAGTGAAAGGACACCACACAGGATATATATAAAATATATATGTATTTATTTACTAACACACTCCTCTGAACTCTTTATGAGGTCAGAGGCATAAGCACATAACAAGTTACTCTTAGAAACACTTTAAATAGCACAATATACAGTTAGGCCCTAGGGGCGCGTAAAACCATATACTAAGTAAGTGGTATAAGAACCACGACTTGGGAAAAGGAAAGGCCTAGGGCCTGGAGAATCGCTAGGGCTACACTATCTGACCCTTAGGTTAGGAATAGGAGGCCCACAGGCGGAGCGTGCAGTGTCAGTACACTCACGCGGGAGTCAATAGAAAGTCAAAGGGAACCTTAAAGGTAAGTAAAGGAAGATTTAGGACACTTCCGGTCTAACTAGGAATGTACAACTAACAAAACTGGACACTAGGATAGTCAATCCCTACAGAAGCACCGAAGTACTCGCGTTACCTCACCCACGGACGGCGGGTGCATAGGTGTCAAAGTGTGTCGGGTTTTCTCGTTGATTCCTATGGAGCCTCGGAAGGAAAGATGCTGCAGGCGACCAGGAGGAAGATGTCCGGGTGGATCCAAGGGTGGATCAAAGATGAAGAAGACCTGAAAGCAGAGGGGACAGAGTCTAGGTCACTAGCCAGTGACCGGGTGGAACCAGGAAGGAACCAGACGTCGTCGAGGAGCAATCAGGTGCTGTCGTGAAGCTTGTCGTTGCAGCCACGCGGACCAGGAGGCGTCGAGGATGACCAGGTGCTGGAGAGGAGCTGTCCCACGAAGGTTCTCGCAGATGGAGGGGTCGACTTCAAGATTGGAGCCAACAAGCCTAAGCAAAGGCAACCCACGCAGGATACACAAAGAGCTTCTGGTGCAGACCAGGAGGGTCTAAGATACTTCACCTTTTCAGGGAAGCAAGTGCCAGTCTGGAGCAACCAGACCAGCGATGGATTTTCAAAGGATCGTCGTCACAGGGCTACTAGCCAACTGGCCAGCAACCGGGACAATGCGTCGAGCAGAACACAAGCAGAAGGGCCCCACGCAGATCCCGTGGAGTGTGGAGGGCTGGTCTTCGGTGCAGGTGGAGCTCGGTGTCGGGGTGTCTCAGTCACAGCACAGCTTCGAGGATGCCTCAGGAGCTGCACTGTTAGAAAGTTAAAGACTTTCCAAGTTGCCTGGGTCCACAGGTTCCGACGCCTTCCACAGGGCTTAGCTGTGCTGGAGGCGTGCAGTGGGGTCAGAGAGGTCCGGGAGTCGAGGTCTTGTCAGGCTCTGTGCTCGGGTTCCGGCGGGAACGGGGACAAAGCAAGCAGTCGAGTTGCTGGATGGTGCCTGGTTGCCCAGGGTGGTCACTCCTTGGCCACAAGGGAGATTCTTCAGTCTTCAGCTCAGGTGAATGTCGAAGGGTCCAGAGTTTTGTTTCAAGTCGATTCCAGGATTAATCTAAAGTCTCCTGGGTCACCTCCTACCTTTATACAACTAAAGGGGGCTGGTTTACTCACTAGGTCCCTCCTATGAGTGGGACCAGGAAGGGGGGTGGTTACACCCCCTTTCCTTTGTCCAGTTTCGCGCCAGAGCTGGGGCTGGAGAGCCCCAGTACCGGTTTGAACTAGACTATGCATGGAGCACCTAGTGTGCCCCAGGCAGTGTCTCATTCTATTCAGCCCTCCCTGTCCCAATCCACAAAGTCCTGTCTGGGGTGGTGCTCGCACCTCTCCAGGCAGGAAACCTATTGTCCAAACCTCTGTGACTGGAAGGACTCCAAGCAGCAGGAGGTCAGACTTGTGTCTGTGGCAGCAGCGTCCATTTTGTGACGCTGGGGCTCTGGTTAACTTTAACCGGGATAGTCAGCAACAGCATGTCTTCTCCCTCTAGAAGGGTGGAATGCTACCCCTGTCGCCCGAATTGGTGAGGGGGTAGTATTCCAAAGCATATGACACCTTACACGACATGTTTAGATAAAGCCAAACCAAAGTTAGCATTCAACCACGAGGATTATAATGCACTTAAGAGTATATGGTATGGCAATATCATAGAACAGCTATAAGGGCATGGTTCCGAAAGCTGCAGACAGGCTCATCTCATGCTAGAGCACCATCTCACACATAACCAAGCACTCTGCCTCCAGGATTGTTAAGGCCTGCCATACGAGTGACTTATAGGTTACTGTGTGTCTATATATAAGGGTAGATATAGGAATACTATACCTAAGCAAGGGGTGTTTACACGACCTTGCCCCAGCTGAGTGATTAGCCAGTTGTTTCAGTTTGAGTGGCCAGCCAGGGGTGGCATAATACATGCTGCAGCCCCTGGTAGGTCTTGGTTACACCTATGCCATGAGTCCCTAGGGTACACTTCTACAGGGGCTGATAAGGTGAACCAATTCCCAATTGGATGTACCTATAGTACATGGTGTGAATTTAGAGAGAGTGCATCTGGGCTGTGGGTCTGATTAGCAGGCCCACAGCGACATCTAAGTCGAAAACCAGTGAAAGCAAAAGCAAAAAGTGGGGGTGACCATAGGAAGCAGACCCTACTCTCCTACACAACCCCCCCCCCCAAACTTAGGGACATTAAACTAACCTTGACCAGTTGAGTCTTCATGTTCTAAGTGGACATATCAGGAGAGTCCATCTGCAATGGCATGGTCAGTCCCAGGTCTATGTTCCACTGTAAAGTCAATCCCCTGTAGGGAAATGGACCACCTAAGACGTTTGGGATTTTCACCCTTCATCTGATTTAACCATAGGAGGGGCTTGTGTTCGGTCTGAATCTTGAAGTGAGTGCCGAACAATTATGGCCTCAGCTTCTTCAGGGCCCAAACCACAGCAAAGGCCTCCCTCCCTATAGCTGACCAACGTTTCTCTCTAGGGGTCAGCCTTCTGCTTATGAAAGCAATGGTCTGGTCTTGACCATCTATATTCAGTTGTGAAAGTACAGCTCCCACACCGAACTCAGAAGCATCTGTTTGGACTATGAACTCTTTGGAGTAATCTGGACTTTTCAGAAAAGGTGCAGTACACATGGCCTGCTTCAGGTCATCAAATGCCTTTTGACAGCTGGTCACAGCAAGGACATGTGCTGAAATTCCCAGCATTTCTGCATGGGTCCTATACTCCACCTCAGACCAAACTGAGGTTTCAAGATCATTACCTAACAGACACTCTACTGGAAGGTCTGAACTCACAACAACTCTTTTGGGGCCAGTTACCCCTCCCCAGGAGAAGTTAACAACTGCCATACTATGGGAGGTAGTGGCATTGCTAGCGTTGGTCACTAGGTAGGTTTCACCTAGTATGATCTGTTCAGGGTCCACAAAGTTAGGTGTCACCATGGTGACACTGGCACATGTGTCCCTGTAGGCCTGAGCCATCTTATTATTAATAAAAGGTGTCTGCCTGTACTTGCTCAGATTACTGGGACTTACAGTAGAGGACATTGCTATGTCCCCATCACAGACAAGAACAGCCTGAGTTGGTACTCTGACTAGGCCAGAGTCCACCTCAGTTCCCAGGGTCAACCCTACTATACCCTTTTGCTGGGAACCACCACTAACAGCTGGACTAGGGGGAACAGTTGCCTTAGGGGCAATGGTGGTTGGTGCTGTGCCCTTCTTGGTGTACTCACTAAACCAGTGAGAGACTGATTTACAGTATCCACACCAGGGCTTCTTTCGACCTTCTTGTTTCTGTTTGTTCTTTTTGGAGCCACCCTCCCCCTGTGCCTTTTGGGGGCCTGGTGAAGACTTCTGGTCTTTTTGTTTCTGCTCATTACCCTTCTGGTCTGCCTTTTTCTGATCACCCCCTTGGTTCTGGTTTTTCTGCTTGATCCTGGTTCTGACCCATTTGTCTGCCTTCTTTCCCAATTCTTGGGGAGAGGTCAGATCAGAGTCAATCAGGTACTGATGCAATAGCTGGTTTTCACAGTTGCTAAGGATTTGCTCTTTCATGATCAAATTATACAATCCTGTATAGTCCCCAACTTGACTTCCCAATAACCAGCCTTCCAGAGCCATAGTGGCACAATCAACAAAATCAGTCCAGTCCTGAGTCTGTGTTTTCTGGGTATCTCTGAACATCAACCTATACTGTTCAGTGGTTAGGCCAAACCCATCAATCAGAGTACTCTTCAGGACAGAGTAGTTGTTAGCATCCCCCTCACTAACTGTGAGGAGCTGATCTCTACCTTTTTCAGAAAAGGAGAGCCATAAGATTGCTGCCCACTGACTTTGGGGTACCTGCTGCACTTTGCAGGCCCTCTCCAAAGCAGTAATCCACTTGTGGATGTCATCCCCTTCTTTATAGGGGGGCACAATCTTGCTTGTGTCTATTTTCATAGGACCTATCTTTACCCTTAGGGATATTGCTGCCACCAGTAGGTTCTAACCCACTCTCTCTATGCTCTCTAGCACGAGCAAGCTTCTCTTTGGCCAGGGCAACCTCAAGTTCCTGTCTTTCAATCCTAAGAGCAGCTTCTCTCATCTTTGCCTCATGTTCCTTTCTCTGAGGGGACGTCATCCCTCTCTGAGCAAGGCCATGAGAGCCATTTGAAGTCTGAGAGTGGAGAGACTCCCTGGAGTGGGATCTCCCTCTTCTCTGTCTCTGGTTAAGCCCACCTGGAGGTCTGTATGAGGGCTGCCCATACTGACTCCCATGTATGCTTAAGTTAGCCTGGCTAAGTCTTCTGACTGGGACCTGGCTGTCTACCTCAATATCAGAATCATCTTCTTCTCCCCCCTCTTCTTCATCTGGCACAATAGTATCAGTGCTATCTTCTGTGGAGGGAAGAACTTCTTCTGCACTACCTGAAGCACCTGAGCCAGGTGTCTTTTGAGCATCATATTCTTCTAAGAGCTCAACTAGGAATGTGAGGGTAGGTTTTGAACCCTGTTTTAGCCTTCTAGAAGTACACAATTGTCTCAATTCTTGGAAGGCTAAGGCTTCATATCTCGAAGCAGTCCCCAGGGGATCCACTTCTGCAGGCAGAGAACCACTGGGGTTCATTGTCTGAGACATGTTTTCTAGTGAGGTGGGGTGTTGCACCTACCTACACTATGTGTTTTCCTACAGAACCTGTCTAGGAGTTGTAGTCAGGGTGTGCTAGGCCCAGGCTCTACAACAGCTAAGTTCAGTAGAACTTAAGTATACTAAGACTTGTTTTTATATGGACCTACAGGTACCTATGTGATCTTTCAAATGATATCTCAAGATTACAAGTGGTAAAACAACAGCAAGCTCTAATCCCAACCGCTGCACACCAATGTGAGAAGTTGGCCTGGTATATGATGTTCACTATTCTAGTGAACACCTTGCACCAGTCCAAACAACCCTTATGGTGATGGTTGTAAAGTCAACCTTATAGACCAGCTATCCTAGTGGTAGCGTGGACAGAACAGTCTTAGGCTAAAAGACTCTTGAGGGCGTGTAAAGCCAGCTGTTTTTCCATATGTAACCCCTTGAATACCAAATGAAAGGACACCACACAGGATATATATAAAATATATATGTATTTATTTACTAACACGCTCCTCTGAACTCTTTATGAGGTCAGAGGCATAAGCACATAACAAGTTACTCTTAGAAACACTTTAAATAGCACAATTTACAGTTAGGCCCTAGGGGCGCGTAAACCCATACACTAAGTAAGTGGTATAAGAACCACGACTCTGGAAAAGGAAAGGCCTAGGGCCTGGAGAATCGCTGGGGCTACACTATCTGACCCTTAGGTTAGGAGTAGGAGGCCCACAGGCGGCGCGTGCAGTGTCAGTACACTCACGCGGGAGTCAATAGAAAGTCAATGGGAACCTTAAAGGTAAGTAAAGGAAGATTTAGGACACTTCCGGTCTAACTAGGAATGTACAACTAACAAAACTGGACACTAGGATAGTCAATCCATACAGGAGCACCGAAGTACTCGCGTTACCTCACCCACGGGCTGCGGGTGCATAGGTGTCAAAGTGTGTCGGGTTTTCTCGTTGATTCCTATGGAGCCTCGGAAGGAAAGATGCTGCAGGCGACCAGGAGGAAGATGTCCGGGTGGATCCAAGGGTGGATCGAAGATGAAGAAGACCTGAAAGCAGAGGGGACAGAGTCTAGGTCACTAGCCAGTGACCGGGTGGAACCAGGAAGGAACCAGACGTCGTCGAGGAGCAATCAGGTGCTGTCGTGAAGCTTTTCGTTGCAGCCACGCGGACCAGGAGGCGTCGAGGATGACCAGGTGCTGGAGAGGAGCTGTCCCACGAAGATTCTCGCAGATGGAGGGGTCGATTTCAAGATCGGAGCCAACAAGCCTAAGCAAAGGCAACCCATGCAGGATACACAAAGAGCTTCTGGTGCAGACCAGGAGGGTCTGAGGTACTTCACCTTTTTAGGGAAGCAAGTGCCAGTCTGGAGCAACCAGACCAGTGATGGATTTTCAAAGGATCATCGTCACAGGGCTACTAGCCAACTGGCCAGCAACCGGGACAACGCGTCGAGCAGGACACAAGCAGAAGGGCCCCACGCAGATCTCGTGGAGTGTGGAGGGCTGGTCTTCGGTGCAGGTGGAGCTCGGTGTCGGGTTGTCTCAGTCCCCAGTGCACAGCTTCGAGGATGCCTCAGGAGCTGCGCTGTTAGCAAGTTGAAGACTTTCCAAGTTGCCTGGGTCCACGGGTTCCGACGGGTCCCGACGCCTTCCACGGGGCTCAGCTGTGCTGGAGTCGTGCAGTGGGGTCAGAGAGGTCCGGGAGAGTCGAGGTCTTGTCAGGCTCTGTGCTCGGGTTCCGGCGGGAACGGGGACAAAGCAAGCTGTCGAGTTGCTGGATGGTGCCTGGTTGCCCAGGGTGGTCACTCCTTGGCCACAAGGGAGATTCTTCAGTCTTCAGCTCAGGTGAATGTCGAAGGGTCCACAGTTTCGTTTCAAGTCGATTCCAGGATTAATCTAAAGTCTCCTGGGTCAGCTCCTACCTTTATACAACTAAAGGGGGTTGGTTTACTCATTAGGTCCCTCCTATGGGTGGGACCAGGAATGAGGGTGGTTACACCCCCTTTCCTTTGTCCAGTTTCGCGCCAGAGCTGGGGCTGGAGTGCCCCAGCACCGGTTTGAACTGGACTATGCATGGAGCACCTAGTGTGCCCCAGGCAGTGTCTCATTCTATTCAGCCCTCCCTGTCTCAATACACAAAGTCCTGTCTGGGGTGGTGCTCGCACCTCTCCAGGCAGGAAACCTATTGTCCAAACCTCCGTGACTGGAAGGACTCCCAGCAGCAGGAGGTCAGACTTGTGTCTGTGGCAGCAGCGTCCATTTTGTGACGCTGGGGCTCTGGTTAACTTTAACCGGGATAGTCAGCAACAACATGTCTTCTCCCTCTAGAAGGGTGGAATGCTACCCCCGTCACCAGAATTGGCGAGGGGGTAGTATTCCAAAGCGTATGACACCTTACACGACATGTTTAGATAAAGCCAAAACAAAGTTAGCATTCAAACCCGAGGATTATAATGCACTTAAGAGTATATGGTATGGCAATATCATAGAAGAGCTATAAGGACATGGTTCCGAAAGCTGCAGACAGGCTCAGCTCATGCTAGAGCACCATCTCACACATAACCAAGCAATCTGCCTCCAGGATTGTTAAGGCCTGCCATAGGAGTGACTTATAGGTTACTGTGTGTCTATATATAAGGGTAGATATAGGAATAGTATACCTAAGCAAGGGGTGTTTACACGACCTTGCCCCAGCTGAATGATCAGCCAGTTGTGTCAGTTTGAGTGGCCAGCCAGGGGTGGCATAATACATGCTGTAGCCCCTGGTAGGCCTTGGTTACACCTATGCCCTGAGTACCTAGGGTACACTTCTACAGGGGCTGATAAGATAGTACATGGTGTGAATTTAGAGAGAGTGCATCTGGGCTGTGGGTCTGATTAGCAGGCCCACAGCCACATCTAAGTCGAAAACCAGTGAAAGCAAAAGCAAAAAGTGGGGGTGACCATAGGAAGCAGACCCTACTCTGCTACAGTAGTCATAAATCAAAATGTTTTCATGATAAGGAATATCAATCAATCAATCAATCAATCAATCAGGACATTTGTAAAGCGCACTACTCACCCGTGAGGGTCTCAAGGCGGTGGGGGGAGGGCTGCTGTTACTGCTCGAACAGCCAGGTCTTGAGTAGTCTTCTGAAGTTGAGCAGGTCCTGGGTCTGCTGTAGGAGGGTGGGGAGGGTGCTCCAGGTCTTGGGGGTAAGGTGAGAGAACAATCTGCCGCCGGATGTCGCTCTTCGGATGTGCGGGACGGTGGCGAGGGTGAGTTCGGCGGAGCTGGCGGTTGGGGGGGTAGTAGGTGAGTCGTCTGTTGAGGTATGCTGGTCCTGTGATGTGGCGACCTTTGTGTGCGTGGGTGAGGAGCTTGAAGGTGATCCTCTTGTTGACGGGAAGCCAGTGCAGGTCTCTCAGTTGGGGTGTGATGTGGCTGCGGCGAGGGATGTCGAGGATCAAGTGTGCAGAGGCGTTCTGTATGCGTTGGAGTCGTTTCAGGAGTTTGGCTGAGGCTCCCGCGTAGAGGGCATTTCCATAGTCCAACCTGCTGCTGACGAGGACCTGGGTGACCGTTCTTCTTGTTTCGGAGGGGATCCACCTGTAGATCTTTCGGAGCATGCGGAGGGTGTTGAAGCAGGAGGATGAGACGGTGTTGACCTGCTTTGTCAAGGATAGAGTAGAGTCAAGGATGAACCCCAGGTTGAGAGCGTGGTCGTGGGAGTTGGTGCGGTTCCCAGTGTGGTAGGCCACTAGGAGTCGTCCCACGCCAAGGGGGTGGAGCCGAGGATGAGGACTTCTGTCTTGTCCGAGTTCAGCTTCAGACAGCTGCTCTTCATCCACTCGGCGACGGCTTTCATTCCCTCGTGGAGGTTGGTTTTGGTGGTGAGGGGGTCCTTGGTGAGGGAGAGGATCAGCTGGTGTCATCGGCGTAGGAGATGATGTTGAGGTCGTACAGTCAGGCAACGTGGGCAAGCAGTGCCATGTACGTGTTGAATAATTTTGGGCTTAGGGATGAGCCCTGGGGTACGCCGCAGATGATCTCGCTGGCTTCGGAACGGAAAGGGGGAAGGCAGACGGTCTTAGCCAATAACAAAGTTCATATTCAATATATGGTCTATATAAGATAATAGTAGTGGACTTAACAACTATCTTTTTTTCAGTATTTCTTGTGATGTATCAATACATTTTCCCTTTTTGGTGTACACTAGGAGAATCATTACATCACAACCGTTTTGATAAAAACTATTTTGGTTCCTAGTGTTGTTTTATTTTACGTGGCACTATACACTTGACTTCAAAAGAAAAGAAATGCATATGTTTTACTTGACATATCATGTCAGCATCCCTATTCAAATTCAGCTAAAAGTGAAGAAAAGATGTGTTGTGACACGGCCTGCGCTGATCGTGTAATAGCATTTTTATTTTCTTTAATTTCAGCCATGTTGCATGGCTAAAATCAAGGCCAAAAGATATTGCATAGTTGAGACCTATGAGCTGTGCCAATCCTTGTTTTTTTAAATGCCCAACTCTGGGTTTATAGCATCTGAAGTATCTTCATTTGTATATAGGACTATCACATATACATGATGGCATGGCAAGTACAGCAGTGTATTATTAGCAGCTCCAAGATGCCACTTACCTGGCTGAGGTTGTACTGCGAGCTACTCCTTTCAGTGACCGGAAGTAGTGAATAAAGAACTCATAGGAAGGAGCGGTGCACTGGCTCCGAGGAGAGCCCGATTGAGCCATGGGAGAGTGAAACCACACCTGTCTTGTATGAAATTCAGGAGCCATATTTCCATTTTCCATTTTCGTGGGATAAACACATGCTCCAACAAAGTCGCCCCCTAAAACTCACCAAAACTGACAGATCCTCCAAACATCACAGCTGGTTCGCACCAGATCTTAAATCCCACAAGCGCATTTGTAAGCGGCTTGAGCAGATCTGTCGCTCCAGCAAAACAAATAATGACCACAACAACTTCAAACTAGCCCTCAAAAGATACACCACCAACATAAAAATAGCCAAAAAGAATGCTCTGGTCCTTCGCCTGGACACCAGCTCAAATCACAGCAAGTAGCTACTCTGCATCATCAAGGAATTCTCGAACTCCACAGACAACACCATCACCCCCTCGCAGGTTCTCGGCAACACCCTTGACAACTACTTCTACACCAAAATCACCACCATCTATGTGAACTTCAAACCCAATCCCCTATAACTGAACTCTACAGACTCTTCACTAACCCCAACCCCCACGAAAACTCACTAATCGCATGGGAACCTCTCACTGCAAACACAAGTGCCACCATCATGGGCTCCATCCATTCAAGAGCCCCTAAGGATCCCTGCCCCACCACATGTTTAACCTAGAAAAAAGCATAATCAGCAAGGAGCTTGCAACAATCATCGATGCATCCATCATATCTGCCTCCTTCCCTCAAGTATGGAAACACACAGAAATGAAACTGCCCTCAAAAACCCTACTGCAGACCCCAAAGACCATCTCATCTCCCTACTGCTTTTTAAAGCCAATGTGCTAGAGAAGGCAATACATCTCCAACTCAATTGCCCACCTGGAAAAAAACAACCTACTGGCACCCTCCAAATCTGGATTTCCCTCGAATCCCAGCACCGAGACCACCGTAATCGCAGCCTCAGACGACATCAGGACGCTCTTGAAACGGGGAGGGACCACTTCCCTGATCATCCTCGATCTCTCCTGCAGCATTCAACACTGTGTCCCACCACACCCTCCTGCATGGTCTCCATCAAATGGGAATTCAAGGAAAAGCCCTCAAATGGGTCTCCTCCTTCCTTTCCAGATGAACCCAAAGTGTCTGCCTCCCACCTTTCACCCCGGAACTAAAAAACATGATCCTCTCAAACCTGACCCTTTTTTTTATTTCTTTTTAATATATCCAAATAAAAGGCACATTTATATAATTCTGTAGCATGATGACTTTACATGCAGTTGATCATATACAATATCTGCAGTCTTCCTGCAAAATGTTACATTGTTGCTCATGTGTTTCATCATCATAGGTTTGTCACATTACAACTTTATTATCAATCGCCTTATATTACTCCTTGATCTTGAAGCATTGGTGGTAAAGTACATATATCTCCTCTATAGGTGTTCCAACCCCCCCAGAGTCGTATCCACTTTTTTGGGCAGCCTCTATGCACATATACAGTCTTTTCTACCACCATGGCTATGTCCACAACTTTGCACCATTCCGTGAGTGTCGGAGTGGTGGAAGCTCCCCAATGTTTAGCGATGTTCCTCTTAGCTAACATCATTCCCAGTGTAGCCCATGTTTGCCTTGTGGAGTTAAGGTCTGTTGCCTCCCATATGTTTAGTAGACAGTGTTTGGGTTCTGCTGGGGGTCATTCTTGTGATACTGGCCATAACGGACGGCCAGTATGTCATCAGGGCAGGCCCAGATGGTGTGGAAGAAGGTACCGACCATCCTACATCCTCTCAGGCAAAGCTGGGTATCAGTTTTTCCTATTTTGTAAAGAGTCGTTTTTGTATAGTAAATTCTATGTAATATATTAAGCTGTATCAGGAGTAGTCTGGATGTAATTGCCACCTTCTTAGGTGATGCTAGTTCTTCCTGCCAGTCAGTGTCATCTAGTTCTCCTATCAATCCGCTCTATTTGTCTCAGAGTTTTTGCATGGGGTCGGGCATGTTATTGATAATTTTCCGGTATGTCTTAGAGATTGCTCTCTTATCCATATGTTCCATAAGTAACCTGTCTTCTAATGGCGAGGCCTCAGGTGGAGAAGTGTCAGGGGGGATTGCTGTCTCTAGGGTGTGTTTTATTTGGTGATATCAGAATTGCTATGTCGGTGCCACCTCGTATTGCGATTGGAGTTGTGCAAATGTGAGCATCTTTCCCCGCACCCAGAGATCCCCAACTTTGGATATACCTATAGTGAAGCCTGACCCTTTTCAACACTTACATGACACCTCTGGGTACCCTGGTCGGATCCCACAGTATGGACATAATCTCCTATGTGGATGACACTCAGCACATCCTCTCACTCTCCTCAGAATTGACTAGCACCAAATCCAACTTCCACAGGTGCATGACCAGCGTTGCAAGCTGGATGCAAAGTAGATGTCTCAAACTCAATGCAGACAAAACAGAAATACTGATCTGCGGTAGCAACAACTCCCTGTGGGACGACTTCTGGTGGCCAACAGAACTCGGCCCTGCACCCGGACCCACAGAGCACGCACGAAACCTCAGAATAATACCCAACAGCAAACTATTGATGACACTGTCTCATCTTCCTGCTTTCTTACCGTTGGCCTGCTAAGAGGATTCTTCAAGTGGCTCCCCCTCAACATCAGACGCACCGTCACCCAGGCACTAGTCATCAGGTGCCTGGACTATGGCAACTACCTCTTTGTGGGAATCAGTGCTCAACTACTAACCAGACCCCCGACCATCCAGAATAAAGTAGCCAGGCTCATCCTTGACCTTCTGAGGCAGGCTTACACCTCCCCACCTCAAAGCTCTTCACTGGCTCCCCGTCAGCAAATGATGCCAGTTCAAACTGCTCACCCACATTTACAAAGCCCTTCACAACAAAGGCCCTGCCTACCTCAACCACAGGGTGAACTTCCACCACCCTACCCACAATCTTCGTCCCTCATCCCTCTTTTTAGCCCACACCACCCCATTCACAGAAGCAGGAGAGGAGGCCGCACCTTCTCTCACCTGGCGACCATGTCCTGGAAATGCCACCCCTCCACTGCCGCATATCCCCCACCCTGTAGGAGTTCTGTAAGGACCTGAAGGCCTGGCTCTTCGACTAATCCATCACATCAGCAGCATCCTCCTCCCCCAGCACATGGATACCCTCAGGGTCAATAGTCAGTGCTCTACAAATCTTATTTGATTGATTGATTGAAAAAATGCTGCATTCAACGTTCTTTAAAATACATTAAAACAAACAGCATTGTATTATCTTAAAGGGCATAACTAAGAAAGAGTACTAATCATATGCTTTTTTCATGCTTTGCAATGCTATTGAGAAGCACCTGCAGCATGTGCATCACTTCATTAAGTAAGAGAGGGCATATTTCAGACTCTCCATCAAAATAAGAACCAACATGTAGGTCGAGGATGGGCTCAGGGAGGAGTTGCCAGAGCACTGTTTGTCTTTGTTTAGTGTCTTTTCAGACACTTTAGCTGCTACTCACCTGTCCTAGTAAACATGTTTTTAACAGGAATCATTTGTTTTTCCGAGGAGTGTTAATGTTGGCTCAGTCCGAGCAAGTGATGAAGCAACAAGCAATACATTTAAAAAGTACCTCATTCCGAGCAGGAGTAGCAGAGGGACACCAATAAAGCAATTAATCAGTACTTGGTCCATGCTCCATTGAAGGCATAAAATCACGAAGAAGAAAGTGAAACTGACGTGCTGACCAATGAGAAGCAAGGAAATGAGAGTGCCGCTGGAGCCAACCAATGGTAAGTAATGGATGGGCTAAAAGCCCCTATTTAGATTTGTTTTTCTTTTCCGAAACAATAAATTGTCACAAGCTACAGCGCATGTGCTGTCTCACGCGAGACCTAAAAAAGGTAGCAGCTCTATTGCCCTTACATGAATGTTAATGTGGTGGACAAATGTGCAGGGCTGACCAAAAAAACATACAAGGGCACACCAGCATAGTTTCACAAAGCTGTTCTGAGGTCCTTCCTCCTAATGCAAGACGTCCAGGATAATAGTTAGGTAAAGGGCAAGGGCGCCATGATCTTCATTATGGTCCTTGCATTTCATGTCTTACCTTGCTGCCATTTTTCCAAGCTTTTACATCCCTTTATTCGCTGTTATGTCCCTTTCTCCCTTTGTTGCCCACTGCTATTGATTTATCATTCTTCCCCATATTACTCCTTCGTGAAGTCTCCCTTTCCTTCTCACTTTTATCCCAGCAGTTTATGGATTCTGTACTCACTTCTTTAGAACATAACAAATATCAATGTATCACGTGAGCTTCCTAGTGGTCATGTATTTTACTCAATGGTCTTCACCTGCCACTTCCACCAAATCAAATCAGATAGCCAGCACGGAGACACCCGCACCCTGCACCAGGAAGAAGTTATGCAGTTTGAATTAGCAGTCTACATTAATGGAGAAACCAACACAATGCGAGGGACAGAGGGAAGTGGTGAGGAGGAGGGGATAGAGGGAGCTCTTACTCTCCTCCATATATGTGACTTTATTCCTCACCTGCCCCAGGTGTAGCATTGTGGCTCCCTTCTTGCATCCCTTGCACTATTATGTTGTACCAGTCTGATGTAAAACACAAGCTATTACTTTCTCATACTATTTCATTCATCTTCTTCTCCCCAATGCCCTCCCATTCAGTGTTGTCTTTCCTCACGGCTCACCCTTCTTGTTTTGCCACTTTGGCACCTTCTAATATTCCCTTCTGAATTGGAGGTGAGAAGCACATCTCCCACCCTGTTGACACCCCCTCGACTAACCTGCCTCGACACAGCTCGTGCTCCTGGGTACCTTTCTCCCTGACTCCTCCCCATGCTTTTCCACCCATCCTCGCTGCGACTACATATGTATCCTCGTGTCTGAGTAAAGTACTAGGTATACTTCAGGATAACCCTTTACTTTACACAGATTATTGACATAAGTGAAATGTCAATTTATCAATAAAAAGTAATGTAGCCCAGAAATGTCTGGTTATCATTACACTCCATGTGCAGACACGTTTCCATTAATGCATATATAGTGTTGCAAGACCATATTTCATGTAGAATGCACATTATGTAAGTATATTTCACAAAAACGTAAATAAATAGAAAATGAATTGACACCAATATATGGCTATTATAGATTAGATTTGTACCTACGTCAGCACATAGTCTCTGTCCCATATCACTACCATCCAAAGGAAACTGACTTACCTGAGAATTAGAGGGGTGTGGATATCCTTTAGAGAACAGCACTTTAAAGCGTTTCGAGCAACACCACTGACTCGCGAGCTGGATTTCTTAGGAGCTGGCTGGTGGGATACTGGAGCAGCCGGGAGAGCAGGAAAGACCCAGGAGAACCAAAGGGATGGCTTCTGTGCCTTCTGAGAGAGGAGCTTGAACTGAGGGACCCAGCCTCACCAGAGGAACTCACAGGATGGAGAGAGAGTGCTTCAGGTTCTACTTTGCTAGCACTGGCTGCGGAGCGGGTCCTTGCGAGGCATTGTGGAGATAGCAGCGGATTAAATAATTTACATTTAATACAGATAGACATTCTGTGCTTTGATTATGCTGTGGTTTTAGAGTGGATTTGTATGTTCGAGTGAGTGTGTGTTTTGATTGTGAGCACTCTAGGAGTCGAGGAGTTACTAATTTGACGTGGCAAAGTCACTGCAGGTGATGTTACAGGGTTCAAAGGTTGAACCTTATATCTCAGCTCCCTCCGGGAAATTTGGAAGTTGGCTGCTCTGGCAACCGTTGATTCGGACATTTAAAGAGGTGCCAACTTGGTGTTGGCATCCTCCTTTGATAGTTTGGTGAGGGGCTTTTGTCTGCAACAGCAAACAACCTGAAGTCCGTAGATTTCATTCCAAAAAGTGGAAATACTGTTCTCTTGTTGTCATAAAAATGTTTTGTTTCACTTATCACTTATCGAGAGATAAGTGCGTGTTTTCTTTCTGAACGCAAAGTGTAATGCGAGAGGGCACTCAGACTTTAGAATAATTTCTCCAATGTTACATCATTTTGTAAAGTCCCATTTCTTAAATCATATAGTATTTGCTTGTGAAACCCGTACATAATAAATAGGACACGTAGTATAGCGTGGGTGTTTCTAATGGAAAGCGATGCTTTAAGAGACCCTGGGGTGTGAACGCATGGTAAACCTAGAACAGAAAACAAGCTTTAGGACATCGGGGCCGATTAGGATGGCGGACGGATTGCCCCCGCCGGGCTGGCAGTAGCCACCGCCGGCCCGGCGGGGACAATCTGTCCTCCATTCTCACAGAAATTACACCCCCTCCCACATTAGGATGGCGGGGGAGTCCGCGGCGGACGGCAAGACGGTCCACCGCTTTTCTGCAGATCGCCTACATATGGTGGCACCAACCATATCACGATGCCGGCGGACCTATGCCTTTCCACGGCCGCATTGCCGCCGTGAAAAGGCATATGGTCTTTGCTTTGGGGGCCCGTTGCGGGCCCACAGGGTGAATGGGGCGTGGGGGGTGCACATGGGGGGTACCTGTGGTACCCCCCTGCATTTCAAAGTACAATATGGCAGGCACCGCGCGGTGCCTGTCATGTTGTGCTTTGAAACGCACAACATGCATTTTTAGCATTTTTAGCATTTATAGC
The DNA here is from genome assembly GCF_964261635.1 of Lissotriton helveticus. Lineage (NCBI taxonomy): Eukaryota > Metazoa > Chordata > Amphibia > Caudata > Salamandridae > Lissotriton > Lissotriton helveticus. Next base: position 1,817,047,688 of record NC_136065.1, on the reverse strand, counting down.
ATTTTCAGCACCGCCCGCCGCAATTTTAAAAATGCGGGATGCACCCGCCACTGTGGCGAGTGCATCCTAATTCGATGCACGGGACCTTCTCCCCTGTGGCGGACGGTCCCTTCCTACAACAGGATGGCGGACGGATCCTAATCGGCCCCATAGTTGGGATGCACAGTGTCAATGTAATACAACACACATTTTTAGTAGTATGCGCATGCTGCTGGGCTGTTTTCGGCTGACTTCAACACTGTATATGTTTTAAATTTTTACTTAAAAGATTTTACTTTGGAAGGCAGAAAGTACAGGACAGTGCTAATATAATGGACTATCGTGTTTCAGTGCACGATAAAATCATTAACATTTCCCTACAAAGGGGAATATTATCTAATTATCGCTGGTTGCGCTTAGCGATAGATTTTTTATCGCAGGAAATTATCGCCATGCTAGCGCTGTATCAACAACGCACAGCGCAATGGCGATAATTATTCCTGCGGTAGCGGTGTTTTCCATGGAACATCGCTGGTTTTCCAGCGATGTTCCATGGAAAGCGGCGATAACCTTGCTTATATGACCCTGTGGCCGTATCAGCATAATCCACCCCCTATGTTGTGAATAGGTAAGTCAGGATTTTAGCAGACGTTAGTTTTTGGCAAAAACCGCGGTTTTCGCCAAAAACTAACGTCTGCTAAAATCCGGCGGCCACCTTGTAAATATCGTGATTTGCATTTCGCGATAATTTACAAGGTAGTCCGTCAGGGGTACGCCAAGTCACGCCCACTTTGCATCTCATTAGAGATGTAAAGCGAGGCATCGGCAAAACGGCTGCTAACATGCGCTAATGCATGTTAGCACTGGCTTGCAAATAGTGCAAGAAGATTATCTCTGCTTTTTTGGCTTTTTGAAGCCAAAAAAGCTGATATATAGCCCTTGTTAATATGCCCCCCCCCCCAAATTTTTGAATAGGGTCTATTGCATCCTAAATGTAAATAGTGAGATGATAATGTCTTCGAAAGTGTTCGATAATATCTCTGTAATCTCAAAGCGTATCTCTTAATTTTCTTTCCCTTGCTGCATAATTCGACTTGGACTACTCGACTGCAGTAGTCTGAGGGTCAAGTGCTTAAGGGTGCACTGGGTGCTCAGTTTTGGGGCCAATATTAAGCTAAGATCCGAAGACAGCAGAAGTGAAAGGCTCTGATTGTTACAATCGGAGCTCTATAACCACTGGTTGCCCTTGGACGCATGGAAAAGTTCCCACCCTCAGCTTTTCATTCCTGCAAGTGATCCTGGCACAAACTGTGCTCCTGACGAGCCACGGATGTGATATATGCATACGTTCACACACATTCTGATTACAGAATTGTGTGCCTGGAACACGTCACAATCCGCAATGGAGGTGCCGTCTTTGCACATGGTTGCTCTAGGGGAAGGCAAGGTGCTGACAGAGGACAAGAACGTCCCCTTGCAGCATTGCATGATGCCCAAGTCCTCCACTGCTTATGTGAGCAAAGATCAGTGCAGTACTGAACTACGGGCCATATTATCAAGACGAGGCGATACAATTATCGCCGCTTTATCTGCAGGAAACTGCCGTTAAAGTGGCGATAATGGTCTTGACAATATGCTCTATAGAATTCCAATAGAAACCCAGGTTAGACGTCTAACCTGGGCTTCTATGGGAATTCTCTAGGGCATATTATCAAGCCACTTAGTGGGGGTTTCCTGCCGATAAAGCAGCGATAATTTTAACGCCCGTCTTGATAATATGCACCTACATTTCTGACTTTTTGGCAAGGGTTATGAATGTAGGTCTAGGAATTCACAAGAAAGTCAATTGTAATTCAGTACACGTCAACGCGCTTCCATGTGGCACAAGGGTCAGCGGCGAGTGCCTGCCAATAAGACCCACCACCATTCCTAACATCCAGTAGCGGCTAGGAGGCAATGTACATTTGAGAACAGAGCCCAGTTGTAAATCAGGCCCTGTGAGCCAAAACAATGCACTGGCACATTTTGCGCCTCTCTACTGCGTGAGCCTTATTTTTTTTTTTACAATTTGCCATGTGGGTGTTTGTTTTTAGAGTCAAACCTTGCTCACGGTGTCCCACGAGTTCCAATATGAGCACCACATGCATTTTGTACCAGGATCTGTACATAAAATCTCTTTATTTAGCATGCTAATTATAAATCCAGGTGCAGGTTGTATACATCCGGCATTATACTTGCTCCACAAGGTAGAATCCGGAAAAGCTCATATTTTATTTGCATAGCACTAGCCTGGTTACCATGAGCCCATTTGTTAATCACACTATTCTGTTCAAAATATCCACCTGAAAAAAGATTTAATCGAAAACATCTACTACTACTATAACATCAAGGTAAGTGTATATAGGTGATTTCCATTCTGTTGTTTCCGTGGGTTTGTGGTGAATTACAAGTGTATCATTTACTTGCTTGAGTAATTAAAACTATTGCAATACATAAATTAAACAAAAATCAATTCACAGTAATCATATTCTAAAACCATTCTAAAATGCAAGTGGTATGAGAGGCATATAAACTGAACGATAATGCCACGATTGGCATAACAGTGTGTAGGCGCGACCCAAAATAGAGTCAAGTGCAGTTGTGCCTGTGTCAATACAATGCATAACAACCGCAACAAAAATCAGTGGCAACACATTATAAAACTATTTCAGAGCATCAACAATTTAAATGGGAAATAACCTTTGAGCGTAGAGTGACTTGTGCATAAAGTGACCCGGCAGTGAAAAAATTAGTCCCGTAGGACAAAAGTGCTGGCCTAGATGTATCAAGCCTTTTGCGAATGACAAAGGCCGAAATTCGCAGAATTTCGGCCTTTGCGAATCACAAACGGTCTATTTGTATGTTTTGGCATGCATCAAAAATTCGCAAATTAAGGAAATGCAAAAATTTGCGATTCCTTATTTTGCCATAGCATTTAAGGAATCTCAATTTTGCGATTCCTTAAATGCTATGTATGTAGCATTTTTGAATTGCGAATTTTGGTTAAGAAATCGCAAATTACCACCAACTTGTAGTTGATGGTAATTTGCGAATTCTTAAAAAAATTCACAATTTGGCATTTTTAAAGGTGGCATGTGACGCACACACATGCCCATAGGGCATGTATGTGTGCCATATTCACACACATGTAGATTTCAGGGGTGCAGCAGGGTGTCTTTGAGACACCCCTGCACCCTTGAAATTATTCTCAATTTGCGATTAGCAAATTGCGAATCGCAAATTGAGAATTATTTCACAATCATTCCTATGGGCCTCCTGGCCCATAGGAATGCATGGGAAATTATTCCTTAATTGCGAATTTGCAAAATGCGAATTTGCAAATAAGGAAGACTAACCGCTATATGTATCAACAAACCATTTTGCATTTCCTAAATAGCGAATTTTAAGGAATCGCTATTTAGGAAATGCAAAACGGTATGTATGTACAAAATCGCTTTCCAATAGCGATTCCTTAGCATTCCTAATTTGAGATTAGCAAATTGTCATTCGCAAATTACCCCTTCATTTCCATGGGCCAAGAGGCCCATAGGAATGAAAGTGCAATTTGCGATTAGCAATTTGCTGATCGCAAATTAGGGATTTTTCCAAGGGTGCAGGGGTGTCTCAAGAACACCCTGCTGCACCCCTGAAAAAGACATTTGGGGGCATATGGCGCACATACATGCCCTAAGGGCATGTATGGGCGTCATATGGCACCTTTGGTTTTTTTCAAAAAAGCTTTTTGATAAGAATTCGCAAATTACCACCAACTAGAAGTTGGTGGTAATTTGCTAATCCTTAATGGCATTTTTTCCATAATATTTGTTTGATACATTGCATTTAAGGAATTGCAAAATTTGCAATTCCTTAAGTGCAATCGCAAAATAAGGATTCGCAAATTTTGCTAATCCTTATTTTGCATCAAACTTGTTTGATACATTCCATTTGTCTATTTAGCATTCGCAAAGGCCGAAATTCGCAGAATTTCGGCCTTTGCGAATGCTAAATAGCTTGATACATATAGCGGTAAGAAATCTAAAAAAAATAGCAATTTTCTACATACATTCCATTTTGCGATTTCTAAATAGCGATTCCTTGCAAATCGCTATTTAGAAATCGCAAAATTGAATGTTGATACATCTGCCCATAGTGCCTAGCATCCTCCTAACTCGATCATGCAAACAGTTCTAAGAGTGTCCCAGGCCAGTCTTTTGGTTAGTACATTTCAAGGTCAAAGTATTGTCAGTTCATATGTGACAGAATCCAAGCATAACAGAAAATATATTTTTATTTTATTTTTATTTGAGGAGTTTTATATAGCGCTGACTTGACCGCTGGGTATCGTAGTGCTTTACATCAGTTACAGAGCATGTTAAACACAAATACAATGATGCAGACAATCCCATAATACAAATACTGATAGGTCACAATGCCAGAGAGATCAGGTTCGAGGTCTAGCTGGCCTAGAGTCAGGGCGGAGTGAGGAGTCGATTTAAGCGCTCCAACAGCTCCTATCGGTTTACTAGGGATCGATCGAGGAACAGGGTTTTGAACTGGCTTTTGAAATTAGCAAAGGAGGGAATAGTTCTGATGTGGGAGGGATAGAGTTCCAGATTTTGGGCGCGTTTCCGGCAAAGGAAATATAGGTTTCATCACCCTTAGCATAGAGTGCGAGGATATTTTATTTTAAGAGGTTGGTGATATTTGCATTGACTTTGCATCGACTCATATTGTGTCTTGGGTTAGATTCTGTTTCAATGTTCAAAACCTTCTTCTCTACCCTCTGAAGATATTTTACCACCAAGCAGTTCAGCTTAGGATCACTCGTATTGAAACAGGCTACAACTGCCTCTCTGCAGGACCTTATTCCTCTTTCGTTGGATTTCCTGCATAGGATTGATCAACGATCCTCTAAGGAAGCCTTACACAGGCACAGCACACGGACCATGTCTTCGATCCCCTATCCACACAGCCTGCAGTTGCCCTGACCTTAATTTCTTCACCATGGTGGGGCATGCATCAGTGCAAACAGGACTCTCAGCCCCAATCTTAGGAACTTTTCCTTAATTGAGTTATTGTAAAGTTCGCCAAGATAACACTTGTGCCTAAGCTGCGTTAAATTATTAAGAGTTAGCCATCTACATCTATGCCTAGCTACGGCAGATTTGTTCTCCAAGAGTAACAGAGTTTTGAGGCTTGATTTTTTTTTTTAACTCTACCTTGCTCCGTGGGTGGTTCCAGGCTGAGGAGAGGCCCACATTATTTATGGATGAATTTAAATAGGCTCATGCTGGTGATCGGACCATACCTTGTATTTCGAGGAAGAGATGGGGATTTCAATAATCCTCTCTTGTAAATTTGAACTAACAGCAGCAGTTCACAAAGGCCACCTACATGGTCAGGGGTTGCTTAACAAGGCATCATTCCAGTCTAATCAGGATTGGAGAAGTATATGGTGGCAGTTTGAAGATATTCCTGTAAAACCTCGTTTTTTTGTTTTTTGTTTTTAATTGTATTTTTATATACTGTATACAATCATTAATACTGTTACAGGGTAAGTCACAATTGGCATATGTAGTTAGTACATTGTTGAAGTGTGATTGCCCTCTAGCTGGCTGGATTTTACTAGAAGATGATAAAGTAAGGAGGAAAGGACAGAAAGTTAGAAGAGGAGGGGTAGGGTAGACCCCTAGATAGGTATACATACAAGGCTTATGGCATTATTGAGCGAAACATTGACTGACATACTTGCTAGCACACTCGGGGTAGTGAGATCATTTGCGAGTCTCTCCCCGGAAGGATTTTTACATCCAGCCTTATATGGCGGTTTGTAGGGTTCGAGAGCTATGGCCAGCATTTCCCACATCCCCCTAGATGACGCTTTCCAGGGGGATTACTGTAGTGCCAACCGGTCTGCTCTTCTGAGGTGAGTGACCCAGTTTATCTATCCTTGGTAGGTAGTTTTGCTTAAGCCTGGGCGTAGTAGGCGTAGTGGGGCTACGCGAAGCTACGCGAAGTGGGCAAGAAACTACGTCCACCTACGCACTTTGCGTAGCCCCACTACGCGCCACCCGCCTCCCTCCCGCCCTCCCTAAATACTACCCGCCTCCCTCCCGCCCTCCCTAAATACTTAAATAACACTTTTAAAAAGAATTAAAACCACTTACCTTGTCCGCTGCGTCTCCGGGGCTCCCTATCGTAAGCGCGCCGCCATCATGGATACTGTTAGAACCGGCTATTTCTGGTAGGCTAAGGCTGACGCCAAAGCCAGGCAGAAACCACCATTCTAGTCAGGGCAAGGAAGTCACACGCCAAGATAACCCCTGCTCACCCTCTAGGTAGCTTGGCACGAGCAGTCTAGGCTAAACTCGGAGGCGATGTGTAAAGCATTTGCGCCAGCGCACAACAGCAACAACATACTAGGCACACCACAAAAGAGACTCCACACAAGGTTATATTAAAATAACTTTTGTATTGTCAAAACGTATCAGATAGAAATCACACATGTACATTGTGCCAACTGGCACGGCAATATTCACAAGGGATTATTTACAAGACAGGGCCACATGGGCCACTGTCAGAATCAACACTTTGCAGATATAGAAATACTTGTCAGAAATTAGAATAAAAGTATATAAAATCACTGTAACACAAAGTAACAGTTATAGATCACATCCAGTAACTACTGGGAACAGGTAAGTACCTCCTACGCAACCCTAAACCCTTAGGAGACTGTCACGCAGGGGACCAGGACCTCACTAGGACCACCTGTACTAGAAAGAACAACCACCTAAGTATCACACAGCATTTAGGGGTCTAAGCAAGAACACATTACCCATGATGTATGGAACACATTCAGAGGAGTAGTAAAGGAAAACCACCTAAGTATCACACAGCATTTAGGGGTCTAAGAAAGAACACATTACCCATGATGCATAAATATACATTCAGAGGAGTAGTAAAGAGAAACACCTAATGTATAAACCTACACATTCAGCGGTGTTAAGAATAAAGCACATGATGCAATACAAATACATTCAGAGGTACCAGAATACTACAGTAGCGCAAAAGTCACATGGTGTCTAAAAACATTCAGAGGTACAGGAATAACACATGATGCAAGGAAATACATTCAGAGGTGCAATAACCATACAATTGCGCAAAACTAAACATGAGCCACCACCTGTGGCAGTCCCTAGGCCAACTGGCCTTGTTGGGGCTAGTACGCCCTGAGTCTCAATGTCAGGGTCCTAAACGATGCAGGTGCCCACTAATTGCTGGGCACCTGGGAACACTCACAAGGGCCTAAACGCTGCAGCTGGCACTAAGTGCTGCGCAGCTGTGACTGGCCGGGCACCTCTGTGCCATCTCTATCCCTCTCAGGGACTCACTCTCCATCTTGCGCCTAAACGGTGCAGCTGCCCACTAATTGCTGGGCAGCTGGAGAATCATCAAAACTGCGCCAGGGCCCTTCCTGGCCCTCTGGCGCAAACTGCGCCACGCTGGAGCCCCACCGGTTCTACAAACATCTAGGTCCACGTTGGAGCCACACAGGCTCTGGCATTACTCGTGCCCAACGTTGGAGCCACACAGGCTCTGGGCATCACATGCCCCACATGTAGCCACACAGGCTCTGCACCCACAGTGGGGCGACCCACTGCCATTCGGGGCCGCCCTTTCTCAGTGCCTTGAAGCGGCACCAACATACAGCCGTGCGGGCCCTCAGGAGCCCCTCGCGGGCTCTGCAACCACGGTGGGGCGACCCACTGCCATTCGGGGCCACCCTTCACTCAGTGCCTCGGCCGGCACCACACGGAGCTCCCCCGCCCGCAGCCCTTCACTCACCGGGGCTTCTGTGCGGCGGGGGCGGGCTTCGGCGGCATCTGCGGAGCTCCTGCTCCTCGCAGTCTCTCCTCGCTTTGCCCGGTCCCCCGTCTCGGGACCGGGACTCAGGGTGGAGCCAGCAAGGCTCCCGGCAGCAGTCCCTTCTCGCGGGGGTGAAGGCGGGGCTCTCCCGATCACATGGGAGCCTCGCTACTCCCGCGCCGGACTTCTCCCTCTCTGCAGGGCTCCCTCGGCACACGGGAGCCCTGCCAACCGGCCGCCTCTTCTCCTCGGGGCTCCCTCAGCCGAGAGGAGCCCCGCGAACGGCCGCCATCCCCCGCGCCTTCTCCTTTCTTCCCCGAACTGCCGGGGCGGGCTCTTCCGGCCGGCCGCGCTGAGATTGGCCGGCCGGCCAACCGCTTCCGGGTCGCTGCGGGCAGCGCAGCGGCCCTTCTCCTTAGGCAGGCAGGCAGGGGCTGATTTCTCTTACGGCCAATAATTAAAGGGGGGAAACAAAGCGCGCCAAAGCGCTTCGAACACAGCTCGAGCGCTCCCCGGCGCCGACGGAGATTTAAAGCGCCCCATGCGCTAAAGGGCAAAACCACGCGCCCAAAAGTACAAATAAAGCGATATCAGAGCTCAGGATCCAAATACAGCGCTAGAACCAACATAAAGCGCTCTTTAGCGCTAGAGCACCATCCACAGCGCTCCCAGCGCTAGAACAGCAGGCAGAGCGCTTCCAGGCTCTCAGGGGGAAGCACAGCGCCTCCAGGCGCTAGAAATACCACTCCAGCGCTCTTCACAGGAAAATGCAGCCTCTCCATGCTGCAACGGTCCCAGAGCTTCCCAGGGGGGGCAAATCCAAGTCCCCCCATCAGCCCAGGCAGGGCAGAGGGGTCCCCCAGGAGTCCAGGAATCCAGGCATCCAGGGGCTGGGCAGCGCCCACCCCTGGTAGATTCAAGTCAGCCTCAAGAGCAAGAACAAGAACATTTGGGAAGGGGACACAGCCCCTTCTTATACACAGAAAAGGCTTTGAAGTCTTTTGAAGTCTTTGTGTAAGCGGGCCCTGATCCCCGGGTGTTCCTGGTTTCCCTCTCCTGTCAGCCTCAGGTCAGAGGTGACAGTGGGCCATCAGGAGGGAGAGCCAGCATGGTGGGCAGGCAGACACAGCCCGGCACCATCTCCTCCCACTTCCCTGATAGCAGATGGGGCCTTTCATCCTTGGGATGGCTCCGACCCCCTCCGGGGGCCCTGCAGCCCCTGTCCCACTCAAACCAGACAGTAAATCCACAAGCAGGCCCAGGCACTCCTGGGCCAGGCTCATCACCCAATCACGTGCCAGCAGACTCACTACACAAATATGCCAACTTCTAAAAGTGGCGCTTCTAGACTAGACACAGCCATGCCGCATATACCATTATGCAGCACTCATTCTCACCAGTTCACACATATCAAACTCGACCCTGCACTCCCCACGCATCAGGAATCTACCATGGGCATACATATTCCCCATTCATTCCTATGGGAGGGCAGGTCACTCACCACACATACACAGAGAGCACACGCACTTTACACTGTACCACAGTGAAAAAGTGCGCAGAGGCCTAAAATCACCAACCCAGGTTCCAGAAACAGGCTAGGAAAAAGCAAAAAGTCTCAGGGTGAACCTGCCCAAAGGACCGGGTCCAACAGATACTAATGCGCATGCGTGGCCGCCCGCGCATGCGCATTTCTCGTGAGAAATGCGCATGCGCGGGCGGCCGCGCATGCGCATTAGTGTCCAAGATGGCGGCGCGCTTACGAGAGGGAGCCCCGGAGACGCAGCAGACAAGGTAAGTGGTTTTAATTCTTTTTAAAAGTGTTATTTAAGTATTTAGGGAGGGCGGGAGGGAGGCAGGTGGCAGGCAACTTCGCTACACCCACAGAGTGGGCGTAGTGTTGCCTGCTACGCCTACTTCACAAATGGCGAAGTAGGCAACACTACGCCCACTCCGTGGGCGTAGCGAAGTACTTCGCCCAGGGTTAGTTTTGCTAGCGTCTTTCCAGTTGTTCAGCACAAGTTTGACCGCCGCTGTCAGAAGTAAGTCCATTAGTTCTTTCTCTCTTTCAGAGGTGAAATCAGTTCGGATAAAGGCCGCTGTGAGGGAGGCGAAGTCCCTCGTTAGCTTCGTTTTAAACACGTTGTCTATGAAATCAAAGACTCTACCCCAGAATACCATGAGTGTTGGGCAATGGAAGATAAGGTGTGTGAGGTCCCCCTTCTCTGTGTTGCAGTTCCAGCAGAGTGCGTCATCTCTGAGGCCTAGTGTGTGTAGGTGGTCCAGAAGGTTTTATGGAGTAGCCAGAGTTTTGTTTGTGCCAGCGCTGGGGATATCTTATTTGTTGTGGCTGAGACCCACATACTTCTCCATTCTTGGTCATGTAACGGGGGTGGATCTGTTTGTCCCAGTATTCAGTTGTTTGGTGCTTTTTGGTCGTAGGAGCCTGTATACCGATACTTGGTGCCCTACTTTGTTGCTATTAGCTACGTATCTGAAGCTCGAGGGATGGCTGCTTGCTAGGTTTGTCTTTGACAGGGTTGCTTTAACCTGTAGGAATCTGTATAGGTATATGTTTTCTAGTTGGTGAGCTGCTTTCAGGTTGGAGAATGTGATGGGGGCTGACCCTCTCTCGAGTTGGTATGGGAAGCAGATACCTTTTTCTATCCATGTCCCGAAGGTGAGACTTTTCCCTTTATATTTTATCTTTGGGTTAGCCCACAATGCTTCTGACTTGGACCCTTTGATGCTTAACTCCATTTTACTGTTGAGTTTTAGGAGGGCTGTTTTAGTGTTCTTAAAGATCAGTTTGGATGTGTATGGGTATGTGTTTGCTGTTAGAAAGGCTAGTGGGCTCAGTTTGTTCAGGATGGCTATCTCAGCGTGTAGCCATACTGGTGTGTAGCTGGGCGTTGCGGTTACTTATTGTGTTCCCTGTTTTGCTAGAAAAGCTAGCTGGTAGGTTTTTAAAGTCTGCTAGATTCACCCCACCCTGTGCTTTCAGTGGTCTGTTTCTTTATACTAATCCTTGCCTTTTTGTCTCGCCAGAGGAATTTAGTGAGCATGTTGTCTATTTTCCAGAGGAAATCTTCTGTGAGCAGGAGAGGCAGCATGCTTATTAGGTAGTTGATCCTTGGCGTGATTATCATTTTTATTGTTTCAATGCATCCCCACCAGGTAATGAATTTCGGGGACCATGTCTCTAGCAGGTTCTGGACCTTTTCTAGTAGGGTTTTTTCATTGTGCCGTAGAGTGCTGAACAGGTCAGTGCCAAAGTGTATTCCTAAGTACTTGATGTACCCAGTCTGCCAAGTCAGTCCCGAGTCCCCTATTGTGTCTTTCGTGCAGTGTACGTTGAGCGGTTTGCATTCAGATGTTTCGTTATTCAGTCTATATCCTGATAGTTTAGAGTATTCTGCTATTGTGTTCATTAGGGCTTTAACTGATGTTTTTGGCTGTACTGTTACGATTAGAATATCATCCATGTAGGTGGCTAGTTTAACTACTGTACCTTGGATGTCAATCCCTTTTATGTCATTGTTTAGTTTTATGTCCTGTATGAGGGGTTCTAAGGCCAGGAGAAAGAGTGCCGGCGAGAGCGGGCAACCTTGTCTGGTTCCTTGTTGCATTTTAAAGGGGTCCGAGAGCAAACCGTTAACTGCGATACGGGCTGAGGGCGTCTGGTAGAGGTCCATGGTCATTCTAATATAGTACTCCCCTAGGTTGAAGGTCTGCATGCATTGCTCTAGGAAGGCCCAGGAGATCTTATCAAAGGCCTTCTCTGTGTCCAGTGCTATCACTACAGCCGGTTCAGGGATATGGTAAAAACGCTGTGTGTTGTCGCTAGACATACGGTTATGCATGAAACCGACTTGTGCGTTACTGATTAATTTGGGTAGCACCATGTTTAGTCTGACCACCAGAATTTTGGCGTAGATTTTGCAGTCCACGTTGATGAGGGAAATGGTAGTTGGTGGTCTTTGCCTTTTTTAGGGATGACTATAATAGTGGCCTCTGTCATGGATTGGGGGATGCTCCCTGTGTTTGCAGCGTGGTTGAAGACCCTTTTCATGGTTGGTACTAATTGGGTTATGAAGGACTTATAGAAGTCCGCCGTGTATCCATCCGGCCCGGGGGCCTTATTATTTTTAAGTGACTGGACTGCCATCTCTATTTCCGTGGTGTTGATTTCCTGCCCCATTTGAGCTGTGTCTGCGGGGTCTAGCCTTGGGAGCCCTAACCTGTCTAGGTATCTTGCGCATTCTTCCTGGCTAAGTGTTTGCCCCGACTTGTATAGTTCAGTTCTGAGTAAAATTCCTGGAATGTGTTTAGGACCTCCTTGTGTCTTGTGTGTGTTTTGTTGTTCAAGTCTGTAATTGAGGAGATCGGCACCTGGTTGCGTTTGTGTTTCAAGTATGATGCTACTAGCTCCCCCGCTCTGTTGGATTCGCAAAGGTTAACTGCTTTGCATTTGTTGAACCACAGTCCTGCCCTCTCGCTCAAAATTTTGTTGTATTCATATTTGCGCTGTGTTAGTGTGGAGAGCAGCTCTTTGTCATTTGTGGTTTTCACGTGGTTTAGTTCTAGTTTTTTTTATCTATTCCTCGAGTTGGGTTGTTCTCAGGTTCGATTTTTTGACTATCCTTGCTTTAATTCCGATTATTTTACCCCTTATTGTTGCCTTTAGGGCCTCCCACAGTGTGTCCACTTTAGTATCTGGGGAGTCATTGTGGGTTAGGTAGTCGATTATGGCTTGAGCTATCTCTTGTTTGATTTCTGGGTCTGAGCTAAATTCGCTGTTAAAGCGCCATCTTCTGGGGACCGCTTTGTTGTGGCAGCCGCTTAATTTGAGGCGAATGGCTGAGTGGTCGGAGACCAGTCTTGGTGCTATATCAGTTTGTTCTATCAGGTGTTTGTGCGATCCTGAGACTAGAATATAGTCTATCCTGGTGCATGAGTTGTGTGGGTTGGAGTAGAAGGTGTAGTCCCTAGTGTCAGGGTGTTGTAGCCTCCATGCATCTTTGAGGTTAAATTTGGTGCAGATGTTTTGTAGTGCTGTGTGAGAGTTGGTAGGGTGGTATTGGCGAGACGATTGTCTGTCAATTATGTGGTCAAGCAGGATATTGAAATCTCCTGCTACGATCGTTAGTTTGTCTCGAGGGTGTTTATCTAGTGCGTCTGACACCTCAGCCCAAAATGAGGGGTCATCTGTATTAGGGCCATATATGTTGGCGATCTGGAATCTGTCTTCGCCTCTTGACAGGTTTGTTATTAGGAGCCTGCCTTCTTTGTCATAGGAGTGTGAGTCTATTGAGATCTTTTATCTCTTGGAAACCAGGGTCATGACTCCCCGTCTCTTCTTTTCTGATGATGAGCAGGCAGTTTGTGCTATCCATTTGGCTCTGACTAGTTTGGCCTCTTCCTCGGCTAGTTTTGTTTCCTCTAGTAGGACTATATCTCCCTTGGTCTTAGCTAGGTAGTCCACTATCTTCCTGCGTTTAATAGGGTGGTTTAGGCCCTTGACATTGAGGGATATTATAATGAGATCTGTGGACAGGGTGAGTGCTTTGTTAACTGCCATCTGGTGTAGTGTATCGCGGTGGTTCCTGAAGCCTAACACTCAAGGATCTACGATGTCATCTGTGTGCCGGAGCACCTGTGTGTTCCCCTAGTGCTCCTGCTTCAGTTGCTGGGTTTGTCTCATTACGTGTGCCTTGATGTATAAAGTGTGGAAAGAAGAAAAGATAGCAAATAGAGTAGACATAGAGCTGAGACACCTTAGTATGCCTCTCCCCTCCTCATACCCCCATAGCCCTCCAAAACACTCGTATGTCGGAGGTGCGATGGCAGGATCGCCATTCCGCCTCCCAGAGATATGTTGTCAGGTGTGTCCCTTAGCTAACTCTATAGACAGTCCTGTCTGGAAGGGCTGTCTAGTATGTACGCGGAGTTGTATTCAGGGGAGCCCGAGTAAAAGGATAAGCTGTCTTCCCTGAGGTAGTTACTATTTGCTCCGTCTTTACAAGGTAGAACTTGTTTTGAGGTAGATCCTGGCGTCCATGAGGTAGATATGCTGCTGAGTTTTTTGTAGAGTTCTTTTTGATGATGAGCCTCTCAGGCACCCCCCCCCCGTTGTTTGGTTCCGGCGAAGGTCCTCTCTTTGTCGATCGCTGCTGTGAGGTGTCCATGGGTTGGGTTGTTGGGCCGTCTAGGTAACTGAACAGGTCTTTTAGGTCGGTGAAGAAGTGGTTTTTCCCTTTGTCTATTATCTTGAATTTTGCAGGGGCTACAAACGAGAATTTAATGTTTTACTCTTCAGTGTTTGGCGTAGTGATAGGAAGCCTTTCCTGGTGTCTACCGTAGGTTTGGAGAAATCCTGTATGAGGATGATCTTGTGCCCTTTCCAGCTAATGTGGTGGTTTTTGCGTGCAAAGTTAAAAATGTCCTCGGTATGCTGTGATCTTAGGGGTTTGCATATGATAGGACGAGCGGTTTGGTTCATTGCGGGTTTGAAGGCTGGGATTCTGTAGGCTTTGTCTATCTTGAATTGGCGGGCGAACTTTAGGTTGGTTAGCTTGGGGATCAGGTCTTCAAGAAATGTTGAACAGGCCCCGCTGTGTCCTCCGCCCCTTCTGGGATCCCTAGTATTCGAATGTTCCCTCTGCGGCTCCTGTCTTCCATCTCCGCTGTCTGTTTTTGGAGAGCTCCCATTGCTTCGGCTATTGACCTCACTTCTTTGCTAGCTTTGTGGGTAGTGTCTTCCACGTCGCTGATCCTATGCTCCGCCGCTGACAGCCTAATGGTCACGGAGTTTATGTCTGCTCTGACCGCCGCAATCTCTAGTTGTATTGTGTCTGTAGTGAGCTTCGTAGTTTTTGCCAGATCATGCACTTCGGCTAACTTCTTTAGTATCATTTCTAGAGTGCTGTTTATGTCAGGTTTTTGTTTGATCGGTGAGTCTGATGTCACTGGTTCACCTTTGCTCTTCTTCATTTGTTGCTGCTGAAGTCTCATTTCTCTGTCTGCTATCTTGCTTGGTCTGTTGTGTTTGTGTGTTTTTCTGCTTTGCACCTCTCTCTCTGGGTGTGTTTCTCTGGTTGCAATGTTCTGTTTGCTTGACGGTGCTTGCTGGCCACCAGGGGGCTATGGGCCGTTTTCTCCCTCTTGGTGATGTTTGGGGTGCTCTTTTATTACACCTGCAGAGTTTTAGTTGTCTTCCCCACAGTAATGACTCAGGGAAGTCCTTGTAGTTTGCAGGCTGCTATATTTTGCGTCCTGTCTTGCCCCTGGCTTAGTAGCACTGTTGTTTGGTTCCTCGCGTGTATCCGATGTGCCCCCGTTATTTTGTGAGCCATCCCACTATTCTTTTTTACAGCTCTAGGCCTTCCTCTTCGATGTTGTAAGTATGAGCTGGTCTTCTCTTTATTGGCTTCCTTTACACCTTCTGAGGTTAGGTGATCTTGCTGGTCACTTTTGTTGCTCTTCATGACCGCCCTTTCGGCTTCTGTGCTTTGGCGTTGGTAGGAGTGCGTATCTGTGTGGGTTTGGGTCGGAGCTGCGCTGATCCGAGAGCTGTGGCTCCACACAGTGCCGCTCTCTTACTCAGTTCTGGCTCTTGATGTCATCGCCGATTGCTCTTCCTCCCTTCTCGCTCCGCTTCCCTCCCCAGGGCTGCTCCTATCCCTTTCTGGGGCCCAGCTGCCTGGTGGTGTGTCTGGAGCCGGGGTGTCGCGTTCCCGGTGGTTAGAGCGCTCTTGTTGTTCTCTGCCGTGGGGTCCTTGAGCAGTTATCGCCGCGCATTTTTGGTTTGCTTTGTGTGCGCTACTGTGATCGGGAGGTCTGACACTTTTCCGTTCTGCTTCCTGGCTTATATTGTAGGGGTGTGGGTCCACGTCTCAGGATTGGAGCTCTGGCCCTTTTTTTGGCCACGCTCTATCTCCCCCGTTCCCTTTAATCAGCCGTACGGCTCTGGGCGTGTCGTTTGTTACCGCTAGTCGCCACACCCTCTCCGCTTGTGATTTTGATACCTTTCCCCTGCTCGGGTGTCAGTTACCGCGGTCTCGGTTGGTTTCCTCTGGTTGTGGTTTTGCACACACAGCGCGTCCTCCTCGTGGCTCCCCCGATCAGTTTCGCTTTTACAGCCGCTGCAGGCTTTGACGTTCCTTCCTCGTTGGGTTAATGGGACAGGGGGCCCGCCGTGCTTCAGCGCGCCGCTTCTCACTCACCGCACCAGTGTCTGTTACCCCTGATCGGGTGTCGGTTACTGCGGTCTCCGTTGGTTTCGTTTTGTGGCTTTGCAAGGTACAGCTGTTGTGTGCTTTGTCCCTCCCAGTGTGACCTCCTCGTGGCTCCCCTGATCAGTTTCGCTTTCGAATCCGTTGTGGGCTTTCCCGTACTGCTTCGTCGGACTAATGGGGCAGGGGGTGCGCCATGTTTCAGTGTGCCGCTTCACCCTCACCGCACCGGTGTCTATTTACCGCTGTCTCATGGTAGGATAGCGCAGGCTCGGTGCTCCTTGTTGTTTTGTTCGTCCGCCTTCGCTCTGCTCAGCTCAGTTTCGCTTTCCTGTCCGCCATCTTACATCCGCTCTTGTCGGGCGGGTTGCCCTTTAAAATCACTTTTACTCCTCTTCTGTTCTTATTTGCGGCCCGTGGCTGGCCTCATTACATGGCGCTGGGTTTCCGATGTTTGAGTCAGCCTTCCTTCGGTTTTATTCCTTGGTTTTTAGCTGCGTAATTGGCTTTGCTGTCTCCGTTACGGCGCAGCGGCAGGATCAGGCAGCCATTTGCTCTGCCGTCCAAGCCACGCCCCAGCTATAAAACCTCGTTATAGTTTTATCCACAGTGGTACCATCTCGCCCTCTCAGGTCCTTGCTCCCATATGTCAGAGTGGGGGAGCTTTTTGCTTGGGTAACTTGGATTAGTAGTGTTAAGGTTGGACCCTTCAGCGTTCTGTACAAGGATCTCTGACCTGCTGTAAAAGTATTGCCCTTCCTCTTGGTTGCTTCTAGTTGATTTGAAATTAGAAAGCAGCCTTAGGTATTTATAGTCATTGACAGCCTCCAGCTTTTCTGAGCCTAGATGCCAAGTGTGATGTTTCTCCCCCTCTTTTGTTTATAGCTATTTTTTTTCATGTTAATTTTCACCCCATTGCTCTCAGAGGAGGCTAGAGTTGCATCCAGAGGCCATTGTAAGCCCACCTTCATTCTGCTGGCTAACACCAGGTCATCAACAAAAAATACGCTTTGTTGTAGGATGTCACCTACTTTTGGGGCGTGGCTCTTGGTCGTGTTTACTTTAGGGAGAGGTCAGAAAGGAATACATTAAAAAGGGTGGGCGTAAGCACACAGCCCTGTTTTAGAACGTGCATTGTTTTTACACCTCTCAACAGGTAGGATTCTTCCCCCCAGTTTTACCCAGACTCACATGTTTACTTTGTATGGAGCCTCTATATCGCCACGAGCAGGGCCAGTGGGATGTTCCATTTTGCTACTTTGTGCCATAATGTCTTCAAGTAAACCCTATTGAATGCAGCTTTATAGTCTATAAAGCATTGATGCATCAATTGATTGTAGGTTATTGCAAAGTCTGTCAGCAGGGAAGAGGGCCATGATGTTGGTAGATGTTCTGGTGCTATTGGATAAACCTGATTGATTCAGTGAGATTAAAGCGTTGTCTCCAGCCTATAACAACAGTTCTTCCACTATGGTCCTAGCACAATATTTAGCCTCATTGTCGATTAAAGCTACCAATTGGTAATCTCCAGGATTGCTCTTGTCTACTTTATATTTGGGTGAAATTATGGAACCGTTCCAGAGGTGGGGATATTATTACTGCTGATGATGTCATTAAAAAGTGGGTCTAATTGGTCTACTCAGAAGATGGGCTCCTCCTTATAGATCATGGGGGGAACTCTGTTTGGGGCCCCTTCTTGTCGCCCCTTGGATATTTGTCTTTTGATAACTCCTGGACTGAGGAAAAGTTTACTGCTGTAAGACTCTCCGTGACCATAGATTGAATTCTGGAGGTCCCCAGCAGAGGAATTGATGCTCTGTTTACTCCACTCGGGCCGGTTAGCTGTGGGAAGTTCTTTATCCACATGGGTTATATTTTGGAGATTTTCAGCAGAGGGGTTCTAGTTCTGATTGCTGAGGCTGCGTACAACCTGCTCAATGCGCTCAGTTCTCTGCTGAATGGTGCCATTCGCTGTAACTTTTTACTGTGAGTTGTGCGTTATGGGCAAAGTGGTGTAATATCATAAGTTTGGAAATTTCACCCAACATGTGTAACACGAAATTACGTAAATTGCTCAGGCATTACTCAATATCGCCCAAGCCTAGAATATTTCGCCTGCGACATTGTGAACCCCCATCCATAAGCCATGCTCCAAGCAAAGCAAAGGCTCTCCGCCCTCTTGCTCCCCTCCTGACGGTTGATGGGTATATTTTTAATGTCTCAAGTCTGTTTATTTTATTTTTGAAAAGGTGGGGATGTGATCCTATAGTTAAATATCAGGCAAAGCCCCAACTGCACTCAATCTAGTCCTGGCTTCCCTCCACGACCACACTGTGTGATCTTAGGTAAGTCATTTAATTGCTCTGCACTAAATTATGTACTCTCACCAAAACTATGAACATGTTGTTTAGTGCGATGGGTGTATCAAATTGCATATACAGCAAATCAAATGTTGCCTAACTGTGTTTTACATTTCTGGCAGTATAAGCCTTTATGTTCTATTCATCACCATGTATTGGTAAAATGAATGCACTTCCACTAAACTGAAGTTCTTCAATAGAACTTAACTCTGGTAAAACGGAAGTAATCCTGTTCGGAAAACCTCCTCCCTTCACGGGGCCTCATTTATGAGAAATGACGCATCGCTGCGTGAAAGCAGCGATGTGTCACTTCTCAGTGCGCACTCCTTGCGACATACCTGATGTGTCATATTTAATGTATGACGCATCATGTCGCAAGGAGTTACAGATACGTCAGTATTTCTGATGTATCTGTAAGCGCAAAGTGACACATTGCTGGAGTGTGTCACAAAAGTGACGCAACTCCAGCAATGCGTCCTTTCACATGCGTCAGTCTTACGCCTGCTGTGAGGCAGGCGCAAGATTTTGACGCAACAGCAGTCAAAATCGCAGTGAAATCTCATAGATTTTACTGCGCCACTTCTAAGAGGCTTTTTGCGTGGTAACGCCCCCATGCATACATTATACCTGACGCAGGTATAATGTGGCGCAGGGGTTTACAAAGTGACGCATCTGCTTAGATGCGTCACTTTGTAAATAGTGCGCAACAGGAGGCATTTTTTACGCTGCCGATGCGTCACAAAAAGTGACGCATCGGATGCGCAAAATTGACGCAAGGCCTCATAAATGAGGCCCATGGTCTCCAGCTTAGTGGCCTGACAGTCTAGGTCCGCCACCGTCACCTGTCACAAAAGCCAGAAACTTGGGATTCATTATTAATAATAAGCTCTCGTTTGGAGCACAAGTATCTAAGGTAGTTTCATCCTCCTTTCATACTCATAGGATGATTAGGAAAATTCTCCCTTTTCATTCCCTGCAAGACCAGGAAAACTGTGATTACAGCATTAGTCCACACAAAATTGGATTATTGCAATGGACTGTATATGAACCTACAAGGAAAGTTGATTAGAAAGCGCAAATTGGTCCAAAATGCAGCAGACAGAATGATTTTGAATCTCCCAAAATTTCATTTGATAGCCCCAGGAATTCAAGAGTTGCACTGGCTCCCAGTTCTTAAGAGGATTACATTCAAGGCCCTTTGTGTGGCTCACTGGGCTTGCATTATGCAGGACCTGAATTCTGATGGGACAACCTTATGTGGTACACCTCTAACCGACACCTGCGTTCAGCTATAGCTAGAACTATTGCCACCGCCACCTTCAAGAAAGTAAACTGGGGAGGAAGGAGCTTTGTCACCAGCACAGCCAGGCTCTGGAACACTCTCCTTCCACATCTTAGAGCTATTTCACCCCAGTTCTCATTTAGGAAGGAACTTAAAAGTGGCTCTTCAGCAACTAAGTGGTCCAATCTCAGCATGCATAGGTTCAGCAAGCGCCAAGACACCCACGGGTATACTCTCTATATAAAGAATTTCAACATAACAAAACAAATAAGGCCTTTTTCAGCAGCATACAAATATATAGGCTCTAGATCAGAGACAGCAGAATGTCACATTTTAAATGTTAATATCTTCCCCTCATCAGGGCAGACATTTTGAAAATTGATATGCAGACCCTCGTGTTAGCTGGTGTCACTTCTACTAAAAGCAGAGTTTGTGGTTTCTTTTTGTTGTAACCTCATCATTTGTGTGCTTTCTCCTGAGGAGAACTGGTAGTTGTCACAAGCACACAGAAGTCTTTGCTCAAGGTGCTGTGCTTCAAATTGGTAACAGACTCAAACATGAGAAACACGGCTACATGTCAATGGTAGTGTTTGCCAGTGTCTAATTTGTAAAAATGTAAGTGTCATGACCCTTCTAGAAAGCCATTGCAGCCTGCACCACACATTGCCCCTGCCAGCACTGCCAATGACAGTACCAATATAACACCTAACCACTGCACTCCTACAAGTGTGACAATTCAGACTATTTCAGGCAACACAAAGCTATAATAATGGTGCAAGAGGCTGGTATTATTCATCTACAATGCCATTTAATTTAATAAACAGGGTCGTTGTGCATTTGTCAGACAGCACCACCATGTGGTGGGCTATCACTAGAGCCGGTGCTGACAATTAAGTGCTGGTGCCAAGCACTGGATACCACCAGCTCAAATTAAGCAAAGACTCTTTGCTCCTTCAGTGACAGCTAATGCACTCTACTATTGACAGTCTCTGTCCTCTCTCTTTTACAGATGACCTCTGTAGACTCTCTCTCAATGACAGCTTTTTTTTAAAACTCTTTTTATTGGGTACAAGACTCAGTGGAGTACCGAATACAGTAAAGTCTTTCATACAGAAAATTCGGATTTCCCAGTTTACAGTTCTAGCCACAGTTACAGATTTCCATAACATAAAAAACATACATTTCGCATGCATTGCTTCTGACTGTTAGTTCTCGGCCAGCAAGTGTTCTATTTTTGGTGGTGCATAGATGTCCCCTCGATATTTATTCCAGTTTCCCCATTTTCGTACCCATTTCTTAGGGAATCCCTGGTGAATATACACTACCTTTTCAGCCACCATCGCACTATCCATATAGTTGCACCATTCTGCAAAAGTCGGCGAGTGTTGTACCCCCCCACACAATGACAGCATTTAAACTTTGTCTCTCTGACAGTCTCTCGGAAAATATACAATGGCAGCCTCTGAACTCTCCTTCACTGAGAGTATCTGCAGTTACTCTCTGACAGTCTCCCCACTTCCTTTCAATTACAGCCTCTGGTCCCTCTCCTACACTGACAATCTCTGCACACTCTCACAGTATCAGATTCTACATTCTTCCTCTTGGTGACAGCTAATGTATGTCATGTTGTTGGGTCCCAGAAACCACGCAGGAACCAGGTAAGGGTTACTTGATCTTTATTTAGTATTCTTGCTCCCCTGCCCACATGCACATCTGTCTTCGTGCCTTTCTCATGCAGACTGCCCTGTCCATTCCCTGACCGGAAGTGGTCCAGTTGCCTTCCTGCCTTGTTGTCCAGTGCAGGGTCCTAGTGCCCTTCACCCATTCCACTTCATTTTGTCTTTGTCACAAAGAAATGATGAGAGAGAGGAGAGAGAGAAAGAAACAGGTGTAGAGATAGTGAGAAGGAAAGAAGAGATAACTCATAATAAAGAAATGATACGTATGCATTCCCATCACTGCATTTCTTCAATAAGTCTCTTCGGCCTTCTGCTCGCTCGTTTTGGACAAGTCTATTCCTGTAATTCTTCTGCTCGCCCTTCATCCTTGTCCTTTCCCTTTCTGTTGTGATCCATCGCTTCATCTCCTCCGGTCGCATTATTGTGACCGGCTTTGTTCAAGGTCTTCAGTCATTTGAAATGAGAACTGTTCCGTGTTCTTTGGTGATATTCTGATGCAACCATAATCATTGGGCCCTTCACCTTTATGATTGTGAGTGGTTCCTTTGAGAACAGGCTGTCAGACTTTCTTTGCTGTCCCTGACGCACTACCACTGCGTCTCCTTCTTTGAGGTGTGACAGGGTGGCATGACGCCTTGCATCTGCATATGCTTTCATCTTTTCTTTGGCTTCTTTGTCTTTAGCTGCAATGCTGCTGTGCTCTGGTGCCGCCTTTGCTTCTATCTGTGGTAGCCTTGTCCTGCTTATCCTCCCCAGTACCAACTCAGCGGGGCATCTTCCCTTGGAGCTGTGTAGAGTGTTTCTGTAGTCTTGTAGAACCTGACATAGTGCCTGTCCGATGGAGATCTGCGCCAGCTTTGCTCATTGGACAGCTTTCTTGGTGTTCCCCATGAACCGCTCCACCATGCTGTTCGCTTGTGGCCACAGTGGTGTTATCTTCTGGTGATGAATGCCCAGGTAGGACATGAACTTTTGGAACTCTTCTCCTGAGAATGGAGGACCATTGTCTGTCTTTAGGGTTTCTGGGGAGCCCCAGGCCGCAAATATGTCATCCATTATTGGTAGCGTCGCTGTTATCGACGTTGATGGCACGTGTCGCACTATGGGGAATCATGAGTACTCGTCAATGATCACGAGCAGGTAGTTGCCGGTGTTTAGTGGCCTAAAAAAAGTCAGCTGCCAACGTTGTCCCCACCGCCCTTGGGAGTTCTGACATCTGTAGTGGTTCTGGGCTGGCTGGCTGTCCTGTTGCTTGACAGGTGTGACACGTCATGATGGTGTCTTCCACCATTTTATCCAGGCCAGGGACCCATACTTTTTCCCTTAGCTGCTTTTTTGTTGCCACCCTTCCACTGTGAGACTCTTGTGCCACATTGACAGTCTGTCTCATTAGTGAACTTGGTATCACTATCCTTGTTCCTCGCATCATCATTCCTGTTTCTGTCTCCGACAGTTCTTCATGTATTTTTTTTAGTGCCAGCATTTCCTCCTTGTTTACTTCTTCTCCCCAGGTGCAGTTGTTGTTGATGTGTCTCCACCTCTGCATCCTTGTCGTTTCTTTGGCCAGCCGCAGGGTGGCATCTTCGCTGTCTCTTTCTGTAGTTCACCTAGTGTTATTGGTGCCGGAGTGTTTTGCTTGAGTACAAAATTGAGATCTTCATTAGCCATTGATGCTGTCTCTGGTGACTGTGGAAGAGGGTGTCTCCACATATAGTCAGCCGGGTTTTGTTCCTTTCCTGGCTTGTGCACTATTTTGAAGTCATATTCCATCAACCTTATGCCCCAGCGTTCAATGCGTGGCAGCATCTTTGCTGATGGATTGCCATATATTGTCACCAGAGCCTGATGATCTGTGATGATGGTGAACGACTTCCCGTAGATTAACATGTGATAGTGTTCACACGCCCATACCACTGCTAGTCTTTCTTTTTCTTGTTGAGAGTATGCCTTTTCAATGTCAGACAAGCTTTTGCTTGCATACGCAACAATCCTTCTTGATGAATCTCTCCCCGGCAGGTGCTGCGCTAGTATTGCTCCTAGTCCCACTGGGCTGGCATCTACCATCAGCTCCGTGCATAGCATCGGGTCAAAATAGGCAAGGTGATCTACAGTCATTACGGCCTCTCTGATGGCCTCAAATGCCCAGCTGCACTCCTGTGACCAAAGGAACTTCTGACCTTGCTTTGTTAACAATCGGGGCGGTGTGCTCACCGTGGCAAAGTCCTTGATGTAGCAAGCACAGTAGCTGGCAAGCCCTAGAAATAACCTCACTTCTGTGACATCCTTGGGAGGATTCGTGTTTTTCAGTGTCTCCACTTTGCTGGGATCTGGTCTCATCCCTTTCTTGGAGAAAATGTGTCCTAAGAATACCAATTCACTTCTCCCCAGTTCACACTTGTCTGTGTTCAATCTTAATCCCACTTGTTCCAGCTGTAGGTATACTTGATGCAGGGCCCTATCATGTTCCTCATCTGACCGCCCGAATACTAGAATGTCATCACTATAGTTTAGGCTGTTCTTCATCGGCCTCATAACCTGCCATATGGTCTATTGAAATATCTCTGCAGCCGATGAAATGCCAAAGCTCAGTCTCTTGTAGCAAAACAGGCCCATGTGCGTCGAGAATGTGGTAATTTATCTTGACTGTTGGTCCAGCTCTAGTTGGTGGTACGCTTTGCACAAGTCTAACTTTGAAAATGTACAGTCTCCTGTGAGACAGCTGAACATCTCGTTTAGATGCGGCCACGTGTGGCGTTCTCGCTCGATTGATGTATTCGGTACCCTCATGTCCACACATATGCGACTACTGGAGGTGTTCTTTTTCGGGACTCCCACTATTGAAGGCACCCATGGCGTTGGCCCTTCTGCAGGCTCAATGATGTCCTGGGCCAGTAAACTTTTAATTTCCTCTTCTACTTGACATTGTAGGTGTATAGGTAGTCGCCGATGATGTGCTACTGGTTTGATTGCCTCGTTGATGTGCAACGTTATCAGTTTTCCTTTCATGTTTCGTAGGCCCTGCAGGAGGGCCGGATGTTTCTGTAGAATGTTCCCTTTTTCCAACATGTGGTATGTCATCGCCAGTAGACCCATCCCTTGTGCCGTGACATTGTGTAGTAGGCACGGTGCTGGGACGTCACCTCTCAGGACCTGTCCTTGTATGTTAACGTCTCTGTGAACTTCCCCATGTTCTCTACTGGCTTCTTGGAGCCCCACGTGAACACATCAACAGTGGACAGGGATAGCGGCTGCCTCACTTTCATATTCACATACTCCGACATGCACATAATATTGCATGTGGCCCCGCTGTCAAGCACGAACTGAGTACTATGTCATCCAACTTCAATGTCCACGGTTGCAGTTTTGTTTATTTGATGCTTCTCCATGGGATGAACGTGCTCTGGTCTGCCTTGGGGCATCGGACATGAGATACAGTTGTGCCATGCTCACAGGTGCTGCTGTTTCTTCTGACTCATCAGAGGAACTGCGATTCGCTGTTTCCATGTGTCTGGCATACCGGCTGTTGGTCGCCACTCTGCCCCGCTCGCTTCTGAACTGCCTGCTTATGCAGGCACTTGCGGAATGATTGTCCCTGTAACATTTCCTGTATCTCTGGCCCATCGCCGGACACGCACCAACATCCGGAAAGTCGAGTCCGCATCTATAGCACGTTTGTTTCTTCATCCTTACAGGCGACGTTTCCTGCAACACAATCGCCTGTTCCACTCTTTTCTCCTTCCCCAGCTGCATCTCTTTGGCTGTTGCTCTATCTTCCGCGCGAGCCATGGTCAATATCTTCCAGCGTCGTTGGTTCCTTCAGGACACATGCACGGAACTCTACAGACTGACAGCCCTCAATGATGCGCAGTTGTATCGCCTGTTCAATGTCGAACTTGTCAAACTCGCAGTATATGACCAGTTTTCGCAGTCGTGTTGCAAAGTCGTCAAGGGACTCCTCTGTTCGCTGACACGCTGTGTTGAAGGTGTATCTCTCAAAGTCAATGTTCCATTGCGGGTCAAATCTTGCTCAAATCTTGCTGTGAGGCACTGTATCATCTCTTTGTATTTCGCTGTTTGATCGCTGGGAAATGTTATGAGCAAATCCTCCACTTCATCCCCTATGAGATTCAGGAAAAGGTCCAGCTGTTTGCTGTCTACAACATCCATGGCGCGCATGTAGTGCTCGAACTGCCTAATCCACCTTTCCCACCTGATGCCAGCTTGTGGTTCCGATAAGCTGAATGGCAACGGTCTTCCAAATATGGCTTGTGGACTCTTCTTTTCGCTTTCTGTGTCAACCATTTTTTTATTGTATTGTAATTGCATTTATATAGCGCTTACTACCCCTGACGAGGCATCAAAGCGCTTTTTCGGCGAGTAGCACGCTACTCCGGGACCCATAGAGGATTAGTGTTGAATTAGTATAGTGAAACATGCAAGTACATTTTAGGTGGTGGATAGGTTAATCAGTTATTTGGATTTGGAATGATAGCAGACGGATAGAGGAGGACAAAGGTTTGTATTTATATAGCGCTTGTTGACGCACACTGTTCAGGAAGCCTATAAAGGATTAGTGGTGAATTAATATGGTGAAATATGAAGTAATTTCAGTGGTGCATATTAGTCAGTTACTTGGAGTGAGAAGAATTTCAGAGGGATAAAAGGGGA
This sequence comes from Lissotriton helveticus, assembly GCF_964261635.1. NCBI lineage: Eukaryota > Metazoa > Chordata > Amphibia > Caudata > Salamandridae > Lissotriton > Lissotriton helveticus. The sequence continues at coordinate 1,817,021,584 of NC_136065.1, read as the reverse complement.
AGAAAGATTTACATTCATATAGCACTTGTTCCCCTGATGTTGAAGCACTTTTCTGGAGAGTAGCAAGCCATTCCGGAACCCATAAAGATTAGTGTAGATAATTAGTATAGTATAAATATGAAGTAATTTGAGTAGTGGATATGTTATTCAGTTATTTGGGTAGTATATAAGTATAGTTGAATATGGAATTTGAGAAGTGAACATGTAAGTCTGTTAATTTTGATTGAATAGGATAGTGGGGGGATAAAAGAGTGAAGGATTTTTCTTTTTTTAAGTCTTAGCAGTAAGAGGAGGCTTTTGGATGAGTAAAAAAGAGTTTTGGAGGGGAGGAGTCAGAGGGAAGAGTTTAGAAAGGTTTGTTTTAGGGGATCGTTATAGTAAAAGAGGTGTCAGATGAGGCAAGGAGGGGTAGAGTAGGAGAGAGTTTAGAAAGGGTTATTTTGGCGATCATAGTAGTGGTATGTGGTTTGGATAAATGAGAGAGTGGATGTAGAGGATGTATTGATAGATGTATAGGATGAGAGATAGGGTAGTGCATTGGAAGGAGTAGTAGAAAGAAGTTTGAGATGAGTCAGAAGGTTGGGCTAGAAGATATATTGAGCAAAGTATAGGCTGAGAAATAGGGTAGTGCATTGGAAATGCTAAATTAGAAGAAAGTGATAAATATATAGATCCATAAGTACATTGAAAGTATATAGATACATAAAGGAGGTAAGTATATGTAGATTAAAGATATTGATAGAGGCACAGGATGAGAAATAGGTTAGTGCATTGGATGTGCTTTTTCAGGAGAAAAGTAACAAACACACAGATCCAAGTACATGGAAGGTACATAGATGCACAATGGAAGTATGTACATGTAGACCAAAGATGATATTTATTTATTATTATTTTTTCTCTTAACATAATATTATTTTTACATGTTTATACAAAGTAATACACAAAGATAGGTACATATCTATAGTGAAAACAATTGCTTATATATTGTGGTGCATGCTGGTACATTACTCTGTGCATAGTGTTGTGCGTGGTGTACATTTCGTGTGAGTGTGTTGCTCTGTTTGTGGATGTGGATGGTGTGGGCTGGGTATTGCTAAATGAGAAAAAGGGCATAATTTCTGGCCCTAGTCCCGACCAGTCTCCTGCGGCTCCTGTCTAGGCCTTCTTTCTGTAATCGCCTTCTGTCTATGGTGACAGTGGCACTTCCGTCTCTATGTACTGTCACTTTTATTGTCACTTCACATTCACTTTTCTTTACTTTGTTCTCTTTCTCTTGTTAAATACACATTTGTGCTTCTATTTTTGATCGTTTCACTTTAATCTGGCCTCCTGGCCTTTAATTCCACTTTCTTTCTCTTGTTAAATACACCTTTGTGCTTCTATTTTTGAATGATCCACTTTAATCTGGCCTCCTGGCCTTTAATTCCACTTTCTTTCACCCTTTTTTACCTCTGCCTGACTTCAAAATGGCCTCCCGGCCTTCCTTTTTTTCTATTGGTTTGTTTTCCTGTCTTTAAGATGGCCGCCGGACAGGGGCGGTGGGTGACATTATAAAGTGGTGGGGCGCAAAGTGATTTGCATACAGCACCGCAGCGAGCGAGCGTAGCGAGCGAGCCCGAACCCCAAAAGGGGGGTTTGGGGTGATTACCCCCCCCAAGAAAATTTTGAAAAAAAAGAAGAAAAATCGTGCATTTTCAAGCACATTTGAGAAAGCAGGAAGGTTAATAAAGCAATTGTGAAAGTGCAGTTATTACATTAATAGATGACATTGATAGAGCGCGCGAGGCCACCCGACCAATAGTTTTCGCCGTTTCCGGCTTCAGGGCCCATATACTTTTCAAATCACCATATACATCGATCAGGTGACTTCACGAGCTCTACCAAGTTGTGTGTGTGTGTTCCCTGCTAATAATTTTCAGTGCACCCGACTTACCATCCACCGATGCGGGTACCTAATGACCACAATGAATCAGGGAGCTAGCTGTAAAAGAAAGGCAGCAAAATACAAACCCAACCAATAACATTCAAATACTGTTTAAATGACCACGGACAACTGGAAGTTTTAAAATGTTTATCTAAATTCAATATTTTCTTGCATGAGGTACAGTAAAATAAGGCAATCAATAACCAAGATAACGTAAATCACATAGGTATAAAGAAATAATGACAGGGTAATCATTCAAATGTAATATGAAATGCAGATGGGAAATATTATAAAATCTCAGAAATGTTTAAGCATGGACATTTTATGCATGAATAACTATGGGAGGGCCTATAAAGAGTAGCACGCTTCACTTAAGGTGAATGGGCCTTTGAACAATCTAGGCAATGAAGTTCTAGACCATATCATAAAATTACAGACTGCAATGCAAAATATAATTTCTAACAAGTGAGAAGACATAGGAACAAACTTATGGAAAAATATGTAATTGACTTTCAATAGTTGCGGAAAGGCATGGAAAATATAACATATGCAATGATGAACTTTATTAAAGCAAAAGTCAGAAATTTAGAAGGTGCAAGATTTAAAGAGTTTTCAGAGCAATATTTACCTAGAAAGGTGTGGAAACCAAACCCTGGCCACGGGTCAGTTAAGGACAGGAAACCCTCAAGGAAGGATACCCCTCAAAGGACAGCAGGTGCAGAATGGACACCCAGGACAGGACAGGATACCCTCGGAATAGGAATCAGGACAGGACCCTCAGGACAGGACAGCAAACCCTCAGGACAGGACCCTCTTCAGGACAGGACCGGAACCCACAGTTCGGAAGCAACGCCTGCGCTCCACCCGCTCTGCAGCTATCGATCAAGACCCCGATTGGGTCAGCGAACTCCCAGCTAAGTGCTTTGCCAGCACTTTAAGGTTCAGTAGAACCTTAGTCTATGGTCAAATTCGGACAGAGTGCTTCGCAGCGCTCTGTATCTTCAGTCACCTATTGAGTGCGTTGGGTCAGTGACAGGTCAGCTAAACCAGAAAAGTCGGACGGTTCACTAGGTGAACCCAGGGTAGATATACAGTTTGGGGACAGTGTACCACCCCCCAATGTTGCAAAGTGTCAGAATCCCTCAATTTCGATTGGTCCTAAGGTAGGATTTGGGTAACACACCAATCACAATACAAGATTTGAAGCCTTCATTAACATACTTGGGTACCGCCTAGAGAGATTGGGGTTCTCATGAGAACTGTGCAGAAATACGAGTGAAAATTAACATTGTAACACATGAGGAGCAACATTCGCCGTTCTCGTAGCGCAGAGGTGGCTTTCCCAGGCGCATCTTGACTGTGGCTGCCAGCTGGCTGAGTTCCACTATCCAAAGTGGCCACCTTTCAATGCTCCCTGGTCATGCGCAGAAGAGACCGTCAATATGGCTCCCAATCAGTTTGGACCCCCATTCCCCGCGGTACATGAAAAGTAAGCGAAAACAAATTAATACATAATAATGTCATTATGAAAATACATCATAGGGTTTGTACTTTTAACTCATCATCAAGAAATAAAACTATTGCATTAAATGTTAGCTACATTGACACAATCACAAGAGCAGTGGCACGAGCAGTACCACATGATAAGCACAGCTATGAATTACGCATGCGCATAACTTTCCCTCCACTTCTGCAGACGCGTCAGGACACGTGAGTGTGGCTGACGCATGCGCAGTAACTAAAATACAAGCGGCGGCCATATTAAAGAACACGGATTAAATTCATTAGAAATACACATAGGCAAGCTTCGGGAACTTTGCCTAAACAAAAATAAATGTTAGTAAAACATACGTTTTGTTACCTTATTACACATAAACGAGGTTCTTGACTTCGGCAAGCCGCAAAATATGCGAAGCTTTGCTTCATCAATCCCCTCTTTGATGATATTTACTATCATCACAAATTATAATGGAACCAGATGCCAACTTTCTTTCACACTTTATAAAGTTCTATTTCTTCCAGCAACCGTTCTAACTTTTCTCTCTCAGTTTTAGCAGGGTGAGAAGTCTTCACCTTTTTGTATATCTGATCATTCACTTCCTCTAATTCAATCTCATCCACACTTCGTTTCACTCCTCTTGCATTTACCTCGTGCTTTTTGGTGCGCTTGCGGCATTTACAGCATAAGAAAATGGAAAGTATAATAAGACCTATAATACCAATTGGCATCAGAATTTTGAATAATAAGCTTTTACCTATGCTAGCAAGCCAATGACCTACATTTGAGAGACCATCTACCAGTCTCTTCCAGGCACTATCAACCTCGAGTGGTTTGAGTTCCTTTGCCAAATTAGTAATGTTTTTCACATATCTTTTGATCTGTACACTTTTATCCGGAATATAAGTGCAACAATGTTGCGCCTTCAACATCCGGCAGACTCCGCCCTCTTTCGCTAATAAGGTGTCAAGAGCAAGTCGATTCTGTAAAACCATTGATCTGATCGCAACCATTTCGGTATTGACCAGCAGAAATCCATGAGCTGTTTCAGTAGACAGCACATCTACTATAGTAGACAATTTGCAAATTCTGTGAGTGTTCAGAACCACTCCCACTCCAGGTATCAGTGCACTGAAAATACTACCCATAATTTCACCTATACTTTCTCTTTTACTACGCACTAAGCCATTAGTATCTTCATTGCTTCCAGCTTTTCCATTCACATGGTATATTTTCGGGAAGACAATGCCAAAGTAGCAGCTTCCATACCAGTGATCCGGCAATTTGAAATAAGCCTTGTCCCCACAAATATAATAAATTCCAGGAAACACAGGCTCTGACCCATTTTTGAAACCCCAACCTCCAATTACCTTGTAATTATGTTCGCATTCACTGGAACCAATGAAAACATTATTATAATAGCTAGTCTTCTCGCGGTGAAGACATAGCTTGCCTTTCTTTTCAAAATCCAGCAACAGAGCAGGACCCGCTCCACCAGATGAGGTGCCTTCCATGTTCTCTGCCCACTTTGGCTTTTTCTGACTTTCGTCATTAGCCTTCTTTTGAATTTTAATTCTCCTTTTCTCTGCCATGTTCAGGAACATCTTTTCCTGCTCACGCAAAGAACAAGTCAAGTTATCTCTGTGTGCGTCTGCTATGTCAATGTTACCTATAGTCAGAAAGTAGTCTCCCATATATCTTATGGTGTCAGTTTTGGTATGTACAGGATTTAAGTTCCCACGTATAGGAAGTTCAGAAAAGATCACGTCATTGTTAGAATAATAATACTGTAACGGTCCCCTTTTGTAAAATAAACTAGCTAAAATGCTACAGGAGATTCCATATGTCAATGGCAGGTGATGGTATGTCACGCCTTCAGCCACAGAAGTAGGTAGCTTCATGCAGACATAGCAATCTTCAATTTCCATAGTCTCTACATAGTGTATTAATAAGTTTGCGAAAACATTTAAGTGTGTCTTGTTCTTAACTCCATGATAATGTAGTCCTCCCTCATCTGGTGCTTCTAAGTTCTGTTTTGTTTGTCTCAAAGCTCTTTCATGTCGTGCTACACTCTGTGTTGTTAGCTCCTCATTGTCAGTATTTACAACTTCAGTAGGGACAATGTTAGTATCTTTACTTACAGCAAAGGGAATGAAAATTGTTAATCCTATCCAGATAACTATCAGTACTACTACACTACATATACACACCTTGCAACACGTCTTAAAACGGCTGCAACTAGGTCTACCATTCACTGTTGAATCAGACATTTTGGCTCAGAAGGAGTCTCTCGAACCCCTCTTTTTGGCTTTACACAATTAGCTTACTTTGTGCAAATTCACGGTGGTTCGTCTTCTTCTTCAGCTGAGTACTCTGGGACGGGTTCTCCGTCGCTCACGTCAGTTATATCAAGATCTTCAAGTTCTTCCAAAACCAGTGTCCATTCAGGAGACTTGTACTTTTTGTTTTGTCTTTTTATTCGTTCACTCCTTCTTTTGGAAGAGTCTTCTTCTTGCTCTGCTATCCGAGCACTTCTTCTTGCTTCTGCACGTTTTTCTTCCACTGTCTTTATCCTTAGTCTCAATCTTTTTACAAACCTAGGCTCAAGGTTGTTTCTTTTCTTTAGTCTCTTAGTCGGTACTTGGACTTCACTTTCTTCTCTTATTCTCTTGTTCTCTTTATCTTGTGGTAATTCTTCTCCACTTTCTTCTCCTACTTTCCCTATCTGGCTAGTTCCAGGGCTAGCATCAAATTCTTCTGCCTGGTTGCTAATCTGGCCTTGTTCAGGAATATTTTGTTTTTGGCTTTCGATTGTCTCTGTTTCTGTTTCTGTTTCCTGAACCCGTTCTTTTAACCCTCTCTGATCCTGTTCAAGCACTTCGATCTCTTGATTTTCTTCTGCTCGAACTATCACTCTATTTCTAGTCTCTCCCTTATCTGCATCAGGTGTTAGCGGTGGTGTATCGAACACCTGCTCTGTCCCTGTCTGACCTTCTCCTTCCTCAGTTTTGATGTGAATCTCAAGCGGCTGAGGTTCTTCGCCTGTGCCTTGCTTTTCCTGACTAGTCCACTCTCTACCTTCACTAAGTCGTTCTCTTGTTCTGATAGGATCTTCGGTCAGATCAATCATCGGTATCCATTCTTCTGGCCATATGCTTGGCAGCTCGTCTTCAGCTACTCCTGGCTCAGTTTCCTGGACCTCTTCCGCAGGCTGGTTTCTTGGCAGTTCGTAGTCAACTACTCCTGGGCCAACGTCTGCTGTTCCTGCAACCTGACTGGTGCTGGGCTGCTCGTTGTCAGCTGCTTCTGGACCGGCTCCTGCAGGGTCCTCTGCTGGTTGCCCCTCTTCTGCAAATTCTTTGTCTGGTAATACCTTCTGAGTGTGTCCAGCGTGGATCCACTGGGGAACACCTGCGACCTTCACTGCAGTTGTTGTTACCAGGATTACTTGGCGTTTCTTTCCCCACCTTGGTGCCAGACAATTAGATCGAGTGTGCTTCTTTATTTTGACCCAGTCTCCTGGAACCAAGCTGTGGAGAGGAGTCGTTGGATTGAGGATGCCGTCGTCTCCAATCTGGCGAGAGATAGAACGCACTTGGTCACCCAATCTTCTGCAGTATTCAAGCACTAAATCATCAGTAATACTCAACAGTTTGCTTCCTGGCACCCATGCTTGTCTCATCACTCTTCCCATAATGATTTCATGGGGACTTAGGCCTGTCTTGCGGTCAGGAACACTTCTCAGTCCCATCAGGACCAGGGGCAGGGCCTTCACCCAGGTCATGCCAGTTGCATCAGTCAGCTTTGCTAGTCTGTTTTTGATAGTTCCATTTACTTGTTCCACTATTCCAGAAGCCTCTGGGTGGTATGCACAATGAAGTTTCTGCCTTATTCCAAAGGCCTTACAGAGTTCAGCCAGTATGTCATTCTGGAAATGTCCACCCTTATCTGATTCAATAATGAATGGCACCCCGAATCTAGGTATTAGTTCTTTTAGTAAACACTTCGCTACTGTCAGTGCGTCACTTTGGGAAGTAGGGTAAGCTTCTACCCATTTTGAAAATATGCAAACAATGACAAGGACATATCGCTTCCCTTCACAACGGGGCATGGTGATGAAATCAATCTGTATCCTTACGAAGGGACCCCCTGATCTCCCAATTTTGCTCAGTTCAACCATTGTCCTCTTGCCTGGGTTCATCTGCTGACATGACAGGCACCTCTGGCAGAGGGACTCTGCTACCTTCCTGAATTTCTTACTGTACCAAGTCTGTTGAAATACCAGAATCATGGCATCCCTACCAATGTGTGATCCTTCATGTATTAATCTTGCCATTGTGCCAAGCAAGTGTCGGGGTAACACAGGCATACCAGTTGGGCCCAAAATCACACCATCCACACGTCTCGGTCTACACCCATCCTCCTTCCATTTCTCTCTTTCTTGCCAAGGAGCCGATTCCTGCCACTCTCTCACTTCATCCCACGTAGGCACTTCTTCAAACACCTGAAGCTGGCAGCTGGTTCCTGGCCCCCCTCGTTTTGGATTTACAATATACCGATCTTTGGCACACCATTGGGCCACTCGATCAGCATAATCGTTTCCCAGTGATACTTTGTCCATGCTCCTTTGATGAGCAGCACATTTTACCACTGCCAGTTCTTTGGGCAACTGGATGGCCTCTAAAAGGTCATGAACAACCTTTGCATTCCGAATGGGAGTACCTGAGGAAGTCATGAATTCTCTCTGCAGCCACAATTGGCCAAAGTCATGCACAACTCCATAACAGTACTGACTGTCAGTATACACTGTTATGCGTAAGTCCTTCCCAATTTTGCAAGCTTTTATCATAGCTATCAATTCGGCTACTTGTGCAGACTTGATGTTATATAAGTAACCTGCTTCTTCAATTTTTGTGAAAGAGACTACTGCGTAAGCAGCACTCAAGCCTCCTAGTTCATGTCTTAGACAGGAACCATCCACAAATAGTTCTTTATCATGTTCAGGCAATGGCGTTTCTTTTATGTCTGGGCGTGGTTTAGTACTGAACTCTGTCAGGTCAATACAATCATGTTCATCATCATCCCCACCTTCTATTTCCAAATGGTCGGGGAGTAAGGTGGCAGGGTTCAGAATACCGCACCTAACAATGCTTACATTTGCTGCACCCACAAGAATCCTCTCGTATTTAGTCAGCCGACTAGGGGTGAGATACTGTGTTTTAGTTCTGGTCAATAGAATTACCACTCCATGTGAAACATACACGGTCACAGGATGTCCCATGACAATGGACTCACTCTGTTCCAAACTTGCACAGGTAGCAGCTACTGCTTTCAGACAGCCTAGTAACCCAGCAGCTACTGGGTCCAAAGTGGCAGAGAAATAGGCCACAGGCCTTCTGGTCGTGCCATGTTCTTGAGTCAGGACTGACAATGCGCAATTATCGCGAGTGTCACAGAATAGGGCAAACTCTTTGGAATAATCTGGCATTCCCAACGCAGGGGCCGTACACAGACAGTTTTTCAGTCTTGTGAAAGCCATTAGACTTTCATCGTCCCACTCTACAACATCTGGCATTCCTCTCGTGGTCATTTTTATCAAGGGCCTGGCTAAGGCTGCAAATCCCAGAATCCACTGCCTGCAGTACCCTAATACACCCAGGAACATTCTGACATCTTTTTGAGTACGGGGCAACTGCATCTTTTGAATTATTCTCACTCTTTCTGATGTGACTTTTCTGACACCCTTTTCTATCTGGTGTCCTAGATATTTTACTGATTTCGCACAGAACTGTAGTTTGTCAGGGGCCACTTTATGCCCTTTCTCACACAGATGATTTAGGAGGGCAATGGTGTCAACTACACAGTCCCTGTGACTTTTAGACGCCAGTAGAAGGTCGTCTATGTATTGCACTAACACAGAGTTCCCAGGTAAGGTCAAAGTCTCTAGACATTTTTTCAAGATCTGATTAAAGATAGAGGGGCTCTCTGTATACCCTTGAGGGACCCGGTTCCAACAATACACGTGACCCTCGAAGGCAAATGAGAAAAGAAATTTGCTGTCGGGGTGCAGGGGTATCGAAAAGAATGCATGACATAAATCAATCACAGTGAACCATTCAGCATCCCAAGGAATCTGGTACAATATCACTGCAGGGTTTGGGACAATAGGGCAGCAAGGAACTACAATTTTGTTAACCTTTCTCAGGTCCTGCACTACCCTATACTTGCCACTAGGCTTTTTGATGCCCATAATCGGTGAGTTGCATGGGCTGCTCATCACTTCCTGTATGATGTCTCCTTCTAATAATTTTTGTATTTCTAGAGTGACACCTGCTTTCACTTCAGCATTCATTCGGTAGGGCCTAGTGTTAGGATATACTGCATTGTCCTTGATGGCTATCTGTATGGGGTCCACATCTTTCATCAAACCCACATCTTTTCCAGTGAAATCCCACACCTCTGGCTTTACGGCTTCCTGGAGTTCTTGGGGCAAGTCCTGCAGGGTCAATCTTTTAATTTCTGAGTCAGGTCTAAGTAACAATAATTTATAAATGCCATCTTCATCTGGGGTCTGTATTTCAACACCTTTTGGTGTGCAAAAGATGGTACAGTTCATTTTGCACAGCAAATCACGACCCAGTAGATTCACTGGACTGGTGTCACAGACGACAAATCTATGCATCTGTTTAAAATTTCCAATTGAAATCTCCATTGGTTCGGTAACAGGAGTACTAATCAATTGATTAGATACACCCACTACTTGGATATTTTCTCCCGAGAGGGGTAGGTTTGGAACGTCCACTGTTCTTACAGTAGAACGGGTAGCGCCAGTGTCCAACAGAAAGGTGACATCATTTCCGTCAACCTTTCCTTCAATATATGGTCCAGACTGGTCTACCGGCAAGGAAGCGCCAAGTACGCACTCCTCGTCCTCCCCTCTCAGGCCCCGTCAGTCCTGATCATTACAAAGGAAGGTATCATTCAGCAGATACTGCGAAGTTGCTGTATTTCTGTTCTCCCCGCTTTCCCAAACCTCTATCTCTTCATCTTCTGCCTGTCTTCCCCTGTATACCTGCTTGGGTGCTCGAGGCACCTGAACTGTTTTTACCTGGGGTTGAGTCTTTCTTGGTCTTTCTTTCTGCGTCTGTGGAGTTAAATCAGGAGTTTTTTCATTAATATCTACTAATTGGGGACACTCGTTTCGCCAGTGTCCAATTTCGCCGCACTGATGGCAGGGAAATTTCTTCATAGCCTCTTCCCTGCTAAATTTGGGCCGGGGCTTTCCTCCACCCCCTCCCCCAGGACCTTTGTTCTCAGCATTTTTAACCATGTTACTCAATTGTTTTTCCTGCTGTTCTGCGAGCTTCACCTGAGCCCACATCACCTTTTCCTTGAGGGCCTTTTTCTTTTCTGCCATCTCATCCTCGCAGTACTTAGCGTACCGCAGGACCTCATCCATTTTCTTAGTATGCCAACAGATTTTATTATCTTTTATCCACTGACAAATTTCAGGTCTTAAACCATTTACAAACCTGTAAATAAAGTGCGTCATATCCTTCAGGTCGATGTTATCAATACCACTGTATGTTTTAAATACCTGCAATAACCTCTCATAGAAGGAGTGCACTGTCTCGTCCCTTTCCTGTGTTGTTCTATCTATTTTTGTCCAATCAGTTTCCTTTGCGGGCACCTTTTCTTTCAAGTGCTGAATTACCTGCTCATATTTTCGCATGACATCCTTTGATGGCTCCCCTGTTTCTTTATTTCTTGGGTACTCCTCACTCGGCCAGTCTATGTTTATTTTACACTGGGTCCATAAATCTACTGGAACCACAATGTCGAAAAACCCATCCAGGTCTTTCCACAGACATTTCTGTACCTTCACGAACCTTTCCACCTGCCTGTACCAGTCAACTGGTTTCTCTCGTAATTTTGGAAAATCGTTCGTGAAGGACACAATATCCTGCCTAGACCAGGGGACATGCACATATTTCCCTCCTGGAACTTCGCGCATGGGGCATAACTGCTCAGGTTTTTCTACCTCTCTTAAAGCAAACTCAGGAGTCACTTGTCGGGAGCGAACCTCTTCTCTCTTTTTCGCCCACCTGCTTCTCCATCTTTCCACATCTCCCCATTTCTGCAGTACCCCCATTAATTCTTTAATCTGCAACTTCTTCCCTGCCACATTCAGGTGTTCTATATCTTTGTCTGAGAAGTCTGCTCTGTACGGTTTCTGTAAGGGCTTGGATTTTGAGATATCTACCCCCATACTAACTGCTGTTTCGGTCAGTTTTTCGTGGAGCACTCTGGTGTTCCTTGTAAAGCTTTTACATATGAACGACAATTCTTCTTCAGAGTAGGTATTCAATCGATCCAACCCCACATTTCCTGCCATTAATTCTTCTATTTCGACCCTCAGCTTGTAGAGGTCTAAAGGTTTTGTTTGCGGAGTCTGCTTCTCTAATTCACGACTCCAACTCTCAATTTCATCCGGAGTTACCAGAGAGACATTCCTAGTACCTGTTGCTGTCTCTAATTTAATTTCTTTTGTATTAAAAGGGTTATGCCTCTGCTGTATTCCCTTTCCAGTCTGTTTGTTTGGCAATTCCAAGAACGCAACTTCAGACTCGCACTCACTGGACTGATCATCTATGATGATCGGTTCCTGTCTCGGGGTTGCCATGACTGGGGTCATAACTGGAGTAATCGGATTTCCCTGACCATTTCCGTATAACGGGACCACCGGTCCAATAGTTACTGGAATAGTCAATGCCTCAGGACTGGTATTTAACTGGGAAATTTTCTGAATTATTTCTGTCCTTTGTCTAGCTAGAGCCTCTTGTTCCTTTTCCACTAGTACCCTTCTTAAAGTTGTGTCATGTAATATCTGTGGGGTCAACGGAGGAGTAAAACTCGGGGCAGTAGGATGCGTTTCACTTGGTCCTCCCCCATAATTTGGTTTCGGGAATAAAGTTCCAGTATTAAAGGACCTGCGCTCTTCCCCATATGGAGGTTGAACAAAAGGCAGTCCTGAATTCGATGGTTTCTCTTCGCTTTCATACAAGGGTCTGGGAAAAAAGATTTTCGTACGTGAATATTTTTCTTCCTGGCTCGCGGGCACTTTGGGATATATATCCCTTGTTTCCGTCGGTTCGGGTTTTTCAGGATAGGGCAATACTTGACCACCCCCTCCCAGTCCCAGGGACCTGTCTTCTTCCTTTAGGAAGTGGCGTCGGGGAACATCTCCTACACTGGAAGGTCGGGTTCCCTCATTGTAAGGTGGCGGACTTCTGGTACAGATGTCATCTATTAGTTCATCATCTGATTCCCCCAGGGCCCCCCAATGCTTACATTTTTCAGTACTTTTCTCACCCGCTCCAATGTTATGACATGCCGGCATCATGGGAAACAGACCCTCAACAATCATGCTCTGCCTCCACTGTTTCATCCTTTTATCCCTGGACTCCTGTTTCTGCCTGGGGTACCACTTGGTCAAACCCTTGTCCATTCGGGGTCTTTCTCTTTCAAAAGCCTCAATCTCCCATTCCTCTAATGCCTCATACTGCGTTAGTCTCGGTCTGGGATGCAATTCGTTCATCCGAGTCCTTAAATTAAATAGGATCCTACCATTGAAGGTACCATCTAACGGAAAAGCCAATACTCCGTCATCTTTCGTGTATTTCACCCAATTCTCCAGCCACACACAGGTATTGTACCCTCGGTCAAACATCATGAATGAGGCAGGAGTATTAGGTGGTGGGACAAGAACACCTTCCCTAGATTTAATCGGTTTGTCCGTTTTAAAATAATTTTTCACCTTACTTATAAGTGACATTTTTCTCTTTGTTCCGTACATAATATCGTATCTATTAGTCTTCCACTGATCCCTTTCAAACCCTAGGTGCCTTGGATCAGGTCGAGTTCCTGTAGTCTGCGAGTGCCACATACAACTTCTGCGGTAAACTTTGTTTACAAACTACCTCCAATCAGAACGTGCTTCAGAAATTCGTGCAACCAATGGGTGTGCGACACTAAATAAGCTCCGCCAATGGGTGCGCGGCCCCTTCGTGAGACAGTTCCCACGCTCCGGCGCTCACCCCTCCTTTACAATTCCAGCTCCGCTACCCGCCCGCTGCTTCTACCAATCCCAGCGCGGCACAGAGTGACGTCAGAGGCGCTTCGCGACTGACTCCCTCCCTTCACAAGGTAACGGAAACTTTCTTTCTTTTAAAGTGCTCAGTGCTTGGTTATTTTACAACAAATACACATTCGCCACAGTGCTCAAGTGTCTAGACAGAGAAAGAATTGTTTTACTGCAAGTAAACTACTTCCATTTACTTTTCACTCGCTGCGGGCAGATCTCTTCCGCCTACCCTTCACTCTAGCATCGGTGAACCTGTTATTCCCCTAAACTCATCCACTTCTTTCCGGGATATATTCCGAGCTTAAGGTTTCTCAGCGGACCCCTCTGCTTTCACGCTAGCTCCGAGGAACCTGCTACTCTTCCGATGTGACCCTTACTAGGTTACGCCACTATGGGAATTTTGCCAATGAACCCCGTTACTGTCATTTATTCACACATGTATTCAGAAAACCCTAGTTAGTGCTTCCCGGTTATCCTAACCTGCACCTAACTTTCCTCGAACCTGTGACCTCAGGACAATGGATTCTATTCACCACTTGCCCTTTCAATTCCCCGGGGAGTTCGGACAACACGAAACGATACGGTTTACAAATGCATGGATTAGTACATATAGCAATATAAGAACAGGAATAAAAACAATGCAAAAATTCATGAGTTTCAGCAGCGTATTCACAAGAGAATGATCAGGTCTCTTAGAACAGCCGCTCTTCTAGCAGCATCAATATAATAGCAGCTTCCGACTCAACTAGTCCAACTAATCCCTGCCTTACTCTCAACTAGTCCCTAACCATCCTCTAGCTACCAGAAAACTGATAGAGCGCGCGAGGCCACCCGACCAATAGTTTTCGCCGTTTCCGGCTTCAGGGCCCATATACTTTTCAAATCACCATATACATCGATCAGGTGACTTCACGAGCTCTACCAAGTTGTGTGTGTGTGTTCCCTGCTAATAATTTTCAGTGCACCCGACTTACCATCCACCGATGCGGGTACCTAATGACCACAATGAATCAGGGAGCTAGCTGTAAAAGAAAGGCAGCAAAATACAAACCCAACCAATAACATTCAAATACTGTTTAAATGACCACGGACAACTGGAAGTTTTAAAATGTTTATCTAAATTCAATATTTTCTTGCATGAGGTACAGTAAAATAAGGCAATCAATAACCAAGATAACGTAAATCACATAGGTATAAAGAAATAATGACAGGGTAATCATTCAAATGTAATATGAAATGCAGATGGGAAATATTATAAAATCTCAGAAATGTTTAAGCATGGACATTTTATGCATGAATAACTATGGGAGGGCCTATAAAGAGTAGCACGCTTCACTTAAGGTGAATGGGCCTTTGAACAATCTAGGCAATGAAGTTCTAGACCATATCATAAAATTACAGACTGCAATGCAAAATATAATTTCTAACAAGTGAGAAGACATAGGAACAAACTTATGGAAAAATATGTAATTGACTTTCAATAGTTGCGGAAAGGCATGGAAAATATAACATATGCAATGATGAACTTTATTAAAGCAAAAGTCAGAAATTTAGAAGGTGCAAGATTTAAAGAGTTTTCAGAGCAATATTTACCTAGAAAGGTGTGGAAACCAAACCCTGGCCACGGGTCAGTTAAGGACAGGAAACCCTCAAGGAAGGATACCCCTCAAAGGACAGCAGGTGCAGAATGGACACCCAGGACAGGACAGGATACCCTCGGAATAGGAATCAGGACAGGACCCTCAGGACAGGACAGCAAACCCTCAGGACAGGACCCTCTTCAGGACAGGACCGGAACCCACAGTTCGGAAGCAACGCCTGCGCTCCACCCGCTCTGCAGCTATCGATCAAGACCCCGATTGGGTCAGCGAACTCCCAGCTAAGTGCTTTGCCAGCACTTTAAGGTTCAGTAGAACCTTAGTCTATGGTCAAATTCGGACAGAGTGCTTCGCAGCGCTCTGTATCTTCAGTCACCTATTGAGTGCGTTGGGTCAGTGACAGGTCAGCTAAACCAGACAAGTCGGACGGTTCACTAGGTGAACCCAGGGTAGATATACAGTTTGGGGACAGTGTACCACCCCCCAATGTTGCAAAGTGTCAGAATCCCTCAATTTCGATTGGTCCTAAGGTAGGATTTGGGTAACACACCAATCACAATACAAGATTTGAAGCCTTCATTAACATACTTGGGTACCGCCTAGAGAGATTGGGGTTCTCATGAGAACTGTGCAGAAATACGAGTGAAAATTAACATTGTAACACATGAGGAGCAACATTCGCCGTTCTCGTAGCGCAGAGGTGGCTTTCCCAGGCGCATCTTGACTGTGGCTGCCAGCTGGCTGAGTTCCACTATCCAAAGTGGCCACCTTTCAATGCTCCCTGGTCATGCGCAGAAGAGACCGTCAATATGGCTCCCAATCAGTTTGGACCCCCATTCCCCGAAGCGAAAACAAATTAATACATAATAATGTCATTATGAAAATACATCATAGGGTTTGTACTTTTAACTCATCATCAAGAAATAAAACTATTGCATTAAATGTTAGCTACATTGACACAATCACAAGAGCAGTGGCACGAGCAGTACCACATGATAAGCACAGCTATGAATTACGCATGCGCATAACTTTCCCTCCACTTCTGCAGACGCGTCAGGACACGTGAGTGTGGCTGACGCATGCGCAGTAACTAAAATACAAGCGGCGGCCATATTAAAGAACACGGATTAAATTCATTAGAAATACACATAGGCAAGCTTCGGGAACTTTGCCTAAACAAAAATAAATGTTAGTAAAACATACGTTTTGTTACCTTATTACACATAAACGAGGTTATTGACTTCGGCAAGCCGCAAAATATGCGAAGCTTTGCTTCATCAACATAACATAGGTAGCTGCTTATTCAGTATAACCACAGAGCTTCATACATTCCGTCCTATTACAGACTCCGATATTGGCATTAAAAGTACCCTCCAGCTTATCAGCTTCAGCAAGGTTTCCAACAGCATAGCACCCCTTTGCTACACACAGATTACAGGTTCAGCCACATGATGAAAATAGCAACTCATTCAGTGTGATAATTAAGGGAGCAGAGCGCATGGAAAACATATTTAGTGATGGGCCGAGCAAAACACAACGAACAAATTGACTTCTTTCATTTCCTTTATTTCAAACCATTTACATGGCTCAGGTGTTTTAAACCTTGTGAAAACAACAAGCTAATTTGGTGAAAGCATACTTAGAAATCTGTATTTATGTATTGTAATTGTAGACTGGACCAAAAAACGAGTGAAGGGGCTCCCCCTAGCACCTCTCCCTTAATTATTTACACATAAATTGCATGCGGTCTGACAAGTCTGCCAAAAATGCAGCAGATGAGCTGGGGCGTTTACTCCTGGCTTGGTTGCTGGGGCGTTTACTCCTGGTCTGGGTAATGCTGCAAACTAAGGCGCTACCAGGTAACCAAGACTCAAGTACCACCACAGCATCAATCTGTGCAACCATTCAACAACAACTGGTTCAAATATGTTCTCTCAATGTTTCAAGCTATATTACAAATGTCACCAAAAGATGTTAATATTTCACTTCTGTTCTTGGATTTTGGTCACAATAAAATACACTGAACATAATCTTCACAAAAGTTATTTACACAAGTTTAAGCTGTTGCCATTATAAATTACAATAACTTTTATTAACGTATTAATTATTTTAAAAAAAGCCATTGCTCTTACCTGCACAGGCCGCAGCTGTCTAGACCTCGGAAGAAAAGTGCTGATGAGGATTGATAATGAGAGCAAGTTGGGCAAATGCATTTTGACGCTGTCACGACTGAACAATCAGGTACTAGGTAGGACAAGACAAAAAAACTGTTGCAAAAATCTAAACAATGGGCTAGTAACAATACCATCAAAATACCACGCTCCGAATAAGTTAGCAATGGGAGCATTTTCTGAGAGAAATTGATACACAAAAGACTTTTGAAATGACCTGGACTTGTGCTGACATCAAAAACCTATTAATCAGTTGAATACCCAGAGGACGTCAACCTAATATATTGGACCAGGTGGTTGTCCAAACTTGTGATTGAGCCTTACAGATTCGGATTGCCGCTTAACAGTCATTGATCTAGAGATAGTTTGCCTGCATCCAGGAATGGATGGCTGGCAGGGAACTTTACTAGGGCAGGGGAGTGCTTCCTGCCCGCGCTTCCTCCAGGTTTGTGTTGCTTTTGGCTTGGAGGTAATTTACATTAATTATTTGTCTCATTCTCGCCACCACAGACAGCCACACCAATGACAAAGCTATATAGGCAGGAATGGCGGGGGATTCAAGCATCTGTGGCGCAAGTGAGGTACCATTACGCCCAGACAGACTGAACGAGCTAATTAGTTTTGATTTGCACACAAATCCTTGCATGCATGTACATAGATTAGCTGGACATCGTCTGCTACAATATAGTATAATGCAATGAAACAGCTGCACTGCAATAGAAAACCCACTAGGTTATATTTATCTATATATAAACAGAAAGGAACAGCAGAAGTAAATTTTAAATTTGCTTTAAAAAAAATCTGAAATTGCATTCAGAAACAGACACAGTGCTGTAAAGATCATGAAAAAAACTGCGCACACATGAAATTTACCAGTTATGTGAGCCATAACTTTTAAACCCAGCCACCATGAAAACCATAAATAGCCCACCAAATGCTTGTTGTACTTGTATGGTGAAAAGACAAGAGAGTGTAGTGATCTGTGAGTCGGATCCAAATTCACAATACCTGACTCACCGCCATGCCCTGGTACCATATTTTCCTCAACATTATTAAAGAATATGGTGATTCTTTTTGGTTTCAGGTTTGTAAGCGGGACTACATCAAACCAACCATTAAGTTACTGCATTGGCTCTCCAGATATGCTGGGATTAAATTTAAGTGCAATGGCCGGCACAGCTACCAAAGCTGTACGCCTCACCATGGTCCAACTAGAGACCTTTACTCAATCAGTGCCTGCCCATCTGATTAACCAATGATACCTAAAAAGAATGAAATACAGAAGCAGATCATTTGGAGTACAAGGGCAGAGACTCTGGAGCCCTTAAGCTAAGATCTGAACCAAACTACAAGTGGTTCTGGGAACTTTTAAAACTGAACTGTAATTCAGATCAGGCTCATGGTTCACTACCCTCCAAGACAGGATCCTAAATTCCCCTTCCATATATTAAACTGTATTTATTGTCCTGCTATCAGCGCTATAAAATAACCAATTGGAGTTATGCAGTTCTCTGCAAAAGTCTTTAACAAACATCTCCAGAGCTATGTGCATAGACTAATTGTTCACACCATTTGTTAATCAGGGTGAACAGGTTAAAGAAGCGAGACACTACAATTACTGTTCTACTCCCCTTGGATTTGGAGTATGAGAATATGGTTCCCGACAAATCATACAGGGTATGGGGGGGGGGGGGAGTGCAGGCTCATAAACAGATATGGTTTTTAAAATGTTACAAATATTTTTTGGACCTTCAGCTTTCTCACAGCCAGCTACATGATCACTTCCATAAGTCATTCTCAACACAGGCCTACGACAAGAGTACCCTGCTTCTGTCCCTTCGTTCAAGCTACTGCTTCACTTCAGTGGGAAGTCCATCAACTTTTCCTCTCTTCACAGTATAACCGCAAGGTTTGTGTGTCCTAGGCTTGTTCTCTACCTCAGATTTAACGGCAAATTTCAAAAGCCTGATGTGATGTCTCTCTCTGCTGGTGCTACAGACCTTCTCTCGAAGTCCTAGCAATAAAAGGAAATGGCTCTGGAGGAAAAGTCCAACGGGTCACTGATAGAAAGACTACATCAAAATGTGTGCCACACATGAAATGAATATCTGAATTCCCGAGCTCTGATCCTTGGATTCTAGGAGAAACAATACACTTTCTGAGCAGAGTCTCACTCAACACCATCAAGCTACCAGAGGAGGACAAAGATTAAGGTCACAGGGGTTGTGTTTGAGAGGACAGCATAGACATGCCAAGCAGGAGAAAGGCACCAGTATGTAGACTGTGGTTCCGAACGAGCCGCTAAACAGGTTTTGGTCACTTGTTTGTTCCCTAGCAGTGCTCTGGGCTGGTAGGATATGCAGGGGCATCGTATTCAAAGAGGCAACAACAAAGAGGAGTCTACAGTTGTTGCCACAAGACAGCAAACCCGCTTCCATGGACAGCAAAAAAAAAAAAAAGAACTTCAGGTATAAAAGTCATATAATATTTCCAAACAGGCTACTTTTTCCTTTCAAAGTAAAAAATAATAATTGCTATGTATCCTTGGTGCATTTCATAGCTCAAACAATGATGGAACATTGGAATAAAGAAATACACCGATATTCAAGTCAGGTTCACCAAGAACTTCATACCAAAATTGATAATTCTACAATGCCACATCATTAAAGTTAGGATTCTCATTTACTCATTACAAGACCATCATATCAGGAAGGAGAAGGGTAGAGATTCCCTATCTTCACTATCTGAGTGTCTTAAAAATCTTATTCAGGGCAACTGGAATCATGAAATTGTGCAGCTGTGGCATTTTTGACACAATTATGGGTTTGCCGCATTGGACACAATCTATCATCAGATGCATAATCTGCACAATTTAACAGAAAAGTTGTTTCTAGTCCAAACAGTCAAAAGTAACTAAAAACGCTGTGGTGTGTGTTGCAGCGCAGTGGAAAGCCCTTTGGAAAGGTTGACTGGTCACCTTTCTGTTGCTTATTGTTTTATTTAGGTGTTGAGCCAGTACTAATGAGGTGTGCCCTATGCCCAGACAGTGCTAATAAGTGTAAAAATGAAAAAACAATGAAGTAATACCAGCTACCATTATTCTTCTTGGGGTCGGGCCGATTGGTAGATGTGCTCTAATGACAAAGTTGAAGGTTTTGGCACTAATAGACCAGCGCTGCAATACCAGCTTACCAACTAGAACAAACGATGTGACCCCTTGATAACTTACTGCATTTCCCTTGGTCTCATTCCCCTTTCCAGTGTTTGCAAGACAAGTGCTTTCATTTATTTTCAGGTAATGGAAAGTTCGCGACTCCACTCAAACATGAGGGTGTGAAACGTAGTCACCAAAGCGTCCAAATTTAGAGTCTACAATACGTACCTATAGGGGGGAGGCTAATTTAATTTTACCGGCTTCTATTCAAACACCTGAATTTACTTTATGCAGCCGATCCGATCCTATTAATAACCATATTACATCGCCAATAGTACATGGGGAATAAAAAGGTTTATTAAGTTCATGGAAGAGTATTACCTTTGGAACACGGTCATCAAGTGGCAAAAGTACGTGCTTTCAAAAGTGAAATGTGTACAGTAAAAAATTAAGTTATGCATCTTTTTCCTACTGATTCTTTTAAAACATTTGCTATATAAAGTTGTAAACTTTTTATATGGAAATGGGTCAGCTCTAGTAAAAACTATATGGATGTTAGGGCTGTTAATTTGCACATGGTAGCTAAAAAGACAGGGGGGGTTTTGTGAATTCCTGGGTAAAAATAAATACAAGGAAATTGGTGCGCTAGCACGGTTTACTTACTACTGTCAACGCATATTTCTTTAAAAACATCAATACTTTTAATCGCATCTCTGAGACTAGCCGATCACGGTGCATGCATTCTGCAACGCCACCACGACAAAGTATAACTGCAAAAAGAGTGACTTTTGCTTGACACCGAAAATGGAACTTTGCCAAGCTACACAGGAAAGGCTGCGCACTGTCTTTCATTACATATAACCGTTTGCTGGTCTGTGGGGATTATTTTACGGAGGAACACCATAGAATATCATTTTTCTTTGAAACTAAACTGAAAATATAATTCGGCTTAACGAGCTCCGTCAGAGAATCACAGGGCAGGCGCTCGTCCAGTGCAATAAATACTTATTTTCGAATCTCGGGACCTGAATCCTAATCCCGGCATCTCCACTTCACAATAATGGTGTGAGATCCTGGGCATATCAGAAAAAAATCCACATTGAATATTGTTCTTATAATTGTGTTCCATTTCTTAATCTGAAGTAAACAGCTATCGGTGCACTGCCCAATTTAATGAAAATAGTTTAGGTCCAGTTGGTGCTCAGCCTTGCCAGGTGTAGATTAATTGAATCAACTCATAGAGGAACACCATTTTATAAAATTAGGTAGCTAAAAGTTGTTCATCGGACTATTTTTCTATTGAGTGGCGGACAAATAATTCTGCATGGACAGTACTAACTGAAACAATTTGTGAGATCTATTAAACTAGGCTGGGAAAGAAGTCGTTAACAACAGTGAGTAAAACGCAAACGGAAACTAATGCAGAGGCCCAGTATGGGTTACACAGACAAAATTTGTTATCATCTTTAAACTTCATTTACACCCAGAAACTAAACAGAGATGTAAAACCACAATGTTCAACACTCCGTCCATCATCTCCTTAGGTTTACTTTTATATCTAGTTCCAGCGCCTCATTAAATAACGTATCTAATTACTGCACAAAAATCAATGATTCATTAAAATGAATGTCTCTGAATGACATCAAAATGTTGTATTAATTATGGTAACAATTACAAAACCTAGATCTTTGTTGGGAGTATTTGGTTTATTACTGGAAGCTTTATGGTCGTTTGTAAACACTGGGAAGTTGTGATAATTTGTGTAGCTGGCAAGATGCCTGTCAGTTAAACGGTCCCTGCTGACATCTGGTGTGAGCTGAAGGTCACACACTGGGAAGGACTGTGCAGCATTTCATTCTTCTGAGGTTTATTATTGAATTGCTATTAAATCACTTAACATTGTTATAGCTCTGAAATGGTAAAAATCGGTAGCTTCCTTTAAAAGAATTTCATGAAAGTCATAAATTCAGAAGTTTATAATGTTTCTACTGTATGTGTAAAATGGGAAACATCATTTACCACGAAGGCATTACAACTACTAACGTTTACCACGTGACACTTACCACGCAGGGTGCCTTCCACGCAGGGTGCCTTCCACGACGTCTTTACCACGGGCTGGGGGGGAGACGTGGTATTCCTTCAAGTCGTTCTGCGTGGGCTTGGGGGGCAGAGGGGGGGGGCTCGGGGGGGGCTCGGAGGGGGGCTGGGGGGGGTCTCCCCCCCAAAAAATAACAAGCAGGTTACTTTAAAAAAAAACGAACATAAATTTAAAAGAAAAAGGAAAGAGCCTCCCCCAAAGACGTGCCGTGTACGTCAAAAAAGCAGTCCTTTTTTTATTTTGGTATACGTGTTTTGACGCTTGTTTCAATGGAGGATGGAAGTAAGGGCTCGTAGAGAAAGACGTGCAGGTAAGACGTTTCTAGGCGTAGTAAAATCCTACGTTGTAAATACCAGCGTGGTAAAGCCACTTGCGATGTAAAATTCGCGTGGTAAAGCCATGCGTGGTAATTGAAATCGTGGTATAATCATATATTCGTGTAAAATGAGGCATTGCCTTGATGAAAGGCGGAGGCGTCGCTTGTCTGAGGTTCAGCATAAACAGGGGCAGTGTTTGAGTCTCTGTCTGTCACTGGAAGTGAGTGCTGTTCTCGTGTTAATCACCAGAGGGGGGGCGGGGTAGCAGTTGATCGTCGTCGAGTTCGCACCTCGATGTGTCGTGGATGAGTGAAAACACACCCGTGTGTGACGCTGACCTCCCAAGCATGGCCACGGAGCAGCTACTTGGGGGGGGGGAAGAGGTAGGCCTCCCTAGAGGCACCCTGATAGATGGAGGCGCTATACCTATGTGAATAGCACACGGCGCCCCGGCTCCTCAACTCACGGGACGATATGCTAGGCGCTATACCGACGAGACCTCGCTATACCATGTGAATGACACAAGGCTCCGTCTCATTATACACCGGATGATCTGCTAGGCTCTATACAGACGAGACCTCGCTATACCATGTGAATGACACAAGGCTCCGTCTCATCACACCTGATGATCTACTAGGCGCTATGCAGACGAGGCGGCGCTGTACCATGTGAAGGACTCCAGGCGCTCCGTCTCAGTATGTACCGGATGATCTGCTAGGCGCTAAAGGCAGCTTTAGGAGCGACGGTTCTTTGGAAAAATGCCCGTCTGCTTTTCATTTGCGCTACTTATCAGCAACTGATAGAGTTTAAGTGCTGAAAGAGTCTTTAAACTTCTAAGGTTTTATCCATGATAAAAGAGGAGCAAACTGGAATATTCACGGAACTAAACTGTAGCATTTTACATACATTATTTGCATAATGAATTCAGATATCATTGTATAAATAGGCAATTTTGTTGTAATAGCCTTAGAGCCGGTATTAAAATATGACATAGCTGTTTGCAGTTTAAGTTAAGTGCTAATAAATGAGGAATCTTCAAATCTGGATATATTTGTGTTGTATTCTCTTTTGCAAGTTTATAAAACGGGTCTTCAAAGAGGCCTTTAAGGAATCTAGATGAAGAATGGGCTCTTTTTCAGTCGGAATGATGTTTTCTCTGAAGTTTCTTTTCTTAGCATCGTGGATGTCGTGGTCAGAGGTCTGCAAAATTGGAAACTACCGGAAATCGCAGTGAGTCACGTTCTCCATCGGAAGAACTCTTTTCAACAGTCAAAGGCTGTGCTTTATTTATTTATTCGGAGTTTTCTAGAGTGCGAACATGACCCTTGAGTATCAGAGCGTTTTATAATATAAACACTTTATCCACCAGAAATAGCAAAATTTGGCACACGCAGAGAGGGACGGGCAAATGTTGCTAGAGTGCGGCGCCGGCAAATGATACTCGCATTCGTTAATGGCGATAAATATTGAACTATAGAGAATACACTCACCTCTCCTCTCCCTCCCCAAGCTCCGTTATACACCCCATGGTTTTCCTCCCTCGGCCAGTCCCAATTCCTTCAGCCAGGATTCTCGCATTCGTTAATGGCGGGTAGAGACTAGAGAGGCTGGATCAGGATCTGACGTCACGCCCGAGCATCCAATAATGGATTGCCCTGCGGTGACCGGCCAATCCTGGCGCCTAGGGGGGCTAATGGATACTCGCCCTGTGTCGCCTTTGAGAAGCCGGGGGCTGCGACCAGCTAAAACAAACACCCTCTTATGGGGAAACACTAATGCGCCTGCGCAGGCAGGTTTCTGCCCTGCAAGTCACTTGCGCGCTATATACCTTGGCTGGCTGTCTGCTGCTGCAGCTGAGTGCGTCACGTGGTCGTGGACTGTCACTCAAGCTGCGCAGAAGTCCAGACCAGCCCCCCTGCACTCCCCACTCCTGATTAACTCGGGTGATTCCCGGCGGCGCTCGGTCAAACTTTTTAAAGAAACAGTGACAGTGACACCTGTTTATTTTATTGCAGCAGCGCGTCCATGGAGCTTGTGGGGCTACGCCCCTACGCCCCAATGGACGCACCGCTGCTGCCGCCGGATCTCGGGAGAACGAGATTTCCTGTGCCTGACCTTCTAAAATGGCCACCGGATCTTCCTAAGCGCTGATGGGCTGCTCCCGGCTGACCTCAAGATGGCCGCCCTGTCCACGCGAGATTTTCCTTCAAATCTACACTAGAAGCACGCTCTTTGGGATGCAGCGGCGGCAGGGACACAGTTGGGTGCACTGAGATGCCCTCGCTTGCATATGAGTACACCGCTTGCCTTCAGGCAGGTGGGGGGGCCTCTACCGCGCCTCCTCTGCGGCTGGGCGGGCTCCTGAGCCGATTCCTAGATCTTCAGCGCTCGGACCAGGGTGGGCTCCTGGCTCCGTTGCTTCCTGCGACCAGGTGGGCTCCGGACATCGCAGCTGTTCGCCTTCTGGATTTTCCTGCGGCGGACAGACCAGGGTGGGCTCCTGGCTCCGTTTTTTGAGTCACGAGTGACCACAGTGCATGCGTTTGGTGGCGCTTTCAAATCCCACCTTGCTCGTCGCCAGTTGTCATATTGTTGGTTCCCAAAAACCACGCAGGAACCAGGTAAGGGTTACTTGATCTTTATTTAGTATTCTTGCTCCCCTACCCACATGCATGTCTATCCTCGTGCCTTTCTCGTGCAGACTGCCTTGACCACTGCCTGACCGGAAGTGGTGTCCAGTTGCCTTCTTGCCTTGTTGTTCAGTGCAGGGTCCTAGTGTCCTACACCCAGTCCACTACATCGTACTCTCACACACTGCCCCTGCACTCTCTTTCAGTGAGATAATGCATCCGTTCTCACTCACTGACAGCCTCTCCACTCTTTCCCAGTGAAACTGTGAAGCTTTCGCTGACAGCCTGTGTACTCTCTTGTACTCACAGTTAATGCACTCTTCCTCTCAGTGACAGTCTCTGCATCCTCTCTCAGTGGCATCTAACACACTTGCTGGCAGTGTCTACGCCACTCTCCTACAAAAAGGTAATACATTCTTTTTCATTAAGACTCTTTGCACTCACTTATATAGCCTGTGCACTCTTTCTGTCATGTCTCCCAATTACAGCATCTTCAGTGTCTCACAGAGATAGCTAATGCACTGACAGCCTCCACAGTCTCTTTTACTCTCACTCTCTCAAAGACAGCATCTGTACTCTCTTCCTCCTCTTCCAACCCACACACACATGCTCAAGCACAAACGCACTCTTTCTCTTTCTCTCTCCCTTTCTCCCTCTCTGTCCCTGTCTTGAATACTAAATCGCACACAGTATGGCCCTATCCACACCAAAATCGTAAATCTACATCGGAATATATTCTCCACAAATTTGTTTCCCTGGAGAAACTCCTCCATACCGCCCACAATATCCTGTACCTCCCCACTCTAGAAACTAATTTATTTGAGGCCTTGACAAGAATAAATCTCTAGTCGTTTCTATGGCCAGAATTGGCCAAGAAAAGGTTTGTGATAGTACATAGAGTTTACAAGGCATTTCCGTACTGGAACACCCACTCACTGCGCGCCCTTAAGTGCAAATTTTCGCTGACATATTTTAACACCGTATTGATACATCGATTTGTGAAAGTAAAGTCACATGCTAATTTGAATTTGCCAATTACGCCATTTGCACATCATTTTGACCAACACATGTAGATGGTTTTGTGAGTCGGACCCCATTTAGTTACCAGGGCAGTGTTTAGCACTGGTGGCGCCCTGTGCGACAATGTTTGATGGCGCCCCCCAATGACCACCTCTGCCACGGATTCCCTCACCAGTGCCCCTCAAGTCTCCAGAACCACTGTCTCTCGGATTCATTTAGTTTAATAGCACCACTCATACCATTGTAAGGTGTCAGAGCACTTTACATCACACATCCATTGGACAGGGACAATCATTGGTATGTAAATCAGGGTATGGGAAATGTTACATTAGACAGGACTACAAGGTGTAGTGTAGGAGTAACATGTCATCGATTCTGGTAGGCAATATAGTTTAAGAGTCATTATTCCTGTAAAGCACACATTCAGAATTTAAAATGTAATGAATTTGTAATGTAATTCAGAATTTAAAATGTATGCAGTGTTAGAATTGTTTTCTACCCAAATGAACCCTTTTGGCAAGATTAGGATGATGAAAGACTGGGTAAAAAAACATATAGCTCTAACATAATATTTGCAGTTTACACACAGCTGTTTGATGAGAGTTAATATCTCAATTCTTAGCAGCAGTAATTTTAACTCTCTGCTCTACCTTTGGATGAGTCAACACTGTCTCTTTCCAGGAAGACATTAATCACCGGAGTTATCAATGTCTGATAATTGCAGGAGGCCAGGAACTCCCTGCGACAGGTGCTTTTTAAATGACAAAATACTTGCACAAATGACGCCCCCTCACCCAAGTCAGCGCCCGGTGCGGTGGCACCGATCACACCGCCCTAGAGCTGGCCCTGTTAGTTACCTTCACATAACTCGTGCACAGGCCGCTTACGCAGGGCTCAGTTTGGCTCCTGCAAAGGTCCCTTTGAATGGTGAAAGCCACTGCACCAGCTGCACCAATGATCACCTCATTCAAAAAAGAAGTCAAACTGTTTTTGATGAACAAAAATCTACACTATAAATCTCTGACTCAGCATATGGAAATTAATGAACACAATGTCCCAACCTGGGATCATACTCTCCGTCGCCCTCTGGGTGTTTGACTTACCAACCTCCTCCCGATTTGCAACGGGTATTGAAAGCATTTGTGTTGCTTGGGTATCATATTTTCTTCTTTCCTAACCAATTGTAAAGTGCTCTGATACTCTGCTAGGGTCAAGTGTGAGCTATATAAAACTTTATAAATAAAAAGTACAAAAAATGATATCTACGCGACTGCATGTATTGTTTATTGACTTCGTCTTGAAACGTTGAAATGTTCTCTGCCACATTTCATGGTCTGCTTTAAACTGCATCAGTACTGGAGAACAGAACAGTTGCGTTACTTTAATGAGAGTGAATACACGAAGAATTTAATAAATTGGGGCACAGTGGAAAATAGAAAGTGACAGATTTACAACTGCCTTGCGCCTCATTTACGCCGCCGTCGTGTCACTTTTGTGACGCAGCGGTGACGCAAATCCTGCGCCATGGTGCGGGGTACTTACAACGTGATGCATCTGGCAGATGCGTCACGTTGTGAAGCCCTGCGCCACATATAGGCGTTCCGGCGCAGGAACGCCTCCTAAAAGTGGCAGAGTGAAATCTACAAGATTTCACTCAGTCACTTTTAGGCCAATGCTGCATCAAAACCCTGCGCCTGCTTGAAGTAGGAGTAAGGCTTGACGCAGCATTGGAAGAATAGGGCACCCCCGAGCTTTGCTGGAGCTGCGTCGCGCTTGCGACGCAACTCCAGCAATGCGTCATCTTTTGGCACAGATGCGTGACGTATCTGTGCTGTTTTTTTGCCCCACGCTGCGCCGCATTGTAAATGCGGCGCATCATGGGTGGCGGAGCTGCGGCGCATAATTACTGACGCATACCTGCTGATATGCAGGGATGCGCTAGTAATTGTAAATCTCACCCCAAATTACCCAATCTACAAACTATCTACATACGTACATTTCACTTGCATGTGGGAATAGTATTTTTATCAGTGCAAAAACACTTTTTGAACTCACAAAATTTGGTTTCACATAACAGTATTGGCTCACTCCTGTGACTAAAGCTAGTCAAGAGGCCTGGAGGTAGATGTTGAAGGGTTGAAACACCCTGTGGGTTTTTACACAGGCATAAACATACACAATTGTGGCTATTCAAAAATATCTCTCTGGCCACTGTCCATCATGGGGAATGTTGGACTTAGCAGGGTAAATACATTTTAAGGGTAACAATGGTGTAGAACGTCCCCGCAATTGGTCAACTAATAGAAGAAGTATTCCTTAGTATGTTGGCACGTGCAAAAATTAAATTCACACCGATTTTTCGTGTGTACACTTAGAAACATTCAATGATTTTCGTGCGTACTTCTGATATTACTAATTAGTAGTTTATTGCAATTAATTACAAATCATATAAACACCTTTTAGATCGAAAATGATATTACTAAAAATGAATTGGCACAAATAATATGAACTAATTGATTTCACTTATTACAAATTTTCCAAAATAGAGTGATAACTTTCCTAGTTGAATGTCAGCTCTGAAAGTTCTTTCCAGTAGTCAACATAATGGGTATGGAGTCTTTTTAGCAGAGGTCTTAGTCAGGCGAGAGTAATCAATTTGAGTTTAATCAAACCTTTGCACTGCAAAAATAGGGACCATGATATAGGCCCCGGTAACTTCATTACCCTTCACCCAGATGGTGGTGGCGATCCGCCCAAGATCCTTTTCCGCCCACCACCTATTTCCCCCCACCATATTACTATGGCGGGCGGACTGCGGCGGACGGAAAGACCGTCCACTGCTTTTCCGCCCAGTCAATGAGTTGACTGGGCGGAAAAGAGTTTAATATGGTGGCAGTGTCTGTTAGACACCGGCAGCCTTATTACCATGGGTGCGGAAAGATGCCTTTCCGTGGCGGCATTGCCGCCATGGAAAGGCATGCAGGAATAGACTGCGGGGGCCCGTTGCGGGCCCCCAGGGACTCTGGGGTGTGGGGGATGCACATAGGGGGTACCTATGGTACCTCCCAGCATTTCCATGCACAACATGCCGTCCTTGTATTGAGGCGGGCACTGCTGAGTGCACCGCCCGCCACAATGTTAGGAATGCAGGATGCGCCCGCCACTGTGCCGGGCGCATCCTAATGACAGCCACAGCATCCCCGCCTTTATGGCAGGCGATCCTTTGTACGGCCGTATGGCGGGTGGACAAAGTCTGCCCGCCATCCTAATGGGGCCCTTGGAGGGACAATCCGTTGAATGATGCTACAAAATGTCTCAAAACCGCTGCAGATGTCATAAAAAAGGAACATTCTACGAGGCCTATTTTTGGAGATTATTTAAGATGCAGGACTGGGCAGAGATAACTGCTCTTTTCTCTTTACTGGAAAACACCTACAATCCACCAGGAATATCTGGTAACTTCTTTACCAAAGTAGATGAATTGATCTTTGTCAAATTGACAACCAGGGTGATGCCCTCAACAGGTTGGAAATAAAATATAATGACAGCTTCAAGCGGAGCATAGGGGGGCTGCCTACATAGCACCATCAACATTAATTGCAGCATGAGTATATCTGTAAGTCAGCCTCACGTCCCGACTATGGTTTTACTCATGTATATCCCGACTATGGTTTTACTCATGTCCTAGGACCCTTCAATTAAACATTTTATAAGGGCATTTCCTAGAGACATTTTGATCATTTACTCACACTTCACATAGCACTTCACATTTCACCAAATAACCTGCTCCGTTTGTAAATCAGGCTTTGAAGCTCAGCTGGATTGCACTCGGCAATCCAGCTGGACCCCGATGATGAAGCATGCCACCTGCTAAGTAGGTGGGTGAGGGGTTTCCTAAGATAACTACTGGTTGTCTGCGTTCCTCTACCAGGGTGAAAGTCAACAACTATGACCATAACCTGTTAAGAACTTGTCCACGTTGCTTTTGCATATTATTCTGGGAAAGGGACACGTACCTGTTCCATTTCCTTACTCTCTAGTTGTTTATTTATGTATTTTTTTGTACAAGTAATGTTTATGTTTTTTAATATATGTGTTACATTTTTAGTAGTTATCAAGTTTATATTAATTACATTTTGCGTTGTTTAGTTCCGTAACGGGTTGTGGGTTTATAGGGGAATAGAGTGGGAAGTAATTTAATTATAATAAATTAATGTATATTTTTTATTTATTTCATTTAGATTTTATAGTGTTAATTGTGGGAAGCAATTTATTTGTAATTAATTATTAATTGGTTGTTAATTAATATTAAATAATCAATTGATAATTAATTATGGTAATTGTGTAATTGTTTTTAGGTGTGGGTTGTGGGGTTTATAGGGGTAAAGGGTGGGAAGTCATTCATTTTTGATTAATTAATAATTATTTGTTTATTAATATTGATGAATTAATTGAAAATTAATTATGGAATTTGTGTAATTAATTTTAGGTGTGGGTTATGGGATTCATAGGGGTAAAGTGTGTGAAGTAATTTATGTTTAATTAATTAATAGTTGGTTGATCATTAATGTTAATTATTTAATTGATATTTGATTAGGATAGTGGTTTATATTTTTTTGTGAATGGGTTTTACTTTTTTAGAGGTAAAGGGTGGGAGTAAGTTAATTTTACTTACTTTATAATTCGTTTTTATATACTATTGTTTTTTAATTGACAATGAGTTTTAATTGTGTAGTTCATGTTTGTTACAGTTTAATTTACCAGTGTTTTGTGGGGATTATAGGGGTAAAGTGTGGAAAGTTTATAAATTGTTATGAATTTTAATTTGTTTTTTTGATTAATAATGTTTCTTTAATTGATAATTAATTATGTAAGTCAATTTTTCAATAAAATTTAGATGTGGGTTGTGAATTGTGTGGTGTTATAGGGTAGGAAATAAAAAAGTAAATTTATGGAATAATGAATGTTTTTGATTTTAAATAATTTCTTTATTTATTTGAAAATTATTTTTAATTTTTATTTAATATAATATGTGTAGGTATTTGTCATTTGCATTTAACATTATATATATTTTTTTATTTTGTAATATTAAATATATTTATATTTTAATTTTTAATGTATTTATATATATATATATATATATATATATATATATATATATTTTGTTTTATAAATATTTTTGTTGTTAATATTTTGTTTATTTTTACTTTGCAATCGAAAAGGTACCCTACGATTGCACTGATTGGAGTGGGAATAGTACATTTTATCTTGCCACTATCCAACCTTTCCCTACTTTTACACTAGCTGGAGTGGGAATACTAAGTTTTACTCCTCTGTTATCCAACACTTTCCCACTGTTGCACTGACTGGAGTGGGAATAATAACATTTATCCTGCCACTATCCAACACTTTCCCTATTGTTGCACTCACTGGAGTGGGAATAGTAAGTTTTACCTCTCTGCTATCCAACACTTTCCCTACTGTTGCACTCACTGGAGTGGGAATAGAAATTTTTACCTCTCCGCTATCCAACACTTTCCCTACTGTTGCACTCACTGGAGTGGTAAATTAAAGTTTATAGATTTTGTAATAGTTTATTGTTTTAATTTATAATAGAATGTTTTTTAATAGATTTTATGTTATTGGTGTGTATATATATATATATATCACTGCTCAAAAACACCAAACAGCGAGTCACTCTAAGGGCAGGTGCTGCAGCGCGGTTGTGTACCGCGATATCAATGAAAGCTCCAATATCCTTTCCAAATCCTCAGAAAAGAAACAGCACTCCCGGGAGATTATCAGCAATGCAAGATTTATTGTCAAGACAGACGCGTTTCGGGAAAGCTCCCTTCCTCGGTGTCAAACAGTAACGCGCTGCGCGGTGCCATTTTTTAACCAGGCATGGATGATCAAAACAAACGAGGGACTTTTGCGGAATTCACACAGTGGTAAGCGCCATTTGTAAATAGAATATTTACATCAAAGCGGGCATTATAAACAACAAAGCATTTCATAAACTCTGTAGTCAAATGTAATATGCACACCTAGACGATATCGTCTTGTTTAACTATCTGGCCGTGGATCGGCTGTGGCAACCCTATCGGGTTGCTGATTCCCTCGCACAAACGATTTTCAACAATATGAATCAATATATCAATTGACTATGACCTTCCAGGGAGGCTGATTCAGCTTCCTCAGATAAATGGTAAAAAAATGGTTAAAAAAGGGACAATTATCTCATCCAATTTAGAATCCACATTTCATCACAATTCTCCTTCATCCCCCCCCTATCTTTTCAATTCCCCTGCAATGGAAATTAAAAAACACACATAGTTACTAAAAATACTTGAACATATCCGAAAATATTAGAAAGATTCGATAAATTCAAAAAATTCTAAAGATTCAAAAAATTCAAAAAATGCGAAAAGTACAGTCCCACATGTAAAACAGATTGCATAGAATACATTTTCAATCTATCACTCTTCTTGTCATGTTTCTTGTGTCCGCGAATCAACGCAAGTCGCGGTTGGCAATCCGAGACTCGAAAACGGCAGCAGCGTCTCACCGAAACTACAATTCCCGGCAT
Organism: Lissotriton helveticus; assembly: GCF_964261635.1. Lineage (NCBI taxonomy): Eukaryota > Metazoa > Chordata > Amphibia > Caudata > Salamandridae > Lissotriton > Lissotriton helveticus. Next base: position 1,816,988,441 of record NC_136065.1, on the reverse strand, counting down.
GCCCTGGAGCACATTGCGTGTACGACGGCTGTTACGCACAACACGGAAGTAAATAGCGGGCCGAGAGACGCAGACCTCGTTGATTATTCGTTTGAGGAGAAGACCCAAGTTCATAGGGCCATATAAGATTCTCCAGCTGGTCGGCCCGGTAGCGGTTCGACTTAGGTTGCCGGCGCATTTCAGGATACATCCTGTCTTCCATGTTTCCCTCATCAAACCCTCGCTTTGTCCGATCCGTAGGGCTCCTGTGCCTATATGGGTGCAGCACGATCTGGAATATGAGGTCCGAGGGGTGCTTGACTCCAAGTGGGTAAGGGATCGGTTGATGTATCTGATCTCCTGGAAGGGCTACAGGCCGGAGGAGAACTCCTGGGAGCCCGCAAAGGCTGTGCACGCCCCTGGTTTGGTTGCTCGTTTCCACAGGGCCAATCCTTCTAAGCCTGCTGCTGATCCGCGTCCTTTGTGAAGGGGGATGTACTGTCATGTTTCCTGTGTCCGCGAATCAACGCAAGTCGCGGTTGGCAATCCGAGACTCGAAAACGGCAGCAGTGCCTCACCGAAACTACAATTCCCAGCATGCCCGGGAGCACGTTGCGTGTACGACGGCTGTCACGCACAACACGGAAGTAAATAGCGGGCCGAGAGACGCAGACCTCGCCGATTATTCGTTTGAGGAGGAGACGCAGAGGGTTGGTAAGAAGCAGTACCGGTAAGCTACTTCTCTGTGCATTTCCTGGAAACCGTCAAAGCCCCGTTCTGGATTGGGTACTTTGTCACTATTGTCCGAGCTAAGCCTCAGGGTTTACGAGTGCTAACGAACTTTGGGGCATAATTTAGTTTGCCTTCTTTCTTGCTGTCTCCCTGTTGGAAGAGACGTTGTACATTCGTCTCGTTGCAGGGAGAAACCAGAGCCAAGGCGTTTGGGGTATCGAACTTCATTGTCTAGAAGTCGGGGCTCTACTTACGTTTTGCCTCATTACTATTATGTACAATTGCATGGATGTCTAAGAGGTATTAGACGTCTGTGGACCATAGAACTTTACGATTCAACTGAACCAGTTAACCTTTTCGGCTTCTGAAACCGTTCGAGAAGCCTTCACCTTGTTTTGTGCCTTATTTCATCCCTACACAGGAGAAAACGAGATAGGGGGTTCACGCCAGATGGAGTATTGAGCCTACAGGAATGAACACATACAGTGTTTGGTATGCAATGAGAATTGTGTGTATGTAATGTTCCGCCCAGCTAGGACTGTGAATGTTAAAGCCATTAATTGTGTCTTCCTTAGCAGTTGGTTACAACACCTTGACATCGCCCAGAGTCTCTTCTCCTAGATCACAGGTCCAACGTATTTTCCTTTACAGGTAGGGGTGACACTGTTGTATATTAAGAAGAAAGAAGGTGGTTGATGTACATGTAAGAGGGAGTGGGGGGGCTCATTCTAACTGTCTGTCGTTCTCGTTTCAGCTCTCCCTCCCTGCTGTCCCCTTCCTTTCCCTCCCCTGCGGGACTGTCCTAGTCGCCTGTGTTTATACTTCGGGCTCTGGGGGAGTCGAGTAGGGGAGGTTATAGGTCACTCAGCACAGCCCGAAGAGTTTGAGAAGACGGAGCCTGACACTTCTAACCCAAATGTACTGCCATCTCCTCCCCGCTGTTTAGGCCTCGAGGCATCTTAGTTTGTAAGTCCACTATGTATCGGGACTCCAGTCTTCTAAGTTTCTGTAATCTATCTCCTCCCCTCAAGTTTTCCGGTACATGATCTAAACAAAAGTACTGAAGGAGGTTTCTATCACTTTTGTGCTTGATCGCAAAATGTCGAGCAACCGGATAGGAAAAATCCTTTTTCACGATTGCTCGCATGTGCTCAAGAATTCTTAGTTTGACTGGATTGATGGTGCTCCTTATATATCTTAAATTACAGGGACAACACAGACAGTATATGGCATAGCTGGTATGGCAGGACATGAATTTATTGATTTTTCTGCCTCCCTTACATCCCTTTATCTCATAGGACAACGTTCGTTTACTGAAGGCGCAGGCTTTACATCTTCCACAAGGGAAGAATCCCCTTGCCTCTTGTATCGACCCTGTTTTCCTTACAACCGGGTCTAGATGACTATGTACAAGTTGGTCTCGAAGAGACCTGGCTTTCCTGAAAGTTATCAGAGGAGCGGGAGGTACATCCGAGCCAATAATATTGTCAGTCTTTAAGACATGCCAATGTTTTTTCATTAGAGACCTGAGCCAATTTGAATCACGGGAATACGTGGTTACAAGTCTAAATCTCCCATCCTCCTGATTAGATCTTTCTTTCTTTTCAAACAATGACTCTCTGGGTAGTTGTTCCACCCTGTGGAATGCATTCTTGAGGAGATTAGCTTTGTAGCCTCTTGCCAGAAATCTGTCCACACTGTCTTTCGCTGCAACCTCAAAATCACGGTCCAACGAGCAGTTGCGCCTGAGTCTAAGAAACTCCCCGTAGGGAATGCTGTTAATTAAACTACGGGGATGACTACTTGACGCATGCAGCGTGCTATTTCCCGCAGTGGGTTTTCTATAGAGCGCTGTCTTAATTCTCCCACTGTGTATCTCCACCCTGAGATCCAGGTAGTTAGCTGCCACCAAACTCACCTGGCCAGTAAATCTTAGGTTACAGCTGTTATCATTCAACAACCTTATATAACATTCAGCCTCCTCTATGGAACCATTCCAGACCAAAAACAGGTCATCAATGTATCTATGCCATGATACGATTTTGTCTGACCATTTCTCATTCCCCGGGGCCCAGGCTACCTGCTCCTCCCACCAGCCCATGAATAAATTTGCGTAACTGGGGGCGAAGCAGGAGCCCATCGCCGTACCGGAGACTTGTCTGAAAATATTGTCCTGAAAAAGAAAAATATTATTCCAGAGACAAAATTCGATGAGTTCTAATAACATCGCATTGTGCATGGCCAACTTTAATGGTCGTTTCTTTAAAAAATATTTGACCGCGTGTAGGCCCTGAAGGTGATCTATGCACGTGTAGAGGTGGTTATATCAAGTGTGATTAGACAATATGAGGGTTGCCAATTCAGCTTCTCAATCTGCTCAATGAAATCTGTAGTGTCCCTGATGTAAGATTTCAACCCAAAAGCATGAAAATGCACTCAACTGGCAGCTGTTCATCACAAACCTTTATTTTGAGGAAAACCAGCAGTTACTGTCCCAAAATTTCGAGCATCTGAAAGCTGCATGCTAATTGGTGTTTTTATCCCTCTGTGGGTCGCTCCGGTGCATTACGTGTTCTGACTGGGGATATCTAAGCATGGGTTAATGGATCATCAGATGTTTTCTACAAGTCTCCAAGGAACACTTGATTAGTGCTGCTGGACACTTAAGCAAGTTTTTCAATTCCCCCACTCTTACATTTGTATGTCAGGTATTGATAGCTACTAACAATAGTAAAAGATCTAATGAGGCCAGTGCAGATGGTTCATCCAACAATTCATTAAAGGCTAACTCCAGGGGCAGTGCGTCCCTTAGGGCATTGGGGCGTTGCCCCACTGATATTTTGACACTCCTATCGCCCCAATGAAATGCAAGTAAAGTCCTAAACATTTCAGGACGTTTTAGGTATTTCTGCGTGGGCCGGTTTCAGTATCAGGCATGAGGAGGCAGTTCTTTGCAAATTCTCCAGTGCAGGCCTGAGGGGGTGGGGCATAATATTGACAGACAGGACACAGGAGTCACCGTCAAAGTCACCCAAGTGCGCATGTCGGGTTGAACCACGGTCTCTCTCCGGCCAGCCTGACATGTGGACTAGAGACTGGCTCAGAGTCTTCCCCCTGCGTGTACTGGAATCCGGGGTGACTCAAAGCTGCAGCCCTCGGGCTCAGTAATGCGTGTTGCTGTTCCTTGCCCCAGCCAAATCCAGGCGATGCTGAACAGCAGTAGCAGCATTTGGATTGGCTACAGCCTGGATTTGGATTGGCTACAGCCTGCTATGCCTGACGCTGGCGGGTGCCAGCAGCAACATGCACTGGGGAATGGGCTTCACCTCTTTGCCCCTCTCGTTCCTGCTAGATCTGAGCAGGAGCCTGGAACCAGAGCCCCCTGTTGCTGAGCTGGTGCAGACCAGAGGTGCGGTAGAGAGCAGTACGTCACCTACTTCCAAGGGCAACTCAGACTGGAAACACTGCCTGTACCTTTATTTACATGTACACGACAAACAGGACAAATAACCAATCCACTTACTTTCACATACACGCCACAAACTAGAAATACCACACATATGCTTCCTGTGTCGATAACCTCTTTCTTTCTGGACCTAGAACGGTGAACCCTTCAGCAGTCGATAAATGAGTATGTGACTCTTCACAACCAACACATTGTTCACCATCCACTGAAAGAATTGCTGAGCAGGGACACTGTGAGAGTGAATTACGACACATTGCTAGGCAAAGAAGCGGGAAATCACATTGGCATTATCTACATAGCCGCTTACTGCTTTGCATTTCACTCCTGAGGCTTGAGCCGGGAGGTTTACTTTTAAATATTCTTGAATACTTTTAATCTTCTGTTGAATATCTTCCCCGTGTGTCCTTTCCCCCTCCCTTTGGCATTTGGATTGATCGCGCGCTATTCAAACATTTGAGGCACGAACTTTAAGAAGCATTTACCTCACTTGGTTTTGAAGCGACAGACAGGCAAGGGTGATTGAAATTGTACCCGTTTCCCTTGTTAGGTGGCAGACTACTTGCCTTGACCTTGTGGGTGTGGCCGAATCACGGGCCGTCATCTGCGGGGACTAACAGAGATAGGGCAGCGGCCATCTTAGTGAGGGCTCGCAGTGCACGTCGCTCGGACGACGGCATAAAACCAGAGAAAGCACGTGAGCATTCTTACTGCTTTGCATTTCACTCCTGAGGCTTGAGCCAGGAGGTTTACTTTTAAATATTCTTGAATACTTTTAATCTTCTGTTGAATATCTTCCCCGTGTGTCCTTTCCCCCTCCCTTTGGCATTTGGATTGATCGCGCGCTATTCAAACATTTGAGGCACGAACTTTAAGAAGCATTTCCCTCACTTGGTTTTGAAGCGACAGACAAGGCAAGGTTGATTGAAATTGTACCCGTTTCCCTTGTTAGGTGGCAGACTACTTGCCTTGACCTTGTGGGTGTGGCCGAATCACGGGGCGTCATCTGCGGGGACTAACAGAGATAGGGCAGCGGCCATCTTAGTGAGGGCTCACAGTGCACGTCGCTCGGACGACGGCATAAAACCATACGTCAATGGCTCCGCGCAGCGGACGCGCATTGCGGGCGCGCCGATCGCGTGCCGGAGTCAAGCCAAAGTCCTGCCCGTCTGCGCCCGTCCGCGAACGACCGGGACGCGGGGCAGGATTCCATGGCCCCACCCATCAAACAAACTCCGCAGCCCTAGGAAGCAAAAATTACCTAATCTGCTACTCGACAACAGACCTCCTCACACTCGGTAAGAACTTAACCCAACCATGCTTCCATACTATAGACCCTGATTCGATACCCTCGCACTGTAATATATGTAACCAGCCACTTCCCACGATAACCAAAATTTCTGGAGAGATAGCTAAATTGAAGATGATATTGCTAAATTGTAGGTCTATGACAAAACATAAAATGGAAATCCATGACCTATTAAAAAAGAACGATCTAGACGCCATGTTTTTGACCGAAACATGGCTAGAAGAATCATCCTCCCCTGACATTCTAGAAGCCATACCATCCAACTATAGTCTTCTGAGAATCGACAGACAAAAGCAACGTGGAGGCGGACTTGCACTCATCTGTAAAGCAGAATTAGAATGCACTTTAACTAAATCTGCCATAATTAACAGTGAGTGCGGAATATTTACTATTAAATTAGAACCCACCACTACAATTACAGGTCTACTTATCTACCGACCTCCAGGAACTGCGGGTCCTTTCTGTAGCCAACTTATTGAATCAGCCACCCAGTTAGCAATAAGATATAAAAACCTTATTATCTTAGGCGATCTGAATCGTCATTTCGAAGACACTAACTCTAAAGAAGCCCAACTTTTAGCGACCGCTCTTAACTCGGTAGATATAAAACTTCTTTCCACTAGTCCCACTCATCAACAAGGACATCTCCTAGACCCGATTTTTGCAAATTGGGAGTGAATTAAGACCTTTCCCCCGATCCCTTTAATTTGGTCTGACCACAACATGGTACCTTTTGAAATAACAAGAGAACCCACAAAAACCGCATTTACAAAACTCCCTTTTCATAAGCGCCGAAACTGGAAAAAATTCACCCCGGAACTCTTCAAAAGCAAGCTAGATGAGCAACCCCCTACTACAGGTCACTCCTTGCAAGAAGTATGGGACAACTACGAACTATGGATAAGAAAAGCACTAGATAAAATCGCCCCATGGACCACCAAACCTCCAGCTAGACAATCTAAAACCGCTCCATGGTTTTCAAAGAAACTGAAAATAGCAAAAGCCCAATGCAAATCAATAGAGCGTAAATGGAGGAAAAAATATGCACCTGAACTTAAGGAGAGCTACAGAACTGAGCTAAAAAAATATCAAAAAATGGTTAGAATAGAGAAAAGTCAACATTTCAAAAACAGAATTGAGGAGGCAGACAATCCTACGAAGGAGTTGTTTTGCGTCTATAAAGAACTCACAACCCCCACTCGATTAGATACTCAAGATACGTATTCTACTGAAATATGTGAACAAATCGCTGACTTTTTCGTAGAAAAAGTGGAAAAAATTCATGCCACTTTCAAAAACTCCACAATTCCCGCAAACAGTAATGTAGACAATAAAGCCTTCCCAACGCAAAAGTATTTACTCACCACGTTCACTACGCCAGATAAACAGGATCTACTGAACATTATTAATGGAATACATTCAGGTTCCCCAAGCGATATGTGCCCACAGGAAAAAAGTAAGGAAGTTATAGAAAACACACTAATTGATCAAATCAGTTATATGATCACTCTATCCTTCCAGGAATGTTACGTTCCAGAAGCTTGGAAAACTGCTCAAGTAATGCCTATAAAAAAGAAACCTAACATTCCCATCTCCCAACTCCAAAACTTAAGACCAATTTCACTTCTTCCATTCTGTGCCAAAATCATAGAAAAGGTAGCAAACAAACAAATAATGGAGTTTCTGTAGAAAGAAGCCCTCCTTCACCCCTCCCAATCGGGATTTAGACCAGGACATTCTACCGAATCAGCAGTCCTATATTCCACTGAATGTATCCGGAGTATGGTGGACGAAGACGAGACAGCAGCGTTGGTCCTATTGGACCTCAGTGCAGCATTCGACACCGCGCTGCACTCAACGCTGTTGTCTCGTCTCTCGGACATGGGAGTAAAGGGCCCAGCACTTGCCTGGCTTCAATCCTTCCTAACCAACAGATCGTTCCAGCTACACTGCCCACCCTTCAGATCATCGCCCCGCAGAGTGAGCCATGGGGTTCCACAGGGCTCTAGTTTGAGCCCTACGTTATTCAACATCTATATGGAACCCCTGGCACACATTGTAGAGGATTTTGGGGTGGGCATTGTCAGCTACGCTGACGACACGCAGTTGGTGTTCAAACTAACCCCGGATAGTAGAGAACATGCCACCAATTTTTCAAACTGTATGTCGGCAGTAGCCACCTGGATGGATAATAATTGTCTCCGTTTAAATGGAGACAAGACCGAAGTACTGGTGGTGGGGAAAGAAATTTCCGCATGGTCTCATGCATGGTGGCCCAGTGAACTGGGAAAGCTGCCCAGTCCCGTAGAGACAGTTAGAAATTTAGGTGTCATGCTGGACTCAGACCTCTCCGGTAAGACCCAAGTTAATAAAATAACAGGAAAGTGCTTTGGCATATTAAAAGTTCTCCGAAAGGTACTTGACCTTCTTCCCATCGATGCTAGAAAAACAATAGTCCATGCCTTGATAACACCTCACTTGGACTATGGAAATGCCCTCCTGATAGGTCTCAGCCAGAAGGGCCTTCACCAGCTTCAATGTGTACAAAACACAGCTGCCCGACTGGTGCTCAGTCTCTCAAGAAAATCATCTACCAAAGCAGCCCTATCAAAACTTCACTGGCTCCCTATTAAAGAGAGAATTAGATTCAAGACCCTTTGCTACGTCCACCGTATAGCTCATAATAAAGGCCCCACCTACCTGAAAAGTCTTCTTACCATTCATCGTCCAATTAGAGACTTAAGATCATCAGGCATGATGTTATTCAAACTCCCCCGAATCACAAGAGCTAAAATGGGAGGTAAATCCTTCCGTTATCTGGCCACAAAATACTGGAATGCCCTTCCACTCCACCTGTGGATGGAACCTTCCGAAATGAGATTCAGGGCAAGATTAAAAACTCATTTGTTCCCCAGTTAGTAAGTTGTCTGATAAGCTCTATGACATTACTCCTCTGGTTTTGATCTGTTTAGCAGTTAGCGCGGGGACACACAGCTTTGTGCAGCCAGGCGCTTTACAAACGTTTTTATTATTATTATTATTATTATTAGATAAGCCGCTTCAGTGGAGTAAAATCGACTCCTTGTATTTTTTACTTGTCTAAGGAATTATGGACCATCCGAAGCGCCCGCTCACACAACCTGAGTCACAAATGTTTGCTTGCTCAGTCCACTTCCCACGAGGCAGGAGTCACATTGAACATAAGTTCACTCTGCTGCTGGTCCACTGCTGGGACATCAGGGTTGTATGACAGAACAACGCAGGGAAATACAATGTATGCCTATACCACGCATTGTTTATATATTTATTTATATATATGAACAATGTATTTGTGGGGGGAGACCTCCCACCCACCGAACTTACCTTAAATGCGTGATAAAGGCATACATTGTGAACGCATATACATTCTAAAAACGTGTGGTAAAAAAATGTGTGGTAAAGGTACAATATGATAAAAACCTCGCTGTAAAGGCTGTTTCCTGGATACCAGACACAATTGTCTTCTGGGAAAGTAAGTGCCGGAAATTGAGTTTTATGCATTGGAAGACTAGCCTTAGTAGTAACTGTATCAAATGCAACGTTTGATGATTTATAAATCACAAAACAATTTTTTATTTTTAAACTCACTTTTTCAGAAAAAGACTGTTCAGGTGGATTGGAGCATATGTTCATAGCTATATAAAATACAAGACGGATAAAGAGTGTTCTTTGCTGTGGACTGAGAGTTCTTCTTTTTTGTTAATTGCCAGGAGGGTATTTCAGACCTCTCAAAATGTATTTATTGTGTATTAGTGGCTAACATCAGCATTCTCACTGTTGATAGTATGATTTTAGTACAGACAGCATAGGATTCTGAGAAAAAGACTGACACGGGCAACCTGTCAATCTCCACCCATAAAATGTTTTTCTGGCTCTCGGTCTCGCAAGGGGACTGTGTTGTGGTGGATCTAATGTTCTGGTCAAGCTTGAAGTGGAGGCCAACCTTTGAGGTTATTCATAGGCAGAGGCACATGTTCCATGTAAATAGCGCATGGGATTGTGAACCTAACCCTGCGGTCTGCTGGGAGCCAGTGAAGTGACTGAAGTGCGCCAGTTATGCAACCACTACCAATACTCCTTCACATACAAGTCACACATACCAAGGTCCCTTTGGCACTTTGTCAGTTTTGTTTTCATGTGGGAGGTGCTGCATAGCTGTGCATGGGATGTGGCAAGGTAGAGATGGATGACAGCCACGAGGGCTGTAAAGTCAATGGGGCAGATTTACATTTCCTGGCGCATCCCTACAAATCAGCAGGGATGCGGCAGGAAACTTGCGACATGCATCTCAATCTTTGCGCCACCACGTCTGCGCGGCATTTACAATGCGGTGCATCATGGCGCAAGGAAATGCAGATGTGTGTTGCATCTGCTGCCGTAATGTTGGCGCAGTGCTGGAGTTGTGTCGCGGGCGCGACGCAACTCCAGCACTGTGCCAACCCTGCCTATGTCTAACATGGTGCGTCAAGCCTTATGCCTGCCTCAAGCAGGCACAATCTTTTGACGCAGCGGGGTCGGAAAAGTGACTCAGTGAAATCTTGTAGATTTCACTCAGCCACTTTTCTGAGGCGTTCCTGCACCGGAACGCCACCCCCCGGCGCCAGAATGGCCACATGAAACCTGACGCAGGTTTCATGTGGCGCAGGGCTTTACAACGTGACGCATCTCCCTAGATGCGTCATGTTGTAAATACCCCGCAGCATGGCGCTGGCTTTACGCAGCTGCTGCATCACAGAAGTGACGCAACCGTTGCGCAAAAGTGGCATACAGGGCTTGTAAATCTGCCCGTGTTTTAAGGTTCAAGTGTGTGGGAGGATCCGTAAGTCAGATGACTATAAGGTTTGCTCGTGATGTATGCACTGCCAACTCATGCCAAATACATTGTATAGTATTGTTTGGTATGCAGCATATGTATAGCGCCTCATACCCATGATGAAACTAAAGAGAGAACATCTCTGAGTTTCAGCTTACTGTCCTTAAACATACCACGCAGACTATACACATCCGTAATACGAATTGGGAGGTAAAGAGTGAAGAAATTATTAGCTATGAGGGTTAACACACATGCTGTAGAGATCTTTGTGTGACAAGAAAGTATGAGGGAATTATAAGAGTGATAAGAAAACTCTTGTCGTTAATGCAGTACTGGGAGAGGTCTGTGTTCTGTCCAGCAACAGTTTTGGCTCATAAGGTAACACAGAGGCCTAATATGTCTGATGCATAGCACATCGTGTATCATGCAGAACATAGATTTGTATTTTAATGTAGGAAGTTAAGTGGACTACTGCTTTTGACACTGAGATCATTTCGTTCCAGTTCATAAGTTACAATCCTTCTAATATAGCACAGTGATTTATTTACTGGCACGAAGGAGTTGCATGCAGAGCTGTAAGTTGTGTATGTGCTCTATTTGCGAAGCAGAAATCTGGCCAAAAAAGGCAGAGGAGATTTGTACAAGGTAAAGGCAAACATGCAGTCAATGAGTGCTAGGAGTGGTAGCTGATTAGTGATTTTCTTCTATTGCATTGTCATGTACTATTCTTTAAAGAAGTGTGTCATCAAATCTTTCCTGCATTGCAGCATTGTTGGGGTGGTGTTAATGGATATGAGGATGTTGTTCCAGATACTGTGTGTAGAGATGGAAAAGACCTGCTGTATTGTTTTTTACACTTCTTAGTCTTCAGTCTGATAGTATCCTGGAGGACCCAATCCCATGAGCCCTCCTTATTTATCGGGCTTGCATGCTTCGCAATTCATCCCAAATCTTTACCCCCACCACTTTAAAATGTTACCAGGCACCGCCGGCTAACTTTAGATGATGGCGGCATCTTCTGGCACCCAAGAAGCTACTGAAACAGGTAATTTCCTTATACCTGTCAATGAACAATCTTAGTTTCAATACTTCATGTGTTTCCGGTGTAGAACTCTCCAGGAGGGTATGAATGACTATTATCTTGAAATTCCTCAATATTTACTTCTGGAGCAGACTATCTAAAGACAGATGCCCTTCGAAAGTTTATTCTGATATTTCTTGTTCTGGAGGATGCCTGTGTCCACATTCCAATGAGGAAAGAGCACCACTGATTCTTGAGATTCTCCATCCAGAAATATAATTTCCAGGTTAACGTATTGCCTTACTTGCTTCCCTGCAGCTTCAAATTAGCTCCAGAAATCTTGACAAAAGTACTAGCCCCTGCCCAGTGTGGCTCTGTATGACATACATTTCTCTGGAAGATTGCCAATTTCACTGCCCTTCCAGGAAAAAGATGAGTGGCACTGTTATATCGCTTATTTATTATCATGCAGAAAAGATTACACTACAATCACTTGCAGGACATCAGTACATTCTTGCTTGTCTCAATACTGATCTGGGTATGAATGTTCCTGCAAGAGGTACCTGCAGAGACTCTTGAAAATGTTTTGCCAAAGCCTCCTCTCATTGTCTAGTGATTAGGGTCCAGGAGGAATGTGTGCCAGGATTCCCCCAGCTAGGACCTCCTCTGTGTCTCATACTCATCCTGGTAGGAGGAAGAGCTACCCCACAAAGTACTGACAAGATGCCATGCAGGCCATGGCTGTTGCAGCTGGGAAACAGCCTTTACAACAAGGTTTTTACCACGTTCGGCCTTTACTATGCATTTGTTTTTCCACGTATATGCCTTTACGACGCATGTCTTTACCATGCATTTAAGGTAAGTTGGAGGTGTGGGGGGGGGGCTCTTCCCACAAATACATTGTTTATATATATATATATAAAAACGCGTTGTAAAAGCATATGCGTTTTAGAAAAATACAGGGTAAAAAATGCGCTGTAGAGGCATCCAAAGTATTTCCCTGCGTTGTTCGTCATACAATCGTTGCAGCTGCCAGACCACTGGAGGCTGAGTAGAGGAGTTGTGGGACGGGTCACCGGGAGGATTCCTGTTCTCCCTTCCTGTGCATGATAGGAAGAGGTTTTAGATCCTGGCACATTGTAAGGCTACTACAGCTTTGGGGATACAGGGATGTCCTGGGACTAAACGTCTTAAATTGGTGTGATGTTAGTTATTCATTTTGCTGCACGCCCCACCAGTCTTTACAATACCCACATTACCCTGTGATTATTGGCGAGACAGCCTGAGATGATTCTTAAGTCCGGGACAGTGGAGAGGTGGTTGCTTCGGTGAATCCCAGCTTGTAGTACTTCTTCTGCTCCATTGGTTCTCACAACAGCTGGGGGTTTCTTTGGGATGTTTCATATCACATACTCAGGTGAAAAAAAAGCCTTTCTTTTCAACGTGGAAAAAGATGTCAGTGGTTCTCCTTGTACTCCCATAATTATTCTCTACTCTCCAGAACCATATAGTGGTGGTTCAAACAGGCAAACAGTAACAAACAGATAGGAGGCCACGAGGCCATGGGTGCTGCCAGAGATACACTTTCTGTGCTCTGTACTAAGCCCTGCCCCTTCGAGGCCCCGCCCCCTCCGCACACTGTGATTGACAGGTCTTTGGAATCTCCTTCCAGCTTGTGTCCAAGCATTCCTGAGTGAAACACAAACAGCAACGTCCCAATACTAGACAGTAGGCAAAAAAGAGGGACAGCAAAGGGCACCACATGCTGGAGTCATTGGTGGAACCCTGGTGGTGCTCATATCACTGAGAGGTACCACACCCCACCGGGAAATGTTTCTATTACAAGTGTAGTCTATGGCATATAGCTATATGTATGTGTATGTAGTGTATGTCTCCAAACAAACTACCGGGCGTGAGGGAGTGATGAAGTTGTGTATGAAGATGTAAAATGGTTGTTATGTTATTATTGGTTTTTTTTAAAGACTAGATAGGGGCTTCCAAGGATTACAGACAGACTTATGTGTTGATTATCTATTAGGGTGCACATACTGATACATTTAATTCAGTTCATTGAAAAGAGAAGCGAGAGGCACATTGCTTACGTTCAACCAACAACAGTCTACATTTCCTTCTTCCTCTGTATAAAGTTTTGGTCTATACATGTTTCCCAAGCCAATCTCTTCTTCAGGGCACATAATGTTGGGGCATATTTACAGCAGAATGGAGAAACATGGCATTGAGCTGACATAGCTAACACCACGATTCTCCATTATGAAAATGCCGGGATGTGCGGTATTCCCAAGAATGCGTCGCACCCCTGCGTTTCCCCTATGGCTGGCGCTGAGTTCAGCTGCCTTGCACCAAAGCAGGCACGCTTGCACCATAGTGCAAGGGTGTCTGCATTGGGGGGTGCATAAAGCAGCACACATAGAAGTTGCAAAACAGCATTTTTTTAAAATAATTGTTTATGTGCAGGAACAGGGGACCTTCCTGCACATAAACAATCACAGGCAATTTGCTGATTCCATGTGTGCTGCACACATGTAAACAGCAAAAACAAGGAGAAATAAAGCATTTCTCCTTGTTTCGCCTGTTTATGACCAGGTTTTCCCTGGTCTTAATGTTGGCGCTGCCTCCTATTTACGCAGCCCTTGTAAATAGGGGGCAGCGTCAAAGTCAATGGGTGTTGCGGTGGAATGCCCACACAAGACCCATTGCCCTCCCCTTTCACGCTAAATACAGTGTACAAGGGTGCCTTATTTACAAGGCAGCGTTAAGCCACATTAAGTTGCTTAACGCTGCCTTGTAAATAAGGCGAGGCCCCTATCGCCAACACAACATCACTGAAAGTGACTTTGTGGTGGCGATAAGGGCCTGTAAATATGCCCCGTTGTGTCAAACTCACTCAGTAACTACATTTAAATCCATTATGATGAAAGGACTGCTCCTAGTATTTCATATACTGTGATTGAAAACACACAAACCTCCTGCATAGTGTGGCACCTGCATTCAGTACACCCTGCCGCAGGACTTACAAAGGAAGTTACTGAGTGTGTTTGGCACATTATGTGGCCCTGAAGTCATGACTGGCCGACGTTGGACAAGCGTTTTTACAAGGGAAGAAGAGAATAAAGACTGTTGTTGATTGAGCACCAGCAATATGCCCCTTGTGCTTCTCTTTTTCATCAATTATTGGGGGGGTTGACATTTTTTTTTATATAGTATTGGGGGGAAAGGACTTGTAATTTCATCTGTGTTGGTTGTGTTGTGAGTCACTAATTATATGTGTGTTTTGGGGACACATATTGTGTCATGGTGTGTCTTTGTGTATGTTGCTTTTTGAACAACGTCAGATGTGCTATTTATTTTTAAATTTATTAAAATGTTGATGTGTGTTTTTTCTAAGTACGTGCATTTATTTTATTTACATTTTAACCGTGGAATGCCCACCACAACACCTATTGCCCCCCCCCTTTACAATGTGTGTTGTATGGATGTCTGCAATGGGTTAACTTGTTAGACATTTGCTATCTTTTTTAGGTGTTGGGCTTTGTGCTGGTAGTATTATTTTCTGTCTCCATTGATTTTAATATTACACCCATGCAGTGCCTGTGAGTGGCCATGTGTGGTGTATGATTTACTTCATGGAGTAGGTTTGGGCCTTTTTGGGCTGTAGAACTGCTTGAGTATATGTGGATATAACTTTTGTGTAACTGACTTATACTTTTGCAGGTGTGTAGTTGTCTTTGCCTGTCCCACCCTGGGTCACTCCTTATCCTCATCCCACTATGTAGTAGATATTGCTACCTTTTCCAACAACTTCCCTACCTAGTCAGTTGTGTTCTGACTTGATTGTTTTATTCTTAATGCCACCTATTTGAAAGTTATTTCTTTGTGATCAACACCTTTTCCTTCAGCAGGGCATGGTGGACAGGTTATCGGGTGTGGAAGAGGGAAATAGTAGGTATCGATATCCGGGGGCTTCCACTCCTCATCCCAGATGATCAGTCAGGCCATACATAAAGGTCTCCATCTTCCCTGCCATCAGGGACTCACAACAACCTCACAATGTAGTGCCACCCACAGTGTGCTTCTTGCTCCACACTGGCCGTAATGAATGCACCTTTCTGTTACAGCTTAATTTCCCCACCTTCTGAGGCACCTACCCTTGCATTTGTGGAGCTAAGAAGAAAGCTAGAAATGAAAGGCTTGGTTTCATGCATATGACTATGTGTGTTTGTTTTATTCGTTTCTTGCCTTTTTGTGGAACCATAGATGCAGATGCCACAGAAAAGACAAGCTTACTTAACAAGGAGAAAGAACAGGGACTGTCTTTTGAAGGCCTCGGCCGGGGCAGTTTAAAGTCCAGTGATGAAACCAGGGATCAGTGGCGTAGCAATGGGGTCGGGGGACAGACCGCACTGGGCGACAAGAGTTTTGGGGGCGGCAGCCTCGACCCACCTCCACTCGTATAGCCAGCAAACCCCCCCCCCAACCCCCGGCCATCGCAGGAATCCGCTAGCACCCCCCCCACTCTTTTATGCGCCGTGGGCAGCCAAAGGTCTTGGTATGCCAGTGATGAACATGCAGACGGTGCTCATATCTCCTCTGAGTATGTCCATTAGGCTCTGCCCGTGGCTGCGTGAAACCCCTTCTCTTACAAACTCTATCATAAACTGATACGGAAATCCCGGGCCGCCTACTTTGCCAATAAAATGAATACCAGCCAGCAATAACCCCTCTCTTTACTAAAGGATATGGTGAATCCCTTCTGTCACCCGAAAACATCATAACATCCAATTCCCATTGTGAAGTATTGGCCACCTATTTTGTCAACAAGGTGGAGGGCATCTAGGACAGCTTCTGCTCTAAGAGCGATGCTCTGGACTCCCTGGAAGGCGATCTTACTGGTGCTGAGACCCACTCCCTCCCAGCCCTCCCCTTAATCACGGTCGAAGGCCTCCAGGCCTTGTTTACTAAGATAAAATCCGGGTCTCCAAATGACCCCCTCATACCAGAACTATTCCTTAAGTTCCAAGGCTGTCTCCTACCCAGTTGTCTGGATGTTATCAATCTCTCCTTATCGTCGGCAGAGTCCCCGCAATCCTGGAAACATGCAAAACTTATTCCACTATTGAAAAAGCTGTTGTTAGATGCTTCAAGATCGGAGAATTACCATCCGATCTCTTTGCTTCCTTTTTTAGCTAAAATCAAGGAATCCCATGTGAACACCACTCTGACTCAGTATCTGGAATATTGTTCCATACTAGATCCCTCTCACAATGGCTTTAGGTTGCGTCATAGCACTGAGTCAGCCCTACTGGCAGTTACTGAGCAACTCAGAGCATCCCTGGATGAGGGCAGAACGTCAGCACTGATTTTGCTTGATCTCAGTGCCGCCTTCGACCAGGTCTCCCATGATATCCTGCTTTTCCGGATGCGGGAGATTGGCACCACTGGCAAAGCCCTCGCCAGGTTTACATCGTTTTTGACCAACAGGTCCTTTCAAGTCATCACCCCTCCTTTCCACTCCCAGATGCATTCACTATGCTGCAGCGTGCCCTCAGGGATCAGCAAAAAGCCCAACCCTGTTAAATGTTTACATTCGGCCACTGAATCTGCTGGCCAAAGCCCACAACATCTCTCCGGTGTCATATGCGGATGATACACAGCTAATACTCTCCTTTACCAAGGACCCTTGCCAGGATGCCGCCAAATTTCAGGAGAACCTGGCCGCCATCTCTGCTGGGATGGAGGCTAATTGCCTCCAGCTGAACTCTACTAAATTTGAGATCCTCCTTCTAGGTAGCGATTCACATATTTGGGACAGGAACTGGTGGCCTCTGAAGCTTGGCGCAACCCCAAAAACCGTCCTAAAAAATCTAGGCATTTTGGGTGGCTTTCACATTTCAAATCAGTTTACGAACACGTGTCCGTAGGAGGCGACAACGGTAGCAGGGGGTCTACCTTTTCTTATTTCTTAGAAGTGAACGAGGCAGAGGTGGCCGAAGCTATCAATAAAATGACTAGTAACAAGGCCCCTGGTCCTGATGGTGTGCCAGCCGACCTTTTTAAGTGTGATATAGAGACATGGTCCAAAGTTCTAACCAATATTTTCAATAGAATCCCAACAACTGGGATCCCTAAGACCTGGTCGCAGTCGGTAATTGTCCCCATTTTCAAAAAAGGTAACAGAGGAGAGCCAAGCAATTACCGCCCAATCTCCCTTATAGATTCTGCAGTAAAGGTACTTGGCAGGGTGGTACTATCCAAATTATCTGATTGGCTAGAGGATACAAACACCCTTGCTCCCTACAGTACGGGTTTAGAAAGGGACACAGCACCATTGACCAGAACCTTAATCTTCAATTGTTAATCGGAAAGTATACCCTAGCAAAGCCAGGAAGTCTGTACATAGCTTTTATGGACCTGTCCTCGGCCTTTGATCGAGTAAACAGGTCCAAGCTGTGGGAACTACTTCTCAAAATGGGCATTGATGAGAACATACTATACTTTCTTGCGGACCTCCATCGGGATCTCACTGCTACAGTGAGATACGATCGGAAGGGGAATAGGACAGGTGAGATTGGAATATCTAATGGGGTCAGGCAAGGTTGTATTCTAGCCCCATTATTATTTACCTTATACATTAATGAACTAGCAAGCGTTCTGGGAATAGCCTGTAAAGATATTCCAAAGGCAGGCAAGTTTTTATTGCCCGCCCTGTTATATGCGGATGATGCCGCACTTATATCACGTACTCCAGTGGGTTTACAAAGTCTTTTAAATACATTTTATGAGTTCATGTCCGCTTTGGACCTTGGTGTCAATTACACTAAATCCCATGTTATGGCCTTGGGTACGAGGGGCAGGCAAAGGAAGCTGATGACCTTACATTGTAATGGAAATAGGCTATCCGGGTATCTAAATTCCCATACCTAGGGGTAGTCTTTGATGAAAAATCCACCTGGCTTCCCCAACTATTTGAGAAGAGAAATGCATTTGTAAGATCTATCTCGGCTGTTTTGAACTTTTCTCGTAAATTGGGAGTAAAACCACTGGAAGCAGTTTTAAAAGTTTATGACGCCAAATGCGTTTCTATTGCAATGTACGGTGCAGACTTATGGGGATTTAAGAATGTCAAGCAGCTACAAGTGGCAGAGGACACATTTTTAAAGTCTATCCTCTCTGTCCCCCAATCGACACCATGTTTTATCGCCCACCAAGAGTGTGGGGTAGGCTACTTAGAAGATCGAATTGCTATTGCCCCCCTACTAAAGTGGATTTCGGTATGGTTAAACCCAGAGGTTGAGGTAAATCATGAGATCTTGAAGGATTGCCTTAGACTAGCACATTGGGACTCTATACCATGGTTAAGCTATGTGAAAAAAACTGCAGTCTCGCTGGGACGTCCGGAACTTTTCGAGGAACCATCTAAACTGGTTAAAGCAGATATAAAATGGGTTAAGACCAACTTTAAACTCCACAGAGGGATGGATAGAGAGGGTTTGGAGTTGATTAAGCCATCCGTAAGATCCCATCAGTTGGTTGTCACATCGGAAAACGATCTAGAACCATATTTGAAAGTTGTCAACAATGCCAACCATAGATATCTATTAACTAAGTTTAGATTAAACAAGATTCATTTACTTATATCTGGGAGGACATGTTGGACTAAGGATATAGACCTGAAAGTATGCACTTGCGACGGTTTCTCAATAATGGACACGGCCCACTTTATGTTCTTTTGTGGGCACCTTAGGGAGATACGGAAAAAATCTATTGTACCACTGTTAAAGGACAAGGGGTTTAAACAAGTGAAACCGGCGCTTCTATATCTCCAATTGTTGTCCAACACATGGGAAATTTTTAATGTTGCCACTTTTTTAAATATAGCCATGAGATTGAGGGAAAAATTAATTAAATAGTCGGAGATGATACCAAGGAAACTGTTAAATTATTGATTTATGGGTCCTCAATTTAGATAAATTGCTGTAAGTTTTAAAATCAATATTTTTGTAATGTATTTTTTTTAGTCAGTTGATAATGTATTGTTTCTGAAGGTCAATTCATATTGTATTACGAATGTTTTTTCTTTTCTGATATGTTTACTTTTATGGTTTTCTGCATAAACCGAATAAAGTATTGTTGACATGGATGGGTCGATAGCGCCCTTTCTTTCGAGGACCACGCCAAGTCTGTTGCAGGGACCTGTTTTGGCTTGCTGCCCGGCATCAAACTCATATTGGGGTTTGTTTTACCTCACACCCGCCCGCTGATTGTTCAAGCTACTGTCCTGGCCAGGCTGAACTATTGCATCGGTCTGTTGCCTGGCTCCAATAAGTCTGTGATCAAAAGGCTACAGCGCACTATGAACACCGCAGCCTGTAGGCTGTTTGCCCTAACAATGCACTGCTCGGTCTCCAGGCCTCTGCGTCACCTTCACTGGCTGCCTCTAGAGCAAAGAATCCATTTTAAAGCTCTTTGCTTTACGCACAAAAATCTCGCAGGCTCAGGTCCTGCAATCCTGAGCGATCTTTGCTGCCCCTACATCCTGACTCGTGTCCTATGCTCGGCCGACCTCCATCTGGCACGTGTCCCTCGGTTTCATAGAAACCAGAGCAGGAGGGCGTTCATTCAAGGTGCTTGTGCCGACCCTCTGGAATTCTCTGCCTTTTCCCATCAGAAGCACCCCCAACCTTCTATCTTTTAGAAAGGTGGTGAAGGCATGGCTTTTTCGTTATAGCTTCCTCTTCCACCCTCTTTTCTGGCAATCAGCGCTGGGAAGTCCCTTTGCCGGGACAGCCATGCGCTTTACAAATTTCCAAACATATCATTACATCCTGGTGAGGCATATTCAGCTTCCAGATATCCACTGTATTGCACTGACAACAGATTTCTTATACCTGTGCATAATGAAAGTGGTCCATTATAGGAACTACTCCAAGGACTGATGTAATTGAGGGTACACAAAAGCAATTACCTCAGTAGCCTCACTGAGCAAAAGAATGTGAAGGTGATCCATCCAGTGTCAATTCAACGCACATTATACAGTTTGATCACCCCATACTGTTTCGCCATATGATACGTGTAAAGTGCTTGGTCTTGATGAAGGTGGTTTTCTATACCGGTGGAGAAGTGTGGCTCACTGGTTAGAGGAGGCAGACCTGGAAGCAGAGGTCAGCCCGGGACCAGGGTTCAATTCCCGGCTCGGCGGGGTCTTGGATCCTAAAATGTCCATGGACTTGACAATTCTCGCTCCGGTGCCTACTCGATTCACGGGTTCACACTCTGCAACTCTGGGCAATAGCTTGCTTAATCTCCATAACGGCCCCTCGCGGCGGGATGCCTGGCTTTCACCTTGCGGATACCCTGCCGGGGTTATCTCACAGGGGAATACCAGGACGGGTTCCCTAAGCAAGCGCTTAGAAACCGCTTGGTGATTTGCGCTATATAAATTCCTGTACATTTACATTTACATATACCAGATGCCACTGAAACGTATGTTGACCATATGTTTAGAAAAACCCAGTCCACAACACTAAAATAAATTGGATATCTTTCCCAAATATATTCTATGGTGTATGTGAAATCAGGCTGGGGCAAGAATAAGAGGTTGTAGTATGAATGTGTCTGTGTGGTGTTTGAAATGGAGAGTGATTTCAGGTATGGGGATTACATAGTGGACACTATGAGGTAGTGTATATATTAGTGTGCAATACATTGTTTTTTGTTTTGTGTATATGTATTTGTGATATGCATGTGAAACCTTTTTGCTGAATACCTACATTTGTATGATCAAACACAACTAACAATGATGTTGAAAAATAAAAAAATAAGATAACAAAGATTACGAAATGAAATAAAAATATATAAATTCTATTTCATGTTGTATCTGAAGTAGCTGTAGGTTGAGACATTGAGCATTGTGAGCCATTATTGAAGGAATATAAGTCAAGTGGGAAGTGTTGCATTCTTTAGTTGTACCTTTCCCCCTTTTCCCAGACCTAGAACAACATTTTTCAGGGAGTACCTTTTTAGGTTTCGCTTACACAGAACTTGCGCTCTGCTTGAGAAATCTATTGTTTTTAACGCCTCCTCTCTATCCAGGCTTTTCATTGGTTCCTATGCGTGCCACTTGCCTTTCCTCCATTTCTATTGGCTGCAGCATATTTTCCTGCACATACCAATGCTTGTTCCTCAGCTGCTTCTCTTATCAGTTTCCATCTGCCGAAATACTGTTAACATCTGCTTTGCTGGAACTATATTTACATAAAGTTATGCCTTTTACTCTTGCAGCATATTTATATAACAATTTATCAACCAGAAAGATAAAGTGATTTGCACAGAATCACAGAATGTTGCGCTGTGCTGCCGAGACTCGAACCAGGATGCCCAGCGCTAGAGTCAGCAGCTCTGCACGCTGTGCCACATCCTCTCCACTCCTGTGTTCTGTAAGGGAGCTCTTTCCTTCTCCCAGACGATGATTGACGAAAACAGCTAATTATTTATTACATAGGTGAAACCGGTGCATTCAATCAATCAATCAATCAATCATTTGTAAAGCGCACTACATACCCACGAGGGTCTCAAGGCGCTGGGGGCGAGGCGCTACTGATCGAACAGCCAGGTCTTGAGTATCCTCCTGAAGGTCAGCAGGTCTTGGGTCTGTCGTAGGCTCAGAGGGAGGGTGTTCCATGTCTTGGCGGCGAGGTGGGAGAAGGATCTCCCACCGGTGGTTGTTCTTCGGATGTGAGGACGGTGGCGAGTGAGAGGTTGGCGGAGTGTAGCTGGCAGTTGGGGATGTAGAAGGAGAGCCGTCTGTTGAGGTAGGGAGGGCCGGTCTTGTGGAGTGCCTTGTGTGCGTGGGTGAGGAGCTTGAAGGATATCCTCTTGTTGAAGGGGAGCCAGTGCAGGTTTCTCAGGTGGGGGGTGATGTGGCCGTGGCGTGGTACGTCGAGGATCAGTTGTGCCGAGGTGTTTTGGATGCGTTGTAGTTGTTTGATGAGCTTGGTCAGGGCTCCCCCCTAGAGGGCGTTTCCGTAGTCGAGTCTGCTGCTGACGAGGCCTGGGTGACTGCCTTTCTTGTATCTGTCGGGATCCATCTGTAGATCTTGCAGAGCATGCGGAGGGTGTTGAAGCAGCAGGAGGAGACGGCGTTGACTTGCTTGGTCATTGAGAGCGTTGAGTCGAGGATGATTGCCTGGTTGCGTGCGTGGTCGGTGGGTGTTGGGGCTGCCCCCAGTGCCGTCGGCCACCAGGAGTCGTCCCAGGATGTAGGGTTGGAGCCGAGGATAAGGACCTCCGTCTTGTCTAATTCGCCGTCAGCGTAGGAGATTATGTTGAGGTCGTGCTGTCGGGCTACTTGTGCGAGTGGGGCCATGTAAATGTTGAACAGTGTCAGGCTGAGGGAGGATCCCTGAGGTACGCCGCAGATGATCCCGGAGGCTGTGGAACGGAATGGGGAAGGTAGACGCTTTGGGTTCTGCCGGAGAGGAAGGAGGTGGTCCAATCCAGAGCCTTGTCTCGGATCCCTGCGGCGTGGAGGCGTGCGTGTAGTGTGTGGTGGCAGACGGTGTCAAAGGCGGCAGAGAGGTCTAGGAGGATGAGTGCTGCGGTCTCGCCGTTGTCCAGTAGGGTCCTGATGTCATCAGTGGCGGCAATGAGGGCAGTCTCAGTGCTGTGGTTGCTGCGGAACCCTGACTGGGAAGGGTCCAGGATTCTGCTTTCTTCGAGGTATCGGGTTAGCGGTTTGTTGACGGTTTTCTCAATGACCTTGGCCGGGAAGGGGAGCAGAGAGATGGGCCGGACGTTCTTGAGGTCTCTTGGGTCTGCCTTAGGTTTTTTGAGTAGGGCGTTGATCTGGGCGTGTTTCCAGATCTCTGGGAAGGTCACGGTCTCGAGGGAGATATTGATGACGTTGCGCAGGTGGGGTGCGTTGGAGCTGCTTGCTCTGTTGAAGACGTGGTGCGGGAATGGGTCTGACAGAGAGCCGGAGTGGATTGTGCACATGGTCTTGATGGTGTCATCAATGCTCACGCTGGCCCAGGCTAGCAGGGGGTCATGGTCGATGGTGTGTGGAGGGCCTGTTGTGTTGCTTTCTGTTGGGGCTGTCGGGGTGTTGAAACTGTCATGGATGTCTGCTATCTTGCGGTGGAAGAAGGTGACGAGGGAGTCGCACAGGGCTTGTGACAGCGGGATGTCATTGGTGTTGGTGCTGGGGTTGGAGAGTTCCTGCACGATGTTGAAGAGCTCCTTGCTATTGTGTGCGTGGTTGTCGAGGCGGTCTTTCAAGGAGGTCCTCTTGGCCGCAGCATCCTCGGTGTTGGAGGGTTCGGTGGGTGGGTTGAGAGTGAGGTTTGCGTGTAGTTGGTCTTCGGTGATTTTGCTCCAGCAGCGGCAGGGGATCTGTTGGGTGTGGTGATGTGTGGTGGTCTTCTGAAAGGCGAAGTGGAGGCAGCGGTGGTCAGTCCAGAGAAGTTCGGTGTTGTGGTTGACGGAGTGGGTGGGCGTTGTGACGAGTTGCTTCAGTCCGAGGTTGGTGAGGTTATCTATCAAGGTTGTGGAGTTGTTGTTGCTCTAAAGGTGAAAGTTCATGTCTCCAAGAAGGATGTAGTCGGTGGAGGTCAGGGCGTGCGTGCTGGTCAAGTCGACGATGGAGTCACTGAACTGGGGGCGAGGCCCGGGGAGTCGGTATACGAGGGTGCCTCTGATGGTGGAGTTAGGGTCTGTGTGGATCTGGAAATGCATGTGTTCGGCGGTGCTGTTCGTGTCATCGGTGCTAGTCGAGACACTGATGCTGTTCTTGTGGACGATGGCGATTCCTCCTCCGACTCCGTTGGTGCGGTAACTGTGGGTGATCTTGTAGCCGTCTGGGATGGCTATGGCGCTGTCGGGTGTGGAGGAGTCGTTAAACCAGATCTCTGCCAGGAAGGCGATGTCCAGGGATGTTGTGTCAAGAAGGTCCCAGAGCTCGACGGCATGCTTGTGTGCGGAGCGGGTGTTCAGTAGTATGTATTGGAGGTGGTTGGGGTCTTTCTTGGCGGGTGGTTCGTCGGCTCTGAGGCTGGTGTAGCTGCAGTTCCAGCAGGTGAATGGGCCGTGTATGTGTTTTGGGGCAGCCTTGAAGCAGGTGTGGCTCCGTGCTGAGTTGAGAGTGTGCAGAGTGCTGGCGTCATAGTGGCGGCGGTCATAATGGCGGGTGCGGGAGCCAGGGGTTCTGGCACTCGGCGTGGTACAGGCACGGACGGGCGCAGTCGGGCTTGCCTTAGGCGCGCCTTCGGTGCGGCCGCGCAGCAGCCGGCATATATAGGGAGGTGGGAGGTAGGAGAAGCTGGGAGGCGGGAGGTGGGGGCAGCGAATGGGCAGTGGGCCGTCAGGGGGGCGGGGCTACAGGGGACGCAACGGCGAGGGCGGTGAGGGACAACGACGGTAACAGAAGAAAAAAGGGGCACAAAATCGAGGGGAAAACAAGTGGCACAGAAGGCAAAATGGCACTAAAAACAAATGGAACAGAAGGCAAAAGGGGCACAGAATCGAGGGAGAAACGAGTGGAACAGAGGGCAAAAGGGCACAAAAATGCGTGGAACAGAAGGCAAAAGGGGCACAAAAACGATGGAAAAATGAGTGGCACAGAGGGCAGAAGGGCACAAAAAACGAGTGGAACAGAAGGCAAAAGGGGCGCAAAAACGAGGGAAAAAAGAGTGGCACAGAAGGCAGAAGGGCACAAAAAATGTGTGGAACAGAAGGCAAAAGGGGTACAAAAACTAGGGAAAAACGAGTGACACAGAGGGCAGAAGGGCACCAAAAAACGAGTGGAACAGAGGGCAGAAGGGCACAAAAAGCGAGTGGAACAGAAGGCAAAAGGGGCACAAAAACGAGGGAAAAAACTAGCGGCACAGAAGGCAGACAGGCACAAAACACGAGTGGAACAGAAGGCAAAAAGGGGCACAAAAAAGAGGGAATAATTAGTGGCATAGAAGGCAAAAGGGCACAGAAATACCGGAAAAACGAGTGGCACAGAGGCAAAATATAGAACACAGAAATACAGGGGCAGCTAAGAACAGAAGGCAGAACGGGCAGAGAGGCACGGGGCAGCAAGGGGAACAGAAGGGAAACCCGGGCGGAGACACGGGGCAGCGAGGGGAACAGAAGGGAAAACCCTGCAGAGACACAGGGGCAGCGAGGGGTACAGAAGGAAAGACCGAGCAGAGAGAGCACGGGGACAGTGAGGGGAACAGAGGGAAGAAAAAGGGGCACAGACCACGTACAGGCAGCGGGGGAAGACAGACAAAAGCAGTCACAGACACAACAATGAAAATACAGGCAATACAATAAAAGCAACAAAGCGGAGGATAAACAAACATACCTACGGCTAACCACTGGCCACTAGGTATGAGGCACAGGTGGTAGCCCGCGGGTGGTGGAGGGCCTCGAACTTCCTCAGCAGTGGCAGCTGGGGCAGGGAGACACAGGCGGTGCTGTGCGGAGGGGGAGCAACCTACCTGGTGGGGTCAGGGTCGCTCTCCACACCGCGCAGCGGCCGGCCTATATGGGGAGGTGGAAGGGAGGAGCAGCTTGGAGGTGGGAAGCGGGGGCAGCAGATGGCCAGTCAGGGGGGCGGGGCTGCAGGGGACGCAGTGGCGGGGCGGTGAAGGAACAGAATGAAAAAGGGGCACAACAGCGAGGGAAAAACGAGTGGCACAGAGGGCAAAAGGGCACAAAAACGAGTGGAACAGAAGGCAAAAGGGGCACAGAAATGAGGGAAAAACGAGTGTCACAGAGGACAGAAGGGCACAAAAAAATTAGTGGAACAGAAGGCAAAAGGGGCACAAAAACAGGGGGAAAACAAATGGCACAGAAGGGCACAAAAAACGAGTGGAACAGAAGGCAAAAGGGGCACAAAAAGGAGGGGAAAACGAGTGGAACAGAGGGCAGAAGGACACAAAAAAAATGAGTGGAACAGATGGCAAAAGGGGCACAAAAACGAGGGAAAAAACGAGTGGCACATAAGGCAGACGGGCACAAAAAGCGAGTGGAACAGAAGGCAAAAGGGGCACAAAAACGCGGAAACAACGAGTGGTACAGAAGGCAAAAGGGCAGAGAAATACCGGAAAAACGATTGGCACAGAGGAAAAATATAGAACACAGAAATACAGGGGCAGCTAAGAACAGAAGGCAGAACGGGCAGAGAGGCACGGGGGCAGTGAGGGGAACAGAAGGGAAAACCGGGCAGAGACACGAGGGCAGCGAGGGGAACAGGGGGGGAAACGGGGCAGAGACACAGGGGCAGCGAGGGGTACAGAAGGAAAGACCGGGCAGAGGGAGCACGGGGACAGCGAGGGGAACAGAGGGAAGAAAAAAAGGGGCACGGACTACGTACAGGCAACGGGGGAAGACAGACAACAACAGTCACAGACACAACAATGAAAATACAGCAATACAATAAAAGCAATAAAGCTGAGGACGAACAAACCTACCTACGGCCTACCACTGGCCACCAGGGATGAGGCGCAAGTGGTAGCCTGCAGGTGGTGGAGGGCCTCGAACTTCCTCAGCAGCGGCAGCTGGGGCAGGGAGACACAGGCCGTGCTGTGCGGAGGGGGAGCGACCTACCTGGTAGGGTCAAGGGTCGCATTACCAATGCTTGTTCCCCATTTCGAGGCAGATGCCACAGAAAAGACAAGCTTACTTAACAATGAGAAAGAGCAGGGACTGTCTTTTTTAGGCTTCGACAAGCAGGCTTGGAAGGGGCTGTTTAAACTCCAAGGATGAAACTAGCGATGAACGAGCAGAGGGTGCTCATATTTCCTCAGAATATCAGAAGAATAACTATATGGTCTGGAAGTCACACAAACCATACAGGACAGAACACATAAAACCTCCAGTCCTTTTCAAAAGAGCTATAATTGGACTGGTGAGACAACCAGTACTTGCATATAATATGACTGGACCAAAACAGCAGGACGCAGCATTGTAGCACCCCACTCAAATGTCCGGGAGGCGCCCACTACACTCCAGTGAGAACAAATAGGGTAAAGCGGCTGTATCAAAACAGACTCCATCTCTTTACAGTGATTTCTATTATGCACCTCCAAAAATATTACATACCGATTTGGCTTGGCATTGAGGCTGGCGTTCCCAGGTGTAATATGCACGTCTGCACTGTTTAAAACCCAATAAAACTGACTGTAAAAAATAAATATATATATTATATAATTTGTCTAGTTGCAGCGTGCATCCTTTTGGACACTTGACCATACGTCACTTGATGAAAACAAAATGTGATTTCTACAGGCTAAATAAAATACCATATACACCCAACAGTGGTCATAAGGCGCTAATAAAACAATACATTGAATGCATCGCCTCATTACAGTATTATTATCCTTAAATGCCGGCGGAATATGCCGGGTCACTGTAAAGTATCACTGTTGACCACCGGAGGGAGCTATTGATCCACGAAGAAAGCTTGATACGTTTTAAAAAAAAAATTAAATGGCGTCAGTTAATGCTCTACAAAGTCAACGATCATTTGTTGTTTCGGAAAGAAATTGTATTACTGATATTTTTCGGAATCTAAACTAAGCTCGTGGAAATAGTCGAGTGGGTAGTTTTTTTTTTAATAAAACTTTTCTTAACGTTTGCTTTCCTGTATAGAATATGGCGCCCGCCTGATTGTATGTGATCACAATAACATTATAAAATACATTCTTATTGTTGTAGATATTTTCTTTTTGATTAAACTCCACAATTCATCTAACTCGTGATTCACCATCTACTCACACCCTCTCGTGTCCGGGATGAGTAGATGGTGAATCAATCACGAGTTAGATTAATTGTGGGGTTGAAACAAAAAGAAAATTGAACTTGATTTACAACAATAAGAATGTATTTTATACAGTTATTGTCAGGGCTCGAGTCGGGGGTGGACGGCGGTCCCCCACTTATTTTACAGGGAGCTCGATAACTGGAGCAAATGGAGCCACACAGTCACTCTTTGGCCTCTCTGGGGCGAGATCAGAGCTCATTCAGAACGCTGCTCACGCGCTGCTTCTCTGATGCACTGGCATCTAAAGGGTGAGTGAGGGGAGGCAATGAGTCTGATGGTGCAAGCCACCTTTTGTGACGTCACTTCCTGTTGTGACGTCAGCGTCCCCCCACTTCTTTTTTTTAGGACTTGTGCCCTGGTTATTGTGATAGTCAAGTTGTAATGTAATTGAAGGGTGAGCACTGATTATAAAACATGATAAACGAAATATACGTAAAATAGTGGATGTCTGATTGTTCATTTACAGTTACCCCTGAAGAAGGGCCTGTGATGCCCGAAATGCATTGGGTTTTTATAAAAGAACACTGCTTTAAATCAATCATGCGTTTCCATCATGTTCTTGAGCGAGGTCTGGAATGGGCACATCTTGAGCATTTGAAGCCTGAGAAACAGCATGGTATCATACATTTGGATTAAATCTTAAGCATGATGAAAAATTTGGATAAACATTGGTGAAATTTGGAGTAAAACATGGCTGATATAAAATATTGCTATCATCACACTGTTAACTGTGCAAATGGATTGGGGTGACAACGTCGCCTCACACTACTTGACTTTATACTAGTGTGCCAAGAGGGCAAGGACTGAACCCAGTGGGCACGCATTTTTCGAGTAGTATTGTTGCAAGGATCCTACTCATACACAGAACTGTGCATAGAGACCTAGGACGTCAGTGAATTGTGGTGTACCAGAAACTCACCTCAGTACCTATAAAAACCCCAACCAGCTAGCATCAGTGTCACATTAGCTCTTCGTCCTATAGCAAAGTAACCAATGATTAGACAACCTAGAACATGCAACTTAGGACCATCTCAGGAATGGTGGGAAGTGAGAACACTCATTTGTTATACTCTCATACCAGTCCACAACAGGAGTAAAGAAGAGACACAGTAAGGTTAAAATATTTATTTTAACAACGTGATCTCATGTGCAGTATTTCAGCCAACATAAGCAGACATATGATTACGAATAATATGGTCAGCGTGGTTACAATTCCATAAAATACAAAAGGAGGAATCATATTACAATGATAGTGAAAACAGGTCCTATAGCGCCTAGTTTTAACACCCTCTCTATATAGGAACTATGTATTATAAACTAAAGAAGGTATCTTTTGCTTGTTTTGTGGGACCCCATTAACTTTCCGCTCAGTAAGAGTAAATTACATCTGGATCAGCATCGTCTCTCTGCATCCCTGGAAACGAGAACCTTCCAAGTGTGTGTGTTACTGTATGTTCATCATGAGATTCATATTTTATGTTTTGGAAATGTTTCGCGTATACATACATTAAAGAATGTGTTATAAATTGCATTTACTTTAAATGCAAGAGATTGACATACTGTTTAATAATGTAGATTCACTGAAAATGTTTTATTTGTTCAATGATAATTGAGTATTTTTGTTAAGAGGGTGTGATTGGGGGAGATAGGGAGTGTTTGTAGTGTTTAACTATGAGAGGGGAGAAAGGGATGATTGAAATGTAAATAAGAAGGTGCGCGAGTGTGGAATGGGTGGTAGGTGAAATGAGGGAAACAGAGAGTGTATGGAGTGTTTGAATTAGAGAGGGGTGAAAGGGATGATTGTAATGATAATCAGAGGATGTGTGAGTGCGACATGAAGAGCAGGTGGAAATGTGGTGTTTGAATGAGGTGTCGGAGTGGGTAGTTTGTAAGTTAGAGAGACAGGCTTTGGGAGTTGCGAGCTGAATAAGTGTTTAAGAGGTGGGGGTGGTGATTAGTATCGCGGACAAGAGGGGGTGTGAGTAGATGGTGAATCACGAGTTAGATGAATTGTGGGGTTGAAACAAAACGAAAATTGAAATTGATTTACAACAATAATAATGTATTTTATAAAGTTATTGTGATTGTCAAGTTGTAGGGTGAGCACTGATTATAAAACAGGAAAAACGAAGTATACATAATAATAGTGGATGTCTAATTCTTCATTTACAGTTACCTCTGAAGAAGGGCCTGTGATGAATCATGCGTTTCCATTGTCTTCTTGAGCAAGGTCTGAAATGGGCACACCTTGAGCATTTGAAGACTGAGAAACAGCATGGTATCATACATGTGGATTAAAATGTAAGCATGATGAAAAATGTGGACAGACATTGGTGAAATTTGGTGTAAAACGTGGCTGATATAAAGTATTGCTGTAATCATACTGTTAAGCTGTGCGACTGGATTGGGGTAACAATGTTGCCTCACACTACTTGACTTTATACTAGCGTGCCTAGAGGGCAAGGCACGAACCCAGTGGGCACGCTTTTTTTTAGTAGCATTTGGATAAAGATGGATTAAATGAGGAAAGTATGGTGTGCATTCCACCACCTTCTGTTGTATTACTTTTAGAAAGCTGGCATTTTCTTGTCCTAAATCAGAGTAAAGACACTCTTGGGACTACCCAAAGGTTATCTTCTATAGAGTACCTCTAGTAGTTCCATGTATAGATAACTATACATGGAACTACTAGAGGAGTAGCACAACAAGGGCAATAGAATGCTATGATCATCTATACCCGCATTCCCCTTATAAAGGTATTCGAGCTATATAAAAGAGCAAGGATATTGGTCCATTTGCGGTTGATCAAGACCGAGGTACTCCGCAGAATTTGGAACTCACGGGCTCTGAATAGGGTATGTCCGCCATCTTACCATTCAGGTTTTGGACCCTATAGAGTGGGTGATTAATATACACCTGGCATTGGCTTTAACAATTACAATTCACTTCTGCCTTTCAATAGATATCGACGGAATTCAGTTGAGCCTGAGTGGTCCTATAGATCCATAAAGTAACCTATAAAGCCATAGACTATACCTCATGTTTGGAATAGGTAGGTATGATGTGGTATTTAAGGAGGTATATGTGTGTTGAGGTATGTGAGTTCCAGCAGATTAGAATAAGTATTCCCCCTTTTGGCTTTTAATCAGTATGTGTGAGGTTTGTGAGCTATGGTGTATGCCTTAGTTTGTTTTTAATAAGTAGACCCCTCAGACAATTATTTACAACACTCTGATTAAATGGATTAATGTAATGTGTACACATATTGAAAAATAGTTTTGAATATGTTTTGTTAAATATATATATATACACGGATGGTGACATATATGTTTTTAGGTTTGGTTTTTATATTAGGTATTTTTATTGCTTATACAGTATAAGAGAGACAAATATTACTTGTGTCTTGAGGACGGTGGTTTTTAACAATCAAACACCACCAAAACGCGTCAACGCTTTTGTCTAAACACACGGTTATACCCAAGGAATGTGTTCGTGCCCAACATAGGATCTTGCTGATGGACATTGAACGAATTGATGAAATGGATTCCATGTGGAATAACCAAATTATGATGTGGTGATTGTGTTCACACTTTTATTTTTGTGTCTCTCTGATAAAATATATGTGGTATTTTGTTTTTTAAATTTATGATTGTAACTTTGATCAATTTGCATGATTGTCTTATCCATAGAATGATAGGAAAAAAGTTTTTAGTAAATATATTTTTGTCATAAAATCTTGTTGTTTATCATTGTGTGTATTATAATTGTTGGATAGGGTCCCTTATATTTTGGTGTGGTTGGATTGTGTTTCC
The DNA here is from genome assembly GCF_964261635.1 of Lissotriton helveticus. Classification (NCBI taxonomy): domain Eukaryota; kingdom Metazoa; phylum Chordata; class Amphibia; order Caudata; family Salamandridae; genus Lissotriton; species Lissotriton helveticus. Next base: position 1,816,956,442 of record NC_136065.1, on the reverse strand, counting down.
ATTGTACAACTGGATGTTGGGATGTGCATGAGATTATAGGCAATTTGAGATAACCTTTGGGTAGTCCCAAGAGAGTCTTTACTCTGATTTACTTGTGGTACCCTGTCTCTTGGGCAGTGGGGTCGCTCCCTTTTTCCATAAACAATTTTCTTGTCCTAGCCATTTGGTGCCTGCAGCCTGTTTACCGAGATACATGACTAGGTGTAGCTGGCCTTTGTGTATTTCTCCCAGACAGACACACAACAGATCAGGCTTCTCCGACAAGTAGCTGGGGAACTACTGGTAGTTCTCCAGCCAACTGGAAGTAACTCTCCTCTATACAACCCAGTCTAACACCTGTGAATTCGCAATGAAAATGTGTGCATTTCAGAATGCATACGCTGATGTTTGGAGAAAAATGGATTTCAAAATATATTTAAATCTGAGATTTCAATGATAAATCTCACAATATTACTAATATTTTTACCTTGGTGGCAGTAGCATTGAAGGTATGGCTGTCATGTATTACCCATGTAGAGACATTCCAAATTGACAACACATTTTTACATTGCTGCTGGCAACCCTGCTTGTTGCAGTGAGGTGATCCACTATTGTAATCTTGCATGATGTGGTCCCTGTTAAAACACTATTTGTATCAGTAGCACAGAAGGATATTCACTAAACATAAGTAGGTCTATGTACAGAAAACATTGGAGTTAGAGGGACTGCGTGTTGGCAGGATGGGCCATCCAAAGCAGAATGGGGTGGTACAGCCCTACTTGCACTTCAAGACTCTACCTCAGCTCATAGACAAAAAAAATCACACTAGCCTATTTTGACTACAGACAGATTGGGCAGGAAGCGAGGGCATTCCAGAAACTTCTGTGGGGGAAACTACAGAAGTCTCTTCCATTTGAAAGCTGGCATTAGGAATAAAGGCCAGACTTTCAGACCCACTCTTCCGTTCACGTCTGGACCTGTAGAAGGACCCTCAGTTGACTATACTGCTACCTGTGGCCTGTGGTGTGCTTCAGAGGACTGTCCTGCTGCCTAAAGCCTGCCCTATGTCCTCAGAGCACTACCCTGCTACTTGAGATCTGCTTTCCTGCTGGAACCCAAGACTTCTAGAGTTATTCCAAGGGCAAGGTAACTGGCCTCCTGATCAGAGCCTCAGGGACAGAAAAGGCTCCAACCATCTTGAACCAACACCTGGACCCATCATGAGTGAGTCCTGACCCTCCAAGTGCTGCCCCTCCAGTACCGGGCCCTTGGAGGTGGTGCTGAAGGTGTCTAGCTAGCCCAAATCCAAAACTTGGGACTTAGATCATTTTCTGCCAAAATGATCTGTGAACCGAGAGGAGACCGGGACCTACCGGTATACAACGGTAACCACGCATTTTTTACAACGCGGTACCGTTACCACGCTACTTTTACCACGCAAGTCGTTACCACGACTTGCGCTGGGGGGCGCTCCAGGATAGTAAATAGTTTAATTTACTATCCAACTCCTTTCCCTAGAGTCCACGGGGACTGGAGTTGGAATAGTAAATTAAAAAATTTACTATCTAGCGCCCCTCCACGCAAGTCGTTGTAACGACTTGCGTGGTAAAAGTAGCATTGTAACGGTACGCGTTGTAAAAGTACGCGTGGTACCGTCATACATCCGGACCTACCTTCTCGCCGATCCACCAAAGGTGCATCGCAAGTTGCCCTGACTTTGCTGCAGCCTCCGATATGTTCTTCTCCGCAGTAAGAAGTCCTGTTCAGCAGCTCCTTGCAGAAGGAGCATCCTGCCCTCACTGGCTATAGCCTGCTACTTTTTCTGGCTGTTGATTTTTGACTTTCATAATAGAGACTAAAGGGTCTATTAGGATGGCGTGCAGACTCCAGTCCTCCACCACCCTAGCAGTGCTGGGTCCGGCCGCCAGTGGTGTGGCGGTCTCGCACCGCCATTTAGGATGCCACCGCCAAGATGGCGGTGGCATCACGCACAAATTGCATTGTGGCGGGTAGTGCTGTTAGCAGCACCCGCCACAATGCAATATATGCATGTCACGCATTTGAATGCACAATGGGGTAGGCACCGCACGGTGCCTCCCACATTGTGCATGCAAATGGAGGGGGGTACCATTGGTACCCCCCAAGTGCACACCCAACCTCCCCAACCCCTGGGGGCCTGCAACGGGCCCCCGAAAGTGATCTCTTCCTGGGTTTCCATGGCGGAGTCTCCACGTAGAAAGCCCTGCACTGCCGCCCATCATGATATGGATGGCGGAGTCTGCAAGACACCGCCACCATATCTGAGCCATTTTACGCCTGGTCGCCTGTGTGACTGGCGGAAAACCGGCAGACGGTCTTTGCGTCCGCTGGGGTCCTCCCGGCAATCATAATTTGGTGGGGGAAATGGGAGGCAGGCGGGAGATAATGGCTGGCGGATCGCCAATGCCACGCGGGCGGTGCGATCTGTCCAACATCCTAATAAATCTCGAGGTCTGAACGAAGAAATTCACAGCGACTTCGTTTAGCAGCTTCACGATGATGATGTCTCCTCAGACACCGCCGGCAGCCTTACCCCGCTGAACCTTACCTTCTCAGGAATTTTTCTTGAAAAATTCTTCAAAGTCCGAAGATATGAGGAGACCGGGCGCAATCTACTTCGTATATCCGAACCACTCTCCATCATGGTCGGCCATAACTTTCAACCGCTGTTGGCATTTTGTTCTTTAGGCACTATTTTACACTTTATTTTATTTATTTATTTATTTTTAACATTTATAATGCGCACTATCACCATACAGATATTCTGGCTCTAAGAGCTTATATCAGGACAGAGCAACTGCTAGTATAAGAACACGGTGGTGCGAAACAGGTTACATGGTAAAACTAAAGTGTAGTAATTCAGTTGAACATCTAAGGGTAGCTGGCAGATTATTCCACAGCGGAGCCGCCCTGACCGTAAAAGCTCGCCTGCCCTGTCTTTCAGAATTTTGCCTTCACAGATAAGATTCACCAATGTCGAGCGAAGACATCTCCCTGGGGTGTATCTTTGTGGTCTCTGTTGCAGGGGCACTGGGCCCTTGCCCTGGAGTGCTGTGAAAACTACACACAGAGATTTGAAGGGTATCCTCTGTTTCAGTGGTAGCCAGTGAAGTTCCTTTATTGCGTTTTATGCAGATGATCTTTAAGGTCTGTTTAGTGGCAGGTTTGTTGCTGATGCTTGAACTTTATGTACTCTGCTTTTCAGATAGTCCTGCACTTCTAGCAGTAGAGCGTTACAGTAGTCTAGCCTGCATAATATTACACTGTGCACAATCAGGGATATTGCATGGGCTGGCATGGAGAAGTGCAAAACAGGTGCCTGCGTCTTCGTTGACATGGCTCTCCAAAGACCGTTTATTTTCAAATGTGACCCCCAGATTGCAGACCGTATCTGATTGTTTCAACTCTTCACTGGTCGATGGAGGTCAGAAATTTGAGGGGATTGTCATGGGGATTGCGCTCGCTAAACAGCATAGAAACTCAGTTTTATTCCTGCTGAATTTAAGGGAGTTTGTGTCCAGCCAATTGACGATGTCATTCAAGCAAATGTGGAAAACACCCACAAAATCTTGCTGGTTGCTTTCGATGGACAAATCAACTATAGGTCGTCAGCATAGTTGACCAGCCTAATATTGTGGGCTTTAATGAGAGTTATTAGTGACCTCATATAAATGTTAAAAAGGATTGGGCTAAATGCCGAACTCTGTGGAACTCCATGTTGGATGTTCTTAAAGTCAGAGTGGTAGGGAGGCAGGGCAAACCGCCTGGCATCGCTCTGATAGGCAGCAATGCATCCAATTCAGCACAGCACCACTAACTGCAATCAACGCTAATCTTGACAGGAGAGTTTTGTGGTTAACCATATCAAAGGTGGCTGTCAGGTCAAGCAGTATCAAAACTGTTGACTAGCTGCTGTCCACCTTCATCCAGAGTTCAGTCATAGTAAGGAGTAGGGCAGACTACGTTCAGTGCCCTAGCCTGAAACCAAACTCTTCCTCCCCTAGAAAAGAGTGTTCTTTGCAGATACTGGGACAATTTCCTGAAAACATACGCTCTAGTATTTTTATGAAAAGGTTAGAAGCGATATAAGCTTATAGTTACTGAGGACCAGAGCATCCGTAGATGATTTTTTCAAAAGAATGGTGACTATGGCCTTCTTCCAGACCCATGGTACAATGCCCGACTCCAGAGATTGATTGCATATCTGCAGTACAGGAGGGATCAGTTCATCCACCATCTCTTTCCAGACCCTGTGTGGTAGGGGATAGAGGACTGAGCCAGATGAGGTGGAGATAGCTATGGCTCGAAAGCAGTCCACAGATATAGGTTTGAAAAATGTAAACTTGCTCGAGAGAGGAATACGATATTATGGATGCCTCAGTGTTAAATAACATCAGTCCTTCAGTTTTGGAAAGGTTTGATGTAACTGTTAGTGTACTTCCATCAGGACGTGTATCACCCAGACCGGGATCTGTCAGCTGGGGAATAATCCCATTGTCTTCAAGACCCTTATTGATCTTCTTCTCAAAGAAGTAAGCAAGATTATCACAAAGCGCTTGCGCAGGTATTATTTCCTCTTTTATACACTTGGGATTCGATAATTCGCGCATAATATCGAATACCTTTTTAGCGCTGTTTGGGGCAGTAAGAATGGTGTTTGTGTAGTAGTCTGTTTTTGCTTTGCCGACCTCTCTCTTATATTCCTTTAGAGAGTTCTTTAGGCATTTTTTGTCCTCTTCTGGGTAGGAACTGCACCATTTTCTTTCTAGTTTCATACAGGCTTGTTTGAAGTTTTTAGTGATGCACTGTACCATGGGGCAGAGGGTCTAGATTAGTAAAGGGAATTTATTTATCTAATGTTTCTAAAATTCTTTCCTCAAACACTTTGCAGTTGTCCTCTACTGTTTTCCTCGAGTCAAATATATGGGATAGGTTGAACAACCTTCCATGCGTTGGCCTATTAAGTTTATGCCAAGCCCTTCCTGTTTTTGTTGTGACTACACCATCTTGAGGTGTTTAATTCCTTTGTATCAAGGTGAAAGAATATTAATGCATGGTCGTTCCAACATAAGGGTATGATATCTTTCATGGTGATTGCCCCTTCTGCAAAAAATATAAGATCCAGGTGTCGCCGCCCCAGTGGGTAGGGCTGTGCACTAGTTGCTGTAATCCCATAATTTCATAGGTACCTTGCAATTCCTTAAACGGGAGTCATAGGTCCCCATCCGACCACAGAAGTCTCCTAGGATAAAGAAATTAGAGTGAGCTGGACATATTAGAAATAACCTCAATGAGTAGTTGAAGATACAGGCTCAGGAGGGTCTGTAACATAAAACTCCAGAAAAGACACAACCCCTTCCGGATTTCATGGTAAATCCCAGAAAATCGGGCCTGCTAGTTCATAAAGGGTGAGCGCCGTGGAGAAGTTCAATTTTTCGTTTAAGATACTTCCCACTCCTCCCCTTTCTGGTTGATACATGAGTTATGAGGGACATTCCTTGCCAAGGTCTATGGCTGATTCAGGAGTGGTCCATGTTTCTGTTATGAACAAGTCGTAATTATCAGTCTCTAGCAACAAATTAATTTCTGTGGAATGCTTTTCTAAAGACCTGACATTTAGTAGGCTACATCTCATAATGGCGGGCGTCGTTGTATTTGCGTAAGGAAGAGGGCTTATCCCTGTCTCAATGGGAGTATGTATGAGTGATAGCTTATTAAACCGCTTACCCATTTGCAGTAAATGGTCTCTCGTATAACTGGTCCTAAACCCCATTCTAGCATTGGGGGTCCCCTGGGACTCGAAGGAGTGACCGGCAGCATGGCTGACACTGTGCACTGTCAGTGCGCAGGTGAGAGCAGTCACAGACAGACTTCCCTTAGGCGTACCTTCAGCGCGCCAGCGGAGCACTCGGTGCGCCAGCATCCTGAAGTTTGAGTAGAGACTAGACCTTCAACCAAAATAGCGGCCAAAATGTGTCTCACTCTTTCTGGCGAGTAGGGAAAATCCTGCAATCCAAATTCACAACAGTACAGTGATGATAAAAACACTTTAAATATTTTTTTTAATTCAAAATATGTCCTCTTAATAGTGTGCAAAATAAGTATTAGCCTGTGCAAATTTACTCTAGCAGCAGCAATCCCCTTGTGAAGCGGTGTATCAGCGTCCCGAATAAATAGTTTCCTCCAAGTAGAGACTGGATCGTCAACCAAAATAGTAGCCAAAAAGTGTCCTGCTCGTTCTGGCGAGTATAGGATATCTCACAATTCAAATTCACAACAGTACAGTGATGATAAAAAAACTTAAAACCTAGAGAGTTATGCACAGGTTATTTAAGTGATTTTTGCGGTATGCCCTGACAAGGATTGTGGCTGTTGCTTGAGTAGGGTCTCGTCCCCCTCAACCAACGACCCAATTTCTCACACAAAGGGCAAACCTCCTCTATCGCCGTGTTTAGCCTAATTCCATTCTCCAAACCATATATCAGGCCCTAAATTTGTAAAAAATATAAAATAAAAGAAGTGCAGTAGCCAAGAGCAGTTACCCTCTTGTGGTGCCTAATGACACGGTTGCTGCATATCAATTCTGCAGTCTTGTTTCCGCCTCATGCCTCCTCTACCATTATGCACCTCCTGTCTCTATCTCACTCCTGCAGATTCCTTTCTTCCCTCATTTCACCCTTCGTCATTGTTTCCCTATCTTTCTCTTCCTCTGTATTCTTCACTTTTCTGCTTTCAATCTCTTGCTCCAAGTCTGTGTGGTAATAAAAAGTAAAAGGCAAGCATGAAGAGTAACATGCTGATTTATGAATGGTATGGGACTGACTGATGAAGAAAAGTAAGTCCTGGCCGCCACAAATGAGTCTTTGTACTCAGCAGTCCTACCAATTTTACACTGGCAGTGAATTTGCACAAGTTGGAATCACAATTCACGTGCAAACGGAATCATGATGACCAGACTGATCCGAAAGAGCTCAAAGTTACTTCCTGTTTTGAGTCCTGCTTCTCATGAAGCCCCATTTGGCCTCCCTGGTAGAGGCTCGATCTGTACGATTACAACAACAGTTTAATTAATTCACTCATCCATCCTTTCAGGGTGCGCACAGCGCGGCACTAGCAGGGTAACTGCGATGTGTCCTTGTGTATTATAACTGGTGCTCATGTGAAGCGCTCCTATACATTCAAGTCGAGCTCGCACTACACTAAACCGGAAAAAAATGGCATTTCATATAGTTATGGTGCAATAGGTTTTTGGGGCCTGAAATGCGCAGATGTCAACCCCTGCTGTGCAGTGGAGAGCGCTTCATGTGGAAAAGAAACACAAGCTGTGGCTTTTCGGGATGTCCGCGTACTCAGGAGGCGGGTACGTTTCCTAAGGGCCAGAGAAGAGCATTCAGACGGGAAATAATCTCAGGGGGGGGGCGCTGCACGCAGAAGTGAGTGGGTGGGGAGGTTGGGGTGGGGGAGTGGAACTGGAAGGCGGGAAGCCAGCGGTGCCTACACAGAGCAGAAAACTTTCCACAAAGGCAATTTCTGCTGCAAGAGCAAAATATAAGCTACGGAATAACTCGACATCACACCCGGCTTTCACTATCTCTTAAAAACAGTAAAAGGAAATAAAGTCCTGCAATTAACTGCTGAGCAGAAGCATCGTCTTACTTTGAAGTATACGCAGCTAGGGGCGGGGTTTGTTTTATGAATAGGGTGGCTATCACCTCTACCGTGGGAAGAAGGGTTAGGCTTCAACTTTTCGAGACGTGTATAAAAACAAGAACTTACAAATGTAACTTCGCATCTGCTTTCCTAAGAAGCCGCCTTGCTCTCGCTAAACTGTTAATGCGGGCGGAGCCTAGATGACGCTGGCAACCTGTGCCAGTTGCTGCTCTCTCGCGTCTGTGGAAGTGCGTCACTAAACAAAATGCAGCACTCTCGCCAACCCACAGCAGGACGGATGCATGACGGAGATACAGGTCGCTGTTCAGGACATTAGTCGCTCATTTCTCACTCGCTTGATGGCATAGGTAACTAACTCGAAGGAACGAGATTACAATGGGACCATACCTTGACCACGATGTGAACCTGTGGACCCAGGGGACTGGAATGGCTGAATAGCCATCCCTCAAAGCCTGCTATTGATCTCGGCAATACGAGAGGTTAAGTGCATTTTGACAGATTGCTTTTGAGCACCAGCAGGATCGCCTCTATCATGTCTCTGATCACTTTAAACGTCAATGAATCCAGTGTGCCCCGTTCATCCGTCTCACACACTCAATAGGGTGGGCATGCCATGGCCGAAGACATTATAATTGGGTGTCATGTTTTAAGTGAAAGATTTAAGATATCAAATGAAGGTTGCTACAGGCAGCTATTTAAACAAGCGTGTCCCGAAATCTTGACGGAGCTTATCTTTATGGGGCCATGTGTTTAAAACACATGGGCCCATATAGATAAGATTCCTTTTGCGACGGAAGTAAATCAAGTGAGCCAGTCCAAGTGGGACGGCTCTAACAGACAAAAGTGTACGTAACTGGAATCTCTTTTTCAATGGCTGGCCACCGTTTAGCCTAAATGGTGACACTAGCCAATGGAAAAGAGGGGCGGGGCTTAAAGCCCGCTCGTGAACTCTCCTGATGACACTAAATCTCGCCAGCGAGACTGCGCATGTGCGCAGTCTTACGCTAGGCTCCGACCTAATAATGAATGTGTCCTCATGTAACGCAACTGGTGCTATGTAAAGCCCTCTGATACCCGAAACCTTCGGGTCAAGTTCGATCAATTCTCGCATTAATACACATTCACACAATGTCCCTGTTAGCTAGTAATAGAGTGTACACAAACAGATGGCAGGCACATATTAGGAACAATGGCCAGGTTAGCTCATACACACTTGCATGCACTCATAGTTATACAGGACACACCACACGCCGTCATCTTCCTGTTACTAGCCATGTTGGTGGCTGATTTGGGGTTCACATGTTGGTGTATTCTTTCTTTTTTGGTCATTTAGAGGTTTTGCATCAAGGGGCTGTTTTTCTTTAACCTGAACCGAGCATAGGATCTCGCTTGTAGTTCTAAGGGGGTTCCAGTGCCTTAAGCATTCACTAAGGGCACCCCCATTCCTATCCTATTTGTTGGAGGCTGATGTTCTTTTGGCTTTAGTGAACGTTCAGCTTTTTTCACGATTTAGGGATATATTTAATCAAAATCCTCTACTATCATTTTATTTTGGGGAGATGAGTCCTATTTTGTTTGTCCCTACTATGCTTGAGATACTTTTTTTAATCTTCTCCCAACAGTTTGCAGCCCATTTAACTACATTTTTCACATATGCCTTATTTTTGATCTCCAGCAGAGTTTCTCAGGTTGTTGTGGAATTTATTATGTGCATATCGCATTGTTTTGAACACGTTTCTAGAGTTTGAAGCCTTCAATCTCCCCTAACACGTCAACAGCAATTTTGTTTACAAATTTCCCATTTGGAAAGCCCACGCTCACTTTGGCTGTTTTTAATCCCTCTGAGTATTTTGCTGTAAAGTCTTAACTGTCCTTTCAAGTTATGGGTAGCCAAGATGCACTGTTAATTCCTTGTTTCAATTTGGAGGATTCGTCTTGATGTCTTTTTGCAATTACCTCAGTTCCACAGTGGTGCACCTCATGGGGCATATTCTCAAGGAGCTATCGCTGAGGTAATGGCACATTATCGCAGCCAAAGTTGCGATAAAGTTTTCATCCCATTCACAAGCTGGTGCGAACAGCCCATAGCACCAGTTTACCTGCGATAGCAGCCGCAAAAAAGATTGCCACAGATGACCCCGGCAACCATCGCTAATGAGATACAGAGTAGGCGTTCCCATGCAAAAAGCCCAGACAACACCACTCCGCCGCATTCTCAACGACCAGCCAGATCAGCGATAAGATCACAAAACATGCGACAAGGCACGTTAGCAGCAGGAAACCAACGCCTGCTCTGACCTGGTGTAAAGTCGGACCACAGCCTGCACCAGAAAAGGGAGCTCGCCCAAAACCACACCTGAAGAACAAAAGATGCCATGGAGCCACTGAACATGCAGCTCGGAGCCCCAAGAGGGCCACAACACCCACCGCCACCACCCCCAGGAGAACCACTCCCCACCCCCGGGCCTCCACTGCCTCTCCCCTGACCAACACTGAGGCAGCGCAAAGTCAGCGATCCTCCCAAAATGCACCAACCTCACAGACCCAACACCAGAGAATGTCATAGCCCATCACAGGCACAAAAGATCAAACCACCTCTCCATCCTGACCACCATTGCACACAGGCTGATGGTACCAACACAGAAGACAACCAACATCTCACAGCAGACCAAGCTGCTGGCCGTGATGCACCTGTTGGCCTCTGGTACCCTCCAACCAACATCCCCACGAGTAGGAGGAGTCACACAGCCAGGCCAATCCAAGTCCCTCCCAACGATCATGGATGACACCATCAGCTTGGTACCCCACCATCTAAACCTCCCCCACACTGCACAGGGACAGCTGGAGACCAAGCAAGGCATCAACGCCACAGCTGTCTTCCCGCACGTGGCAGGGGGCAATTGACTGCACACATGTCCTACTTGTGCCCCCTGGCAACACTGCACACAAATAAGCAGAACAGAGAGCGCATGTATCCCACCAATGTACAGGCAATATTGGACCACCAGAGAATCCCCGCCAACGTAGCCCCCAACCCCCCAAGCAGTGTGCATGAGCCCGACACCTGTTGACAGTTCATCATCAACCTGCGCTACCAGGATGGCACCCATGGAAATGCACAGCTCATTGGCCAATACCAAATAAACACACCACACACCTCAACTCCACAATCTTGCAACTCACAACACAGGAAATGCACACGTCACAAGCTCACATACAACATGCACACCCACCAGACACGACAGAACAACTTACTGAGGGAACCTGGGCCAGCCATGTACATTAGCCATCAACAGCATGGCACCCCAGCCACACAATAGCAGGATGTGGGAAGAGGTGGGGACCAGGCATGTGCGAAGGAGGCAAGTGACCCAGAAATGAAAATGTACACAATGCCAAGTGTGGTGGGTATGTGATGGACACACTGGAGAATGCAGACCACACACATATCCATGTCAACACACACCGCTGGTGTATGAAGTGTAGTGGATAGTGGACACAACCATGTCACCCCAGCCAGTGAGGAGAAACCCAAAAATGTAGCTTGTTACGTCCACCCGTAAGCGTGAGTGGAGAGAGCTGGCCCAGCGTATGCCAGGCCATTGTAGGAGTGTGAATAAAAGGCACATAGCCCTGAGGGTGGTTCTGTACTGTGAATGTGCATCTGCATGTTTCTCAATGGCAGTGTGGGTCTCATTTGTAGGGTATAGGTGGTCTCTGAAGGATAATAGACACCAATGTATGGGATCTAGTTCGCCTTCCATGGGTTCGGACCCCACCCACACCTGTTCAGCCACCTCCTGATACCTGGCATTGGGGTGCCCTGTGTGGGTTGTGCGCCAGCTGTGCTTGCGGGTGCTTTCTGCTGTGTAGTTTGTTGCAGGGTCTGTGTTCCCCTTTAAGTAGTTTGGCTGCCCAGGCCCTGATGGTGGGCTGCGTAGGATGTCCATGGGCTGTTGTAGGGCATCGGTGTCGTAGGTGTGGTGGTCCTCTCCGGCATCACAGATGTGTTGTCTTCTGTGTTCTGCTGGAGGTGTTGTGTGCCCCTCTGCAATGTGAAGGGGAGATGCATGTTGACATTGTGTTGACATGTATTTTGGTGCATTGTTCTTGTTTACATGCAGACTGTATGTCAATGTACATTGTGGGGTGCTGAATATTGCTGCGAGACAATGTGCATTTGGACTACATGACGGATGTGAGGTCGTACGCGTATATTTCCATTTCACAGTTTCCATTTCTGTCAGATGTAGTAGGCATGTTACTGTGAGTGTGCGGAGCAACTTGTTTCCTCTGTTCTGCAGTATTGGGTTTGCGCATTGTTCCATGTTGTTGTCAATGTGGGGGTGCTTTTCTTGCTATGTGTGTGTGCTGCAGTGTGCCACGGGGATAAGGGACATGATCCAGGGTAATTGTGCTTGTGTAGTGTGCTACACCTCGTTGTGCATGTGTGCCATTGTGCTCATTTCCCCCCATCACCCCATTCCCTGGTCATTACTCACCCTGTTGATGTTGTGTCAGGTCCTCTTGAGCTGTTTCCTTACTCCCTACTCCTTGCACCACCTCCACACTGATGACAATGGCCTCCATTTTCTCCAGCTCCTCCTGTGGTGCTGGACTCCCACCTCCTGTCACCGTTGCAGCCTTCCTGATGGCAGCGGGTTTGTGCTTGGTTTAGGTTGTCACATCATGCCAGCGCCTCTTGGCCTCCTCTTAAACATATCAGGAGCTATAAAGGGAAATCACCAGGCCACCCTCCTCTCACAAATTATTCATACAAAAAAGACCTGACTACAAGAGAGTATCTTCAATCTAGCTCTTGGAGACTGCATAAGACGTGGCAATATCACTTTCAACCCACTATTTGGCACCCTGTCCACTTTTTGGCAGTCCCAGTACTCTCAATCTAATAAAGTCTTAAAAAACCTTAAAAGAACCAAAACCGCTGTTAGTCAGAGTGTCCAGCCACGCAAATCCTTTCCCACAACATATGAGTAAAGTATGTTTCACAAAAATGAGTCAGAAAGTGAGAGGGCACCTCACTTATGCAACACCAGGGAGGCTACCATCTGGTTCTCGCCAGTATGCGCACGTATATCATCATCGGTTGCCCACTCACAGAAAAAAAGAAAATAGTGTCCAGTGCCAAGAGAGAGAGACAGAAAAAGTAAAGTAACTGCCCCAAACTGTAACCCTGTGATATGCAAAGAACGATGTGTTCAATGCAGTTAAAATCGAGTTAAAGACTCACTTTCAACGTGCCCTCTTTATTCTGGAATGTGAGCTTACTTGCATTAAAAGCACAGCGTGTTGCTAACCTTTTCTAGGAAGGCCTCGACACTCTGACTGCATTCTAGGTGGTCTACTTGTGGGTCATTTGATGATAGTGTTCTGTCACCTCGTGACGCTGATCTGGTTTTGCTGCAGCCTGCACCCCGTCTTCCTCTCCCTCTTCTCTTTGCCGTCCCCGTTGTTCCTTGCTTGTGGTCTATGGGAGTTGTGGGTTCGCGTTGGCCTCAGCTCTCGGTCAGGGTCCATCCATGTTGCTAGGTGCTTTGGATTGTTTCTGGTGTGTTGTTTCTGTAGTCTTTATGGTGCATTTTCCCGCCAGACGTGTAGGATTTGCAGGCCTTTTGCTGGTTTTCGCTGCTTTTTGTACCACGATTGGCCTCATCGCAAGATTTTTTGTGTTCGTGTTTTGCATTTTTGTAGCGTGACGTTGATTTTAACGCGGACCTTTGATGCATTATCTGGAGACTACTGCATGGTGCCGCCATGTTGAGAATGCTTGGTTAACACGGCGTGATTTTCCCGCGATAGACTGCTATGGTGGAAGTTGCGTTAGGTAACTTTTGCAATAGTTATCACACGTTCTTGAGAATATGCCCCTATGTATTTTTAGTAGATCTTTGGAGTTTGTCCAGATTGACTTAATATCTGTATTTTATATTTTAATTAGTATTTGAGTTTTTTTGTCATGCAGATTTTAGTACTGGTTCATATTAATTGATTTGAGGATATCTGTCAATTTCACGATATCCCATAATTTCTGCCATGATGCCGGGTCTGGTGGCTCGGTGGACTAATGAATCCACTGCAGGGGCCTCTGTTCGACTTCATGGTCACAGGTTCAAATCCCTGCAGGTCCACTCATCCTTTCTGAGGTCGATAAAATGAGTACTGTTGGGTAACAATAAACAACTGTTATTCAGGGCCAAGATGCCCCCAAGGGGGTGAACGTGCGCTTTACAAATACACATGTTGTGTTATGATGCCTAACAGCATCAGTCACTAACGATGCAGTGTTTTTTTTTGTACAGTCAATGTTACTAGTTGCTGCACTTTATCACATGCCTTTTTGTGGTTTACTCTAGTGTTGTTTATTAGGCTGTAGGTATTGTAATTGCTTTAATTTTCCATTTTTCTGTGCTATTGATGGAAAATGAGCTTGCTTCACAATAGTGTTCTGTTCTTCATGTTACTTTAATGCAAACCATGTTTATTCTGTATGTACTGACTTCATGTTTGTTCTTTTTACTTTTTATTCTATCCTCTAAGTTGGTGATGTTATCTGTTAAAGACTAAACTGTTCTCTCCTCTATTCTCATGCATGCTTGTGCCTCGGGGTTCTTCATGTTGAGTTCTATTTAACAGTTTGCCAACTTTTACATTTGTTTTCTGTTTCATTGTCATCTTGCATTTGAGGTCAGACATGCTGGCTTCTTTTCATCAAAATATTTCAGAATAATCCTTCTATTGTATTCTAAGTATATTTCAGCATACACGCAGCTCCTCACAAGGTCTCCTTTGTACATTTTTTCGGTATCAAGGTGTCGTTCAGGGCAACTAGTGGATGATATGTTGCAGTAGTAGCTCAAGAAGTCAGAGCAGAAGTCATAGAAGTGACAAATCCAGTGCTTAATTTGAGCCGGTAGTTTCCGGTGCTCGGCACCGGCACTTACTAGTCAACACCTGTGCTTGTGACAGTCTGCCAAAAGGTGGCGCTGTCTTGCTAATTTAGTGATAACCACAACACCAATTAATTATTTATCAATATACATAAAAAAAAGCTGATGCCAGGAGAAAGGGTTTTAGTCTAAAGGAACCAATGGCGCTTTGCAAGGTATGCGGAGGTAAAATGGACATGGAACTAATTACTATGGTGCTGACAGGAAAGGAGCGACCCTTCTAACCCCTTACTTAGTGTTTGGAACACCAACCACCTGTAACATTTACAATAGACCTGTGCACACATAAAATCAAAAACAGAGTATGTTCATATTCTACACATAAAAACAATGGTCGCTGTAAGTTTTCTTGTTTCTTTTAATGTTTGTTGGCACAAAGACCAGCCAGCCGACACGTGTTTCGTCAGAGAACAGCCAACTCGGACTCTTCAGGGCTAAGTCGTAATAGAAGGTATTGGCTCCATAATACAAGTTCCATCATTAGTTGGGAACTCTCGACCTACTTCGTGCACGTGACATTTTTCGCATTTTCCAGACCCCGGCCGGGTTGGAATAATCACCGGTTTAGGGAGTACACATACCTTCTATTACGACTTGAACTTGAAGAGTCAGAGTTGACTGTTCTCTGACGAAACACGCGTTGGCTGGCTGGTCTTTGTGCCAACAAACATTAAAAGAAACAAGAAAACTTACAGCAACCATTGTTTTTATGTGTAGAATATGAACATACTCTGTTTTTGATTTTATGTGTGCACAGGTCTATTGCAAATTTTAAAAAAGCTATTACCTGCCGCCCAAGCCATTCCTATACCTTTGAGGGCCTGGAATAGTCTGAATTTTCACACTTGTAGGAGTGTAATGGTTAGTAGTTGTGTTGTTGCTTTCATTGGCAGCATAACAGGGGCAATGTGTGGTGCAAGCTGCAGCGGGTTCCTAACGAGAGAGTACAAATTAAGAACTGGAGAAAATCACATCAATGCTTCCAAACATCACTGGTTGCTTTGTCTCCTCTAAAAGCGTATTGACAGCGTATGCCGTTATCACTGATGAGTGTAAGAATGGCATAGGGACAGTCCTTTGATTCTAATGGCTCTGATATCTTGATAGTGTTAGAGGCATGCAGGAAAATGCCTCCCTACAGGCACTTTCAAATGCCAACTTTGTTCTGGTGATTGAAGAGCACATGACCTATTTTTCTGTACTATGGCGTGGTCAATCGGTTTGGATTCAGAAATATTTATATATTGTTTGCTATAAATCTTATATCAGATGAGAGAGAGAGCTCTAGGATGAGGTCGTCACCTCTTGAAAAAGACTCTTTTTGGACCTGGGAGGTTACTTCCGAATCCCCTTTAGCTCCAGAGATCGTTTGGCAAGGCGTGTTTCTCGAGTAAATAACGTCAGTCAAACAGCCACGCGTGTGTACAGCATATGGGAGAGAGAGGTGTTTGATCTTCTTAAGAGCATGGAGGTGATAGCTGGCAACTTTGCCAATGTTGTTGATATGTGGTAGAAGACAAAGAGTGGAGTCTGAATTAAGGCCTAATTGTTTTAGTAATAAAGAAATACAGGGGAAGAATCCTTACATTTTTTATATATTCATGAATGTGAGGTCAAATTTGCTTTCTGTCAATCTGTAATAAGTAGAAACTGTTTTGGTAGACTCAATATCCGGAAGTAATTGGGCAACCACTTTTGTACCTTATTTAAGCTGGAGTGTAGGATAGGAATGTCTTTGATCAGATGTTTTCAAGTAGAGCTATACAGTTTGCATATAGTCTGGAGATACCCTTGCCGTCAAGTACAAAATGCAGTGGCTCAAGACGTAAATTGAAAACTGTGGGCGTGTGATCAATCTCTAAGGGACACCACATGGCATCTTAGTGAGTTCAGCGGTGATCCTGCCAATCTTTCTCTAGCTAAGAAGGATGTCAACCAGTTTAGTGATTGTCCTTGAAATCCATGCAGTTTTCAGAATGATGTAATTCTATGGTGATCAATTGTGTCAAATGTCACTGAGAGTGGGAGGACGACGAAGGGGTAGGAATCTCCTTCATTCAATATGTTGCGAATGTCATTGAGAATCTTAAAGATGACTGTGCAAATGCTGTGCCCTGTCTGACAGATTGATAAAGAAATGTATCAATTGGAAAGGCATTTTTCAAAGGCTTTGGTGAGCCAAGGTAAGGCTAAGGCAGGACTGTGGTTGGCTAGAACAACTTGACCAGTGTTTGTTTTTATAAAGGTGTGATTTGTCTTGCTTTCAGCGTATCTGGGAAAGAGCCCGGAATTGGTCAAATATAGATCATAAAGCTTTTTTTGTGATCCTTTTCACTCTTCTGAGGAATGGACACTTTTGAAGCCGAAACAAGGGGCTCATAAGGATGGCGGACGGACTTTCGTCCGTCCGCCACCCCAGAGGAGGAGGGACCGTCCGCCGGGGCAGCGGCGGTCCCTCCGTGCCAATTAGGATGTGACCGCCACCCTGGCGGTCACATCCTATATATTTAACATTGTGGCGGGTGCTGCTTGAAGCAGCACACGCCGCAATGTTAAAAAACACATGTTTTCCTTTGCGTGCACGAAGCTGCAGGCACCGCGTGGTGCCTGCCGCTTCGTGCACGCAAAGGCAGGGGGGTATCATAGGTACCCCCAATGTGCAGCCCCCACCCCCCCTTCACCCCTGGGGGCCCGCAACGGGCCCCCAAAGACAAGTCTGTATGCCTTTACATGGCGGAAATGCCGCCGTGTAAAGGCATAGCACCGCTGACATCCTTATATGGCTGGCGGTGTCTGATAGACACCGCCAGCCATGTTCGTGCTTTTCCGCCGCGGACAGGAGGCGACCGCGGCGGAAAAGCAGCGGACGGAAAAAAGATCCCCCAGGCATCCTAATCTGGCGGCGGGTCTTTTTTCTGTCCGCAGCGGTTAATCTGCATCCTCCGGGCCAGCGGTGGCTTCTGCCGTCCCGGAGGATGCGGATTAACCGCAATCCTAATGTGTTCCCAAGTGTCTGCAGGGAAAGCTGGGAATATTGAATTGACTGTTGTTCAATGTTTTCAAAGAATGATAGTAAAAGAAACATTCTCTGAAGAAACTATCAGTTATAAGCTGGTGGGCGGTATGTGCGTTTCAAGTTGATATGAATCCTTTCAGCTTGTTTGATCATAGAGAACCATACTGCATGAAAGATTAAAGTTAGGTTTCATTGTAATGACTGGGAGGAAATCCATGACATAGTTTTAGGTAAAAACACGAAATACAAAGACGAGTTGAATATCCAAGAGATTAACTTGTGTAAAGTTACGAGGTGGTCCAAATTTCAATCTATTTATTACCACAATCAACTGTTTTTGAAAAACTAATGACCCTCAGACCCAGGGAGTTTTCTCCCTGGGTCTGGAGGCATTATTGTTTTAATCCTGTGCCTCACAGCCAGGTTTTCCTAGCAGTGACGGACAGAACAACAAGGCATTGCATTGTCCACCTGCTATCGCTGCTAGTCCAGCGAGCCATTGGAGCAAGTATTCCATCAAGGGAGCCAACGGGGGCTTCGTCGTTGTAATTTTTAAGATCCACCTGTCTCCAAATGAGGTGGGCGGATGGAGTGTTTGGGAGGCAAGGTAGTCCGTTTTCTTTGCAACGAAATACCCTAGCCAACAAACTCTAAATCGGGGTCTAAAACTGCTCCCAGGAAAAGCTTGTGAATCATCTGATGGCTAAGTTTGCAGTTTGGTTTGGTGGGTATCTAACTTTAAGGTACACAGCGGACACAACAGGACTGCATAACACATAGACAAGATTTGAGACAGTAAATGCCGGCTACAGGTGACGCCCTAATATGTTGCTATGAATTTAAGGATAAGTAAAATATTTTATTTGCATAGTTAATAAATATATTTCAACGAATAAGAGAAACAAATTCCCATACAACACATTTAAAAAATTCTGATTTAGTCCACTCTTTGATTCTCTGTTTCATTTACACTTGCAGGGGTAAGAGTTAATTTAGTCAGACCAGTTTTAATACATTTTACAAAGCCACTAGCTGGCTGCATGACCGTAGGATAAACACATTCCTCAATCACTAAAGAGCTGGATCGAATTCCTAGGTGCGGAAATCCTGACAGAAGAATAATAGTTCGAGCTTTTAATAGACCTACCTTTACAACAGCAGGTCACATGTGCCAGGGATTCCGACCTATCAAGGCATTAGCATTAGGATTCTGCACAAAAGAAGGCACTTTTTGTTGATTTCTCACAATATGTTCGAATTGAGGCCATAGTATAGGTAGTTTCGAAGCTTCTTTTGTTTGTAAAAAAATCATTGATTTAATTATGGTGGCATGATGGCATACTTTAATATGTCTGCGGTTCTCAATTAAGTGAGCTGAATTCTTACATTTGTACCAGATGCTTAAGACAGGCTGCCTGCTGGACAGTTTTCTTAGTCCAGTTGAATTCATAACTGTATATGAGACTGCTACGTAGAAGGTGGCAGGGTAGGGTAAAAAGTCATCAGAAAAGATTACATTGTGTGGTATCTAGCCATTGGATCACTGAGGCAGGGAAAACTTTGCAGCCATAGGATAACTATGATATGCATTTAGCTCTATTGCATCAAATGCTGGCTTCACTCAGTGCTTAATTTGAGCCGGTGGTTTCCGGTGCTGAGCACTTAATCATCAACACCAGCGCTTTTCATGAGTATCAGTTAAACACATATTCATTTACGGTAGGCATGAGGAGATTAAGTAATTTGACCAGAATCAAAGAATGTTGTGCCGAGGCTCTAACCTGGTTCACCAGCTCCGAAGTTGGCAGCTCTGACCATTACGCCACATCCTCTAACAACTTTCCTGGTTAGTAGTTGGTTCTGTTTTAGGCGGTACTAACAGGAGAAATGGGCTGGTGCAAGCTGCCTCCTGACGAGAACCGTGGCACTTAATTCTTTACAGATTAACCACTGGCTTCACTGGTCGACAGGACAAGCTTGTTTACCCATTTCAAGAGGGTGAACATTCAGTTGTTTGCTTTTACTTTGAGTTCGGCTTGTTGTTTATTAGTTTAATGTCCTCCTTATGTATAATACCGCTCTCTTTTCCTGCCTTCCTTTTACCAAAGTATAGTTTGTTAACTTCTCTTGCTTCATTGTTAGGCAATTACTGATGCAATAGGATTCGAGCGCTCCCAATGTGTGTTGCAATCCCATGCTGCTATGGTCAAAAATCCCTGCGTTGTCTGCTTACATCAATAGTGGCATTGGCCCACCCCAAAATGTTGGTGGCATGCTCTTTATTTGACCAGAGCTTTGGAAATATCAGAACAATTGCTCTACAATAATGCCTGTGTGACCAAGGCAGAAGTCACCTGATTACAAATTACTGATGACTGTATAATGGCTTTCCATTGAATTACAGTTTCATCAGCTTTCAAAACTGCTAATTTTTCTAGGTGTGTTGTGTGCCACTTCAGCCTATTCAATTTTTGCGGATTGAACAATGCCATCACTTTCAGGATAATCCAGTATTTTGTCATTTGTTATATATTTGAATAGGGAGGGACTAGCAAATGTGTAATCCAGTGTAATCCAAAACTGCTCTGCTATGTTTAGTGACTCTTGTATATCTAGTTGGTTTATCGGATTGAAATTTCCTGCTGAGGATGCGCTTGCCCCGGGGTGGTTTCTGTCTTTGGGCCCTGATATACCTACATCTTTTCTGGAAAAAAAAAATTACATCGATTTATTTAGAGATACAAACTTATATTCTATCTCTAAATAAATCGATGTATTAAACTCTGAGCTGCCTGTCCCACTTGCCTTCCCCAATTCACTCTGAACAAGGAAGTGGAAGCCAGACAGTAAATCAACTTTCCGCAATATGTTACATGACGCAGGGAGTACCTCTGTACATCCCTTCAGTACCATGGGAGTCTTTGGTGATATCATCCGTAAGCCAGTGACGCTGTCAATATCACAGTTTCGGGCGTTGCAGTCTACATCCCTGCATGAGGCCAGGAATCATTCCACAGGCATAGTTCCCACCCTTTCCCATTTGTCATAGGATAGGATTAGATGCAAGCGCTGTAAATGAGATTTGGCACCTTTTCCTTGGTAATGCTGAATGTTTATGCTAAACTTGTGTTAGATATATTGCGCTGAGACACCCTGGTCACACTAACCTCCCCCACTGTGACAACCCAGGCCATGGCTATAGGTCGATGGCCCTTTTAAAAGTGGAGCTACTGTATTTGTTACTCAAAAAAGTTGATTCAAAAGTCATGCTGGGCTTTTGCTCCGGGGCAAAGTTGATCCAGACATCCTCAGCTTTTGAGGGAATCAAGCACAAAGGGAGAAAAATGAATATATGGTGTCTCGATTTGTTGAATACCAGAAAAATGTAAAAGAACATGAAATACTATGAGTATGCATGCCTAGACTATGGCACACCAACTTGCTGCTTATTTATTTAAATCGATCGGTTCAGGAATGTTTTATCCCCGCTCTAGACTTAATTTTAACGACGGATGCTGTAGTATGCTAGATGTTTGTGGTTGCATCATTTTGGGGCTCTGGCTCTGTCATAAGGCATTAAAATAGACATTTAAACTGATACCTGTCGAGCTCTATGTTCACACCCTTAACAGTAATGTCAAAACATTGATTGATTCCCGAACAATGAATGTCAAAAACGTTAAGGAAATGCATGTCAGCGATTTTGTTCCTGTTTCTACTTCACATGTTTTACTTAATCTTGCATTCCCCAACAGTGTTAGCTATTTCCAGCATGTTGTGTTTCTCTGTTCTTTTCGTGCATGCTACTTATTACTCTCGAATAGTTCATACGTTGAATTGAGTCACACCAGGTTTTTATGACGGGCCACGATTGAGAGCTCTGGCACTGAGGCTGAAGGCAGTGCAAGTTTCTCACAGTGCCTGTCAGTAAGTTGGCCTCTTTGCAAGGCATACAGAGCAACGATCAAGTATTCCAGATGCAATTGAAACTCTGTGTAAATGTGTGTGAAGGGGTACATTGCCAAAATACTGACAAGGCGAAAGTAAAAAAAAATAAAGAGCTTACATGTGAGTGAGTGTAGTGTATGTTTGGGGGCGGTGAAGTGAAGGATACACAGAGGTGCATTCAGGAGAGAGGGAAAACAGGGTGCTGAAGAGGAACGAGATGAGGCTTATGATATGGAGATAAACGAGATGTCAATAGAAAAAGGACATACAGGTCTAACATAAAGTGCACATAACTGAAGACCAACACTCTGTCCGCAGGACTCCATAATATTTAATTCACAGTCTCACAATTTCAGAATGTAAACATTTTCAATATTAATTATTTACAACAAAATCACTGTTGTTACTCATTTATCTTAAACAGCTAACAACCACTGAAAAAGCCAATAGTGCTAGCAGGTTTTAGATGTATGTCAGTTGTTGTGATATATATCTGGATGCAATAACAGAAAGTGCAGAGAGAAACCAAAATAACGGTTGAGTGGCACACGATCATAATCACAGAAATTAGTGTACATGTTTACAAGCCACTCCCCTTTTAGAGCCCACCACTTTTTTCATCCCATTTAAAGTACTGTCTGCACATATTCTCACTTATTCAATATTGGCAATTAAATGGGGAACAATTAAGAGCAATGAACGTCCTCAAATGTGGATATTATCATGGTTAGTTAATTATGATTAATCAATTGTGAAACTTGCTGAAAATCATAGATAATTTCTCCACCATCGTTTCAGATGCTTTTCCTCGATTTCCTTCTTTTCTTTCTTCCTTTTGGCTTACTGTTTACTCGTCATTTTTGCATTTGACTTTCTGTTCTTTATTCTTTTTTCTTTTTCTCTCCTTTTCTTTGAATGTGTCTTCCCTGTTTTCCCTTTATTCTTTTTCTATTCTATTCTTGTGAGGAAGCATGCACTCTTGAATGATACCTATCAAATAGAACTATAATGCATCATTGCGACTTAAGAAATAAGGGGGGACATTTACAAGAAAGTGGCGGAGAGAGGCGTCAACCTTCCTGGCTTAACGCCTCTCTCCGCCACTTCTGAAACTCAAGGCTGCACCACATTTACAACGATATGGTGCAGCCTTGCGTTTCCCTCCAGCGATGGCGCCACACTTAGCAGTGTAGGGCCAACACAGGCACCCTTGCACCAGAGTGCAAGGGTGTCTGCGTGCAGGGGAGTATTGTTTATGTGTAGGAAGGTTACCCTTCCTGCACATAAACAATCCTGAAATGCCATCTTGTCACTTTCATGTGTGCTGCTTAATGCTGCACACATGAAAGTCACAAAATTGCATTTTTTTAAAAAGATTGTCTGTACTTAAACAATCCATGGCATTTTGCTTTTTCCATCTGTGCTGCACAAGGCAGGACACATGGAAAATCCAAAAACGAGGAGAAATAATGCATTTCTCCTCGATTCACCAACTTAAGACCAGGTTTTCCCTGGTCTTAATTTTAGCACTGTTGGACAGCTGTTAAATTCGACGGGAGCCATACACGAAACACTTTAGTAGATTAAAAGGAATCATACACCATGACGATGGTTCCTTTCAAGGTACAGAAATAACTGCAATGTAGGCAGTCATGATCTCTTTATGTAGCAGACAGAGTGCCTTGTGATGGAGGACACTAGTCAGGCCCTCACTGTATATTCAAACTGTTTTGTTACCATCCTCATAAATAGTAGATTTAGGAAATGCAAAAAATCAAGCTACGAGAATATACTAATATTCTGCATGTTAATAACATAATACAGAATTTACATACAGTGTAAATGTGATGCCACTATAGTTATTGAGATAAACTACACACAAACATTGTAGGCACAGTGGGGTTGAATGCATACATGAAAATAAAAGCATAGCAGGAAGTATGCAGAATGTAATCCTGATCTGCAGATGGTGCTATAGTGTCTTTATCCAGGTTTGTTTTAACAAAGAGACTGGTCCCAGACCAGTGTTGTTTGAAAACCAATGCATCCTCATCCAGAGCTGCTGCTCCTCAATTCTCGCTATGTCTCAAGTTAAAAGAGTGGTGGAGTAAGGCACTTCCTGTAAAAGGTCTTCCGGTAGACCTAGATTTCCTCGATTGCAAGCAAGATGGCCATCCCTTGTCTTTGGGTGAAAAGATGTACGACTCCAGCTTCCATATACCAAGGCACTGAAAATCATTCGAAGTTGGGCTGCCCTGACACACTTCCCGGCAAAATGTTGCTTCTTCTTCAAATTACCGGAAAGCTGCAGCTGCACACCTGAAGCAGGGCTCCATGTAGTGTTGCCACTGACCTCCCAGGACTCCATCCTGCCCCCAAGGGGGGTTTTCCACTGCCCGTCTCTCCCAGTGCCTCTCCATGGTGCCATTTCCATCACGACGCCCAGTGGACTCCACAGTTGTTATGCCAACATCTTCTCCACAGTGTAGAGCCCCAAACTCCAGCCCTAGCACGTCGGTCACCGCTGCAACCAAGTCGTCTCCACTTGTCCCAGGAGAACTTGTGGGCCAAAGTAGGAGAAGAAGGATCAGATGTGTTAAGATGTTGGGGCAGTGCCACCAGAGTCTGCTCAGCAATAAGTCATAGTCCACGCCCTCTTGAATGTTCAGAGGTTGAGGTATGCTGATGCTGTATTCTTGCTTTCATCTTAGGACAATAGCAGCTTTTCTCTACTGTTAGTCGTGGGGACAGGGCTCGAGTTGAAGGTAGATGCGGGTAGATGCTGTCTACCCACTATTTTCAGAGGACAGGCGCTGTCTACCTTGTTGCAAAGCTGGACACTTTCAGCGGAGTGCCACGTTCCTCGAAAATCACAGAAATATGCTGAATACATCCCGGTGTAACTTTCTGACACCTGAACACTTTCCGCAGCACCTGCACGTTGTCTGCTTTTGTTCCGGGCAGCAGTGTGCACGCGGGGAAAGAGTTTATCACATCTAAATGCAATGGAGGGGAAACACACATAGCTCATCACTTCACAGGTACTTAAGAGAGAAATGCTTTTTACTTTGTTCAGTCCCTGTATATAAGAAATACACATCCCCTGTAAGAATGTCAGATGTGTTGGTTGCCCCATTGTTTAGACAAATAACAGCTTAAATACCACTATTTTGTTTTATTTCTGTTATAGCCCTCAGCACGAGGGGCGTGGCTTGGCCGCTGCGAGTAATGGACGCGTGAGCTCTGCACTCCTCACCGGCCTTCCCAATTATCCTGTTCTGAATCCCCTCCGCGGACTCCGCTGGCAGGGGCTGGACCACATCTCCACCCGCGCACCATCGGATCCTCGTTGGGACGGAGGAGCGATCCCAGAGACAGCAGAGGGACGGGCTTGGTCGGCGCTGGCGACTTGGGAAGAACTAGGCCTACAAATGGTCGGTGATTTGTATAAGGAGGGATCGCTGCTTTCGTTTCAGGAGCTGCGCGACGTTTACGGCCTCCCGAGGGGGGATTACCTGTTGCACGCCTCGCTAGTGGCTAGTATCCAGAATCACTGGAAGAAGGGCCTTTCTGAACCACCGACGTCTGAGAGCTGTCAGTATGTGGTTATGGCGGCTGGTACCTACAAGGCCGTCACCTGTCTCTATCGGAGGCTGTCGACGGAAACGCTGCAGCCCCTGGACGGGTTGAAAACCAAATGGGAAGGGGATATCGGGCGACCGATCCCTGAATCGACTTGGCCGCAGCTTTTGCAGCGAGCATGGAAAGGCACTAGGAATGCCCGGTTCCAGATGGTCCAATTTTTCTCTCTCCACCGAGCTTACTTGACGCCGGTTAAGATCTCGCAGTATTTTGAGGGCGCGTCTTCCTTCTGCCCTAGATGTGGAATGGAAGGTGCGGATTTTGCCCATATGTTATGGTCTTGTGTGAAGCTAACTGATTATTGGGAGGCGGTGGTGGCCTGCCTGAATGCTGTCACAGATCGGCAAATTGAAGCGGATATGGGTGTTTGTTTATTATTGTGGTTCCCTCACACCCCCCGCACTCGCATCACCAGCAAATTTTATGACTTGGGCCTGATATTGGCCAAACGGGAAATCACCATGCATTGGAAATCCAGCCGGGGCCCCAGCTACTCACGATGGAGATCTACCCTGGAGCGGTGGGCGAAAGCAGAGAGCGCGTTGCGGCTGCAACAGGCCAGGCAACTAGATACTGACAGGGCGCTAGAGACGGCCAGGGCGTGGGAGGCCCTTGTAACCGAGCTGCAACTGCCTGAGGGTGACCAAAGCGAGGATGGTGAGGCAGCGACGCCGTAGGGTGTTTTGGCTGTGAGGTTCCCCATTCCCGATACGGTACACAACTGACACGAGTACCGACGGAGGTTCTGGGAGTTTAGGTCCCCTGATGGAATGCATCACCTACCTCCTCCTTTCGACTGCTTTGAGGGAGGGACAGATTGTTGATTATTGGCTGATGAGAGAGAGGACACTGGCGCACTGACAAGGGGGGTGGGATACGGGGAGGGACTGGTTGTGGGATTGTTATCATAAAAGGCATATATTCAGAAAAGAAAGGTTATTCCACATTTTCAGATATAAATGTATGTATTGTTTATTATACTGCAATGCTCTACTCTGAAATGCCAATAAAAATTGTTTTTACAAAAAAAATAGCCCTCAGCACTACTCGTCCCAATGCAGGGTTTCAGAGCACTTTACATCACACGTGCAGATTATACATTGACCATAAATCACATGTGCGTACATCAGACACGCACCAACCCTCCCCTCCCCCCACCCCCGCCTTCCCTGTCAGGTTTGCTAGGCTGTCTGGGCTGGCCTGACCTTAAGTCACAACAAGGTAATCCTGCCAGTACAGTTGCAGCCCTGACAGTCTTGTGTATTGCTTTATTGCTATGACAATTGAAACACAAATCCATGTTATCAGAATATCACATGATTGTTTCTTTCCATAATAAAGACCTGTAACTATTTAAAGTGAATGGATGAAATGGATCTAAGCTGCAATTATCACATCCCACACCCACCAACAAATAACAGCCGGGATACCGAGTAACACTTTCACTTTAACCAAAGAGCTAGAATAAGTATCCATCACATGCAGCGAAAAGGCAGGCAATTTCTGGCCAGCAGAATAAGTTAGCCTCGTATAACTACCTGCGTGCCTGATGTATGCACATATGGCTATACTGGCTATTAAAGGCCCGCTCCCGCGGTAAAGGGACGAGACTTTAATAGCCGGTGTAGCCCTGCTACGAAGGTCCATAAGGTTATTAGAACATTCTGCCACTAGAGGGCAGAATGTTTTAACAAATAAAATAAAGGCTTCTGGAAGCTCATGGGGATTTAAATCCTCTTGAGCTCCGAGAGGCCTTTGTAAAACATTGGAGTGTTGCTCTGCAGTCCTTTACCGGCCCGTAGAAGCATGGAGCACTCCATTGTCTTCAATGGAGCTCCTAACATTCAAAGTTCTAATAAAGTATAACATACATTTTACTAGCATCTTGTCTCATGTTTTCTTGGTGTTGTGATGAGTAGACCTCAATATTGTGCAACACTAATTAAACATAAAGGGCCTCATTTATGAGGTTTTGCCGTAGGGAAGCGCAGCAGGCCTTCCTGCCGTGCTTCCCTACAGCAATAGAAAAGGGCAGGAATGCGCCGGATCTTTAAGATAAGGCGCATTCCTGTCCTTTTCCCCTGCGCTGGCGCTCAACGGGCTGCCTGCGCCAATGCAGGCACCTTTGCACAATGGTGCAAGGGTGCCTGCATTGCGGGAATGGTTATTTTCGTACAGCAGCACATATAGAAAAAGGAAAAACTAGGCGAAATAAAGATATTTCTCCCCGTTGCACCTCCCTTATGCCTCCCCTAGGGAGGCGTAAGCTTTTGTTACTGCCTCAGATTTACGATTTCTCGTAAATCTGGGGCAGTGTCAAAAGGCCATGGATGTTACTGGGAATGCCTCCAGCAAAACCCATTGCACGCCCCTTTGACGCAGAACACTGCATTAAAGGTACTGATATTTATCAGGCAACAATAAGCCAAAAAAAGTGGCTTAGTGGTGTCTGATACATATCACGCAGGCTTCTGCACTACGGAACGTCACGAAAAGTGAAGTTCCGATGGCGCAAGGGGCCTCATAAATGGGGCTCAAAGTGCACAAAGGATATATTATATTGTTTTTTAACATCAATGAAAAAAGAATGCTCCATTCTGTTTAATACACATTACATGCAACTGCATATCGGTTGCAATATTTACCATTATTATGGCAACTGCAGACATCTTAACACAACCTGCTTGAATGTTAAATGCCATTATGGGTGTCACAAACATTCATCTCTCTGGAATTGATAATATCAACATGACTTAGTTATGGTCAGCCCATAACGTTTGCAGGGATGCAGAGTTGGAGCAGGACCAAGGCTGATTTACATATCACTGGTTCCAGTCTGAAGTCACATGGTTTGCAAAAACAATGAACTAGAATGCGGCACTAAGTAATTGGCATTGGCTGAGATTAATACAAGCATTCCACCCATCACTTTTTTGCTTTCGTGACACTCAAAGAACGATGTGTGTGCCCAGACCTGTGTCCTATGTTTAACCGCTACCGCGCTACCGCGGTTTCCCGCTGTACGCGGGAATTTCAAAAATGGCTTGATCGTGACAAAGCCAGCGCGTCATCCGCGCACCGCAGGTAACGTTGATGACGAGCTGGCTTTGTCATTAGCATCGAAGGGGTTAATGTACTCTAGCACTCAAGTTGTACATTAATGATGTGGCCCAAATCGGTTCAGACTTGTTAATAGTTACCTATGTTTCCATTTATAGGTGTCCTGGCCTGGTAGTTTTGCCTGGGCTATTCCTATTTCAGAAGGACCAAGGCTGATATGCATATTTCTTCTTCCTGTCAGAAATGACATGGTGGGCAGAAAACTAAACGATTGGACTGGACCATTGTCCCAAGTAATTACAAGTGACTGATATAATTCATGCATTTTACCCATCACGTTTTTGCTTTCTGCAAAATCCGCTGTAACAAGCAACCTTATATTATTGTGAAATGAAAAAAAGGTTGCATGAATGTCGCTGGATTTTGCACCCTGGCCTGGCTGGTGATTTTGGAAATGCTGTGACATCCCAGCCGTTTACCTGTTTGGAGGGTGAAGTAGCATAAGGTACCAGAGAATAATATAATGTTTGTTTTCCTATCTATGATTTTAGTCCATCAAGTAGCCCAAATATCTAATGTGAAACATTTAATCACATAAGTAATCAATGTAAATTGTTAAACATTTTAGCAGGTTACATCATGGGAGGGTGGGGAGTACTAGAATATTTTAACTCAAGGGTGGCTCTGCATAAAAAGTTGTAAAACCACTGCATTAAAATGTGTGCCCATTGCCATTTAAAACAACATTCCAACTCTCATGCTTTTGGAATAGCATTGCCAAAGAGGTAGCAAAGCCATTGACAGATTCTGTGACCCACGAATCCCACCGGCGAAAAAGCCTTGCAGCTGTTAAAGGACTGGTGTCAGGAAATATGATTACCATCTAGCGGCAATCAGTCCCTCCAGTTGGGTGGTTAAGTTTCTGACTTTGTGCTATCTGAATTTGATGTGAATACAACTTGCACCTCACCCAAGAGATCCCCTTTACCAGGATTTTTGTATCAGGCCTTGTAATGCAGTGTGGTGGAGGACTGGGGGAGAAGGTAGATGGAGATTGCTGAAGAAAGCAAACATATTTTCCAGTGGAGAATAAGGTTGGAGGAAGGTTAGAACAGAGACAAGTAGACAGGACTGTAGTGGAAGATGGAAAGCGTATAAGAGTAAAGGATGCGGACACTGAAAGGATGAGCATGGCTAAGCAGAGAAGGAGGAGGAAATTCTCTGTGGTAGATCTGAAGGAGGAAGTTTGAGTAGGCCAAAAGCTAAGGGGAGACAGATAAGGGGAGAAGTGTTAAGTGGTTGTAGGATGAGGAACAGAGGAGTGACTCAGAGGAATGCGGAATGGCTTGCTGCGCTGGGACAAGAGGATGATGCACTTTGTGGCAGAGAATTTGGGACTGTTTAGTGGGGGATGATAGGGAAGGGCAGCAGAGACTGCACATTGATTTTCAAAGTCTTGTGAATCACTCTTGTTCTATACACAGTCACTATTCACATGCCAATATGGAGTACATAAGAGAGATCCAGAGAAGGAGGCGCTGAAAGGGAGATTAAAGCAAACACAAGAGAGATTGACGGAGAGACGCTGAAAGAAGCCTTAAAATCGAGTCCCAGAGAAAGTGACAAAGACCCAGGGCCATTTTGGGTTGATAAGAGAGGTACTCAAAGTGATATAAAGAGGAAGAAAGAGAAACATTAGTGGCTCAAAGTAAACTGTTAACGTATGCTTCTAGAACGAAGGGACTTCAGTTGTCTCTGTCTTAAGATGTTACATTGCTTATTTGAATAGCTTTTTAAGCTGTGATAAGATCATCTAAAAGCACAAAGTGGGCAAGAGAAAACATGGAAAGGGCAGAGACAACAGGAAAGGGCAGTTGTTGGTGAAGCAGGTAATGCCCAACTCATTGGCATCTCAACAGATAGGCAACAATGATGTATAGGTTAACCAACCTTTGGCATCCTACAACAGGTAGGAAGTGAAGAAAAGGATATGCAGTGGGTGGCAGGAGGGATGAGGGGAAGGAAGTATGGGTCATATTATCGAGGGGGTTTATCTCCGCTTGTTTTACTTTAAAAGCCAAGAAAGCGGAGATAAAATTATCTCCCTATTACCTAGCTGTCGCTAACACCTGTTAGCGACAGCTAGTAGGAGATAGCGACCATCTTGGGCCCCGCTTTGCATGTCAGAGAAATTTATCACTAATGACATGCAAAGTGGGCGTGCCAAGATGTTAGCGACTGGAAACAGTCGCTAACATCACTATCTCCTATTACCAACTTTTGGAGATATTCGCGCTAAGCGCGAATATCTCCAAAAGCTAACACCTGCCCCTGAGCAGTTCTTAGCCATGTTATCCAATGGTAGGTGAATAACATGGCTAAGAGCATTAGCTCGGTAATGCATCAATATCGCGGACTTTTCAGCAATATTCATGCATTTCGGCTGATTTTTATCGCTTAGGAGATAAACCTTGATAATAGCAAGGTTCCTAAGTGATAAAAATCGCCGCAGCTCGGCGATAAAAATATTGCCTCTAAGCCAACATAGCGATAATTATCGCTAGTTGTTGGTAATATGCCCCTATGTTTTTATGGTGACAGTGAGAAGAATCAGATATTGACAGTGCTTTGTAAATCATGGTATACTATTAGTGATGGTAAGGTAGCTCAGAAGGTGTCCCATGAGGTAGGAAACGGTTCAGCCACTCTACAATATCTAAAGTATGACCTCTCATGTACCTCCTCCTAATAGTAACATTTTCACTGTGTGGTCACTGTTGAAGATGGAATAAGTTTTATAGGAATAACTGAGGTCCGAGGAGGGAACAGAGGCCATCAAGGTTAGGTATAAGGTATTTTTGCAATTATTTAAGAGGTGTGAGCGAATGGGTTAGGTTAAGTGAACAGCAGTGAACATTAGTCATTTTTAACCAAAATTGTTAGCTTAAATGTTTTCCACGCATTACTGCTGTTAGAAGCCAGTCAATCATTGTTCTATAAATATATTTGTATGCTTCTACTGAACATTATCCCAAGAAGTCATATTCCATGATGCTTTTGCCCAACACAAGGATTCCAATTAAATATATACACCATGCCATGTGTAAAACAATAAATGTAATTCCACAGATGCAAACTTTTAAGCTGTAGCATTTTTTTCTCTATGCACTGTTGCTGCATATTTCTAGAAAGTATTATTATACAAACCTCTCCTGATAACAACATTCATGTATGTGATACATGCTTGGAATCGAGTCTGTGCTGCTATGGATTTCAGATACCTAAAATACCAAAGTGTAAGTGACATCAAACACATTCACCACAAACAGCTACTCACGGTTGACACCGAAAGGAGTGTGAATCAAATAACATTTGACTGATGGTTAATTTCTGATCTTGCAACTTTATTAATGAGCCACAAAACCAGTAGCTGGCCGGACAGTGCCATGTTAGCAAATGGCCTAACAAGGTTTACCTGCTAGTTAAGTTTATTTTGTATAGTTAGATCAAGCTAGCCTGGCTGATGAGGGTTGATACCGCGAAACTGGTCGCAGGATTTTTGTTTCTGGTCGCGGGAGGACCTGCATTTGCAGTTTGGCTGGACTGTTTCCATGAGGAGCAGGGTCAAGATTGATTTGCATATGGCTGGATCTAAACTGGGGTGGCATGGTGAGCAAAAGAACGATGAATTTATCCCAGATCTCTTAACTGGGGGTGAATGTTTGATTTGTTCTCCATTCCATCCATCGTTTGTGTGTCATCTGGCAATCTAACAAATATCACAATTAGAGTTAATGTATTCCTCCCCAAGAGGATTAATGTGATTATAGTGATGATGGACAGAGAAAGACTTCCCACAATGTATTCGTCAATTTGCAGCATGAAGCTGGCCTTCTGTTATGTAAAGCAATACAATTACATTTCTTTTAAAAGTACAATTTGGAGGCAGTTTTGTTTTATGTTACTTTCCAAGCTTTGCATGTAGGAGATATCCGTGCAGTGTACGAATATCAGATGCATCTTTCTATAGGAATAATTACACTAATAGTCATTTTCACAGCACTTGCTAATGTCTTTCTTATAACTAATAAAACCCTTCTTAGCAACCTTAGAATAACAAAAGATTGAGCAAAAGCTTATGCCTTGCAGTTTGTAAACAGCTCCTTGACGCTGGTTCTCAAATCACTAAACTATAGTACAAGGATTGTAACTTGTGGCCTACAGGTAACACAATCATCTCTGCAACAAAAGCAGTTACCCATCGAGCTGCTTATATAAAATACATGTCACTTGCAAGTTACACACTCTCCTTTGCAACACGTATGTTAACCCAAACGCTATTATATAATGAGTCAAACCTGTGATCCAACTGCACACAGATCTCTCTGTCTAGTGCATTGACAACCACATTTTTCTCACCACTATTCCACCCTGGAACTTACTGACTACGCAAAGTTCACTGTAGCAGGTGCCTTAACCCCATACTTTGAAAGTTGGCTGATCTGTGACCAACTGTGCAAGGCAGAACAGATTTACTATCCTGTATGTTCTTGTCAATTTCTTTGGGGCAGAGTTTTAAAAAATAAAAAAATGTATATGTTGACTTTCAGAGTCAGAAATTCTCACGACTTTATCATTTGTGACTCCTCTTCGCTTGTGCTACCAACACTTGGTAGAGCTGCCAATGGGCATAGCTGATATAACAGTAAGTGGCACCGCCCTGCTGTAGACAGGATTGAAGGGCATTGCCAGTGACTATAACCAATGTCAATAACGGACACGGCTCCGCTGTGGATCAGGATAGAGGCGCGTTGGTAGTAGAGATGTCTGCCATTATCGCTAGTGTAGCAACTAGGTGAACCGCACTAGTACAGAGGAGGATATTTGGCCAAGTCTAATGTGTCATTAAAGGGGCGCAGCGCCGTGTAGGCCAAGATTAAGGGACATTGGCAGACTATGGGGTCGATTAGGATGGCGGACGGAAACGGGTACTGTCCTCCATGTTCGGGGAAATTTTACTCCCGGCCGCGCCGCGGAGAATCCGCGGTTGCGATTAGGATATTCATGTCACGAAACTCCGACCGCGGCGGACGGATCATAACAAACACCGTCCGCGGTGGACGGAACACATCTAACTCCGTCCGCGGCGGACGGAGCCTAATGAACAGCCACCGCCGCGGACGGCAATGACCGCGGAAAAAGACACATTTACCGCCATACCTGTGAAAACTCCGTGTCCGCAATTAGGATAAATCCGCCTGTACCACGGTACGCACAGCCATCCACGTCCGCGGCGGAAAGAATGTAACGATAAACAGTGCATCACTGCGGAAGGCCAACACGCACAACATCCCTAACGTCAAACAAATGTCAGAAAGTGTACCGCAAGTAATTAGCAAACACACGAAAATTGACAACCCCCCCACCTGATACACCAACACCAAGCACAAGCCACCATGACACCCCCCAAGTACCCAATAATGCACACTAGTCAACACGCCCACCTACCACCTGACTGCCAACAACCATTGAGACACGACTATAAAATGACACCCACCCACTACCACAATCCTTTGCATCACAGCATTGCTGCTAGCAAGAGGCCCTAATCGATATACAGCTTACTCAAATAGAAGACACACAACCACCACCCTACCACACCCACCCTACCACACCCACCACACAAACACCCACCACACCATTCCTACACATCACACACCACACACCTGCACCCCCCAACTCACTCAACCGACACACTGAGCACCACACACCGTGGCACCCAAAAAAAACCCTAAATTCACGGAGACGGAGTTGAAGGTAATGGTAGATGAAATCATCCGTGTTGAGCCCCACATCTTCGGGGCCCAAGTCCAGCAGACCTCCGTGGCGCAAAAGAATCACATGTGGGACAGAATCGTCAGTCGGGTGAATGCGTCAGGGACCGTGCCAAGGACGAAGCACGAAATTCAGAGGCGGTGGCATGACCTGAAGACCAGGGTCAAAGGCATCCGCGCCAAAAACTATGCAAGAGCCAATCATACTGGCGGCGGAACACCCCCGGAGCCCATACCCTACACCGATTGGGAGGAGAAGGTGTTGGTTATACTTCACCTAAAGAGCCTAGACGGACTTGAGGAAGGAGAAGAGGCTGGTAAGTACAAACCAAGCACCACGATCAGTACGACATGGTCAGGCTCACACAACTGAGAAGACACATCTCCTACGCCCCAACCCATGCACGTCGGACACATACTCACCAATATGTACATGGCTACCAACAGGCCCCCATGTTCACAGGGAGGGTGGTGGTGGTGGGTGGGGTGTGTGAGAGCTCACAACTACAACTCCCAACAGGCCCCCATGTTCACGGGGAGGGTGGTGGTGGTGGGTGGGGTGTGTGAGAGCTCACAACTACAACTCCCAACAGGCCCCCATGTTCACGGGGAGGGTGGTGGTGGTGGTGGGTGGGGTGTGTGAGAGCTCACAACTACAACTCCCAACAGGCCCCCATGTTCACGGGGAGGGTGGTGGTGGTGGGTGGGGTGTGTGAGAGCTCATAACTGCAACTCCCAACAGGCCCCCATGTTCACGGTGAGGGTGGTGGTGAGTGGTGGAGGGTGGGGTGTGTGGGGTGTGTGCGACAGGACACAGAAATGTGTACAAATCGATATGAACATGTAATGTCCACATTACTGACCAGCTCAATCTTGTCCCTCAGGTGATCGTGAACTGACTGGGGAAACCAGCACCCGGCCGCAAGACTCGCCTCCCACACATACCGGACTCTCTGGGGACGATGACACAGGCAGCTCCGGTGCGGAGGATGGTGCGGGCCCAAGCAGACAGCCAGGGCCATCTGGCTCACAGGGACTCCCGGGCCCGACAACCGTCGCATGCGTGACTCCAGCGACACCTGCCTCAGTGATCTGCAGAGTCCCCACCACCACCACCACCACCACCACCACCACCAGTACCACCAGTACCACCACTCCTGCCTGTGCCACCCTGCCTAACCCAGCGCACGACGCAGGTCCATCGGCCTCACACCCAAGCAGGGTGAGTGGGCCACAAAGGAGAGCGGCGACGGCACATCAGGCAATCAGGCGACCCACACTCCACCGCACTGAGGAAGGACACCTACCCCATCCTGTGGCACAGTCCCTTGAAGCCCTAGCCAGGTGCCAGGCTTCATACGACCGTTCCCAGGAACATGCAGATAGTGCACACCAGGACTCGGTGGACAACACGAACATGTTGCGTGAAATTTCGGGGTACCTTGGCCAGATAGTGCACATCATGGGCCAGCAGACAACAATGTGGAGGGAATGGATTGCCCGGAACAACCCCACCCCCCCTCCACCAATTGTCGTTGCGCCACCGCCACCATCACCTCCACCTCCACCGCCACCGCCACCGCCACCACCACCACCACCTGTGCCCCTGGCGACGGATGTGGCCCATGAACAACCTGCACCCCCAGCTGACTCAGTTCCACCTCAAAGATGGAGGGGCCGCCCGAGGCTGGAAGTGGGTGAGAGCAGTGTTGGAGCGCCATCCACACGCTCCGAGAGGGGCCGCCAATGACTTTGTCACTGCCTGAGCCAGACACTCACCCTGCAAAGTATCCTGTCTCACATAGACAATCATTGGCACTGGTCTGCTGGACTAGCCTGACACCCCCCAATGTGGTGTCAGCACGGACATTTCATCTGCCATTACCTTCAATTCCAACTCCCTCCCCCCCACTTACTTGTAAATATTCACCAGCACAAATGCACAACCTGTAAATAAATGTCACTTACACACTCAATGATGTTTTGCCTCCATGTTTATTCACAAGATTGCCTTCAGAAACAGACGTAAACAGGTGCAGGGATCCTAGTCGTACATAATCATGGCGCTGCGGGAGTGACCTAGGGAAAATCAGAGACAGCAAACACACGTCAGGAAACAGATTCACACACATCACAACACACTGCACAGCAACATTCCACAAACTACACTCATCACAAAGGCATGGGATGAGAGGACACACATCATGGAGACTTGTATGTCCAAAGAAATGAAGACACACATATGCAACCATCACAAACCAGAACACACAGCTGATGCACCCCACATCCACACAACACCAGCAAACATACATAAGGCATTGTCAACCGGCACAAGAGGTAGTTACTCACATTCAAGGGAAGTAGCGATCAATGAGCTGGCGCCTCTGGTCCACACCTTCCTCCTCACCACTATCCTCATCAGTCGACATGGGTGGGATGGGAGGCCGAGGAACTTCTTCGTCTTCAGGGTCCAAGAGCAGTTCAATGTCATTGCGCACGGTCAGGTTGTGGAGCATGCAGCAGGCAATCACGATCCTGCATACTTTGCCTGGTGAGTAAGGCAGGGCCCCTACGGTCTTATCCAGGCACCGAAACCTAGACTTTAGCAGTCCAAAGGTACGTTCAATCACTCTCCGTGTCCTTCCATGTGCATCATTGGAGCGCATTTCACCCGCTGTTGTAGGATTACGTATGGGACTCAGGAGCCAGGGCCGGTTTGGGTACGCCGAGTCGCCTATGTAGGAGGATGACAGACACAAATATCACAACAAGATATGGTGGGTACCCCATGCCACACAGAGATCACAAAAGTCCCCACTGCACACTCACCAACAAGCCACGCTTGACCGGGTCGCAGATTTGCCATCAGTTGGGGGACAATGCTGCTCCGCATGATGTGGGCGTCATGTGCGGAGCCTGGAAATCTTGCACACACATGGGAGATGATGTTGTTTGCCAGGCACACCTCCTGCACGTTCAGCGAATGGAAGTGCTTGCGATTCCTAAAAACCTGCTCACGTGCCCGTGGTGGAATGATAGCGATATGTGTGCCATCAATTGAACCCACTACGTGTGGTATCTGGCCCAGTGCATAGAAGTCTGCTTTGACTGCTGGCAACTCTTCCGGCCGTGGGAAATGGATGTAGTCATTCTTGTACAGCATCATAGCTCTTAAAACATCCCAAAGTACCGTGCTGAACATGGACTGTGACATCCCCCCGGCATATCCAACTGTGTACTGAAAGGTGCCAGTAGCAAAGAAATGTAGTGCCGCCATAACCTTTGCTGTGGGTGTAATAGAACCAGGATACGTCCTTCGTGGCTGCAGATGAGGAGACAATTGGGCAACAAGCTCCATCAACCGACGTCGATCCAGCCGGAATTTCCTAATCACCTCCTCGTCAACCATATCCTCCAGCACAGTGTATGGCCGATGCACATTTGGAGCCCTCCTGTGTGGGTGAGAGATGTAACTTGAGTCAACTTACAAACAACGCATACGTGTGCAACTCCATCACATGTAAGCCAACATTAGCAAGAACAAAAATGTTTTGGAGAATGGTCATATGTGTGACATCTCTGATAGTTAATACAATACGGAGGGGCCCTTTAACAATGTGCAGCCACTTGCAACAGGAAGTGTGTCAACACGTACAACGCAACTTAGTCACATGTGAACATTACTGACAATACGTGTGTCTTGACCCTAATGTTTAGAAGCCACATCACAGACACACATGCAAGTGCATGCACACAAACGATAATGATACACACACACCATGTCATCATGCACCAATGCCAACACCAATAATGTTGAGCATACGGTAATTACATGCATGGTGACACAACATCCAAGACACATACACTG
This sequence comes from Lissotriton helveticus, assembly GCF_964261635.1. Classification (NCBI taxonomy): domain Eukaryota; kingdom Metazoa; phylum Chordata; class Amphibia; order Caudata; family Salamandridae; genus Lissotriton; species Lissotriton helveticus. The sequence goes on along the minus strand of NC_136065.1, from coordinate 1,816,918,417 downwards.
AATGCATATGTACCACCACCATTGTAGTCACCTCGCCAGAACCACACACGGACAACAGATTTATAATTTGGCCATACAGCCGTGATGTACTGTGTAGTTGTGAAGATGTAATAACGTCTGTAGGGTCACACCCGACGTCAACACGTCAAAATGCACATCTGTTGCACATTGTGTGCCCACCGATGGGCATAGTATGTACACACATGGAATAGTGAATGACATATGAAGTTTCCCTATCACGCTCACAACCCTCATGACGCAACTGCAGACAACACATCACTGTGCAGCGTCTGACAAGATAAAATTATTGGCGCCGCCATGGCGGTGCACAGCTTCCGCTACTTTCCAATGGCCATACGCGGCCAGCGTCCCTCTTCCCATTGGCTGCATGTGCACGACCGTCACGGGCACACATCGGCAACCGCACGTGCAAGCTTCCTGCACGGAAGCTTCAGTTGCAACAATGTACTATCACTGGCGCCACCATAGCGGTGCACGTACTCAGCGGGGGAGGTGCAGGCCTATACACCCTTGAGATGTACTCAATGGACATGGCAGTTCATGTCCCCTCTTACAGTCACATTGCATCATCCACCGTACACCGGCCGGAGCGGCCGGGCCTAGGACGGCCGTGCCGGCCATGTCCACTACCGCCGTGCCAGCCATGTCCACAACCGCCGTGCCAGGCCGGGCCTAGGACGGCCGTGCCGGCCATGTCCACAACCGCCGTGCCAGCCATGTCCACAACCGCCGTGCCAGGCCGGGCCTAGGACGGCCGTGCCGGCCATGTCCACAACCGCCATGCCAGGCCGGGCCTAGGACGGCCGTGCCGGCCATGTCCACAACCGCCGTGCCAGCCATGTCCACAACCGCCGTGTCAGGCCGGGCCTAGGACGGCCGTGCCGGCCATGTCCACAACCGCCGTGCCAGCCATGTCCACAACCGCCGTGCCAGGCCGGGCCTAGGACGGCCGTGCCGGCCATGTCAGGCATGGCGGTGGCTGACATGGTCGGCACGCCGGTCCTAAGCCGGGATGGTCCGGCCGGTGGACGGTGGATGATGCAATGTGACTGTAAGAGGGGACATGAACTGCCATGTCTATTGACTACATCCAAAGGGTGTGTAGGCCTGCACCTCCCCCGCAGAGTACGTGCACCGCCATGGTGGCGCCAGTGATAGAACATTGTTGCAACTGAAGCATCCGTGCCTGAAGCTTGCACGTGCGGTTGGCGATGTGTGACCGTGACGGTCCGTGCACATGCAGCCAATGGGAAGAGGGCCGCTGGCCGCGTATGCCCAATCGAAAGTAGCGGAAGCAGTGCACCGCAACACCAGGGCCAGTCATTGGCCCTTTTACGAACACGCATCCAGGGCTGACCAATTGCTGGCGACGTATGCCACTGACACGTGCTGAGGGCCCTATATATAAAGCACACATCCTACCCTGGGAACCAGTGCTGCCTGTTCACCTCGACCTGCTGCTGCTGCTGAGCTGACCACCGACTGCTGTGACCATCACCTCGACCTGCTGCTGCTGCTGAGCTGACCACCGACTGCTGCCTGTGACCATCACCTCGACCTGCTGCTGCTGCTGAGCTGACCACCGACTGCTGCCTGTGACCATCACCTCGACCTGCTGCTGAGCTGACCACCGACTGCTGCCTGTGACCATCACCTCGACCTGCTGCTGCTGCTGAGCTGACCACCGACTGCTGCCTGTGACCATCACCTCGACCTGCTGCTGAGCTGACCACCGACTGCTGCCTGTGACCATCACCTCGACCTGCTGCTGCTGAGCTGACCACCGACTGCTGCCTGTGACCATCACCTCGACCTGCTGCTGAGCTGACCACCGACTGCTGCCTGTGACCATCACCTCGACCTGCTGCTGCTGCTGAGCTGACCACCGACTGCTGCCTGTGACCATCACCTCGACCTGCTGCTGAGCTGACCACCGACTGCTGCCTGTGACCATCACCTCGACCTGCTGCTGCTGCTGAGCTGACCACCGACTGCTGCCTGTGACCATCACCTCGACCTGCTGCTGCTGCTGAGCTGACCACCGACTGCTGCCTGTGACCATCACCTCGACCTGCTGCTGCTGCTGAGCTGACCACCGACTGCTGCCTGTGACCATCACCTTGACCTGCTGCTGCTGCTGAGCTGACCACCGACTGCTGCCTGTGACCATCACCTCGACCTTCTGCTGAGCTGACCACCGACTGCTGCTCTAGTGCCATACTCCGTGATCTTGCCATGTCGAGAGCCAAAGAGATCCGGTCTCGTCCCTTCACCGCCGCGGAGCTTGATGTCCTCGTGGACGGTGTGCTCCGCAACTATGGACGCTCTACGGCGCACCCGGACAGGTGGTAAGGGCAGTGTGGGACATGTTGGTGTGCATGAGGGGGCCAATGACTCCTGGCTACTGCAATCTTAGCTGTGTAGTGTGGGCTCGACATATTTTCAGGATTGTGCATGGCGGATGACAGATACGTGTTGCCCCTATCTGTGTGACAGGCCAACTGTCCACTGACTTACACCCTTTTGTCTCCCATCATGGTAGGTCAAGCTGCACCTTCGCAAGGACGTGTGGAGGAGCATTGCACGTGAAGTACGGGCATTGGGGGTGTGCAACAGACGACATACACACTGCCACAAACGCTGGGACGACATTTCCAGGCAGAGCAAGAATGTAGCGGAAGTGACACTGGGGATGATTCCAAGGACGCCACGTCTGGCCTGACGCTCCATGACCCCTCTCATGCACCGTATCATTGCTGTGACGCATCCTGACCTGTCCGAACGGCTGAGTGTCGATCAACAGCAAACTAGCGGTGAGCATACTGTCTGTGTAGGAAACTTGTGAGTGCAATGCATGTATTGGTGCACAGACACAGTATTGAGTTCCGTGGTGCGTATGTATCTCTGCGATGCCATGTTGGTCCCATTGGGTGGGTGTAATTTGACATCCAAGTCTGGCATGTTGACACGCCACTTGCTTAGTAGTTGAGTGTTGAAGCACATGCCGTAGTGGTCCGTGGCCCCATGGCAAGACATGTGTGCACATGTACGTGCTCCTGCCCTGTTCGCATGCTGTACATGTGTCACGGCCACCAACGCTTATGTAATGTGAGGATGACTGGTAGAGGTGGGCCGTGTGCAGGATGGGGGCTACAAGAACTTTGTCAGCTATGGAATTAGGGAATCCTTGTCCTTCTGTACGTGAGTGTGCCCATGACTTACACCTCTTTTATGTGCATTTCAGCTATGACAGAGGACACTCAGCCACAGACGGAGGAGATTAGTCGAGGCAATGAGTCCGGGCCAGACTTCGCACACACGCAGACTGACACAGAGGAGGGCAGCGCCGGAGAGGGGGACAGGACCGTCCCTGAGGGCTCGCATGTGGAGACACCATCGTCCTCATCTTCGGAAAATCTTGGTGAGCCAGCACTGTTGTCACAGACTGGGAGTGGGCAATCAACACCTTCTGTCGGAACACAGCACACAGGGCCCACACTTCCGCCAACTGCACCATGTACTGTTCGTGCACGCAGGAGTAGGGGGAGCAGAGTGGCGTTCGGTGCAGGCACCGCTGCCCCTGCCACGGTGAGCCAAAATGCACTGTGTGCTGAGGCCGTTGATCTGCTGCGACAGCTGTGTGTGGGGCAGACCAATATGACAAATGCTTTCCAAGACCATGATAGGAAGTTGGGGCAGGTGGTGGCATTCATGGAAGGGATGCATGGCGATCTTGCTGGTCTACACAGGACAGTGCAGTCATTGGCAAGCAGTGTGTCATCTGCAATAGTACAGTCGCATGGACAGGGTGCTACTTCTGTTTCCCCATCTACACCACTGGATGTCTCAGGGGGTAGTGATTATTCTGAGCAGGACTCTAATACAGGTTATTGCACTAGAAGCAGCGTCAGACAGCACGTCAGGGCACGGAGGGCACAGACACCATCCCCTAGGTCAGAAAAATCTGTTCACGAAGACAACGTCAGATACACTGGAGTACACACACAGGATCCACAAGTGTTGTTGGGGGACATGCCTTCACATGCTACACAGGCATTCAACACAAAAGGTACTCCCAAGGCAAGGGATACTCACAAGTCCATGGACAGTCCCTTGGACAAGGCCACTCAAAAGACAAAGGCACCTCAAAAGAGCAGGGAAAGTCCCAAGGGCAGGCCCACAACAGAGGAAAGGGCCACTCCCAAGGACAGGGACAAGGACAGTCAAAAGACAAAGGCACCTCCTAAGAGCAGGGAGAGTCCCAAGGGCAGGCCCACAACAGAGGAAAGTGCCACTCCCAAGGACAGGGACAAGGACAGTCAAAAGACAAAGGCACCTCCTAAGAGCAGGGAGAGTCCCAAGGGCAGGCCCACAACAGAGGAAAGGGCCACTCCCAAGGACAGGGACAGGGACAGTCAAAAGACAAAGGCACCTCCTAAGAGCAGGGAGAGTCCCAAGGGCAGGCCCACAACAGAGGAAAGGGCCACTCCCAAGGACAGGGACAGGGACAGTCAAAAGACAAAGGCACCTCCTAAGAGCAGGGAGAGTCCCAAGGGCAGGCCCACAACAGAGGAAAGGGCCAATCCCAAGGACAGGGACAGGGACAGTCAAAAGACAAAGGCACATCCTAAGAGCAGGGAGAGTCCCAAGGACAGACACACAACAGAGCAAGGTCCATCTCCCAAGGGCAGGGACACACACAGAGAGCAGGTGTCTACTGGAGACAGGTACACCACAGACGACAAGTCTGCTGGCAGAAACAGGGCACCGACCAAGGCACAGGCAAAATCCAGAGACAACCCTCCACCTACGGATAAGGCACTTCCTACGGACAAGGCTTCTACCATGGACAATGGCGCAGTCAAGGACAGGCATACATCACCCCTGGCTGCACTGTGGCTGATGTTTTCGAATGTACGCCAAACAGATGTCTCCGCGGCGGAGTCCCCCCATACCTCCACTCCCATCAAGGCCAGTCAGAAGCAGAGGAGGGAGTCCCCTTTTGTTGCATCCCCCATTACACATGAATCTGAGTCCAGGCGGCAGGCACACAGCAAACGACAAGCAGGCTCCAGCACGTCCCCAGAAACCCGATCCCCGGCTGCAGATGCTCCACCTATGGTGGGTGATATTTGTTTAGAGTCACCACCACTTGCCAGTCCTGTCCTGTCCAGGGTGCACTCACATATCCCTAAGAAACGCAGACACACACCTTTGACACCTGCCCACCCCGATGTCGCTCAAGGTCAGCTATCCCCAGCTCCCAGGGCCACCCTGCCTCCTGGCCCATACAGCCCTGTGGCTCATCATTTCAGTGGTCCCAGTGCCGCAGGTGCAGTTGACTCTCATGTATCAGATAGTGCCACTGTGTCTGTTGTTTGCTGTCATGCATCATGTAGTAGCACAGTCTCAGTTGTGCCCTCTCCTGTTGCAGGTCCTGGCAGTGTATCTGGGTCTATGGCACATGTGTCAGTGAGTAGATCTGTGGCTGTGTCGCACACTCCTGTTTCTGGTGCTGGCAGTCTGTCTGGGTCAGTGGCTCACGTGTCTGTCACTACATCTGTGGCTGTGTCTCACATTCCTGTTGCTGGTGCTGGCAGTGTGTCTGGGTCTGTGGCCCATGTGTCTGTCACTCAGGCTGTGGCTGTGTCTCACATTCCTGTTTCTGGTGCTGGCAGTGTGTCTGGGTCTGTGGCCCATGTGTCTGTCACTCGGGCTGTGGCTGTGTCTCACATTCCTGTTTCTGGTGCTGGCAGTGTGTCTGGGTCTGTGGCCCATGTGTCTGTCACTCGGGCTGTGGCTGTGTCTCACACTCCTGTTTCTGGTGCTGGCAGTGTGTCCGAGGCAGGTAGTTAACGCAGTCCACCTGATTCTGTGATGTGAGGTGCTGATCACTTCACTCACATGTTATTTCACATGGTGTGTCCATTGTCCATTGAGAACAGCTTTGCACTGTTGTGGTCCCTGGGATGGGTTGGTTGGGACACGTACTTGTGCTGCCTCTGATGTACCTGCTCTGTAGTCCACAATGCCCTGTTGCTGTTCTGATACTGCATTCTGCCCTCTCATTTACTGCCAATGATGTACCTGCTCTGTTAAGCACAATGCCCTGTTGCTGTTCTGATACTGCATTCTGCCCTCTCACGTGCTGCCAATGATGTACCTGCTCTGTTGTCCACAATGCCCTGTTGCTGTTCTGATACTGCATTATGCCCTCTCACGTGCTGCCACTGATGTACCTGCTCTGTAGTCCACAATGCCCTGTTGCTGTTCTGATACTGCATTCTGCCCTCTCGTTTACTGCCAATGATGTACCTGCTCTGTTAAGCACAATGCCCTGTTGCTGTTCTGATACTGCATTCTGCCCTCTGATGTGCTGCCTCTGATGGACATGTTCAGTGCTATGGACTGTTGATGCACTTAGCCCCTCTCACGTGCTGCCTCTGATGGACATGTTCGTGCTATGGACTGTTGATGCACTTAGCCCCTCTCACGTGCTGCCTCTGATGGACATGTTCAATGCTATGGACTGTTGATGCACTTAGCCCCTCTCACGTGCTGCCTCTGATGGACATGTTCAGTGCTATGGACTGTTGATGCACTTAGCCCCTCTCACGTGCTGCCTCTGATGGACATGTTCAGTGCTATGGACTGTTAATGCACTTAGCCCCTCTGATGTGCTGCCTCTGATGTACCTGCTCTGTTGTCCACAATGCCCTGTTGCTGTTCTGATACTGCATTCTGCCCTCTCGTTTACTGCCAATGATGTACCTGCTCTGTTAAGCACAATGCCCTGTTGCTGTTCTGATACTGCATTCTGCCCTCTCGTTTACTGCAAATGATGTACCTGCTCTGTTAAGCACAATGCCCTGTTGCTGTTCTGATACTGCATTCTGCCCTCTGATGTGCTGCCTCTGATGTAGCTGCTCTGCTGCCCACTTTGCCTATGCTCACGCATACACTGTGATTATACCCCTATTATGCCCTGTTGATGTTCTGATACTGCATTCTGCACTCTGATGTGCTGCCTCTGATGTACCTGCTGTGTTGGGCACAATGCCCTGTTGCTGTTCTGATACTGCATTCTGCCCTCTGATGTGCTGCCTCTGATGTACCTGCTCTGTACTCCACAATGCCCTGTTGCTGTTCTGATACTGCATTCTGCCCTCTCACGTGCTGCCAATGATGTACCTGCTCTGTTGTCCACAATGCCCTGTTGCTGTTCTGATACTGCATTCTGCCCTCTCACGTGCTGCCAATGATGTACCTGCTCTGTTGTCCACAATGCCCTGTTGCTGTTCTGATACTGCATTCTGCCCTCTCACGTGCTGCCACTGATGTACCTGCTCTGTTAAGCACAATGCCCTGTTGCTGTTCTGATACTGCATTCTGCCCTCTCGTTTACTGCCAATGATGTACCTGCTCTGTTAAGCACAATGCCCTGTTGCTGTTCTGATACTGCATTCTGCCCTCTCGTTTACTGCAAATGATGTACCTGCTCTGTTAAGCACAATGCCCTGTTGCTGTTCTGATACTGCATTCTGCCCTCTCACGTGCTGCCAATGATGTACCTGCTCTGTTGTCCACAATGCCCTGTTGCTGTTCTGATACTGCATTATGCCCTCTCACGTGCTGCCTCTGATGTTCATGCTCTGGTGCCCACTTTGCCCATGCTCACGCATACACTGTGATTATACCCCTATTATGTGCAATAAAGGTAGTCAATCATGTCTCGTGGTTTGTCGTTGTCATTCATGCTTGCGTACTACAAATGTGTATTTCTATTTGCTTCTCATCAGTGGTTTCGGTAACATGACACTCCCCCTCCCTACGTCACGACCCTTGCAGGTATTCCCCTCCATGCAGCCAATGGTTTGTGCCTTACCTGCGTCGGCATCCATGGTGGGCCAAGACTAGGACGTGGTGGATCGCGAAGAGCATCGTCGAAAGCGTGTAGCGCTGGGTCCATGGTGGCGAGCAGCTTCTGGTGGGTATCTCTGTTATGTATCTTTTCTTCGCTGTGGGGAATCCGCCGTGTTCAGACAGGTTGTTTTTCCGCTGCGGTTTTATGTGTAATTTCCGCCATCTTGATTTGGGGGACGGTCTTCGACGTCAGTACGTACGGCGGAGTCTCAGGATGTGTTCCGTCCGCTGCGTGGTCGGGTGTAGTTGGCCGGCGGTGCGTGCTTTTCCGTCGCGGACGGAAATTTGACTTTGTTTCCTATCCTGATATGGCGGACGAACACGGAAAAGGCATTTTCCGCGTACTCCAGGGCCGCGGTAGCTCCTCCGTCCACCATCCTAATGAGCCCCTATGTCTGTATAACCTAATGTGACCATACGGGACACCGAAATGCTTCTGGTGACAATAGAGGGACACTGGCAGAGCTGCCGGCATATCTGGCAACTCACACGGGTGCTACTCTGTGTCACCCGATTTCGGCTTCCTTCACACTGTCACTCGGTGAGGAGCCGTAATCATACAGTGGCAGAAAAAGGAGCTGAAAAACACTATCAACAGGGTATTTTCATCTCGTTTTTGGAGGCTGTAAGCAGTCGATGTCCATTAAAAAGTGTGAAAACACCCCAGGACATCTCAACATTCTCAATGACCCTTTGTTTTTATTTTCGGGGAGAGGCACGGGGGTTGGTGGGAGGGTAGCTTGGTAAGGGGCAGAGTTCCTCTTAGGTAGCTCTGGACATGAGGCCCCGCCCCCTTTAAGGCCCTCTCCACTCCTCACATGTGACATTCATTTTTTTATTGTCAGGTAGGTGCCAGTCAGGTGCACAACGCCCATTGGGCTCAAAGGGCTTCAGTCCCCCCCACCCCACGTTGTGTATGTCAGCCTGGCTGAGACAGCGTCCCAGGCACACACACAGCCACACCCGAGTACTTCACAGGTATTTAAAAGACCATTTACTTGCTAACGAGGCTTCGTTGTGTTTTCACCCCTTCTTATAGCCCCTGCATCTTCACTCTGCATATTGCTGGAAGAATTAGACCCCCGAAATTTGGCTCTAGTTGCGCATCTGGTGCCTGTGAGCATAGGTTATGTAACAATAAGGGGCTCCTCACCACTGGAGGCAGGATTGAGAGACCTTGACAGAACTGAACTTATCTAATGTGACTTTAAGGGACACCTCACAGCTGTAGGTGGGACTGAGCGATATTGGCAGAGCTAATTTTATCTAATGTTACTTTAAGTGACTCGTCACCGCTGTAGGCTGGGCTGAGGGACATTGGCAGAGCTGATCTTACCTAATGTTACTTTAAGGGACACCTCACAGCTGTAGGTGGGACTGAGCGACATTGGCAGAGCTAATTTTATCTAATGTTACTTTAAGTGACTCGTCACCGCTGTAGGCTGGGCTGAGGGACATAGCCAGAGCTGATCTTACCTAATGTTACTTTAAGGAGCTCCTCGCCTCTGTAGGCTGGACTGAGGGACATTGGCAGAGCTTCCACATCTAATGTGACTTTAAGGGGCTCCTCGCCTCTGTAGGCTGGACTGAGGGACATTGGCAGAGCTGATCTTATCAAATGTGACTTTAAGGAGCTCCTCATCACTGGAGGCTGGACTGAGGGATATTGGCAGAGCTGATCTTATCAAATGTGACTTTAAGGAGCTCCTCATCACTGGAGGCTGGACTGAGGGACATTGGCAGAGCTCATCGTATCTAATGTGATTTTAAGGGGCTCCTCACCTCTGTAGGCTGAACTGAGGGACATTGGCAGAGCTGGCCTTATCTAATGTGACTTTAAGGAGCTCCTCATCACTGGAGGCTGGACTGAGGGATATTGGCAGAGCTGATCTTATCTAATGTGACTTTAAGGAGCTCCTCATCACTGGAGGCTGGACTGAGGGATATTGGCAGAGCTGATCTTATCAAATGTGACTTTAAGGAGCTCCTCATCACTGGAGGCTGAACTGAGGGACATTGGCAGAGCTGGCCTTATCTAATGTGACTTTAAGGAGCTCCTCATCACTGGAGGCTGGACTGAGGGATATTGGCAGAGCTGATCTTATCTAATGTGACTTTAAGGAGCTCCTCGTCACTGGAGGCTGGACTGAGGGATATTGGCAGAGCTGATCTTATCAAATGTGACTTTAAGGAGCTCCTCATCACTGGAGGCTGGACTGAGGGACATTGGCAGGGCTCATCGTATCTAATGTGATTTTAAGGGGCTCCTCACCTCTGTAGGCTGAACTGAGGGACATTGGCAGAGCTGGCCTTATCTAATGTGACTTTAAGGGGCTCCTCATCACTGGAGGCTGGACTGAGGGACATTGGCAGAGCTGATCGTATCTATTGGGACTTTATGGGGGGGGGGGCGCAGCGCTAGGGGTCTGCGTCAGTGAGGTGCACTGTCAGAGAGTTGTGTGCGTCGCAGGCCCAGAATAGCAGCAGCTGGGTGCGGTATTGAGGGAGCCGCGCGCCTTATACAGCAGGTGAGTTGCAGGCTTCGAGTGACGGGGAGGGTCTGAAATAACAGACAGCAGAGCCCCAGAACCACCCACACAGCACGGGCTCTCTGATTACTTACATCTGTCGCTCTCATCCATACATTCCTATTTTCTTAACGTAACCTCATAGCTAATAAACTTTCACCTTTCAAAAACCTGCAGACCCAGCTCACAAGTATGCGGCCAGGGCTTCTTAGTGTCATAGGTATTTTCCACGGGCTTCAGTCCCCTGGCAGCCCCACATCAAAGGAGGCCTCACAGCCAGTGCTTAATTTGTGCCGGTTGTTGCATGTGGTGGTCACTGGCACTAAGTTTTGGTACAAGGGCTTACTTTTTACCCTCACACTGACCCAGCCCAAGGTAAAGAAAGCAAAAAATGGAGGAAAACAGAGAAAAGGCAGAAAGCATGAATGAAAAAGATAAATCAAGAGAGAGATAGAGACACTGAAGAGAGTCAAGAGATAGAATCAAGGGTACGCAACCTTGGCAGTTCAGCAGCACGCGTGGTGAACTGCAAATATAAACTTTGGGCCTTTGCAGTAATTTCTTTCTTTTAATTTTTTAACAAACTAAGCACTGAGTCCATACACTATACTCACACTTTACATAGAGCAAGTAACAGGTTAATAGAAAATAATTACATACTCTCTCATCCATCGTTATCTCTACCACATACCCTCAGTCAATTTTCCAATTTTCAAATTTCAGTTTTTGTTTTGAAAACTTTTCAGCAATCAGCTTTTGAGGCATTTTTATTTTTTTATTTTTTTTATTTTTAAAAGACCTTTATTGCACACTCAAATCAAGACACAGTTGAATGCCTACAACCTCTGGGGCCGGCCTCAAACATTTCAGCGACAATGATGGAAAGTGGAAATTTACACAGCCGTTCAGCCGGCATCCCTGAGGCCCGGCGGCAACCATTCCATGTGTGCATCTTTACGTTGGCAATTTTGTCGGAAGTCACAAAGGTCTGCATTTTAACCGTAGAACCAAACAATAGCAAACAACAAGAGCACAGCCATCAAATACGACCACAAAGTGTACCCAGAGGGTAGACAGATCCATAGGCGTCAGCAAATCATCCGAACAGTAGTGACGTAGTCCATGACCCCTCCCGGCTCCCCCCCTTTAAGCAACAGCAGGCGTCCACCAAGGCTAGCGAACTCATCAGCACACACTCCCTCGTTAGAATTCTAAAACTCAATCCGACAAACCCTCATCCAAATCTTCTACCGGAGGTTCGCAGATGTCTCCCCTGTACTTGTTCCACGCACCCCAGATCAGACCCCACTTCCTGGGGCAACCTCTCCGGACAAACACCGCCTTCTCCGCCACCATTGCGTCATCCATATCGCTGCACCAATCTCTCAGCCTGGGGCTTTTGAGGCATTTTAATGCAGCAGTAACTATGGGCCAGATTTATCAAGGCTTTGCGCCAGTGCAAAGTCACGAAATTAATGCAAAACTGTGCAATGTCTTCATAAACTATCCACTCTACAGTGCAAACCTTGATTTTGGCTGGAAAGTGGCACCAAAGTAAAGCAAAGAAGCACAATGCACTACATCAAAGGGGGGTCCCATGGGTGGTACATGGGCATTCCCATGCAAAAATTCATGGTCTTTGAGGCAAAGCTCTATCTACTAAAAGAGTTGAACAAGAACTTTATACCAAAAATATATCCCTCCTTGATGCTGGTGTAATATTTGTGAAAAGTTTTCTTTTATCTATACTTTTCGAACTTTGTATGTGTGCTGGTACAGCGCACATAGAAAGTTAGACAAGTTTAAAACTGTCTCAGCATAGTATATATAGTATCTAGAACAAAACATAAGGTAGACATCACGCTGTGGGGCAAGGGTATGTGCGTGGCACAAGGCAGCCCAAATTGCTCCAGTGCAGAGGCAAAGAGTATCAGCACCATATCTTAGTATATATGGCAATTGTAGGAAGGTAGAATCCTTCCAGTATGGTTACCTCCACTGTTTGCCTGGTGTCAGTGTGTTTTTAACTAGTCGGACTGGGATCCTGCTAATCAGGAATCCATTCACTGTACTTCCTCCCTAAATTGACACTGGTAAGTACTGTTGTACATCCACAATTGGCTAATGGTGTACCCTTGTAAGTCCCTAGTATATGGTACTAAGGTACCCAGGGCATAGGTACACCAGAGGTCTCCAATGGGCTGCAGCATGTATTGTGCCACCCATGAGAGATCACTCAAACTGTGACTACTGGGCCTGCCATTGCAGCCTGTGTGAGTTGGTATTAGCACCCCTCATGACAGATATAGGTTTTCTTATATCTGAGTTCACTACACTTAAAACCCTAAAGCCGGCCTTTCAATCCTGAAGGCAGGGTGCTTGGTTATAAGTGTGAGGGTGCCCCTGCATAAGTAGGACACCCCTACAAACGTCGAAGCCCATTCTCCCAGCTTTGTAAGTGGGGGGTCAGCCATTTTAATCCATATAGTTTACATCAGTCATTACGTGATGTCTAACTATATAGTGGCTGCACCGAACCCGGTCATGTTTGGTATCAAACATGTTGAAATCATACCTCAACACCAATTCCAGTGTTGGAAGTATGATCCCATGTACTGCGGGGCTACCTATGGGTACTCCCCTGTACTCCCGAGTACAGCCTTTCAGGGTCTGACAGCAAGCTCCCGCTCTGGAGTGGGACAAAGGCGTATCCTTCCCTCTGTCCAGCACATCCTCAGGAAAGGGACCCCTGAGTTCTCTTAACCCCTTTCTTAGGGTAGAAAAGGGCTTACCTTTAGGTGGCTCTTCAGATTTGCCGTTGGACAAGACTCAAGACTGAAACCAAGCCACTCTTCAACCGTCTGGATACTTGGACTTCGCTTGGAACTGAGACTGCATCAAGGAAGACTCCTGCTGCTCCTGGTCTCACTGTTCTGCAAGTTTTCTTCGTTGTCGGTGTCTGTGCTTCTTTCAGGATCATCACCAGACCTGTGGGCATCAAGGACACCCAAAGTAATCTCCCTTGGAGTGAAGTAGTCACTCCCCTGCCTCTGCAGGCACCGCAACCAAGGTGGCGGGTCTGCTGCTTCTGACGTCGCACGGACTGCGAAAGGCTCAGCAACACAGGTGGTGGTTCTGCAACTCCCTCGAGGCCTGCCCTGTCCTCTCTGCAACCTTGAGGTCAGTATCCCTCATCGGAACCGCTGGGACCAACTCTTGTGCACCAAGTTGACTTGCAGTTGCCAAGGCTTGTTGGCTCTGAATTCCAGAGATCTTCGGCTACAAGAAGCTCGGTCCTCCAGCACCTCTTACTGCCAAGTACAGCATCTTCACCGCAGCCTCCTGTGCTTCCAACCTGTGTGTCCTCTTAAGGGTCTTCTTCTGCGCCAGTGGGCTCCCCTGCTTGCTCGGGTCCACTCCTGTTACAGCTGCCAAGGCTTGTTGGTGTTCCCGATGGACACCAACCCCCTGGTTCTCGACTTCTGATGTGGGAAAACTCGTGCACAGCTCCTGGTCTTCCTCAGCATCTCCTGGTCCTCACAGCTGCAGCAACAAGGTCACCTTCAACTCTCCTGAACCGTCTGTAATCCATGGGCATTGCCCTTCTGTGCCTCCTGGTTGCCTCTGAGTGGCATAGACACTGTCCCCTCTGCTTCCAAGTTTTTCTCTTCAAGAATCCTCCCTGGTATTCCACAGGACTCCTCCACCGTCTTCTCCAGCGGCATGTTTCCTGAAGTCCTCTATTGTGGTCTATAGCGGTTTCTGATGTCACTTCACACCTATGCACCCAGCTTCCTGGTGTAGGTATCCATGATTCCTGGGGTATCCACAGGTGGGGCGACTCTCCAACCTTCTGTCTTCCACTGGGTTTCTACAGGGTCCACTGGGAAAGGTCCTTCTTCAAAACTGCAACCACAACTTCCCTGTTGACTTTTATAGGACACACAGCTGTGTTTCACTTCCCTTGAGTGGTTCCTTGTGTCCCCAGCTGCTCTGAGTTTCCTGGTCCAAGTCCCAACTTTGGTCGTAGTTCGCATTCCATTTTTTAAGTATATGGTTTAATTTTGTGCTTCTTACCTTATTGTAGCTGAAGTATTATTGTGTATTTGTGTTTATATCTCTGGGTAGGAGATATACCAAAGTGTTAGTGAGTGCTGTATAATAATAACACATATTTTATATATACACTGTGTAGTTATTTTCCTTTTAACCTACACTACATGATAAGACTGGTAAAACAAACTGTTTAACGCTCCTTCAAGATAAGCATGAAAGCTGCTCTCCGCAGCTGCCACTTTTAGAGCTTTCTATGGTTATCAAAGACCACTAAAACCACCATAAAGGCTGCCTGGATTAGTGCAAGATGCCTCACTTAAATAAGTGTGCACCATATACTAAGCCAGTCTTTTACAGTGGTGTTCTCCTTTCCCTATCATGCAATGCAGCTCAGCAAAGCTGGGTTTGATTTGCAAAAGTGACAAAAACAGATGCAAAGTGTTAAATTGGGATTTACTTTCCAGCACAGTTCTGCTATGCTCTACTTTGCTTATGGAGGGCCATGCCATGGGTGGTATATAGATGTTCCCATGCAACCACCTATGGTGTTTGGCCCTGTCCTGCTCTCTTTCGTTTACATGACACAGTGTATCAAATTTGGTTGCTCTGCTGCGTTGCGTCACTTCTTCGTAAATTAGCCCCAGTATGTCATACACTCTTAGTTCAGTTTAACAACTTCTTTTATAGATTGAGGTGCCCTTCTCCCAGCTACTGAGTCAATATAGGCACTCCATGTACTCTTGTGTCCCCTGTTCACCTCTCCACTTTACCTTTACTTTTATGCTTTCTTCATACATTTCATCTACCAAAATGTATCCAGCGAGAACTGTGGAGCTTGGTACTAGCCACTAAACTCATAATTCTGGTATGTGCATTAGCAGAAGTGACCATACATACCAGAATTTTCTGGGCCACTCACAATGAGGGTCTCAGTTGAGAAGGTCAACTATAGTAAGAGTAGATGTGTCTAGCTCCTTTGTGCTAGCAGGGTCGTCAGATTAGTGACGCCTGTGATGGATGGGGATTGGAAACCATAGGACAGCCTTCTTAGGTGTGGACACTGCACAGTAACATGTCCAAAACCCAAAGAATGATTGAAAAGTTAAACAGGGGAGGATAAAAACAAAACTGAATAGGACACCACAGTGTGACCATCGGCCTCAGATTCAATCAGCAGGACAGCAGAAGATGGCTGGGCACGCAGTGCTGGCTGCAACATGACATCATCACATACTTTAACGTAATGTGAATCAGGGTATGAATACTGATGTAGAGAAGTCCAGAATCTTTAGATGGCCTACACATAAGGTTAATATACAGAGGGTCTCAAGGCGCTGGGGCTGGGCGGCAGCTCCAGATCAGTCGAACAGCCAGGTCTTGAGGTCCTTCCTGAACATGTGCAGGGTCGGGGAGCGTCTGATGTTCACCGGGAGCTCGTTCCAGGTCTTGGCTGCGATGTGGGAGAAGGCTCTTCCACCTGTTCTCTTTCTGCGGATGCGGGGGACCTCTGCCAGAGGTGTGGCTACCAAGGAGGCTACATACTCCTGAGAAAACGGTTTGACAACTGGTTTCCCTTTTCCTGTCCGTAGTGCCAGCCTGGCTACCTAGACAATTACTAGAAACAATGGTTAGGGGTTCTGCCCATATAACCCTGCCGTACCTGAGTGGAGAACATCCAAGGATGAAAAAGTAGAACAAGAAGGTACTAAAGGGATTAATCAAACTTTTTAATTGCATACAAGAAATGATTCATTATCTTGTTGCCTGCAAATTACTAATAGCATTTGTCTGTACTAATTCATTTTAACATATATGGGAACAGCAAGAGTGGCTCAGATAATAGTAATACAAAGCACACAGTCTATATACAACATTCCAACATATACACAATATACATGTCACAAACATAAACTGTACAAATATTTCAATCTATCAAAAATAATATCTATATATAAATCTATGTACCCTAAAAAAGGAAGAAATACACAACTTGTACTTGTATCCACTCCTAACTTCGAGTGAACTACATAAACAGTAGGTAGTCCCACACAGTGCACCTGAGAACTAACTTCTCTACACAACCTGTGATTATTACGGTGCAAAGGAAGGCACTCACATTTAGTTGAAATATAATGGGGACTCCTTTCAAGGACAAGGTGTCGACGCAGTCGCGGTCGCGTTTCAGCCAGATGATTTAGGCTTCATCAGGACATGGGTACTATAAAAAAAAAAATATATCAAATAGTTCGCTGTGCACAGACGGTTTGGTATCTTTAAACTGTTGTAGCATGCCACAGAGGTCTCACCTCGTCGTGTTTGAGGTGTTGAAATCAAAACATCAC
Source organism: Lissotriton helveticus (assembly GCF_964261635.1). Taxonomy (NCBI): domain Eukaryota; kingdom Metazoa; phylum Chordata; class Amphibia; order Caudata; family Salamandridae; genus Lissotriton; species Lissotriton helveticus. The sequence goes on along the minus strand of NC_136065.1, from coordinate 1,816,901,547 downwards.
TAGTGCGTCCCCTCCAAATGAGGGACGACCCTCCGGGCGCAACTGAAAATAATTGATCGCAAACGTGACTTCTTCAATTTGATATAGATGATCAAATTTCAATATTCAATTATACGATTACATTCAGGCTTGATTGTAAATCAGGTATTTATTCCATATTCTTCAAATGTTAAATTGTATTGTTGTACATCACATACAATTTCAATCCATATATTTCAGATTTCGCAAAATTCCAAAATCTCAAATTCCAAAATCCCAATGCATTTCGTGCCTTGTGGCACTTCGTCAGGGGAATCTGTAAATCAATTCACATTATGAGGACCCACTTTCAGATTAATCAATAGCAAAAACACGTTCAAACATTTCATCTAATTAATAAAAAAAGGCTCTCTCCATGTAAACTCTTGTGTGTCTTCTATTTACATTTATAACTCAGAATTGTGATAGTGCATCTATATAATGCATAATACGCCTGTTGGCTGCCTGTTCGTGACTAAAACTATATTAAATAACTAAACTGTGCGCGACTGGAGTGACTATGAAGGGTAGTATACATTTTCGGTGTATTAACATGTTCTCAAGTTACTGGTCAATAATCATCGTAAGGAACACTGTGATAGTGTCCAAACGAGTGAGAGCATCATTGTTTTAAAGAACTTCATTCAAAACTATCTCGAAGGCAATAGGGTCTTAATAATTACCGCATAACTATCAAGCTGCCGGGTGTATAAACACAGATCAGCGGTGTGTATAAACTCTTACCAGTTCAGCCGCGAGGCTGTCGCGTAACGTCCAAATGTCTATCTGAAACGCCGTAGCGCGATGCTAATGTTCCCCCATTATAAGGCGTGTGATTCTAGAGTTGTCGAAATAGATGATGGCGTATAGGTCGAAGTGAAATTAGTCTAAAGGATAGCGGCCATCTTGGAAGGTGGAATGTAATGAAGTGTTATGTCGAGATAGTGAAAATTCTGTATGTAAATAACAATGGTGTGTATGCTTAGATGTGTAGATGATATAATAAGTACTAACAAATTGAATAAACTCGAATAAGGAAAGTTATAAAGAAAATGATTATTAAAAAAAGAGCAGGTGTGTATCAAAAAAATGAAAAATCATGAAAAATCATGAGTCACTATCATGGTATTCTGTCATCAGTCAATTATTCATAATGTTATTTCACATCACAGGTAACACGAGAGTTCCATACGGTCATTTAGCCCATGGGGCTTCAGGGCATCTAGTTTAAATATCCATTCATTTTCTTTTTGTAGTAGTCTTCGATTTAGATCAACATGTTCATTAGCATCAAGTGTGTCTAGAACAAAAAATTTTAGTTGTGAAGCATTGTGTCGACTTTCATTAAAGTGTGATGCCACTGCCGATTTCTCATCATTTCTCCTAATGCTGCTCTTGTGTTCAAAAAGTCTGGTCTTAATCTTTCTGATTGTTTTTCCAACGTACACAAGACCACAGGCGCACTTGAGTAGATACACTAGATTTTTGGAATCACAAGTAGCTGTTACTTTTAGTTCTATAGCTTTTCCACTTCGAGGATGATTTATTATAGTTCCTTTGATGATTGCGTTACAATTATTGCAGTTCAAGCAGGGTTGTGTGCCTTTGAATTGAAGGGTGGACTTGATTTTGACCGGATTTTTAAGTATGTCTAAAATGTTACGACTCCTTGTGAAAGCAAATCTGGGATTATCTTCAAAGATGCCTTTGAAATCTGGCTCACAGGCCAGAATTTGCCAGTGTCTCAATAGTACTATAAAAATAACAAACACATACTGAGTAATCCTCACTAATATATACAATATAATATAATACAGCTGCTGCTAAAAAACACTCTCACCCATAAGTGAAGATGTAGTGCCACCAGTGCCCGTAAGGAGTCAAACCAAAAAACTCAAAAACAAGAAAAGGAATTTAATGGTGAAATATACAAAACATAAGGAAAGAAGTGGTATCAACATGGTGGGATCTCCCACATGCACGGATCTACACAGGGGGGGGAAAGAAAAATCACCCCCATAAGGTAATGCACTATGCTTACTCCTATCATGCAACTAGATAGAATAGTACACAAAAAGAGAGACACGATCACCAAACAACTTATCACTCAATAGCCCAAAGGGGAGGGTGTGCGAAAGTCCTAACAAAAGTGAGAGAATACACCCAAACTGGCATGTAAATAAATAAATACCTAAGGCTAAAAGCCAAGAGAGTGGAAGGTATCACAGGGACCGCCCCCAACAAGGGAGGGGTCAGCACTCCGTCTGCACAGGAAATAAATGTCTCTAACTGAGTACCGGTAATAACAAATTGAGAGAGAGGGAAAAGGACACTCTTGGTCCCCCTGTTAAATCTTGTAAAACAACAAAAGAGTGTCGTGAGAGAAGTGTGTAAGCACTAGACACAGAGAAGAAATCTCCCTGAAGAAGTCACAGTGGAAATCAGCGTTTTTTTTTTTTAGGAAGCCCTCACTCACCACCCTGGGTGGTGACATGCTTCATCATCGGGCCCACCAGGAGAAGCCGAATGCTTTATTTTACACACTTGTTTTTAACTTTCACGTCCTCTGGTAAGGGTGGGCCTTAGCGCGCCCATACCGCCGAGGTACACCACCTGACGGTCCTGATGAAAGCCCAGTAAATGACACATAGACAGGCAGAAACATGTTGACCCCACTTTAAGTGGAAACAACCGAGTCATTAACTGGTAAGTTTCCCACACATATTTTACTTATGTCAAACTGACCATTGAATAAAAAAAATTCCGTATGGTACAGTTTCTGACATTTTTAATGCACATTTCTTTTTGACACTTTTGCCACAAAGAACCTGCTCCGCAGTAATCTGGCGTTGTAGCACACCAGGGAGGCATTCGGTTTCTCCTGGTGAGCCCGATGATGAAGCATGTCACCACCCAGGGTTGTGAGTGAGGGCTTCCTAAAAAAAAACGCTGATTTCCACTGTGACTTCTTCAGGGAGATTTCTTCTCTGTGTCTAGTGCTTACACACTTCTAACTGAGTAACAACAAAAAGAACAGAAATTATCAAAGCTGTGTCACCAAAGTGACACGCAGACTAACTCACAAGTGTGGTGGAGTAAGAGAAAATATACATACCTCATCAGAGGCACACCACACATACATTAATTAGCGTGGTCACGATCTGTGTAGCTATTCGCATCAATATATCTGCCTGCAAAATAAATCACACACGGAAAACAACATGAACAATCTCAATGTGCATCACCTATCCACAGAGATTGTACGCAAGCGGACCAAATGTATATAATTAAATCAGTAACTATGCCCACACACACTACACCTAAAAATGGGATCTGGCCTGTGAAATACTACAGGTGGTTACGCGAATCTAATGCCGGAGGCACATGCAGGAAAGAAAACAACTGCTCCATTCAGGATAACAATGGACATATATAATATCAGCCCCCTAGCGCCTGTATTCTACCGGACTTCATACAGAATACCATTACTACCGTCCACCGATACTCTCAAAAGGGGAGGGTGAGGTCTCTAAGTTGTCAACAAACCCCCCACGCACACACACACGGACCCACAGTATGACACCGTCTACAATATGTAGTCTGCTAAAGTTACCTCCAATTAATGTGGATCCGGGAACGACGGGCAAAGTCTCCTCATAAGCCTAACAGACGCCGTCCATAATGTCGCGGGCGGGCACCTGAGGACTGCTTAAAACACGCATGCTCGGCTGCCTCACGTACAACGTAAGTGGGAGGAAAAACACAAAAACAAACAAGGGGACTAACGTGTACGCCTGGAAGAGTCACAAAAAGATCGATCACCCTCCATATCTAAATGAGCAGCGTAACTCTAAGAGTTCAAAAGAAAAAGCAACAAATCGTGTGTCGGGCTTAGCCTAACAGGTCTCTCACTAATACAATGCGAATAGCCATTACGGAGTTCAAAAGCCAAAAAGGGGTATAAAGGTAAATCAACATCCCCAAGGGGGACAAAACAACAAAAACGGGATAGTTCCCCACGACAAACATCATAAACCAAATAAAAATAATAATAATACAGAGGAAGGCACCTATCACCAAACACCCAGAATAAACGGAATATAAATAATAATGAATAGTGCCACCACCAAAAGAAACAACACTTATAAAAGGACAGACGTAATAAAAATCGCCTACACACACCGGGCACTGCATAATCAAGTCTAGACTCACAATCTATAAGTGGACAAAAAGAAATCCACAAAGTTCACCCAGATACATACAGATAAAAAAAAAAAAAGAGAAAAAAAGAGAGCAATATTCATGAAAAGGAGCAGAATAATTGTTCAGGGCCCCCCCAGCGGATGCCACACGGATAATTCACATATGGAAATAAACAGTGTATAGCAAGTCACTCATCATGGGATACAACATACAAGAGTGTGTACACATTAGGGGTCATCAGTACACGACCGAGACCATGAAGCACTCAAGTCATTAGTTTTAAGGCTCAGCACACGAATTAGATCAATGCCCACAGTTCATCATGATCATTCATTCCCTGCTCAGTCGTATGATATCTTTCAATCAATCTCGCTTCGGTTCGGTTCAACTTAGTTTCTAGGTCAACTTTATTCTTGGCCAGGACCACCACTAAGACCGCCCAAGTGAGGTCCTCTTCGTATGTCCAGCCTCAATATAGTGCTGTACTAAAGGGGCCCCGATGTTTCTGCACCTTATACAGGATTTATGTTGTCCAATCCGCATTTTAACTGCTTGAGTAGTTTGCCCAATATAGGCCAGGTTACATGGACAAATGACTACATATATAACGTTCTTGTTGTTACAATTAGAGAACGTACGCATCATATATGTTTGGCCATTAATCACAATGTTCTTCAAGTCTTTGGAGTTCGGGCACACCGCGCAATTCATACAGCGATAGTGTCCAATCAAAGGTGGCAGTCCTAACAGGCTTCTAGGGCCAGATGTAGGAAGCCCTTTACCGGTCGGTAACGGGACCGGTAAATGGGTATTTGGTATGTAGGGGGCCATTTTAACAGATTCGGTAAATTTACCGAATCGGTAAATTTACCGATTCTGTAAAATACCGAATCGGTATTTTTACTGATTCGGTAACGGCCAGATGTAGGTGGGACTCTTCAGAGTCCCTAAGGCCTTACAGAATCGGTATTTTACCACCCAATCCAATTGGGTGGTAAAATACCAAATCCAGGTGTGCATGCATATGTGAGCATGCACACCTAGCCATGTGACAGACAGACATGCCCTTAGGGCATGTCTGTGTGCCACATGGCACACATGTCCGTCTTTGGGATGCTAGAGGGTGTCAAAGTGACACCCCCTGCACCCTTGCAAAAATCGGTATTTACCGAATCGGTAAATACCGATTCGGTATTGCCCATTGATTCCTATGGGCTTCAGGGCCCATAGGAAATAATGGGCATTACCGAATCGGTATTTACAGAATCGGTAAATACCGAATCTTAACGATTCGGTATTTACCGATTCTGGAATACCTACACCACCCCCCCCTCTATTTTACCACTTCTTAAATACCGAATCGGTAAAATTCGGTATTTAAGAAGTGGTAAATAAGAATTACCTACATCTAGCCCCAAGTGTCTTTTTTGTTTGTCACGTCTCTGCTTGCTCTCACCAAGTGCTGTTTGATATTTTTTCCTTTACGGAAAGCAAAGAGAGGTTGCGGGATGTTAAGGTGCTCTATTAATCTCCAATTTCTTAAGATTATCTGTTTAACCTTGTTAGCCTTTGGATTAAAGGTAAGCACACATGTTATCGGTGTGCTTTCCTTCTTTTCTTTCGGTGTTAATAGGGTTTCCCGGGGCGTGTACCAGGCACGTTTCATGGCCGCTCTGACCAACTTTCTTGGGTAGCCCCTAGTACATAGTTTCTTTAACAGGACTTCTGCGTTTTCGAAGTAGTCGCATTTGTTAGAACAATTGCGTCGAATACGCAGAAATTGCCCGTAGGGCAAGTTTTCCTTAAGGCTCCTGGGGTGGCCACTACTGAATTCTAATAGCGTGTTTCTATCAGTCGGCTTAGTGTAAAGATTAACCTCCAAGTGTCCATTACTGTTAAAGATCCACACATCGAGAAAGTTGATTTTCATATTGCTGTAGTTAATAGTGAATCTGAGATCGGGCGAACACGCATTGAGCCATTCATGAAATTGTGCGAGTTCCTCACTATTGCTGTTCTAAATGAGAAATATATCATCGATGAAACAAACCCACCTCAACACCAAGTGCCGAAATGGGTTCGTCTCACCGAAGACATACACCTCCTCAAACTGATCCATCACTAGGTTGGCAATCTCAGGGGCAAAACAGCACCCCATTGCCACCCCCTTAAGTTGTAAATCAAGGGTATCTTTGAAAGTAAAAAATTATTCTTCAAGCTAATTTTTGCCAATTCCAAAATAAATTTGGTGGGAACCTGATGGGGCCTATTTCTGCGTTCTAATACCAGTTCCATCACCAGCAGTGCCTCATCCTGCGGGATGTTGGTATAAAGACTCTCGATGTCGAAGGAGACCAACAAATGTTGGTCTCCATCGAACACCGAGTTCTCTACCTTATGAATGAAGTCCATCGTGTCCCTTACATAGGCTTTGGTGGTACATACAAATGGTTTTAGAAATGTGTCGATATATTTAGCCAGTGGCTCAAGCATCGATCCACACGCCGCAATGATCAGGCGTCCGGGAGGTTTTTGGGCATCCTTATGCACCTTCGGGAGTACATATATAGTGGGTGTCTTTTGCTCCGAGGTGTTCAAGAACTCATATTCTTTTTTACCTAAGTACCCCATATCTAAAGCTTTAGTAGTCAGGTGCAGGATCTTAGCTCTAAGCAGTGCTTTATTTGTGCCGGTGCTTTCCCGGGCTTAGCACCGGCACTTATTTCTTAGGGCCGGGTCTACATATTGACTCATTTAATTTCACACGGGTGACGGTCTTCCTGGTGAACCCCGTAAAATAATTCAAAATGAATTCCGCATGGACGCATATCTTATTATGAGGCACTTTTCCACCTTCTGGAGAGGGACTGCCCGAGAGCACACAGCGGAGCAGTGCCTGCCCATGCGGGATAATGATCGTTCTCCCCTTCTGCAATCACGTCCCTCTTGCCAAACAAAAAAGAGCAGTGCAGCCTCTAGGGCAGATCAGCATTCTCGACAGGCACCTCCCCCACTCTCTAAAGTCCATCCGTCGCCTCTCTGCTTCCGCTTCCTGTACCTGCAATGGATCTGACGTCACTCGAATAGTTTCAAAAGGCGGGCATTTTCTTTTCCAGAGGGAACATTTGAAACGAAATAATACAGTAGCTCCTGGCCTCCTCTGCCCGAACCTATCAGGTAGTGTGAACTTTCTAATAATTTAATTTCTGCTGTCTCTGCGACCCTGCTCATGTCGGGTGTAATATGTTTTCTGCCTAACAAACGGTCTTACAACTCATAGCAGGCAAATCGGATTGAATCCTATTTTACAGGGATATTTTGCTTGTTTATGATTTAAAAATATCTTATTAGAGCGTTATCAATTTGACTTTTACTGGGCTGGGGTTCTGTTTTTGAAACTGTGTGGGGGCTACGAGCCAATGGTGCAGAGTACACGCAGAGCAAGAAGGCCATGTAAAGCAAGGATATTTGCATTTGAAGACTAAATAATGGCCGCAAAACACCTATTGTTTGGCAAATTTTGTCTGTAACACACATCTCAAATTAGAAATCCGGCAGGGCCGACACAGCCCTTCATCATGCTAATCATAATAAAGGAATCCTATTTAGTTGGTAAGAATGCAGCCTCTTCTGTGTGCCGTACAAATGGTCAGTACCCGTGAGGGCTGTAGAGCTCAACCACCTGTGTTTGCATAACTCCCAGAGACCCAGCTGCCTTCAGAATATTGCAGATTAGCACTTATGGAAAATGCAGTTCATTTTATATGCTTAAAGTCCACCTCATGCATTGCGGTCTGCCGTGTTCTCATTTGGCGCTCTCACCGTACACCTGTGTTAAAAAGCACACACCTGAGAAAAATCAACCAAATAAGATATGTATTCCCCACACAACTCTGACCTATATTAGTTTAATAGCACTAAATACCCTCGCTACATTTCTGACCTCTTTCAATGTGCACCCGTCCAATAATTACATTACTGCTCGCTGTGGGTTATTTTTACAAAAAGCTATAAAATTGTTCTCTTTACCTATGGTTTATTTTTTATGGCAGGCTTCAATTTGGGTTCGATTTTTTTTTTTTTTACATTAGTGCACTTCCTCCACAGGTTATTACATACATGCATGCTTGCAGGTACTTCCTTTCATCCGGTGGAAAAGCCTTCCACATATTCTGCACTTGCAGTTCTTCTGCATGGCCCTAAACTATAGTTTTTTTTTTTTACAGTAAAAAATAGATCTTAAGTTTTTGGATGCGATGTCCGTCCTTCAGTTTAAGTGCGCGTTTATCACTAATAACATGTTTACTTATAAGCTGCATCTTTAAACATACATCCTTAACTGAGGTCAACCAGTCAATAAATTCAGACTATTAGACCTCACCAATTTTTACCAAATATTGTATATCTGTAGTCTTCCCACAGTACACGCCTTTTGTGTTTGTCATATTTTCAACACTGACTCACTTATTTATGCAACTGTTTTGTAAACAGCTGCCTTCTGCCATGTTTAGACAGTTATTAGTAATTATTAGGTTCCCTCTGTACAGTTGTAGGGATGAGGATGGCAGACGTTTTCTCTTTACCGCCGTCATACCCACTCTCTTTGTCAAGATAGTGTAATCGCTAATCCATTTTTATGGAAACCTGATTTCTGCTCAAAATCTGATCTTCTTTTTGAAGTAACTGGACCTATTTTGGGTAAACGCTTTTTTGTCAGCCCTGATTTCCACCCCCACCCACCCTCCAATTTACCGACAACCCTTCCTTACTTTCACCACCTTCACCCCCTTTCCCTACCCTTCCATTCACTATCCCCACCCGATTGTCAAAGGCAATAGTTCGTCCATAAGCGAGACCTATTGGCTTTGCCAATGCTTGTCATCTCTAGTTGTTTAAACTATGGTGCCAGCCAGACATGCTGCACAGATGCTGAACAATTCATAGAGTAGACAGCTAGGGAGTAGTGGGAGTTAAAAACAACAGATCGGTTTGGTATGAGACAAACAGAACATCTTGGGTAGCTTAGAAAAATGTCAGAATGTATGCAAGATCTGTGGGGTTTTGGAATGGTCTGGTAACTCCTGGGCGATACTTATTGCAGAGCATGTCTGGCTTCCTAGTTGAATTTTCCTCTCCGTGTCCTCACCACCCTACAAGGCTGCTTGGGTATATGTTTTATTTACTTAATTGATTAACACAGTTTAAAAATTAGATCTTAACAGGTAATGGAGCCCTTTGTTCTGCCACCACCCTTTGACTCTGCTAGCTGACATTATAACATGTACTCTTATATGATGGAGAGAGACAAGTGCACCTGAGAAGGGCTCAGGGACGTCCACTCCAGCCAAAAGCTGGGAAGAGTGTGAGACCAAAACGAAGAATGCCTTGTAATTTACACTGTGGTAGTAGTGCTTGAGACAGAAAGGAGCATTGCTCAACAGCCTGTGATTCAGGGAAAATCACGTCATCCGTCCGTGCCCATCAAGCAAATGAGTGCTCATGTAAACCGCTATAATAATCTGCAAAAAAAAAGGGTGAAGACGAGCTGGAGAGTAAAGGTGCAGTGAGTAGTCTGGGCCTCCGGGCCATAATCCAGAGAAGAAAATTACCTCCCAAGTAGTCAGCAGTGCAGTAGAGGATGTGGGTGGAGCAACTAGCGTCAGTGGGTGGAGCCACTGGTGGAAGTGGGTGGAGCCGAGGGAAGTGGGTGTGGACTCCTAAAAAAAATTGAGCACCAAAAGGCGTGTACTGTGGGAAGACTACAGATATACAATATTTGGTAAAAATTGGTGAGGTCTAATAGTCTGAATTTATTGACTGGTTGACCTCAGTTTAGGATGTATGTTTAAAGATGCAGCTTATAAGTAAACATGTTATTAGTGATAAACGCGCACTTAAACTGAAGGACGGACATCGCATCCAAAAAAACTATAGTTTAGGGCCATGCAGAAGAACTGCAAGTGCAGAATATGTGGAAGGCTTTTCCACCGGATGAAAGGAAGTACCTGCAAGCATGCATGTATGTAATAACCTGTGGAGGAAGTGCACTAATGTAAAAAAAAAAAAAATCGAACCCAAATTGAAGTCTGCCATAAAAAATAAACCATAGGTAAAGAGAATTTTTTTTTAGCTTTTTGTAAAAATAACCCACAGCGAGCAGTAATGTAATTATTGGACTGGTGCACATTGAAAGAGGTCAGAAATGTAGCGAGGGTATGTAGTGCTATCAAACTAATATAGGACAGAGTTGTGTGGGGAATACATATCTTATTTGGTTGATTTTTCTCAGGTGTGTGCTTTTTAACACAGGTGTACGGTGAGAGCGCCAAATGAGAACACGGCAGACCGCAATGCATGAGGTGGACTTTAAGCATATAAAATGAACTGCATTTTCCATAAGTGCTAATCTGCAATATTCTGAAGGCAGCTGGGTCTCTGGGAGTTATGCAAACACAGGTGGTTGAGCTCTACAGCCCTCACGGGTACTGACCATTTGTACGGCACACAGAAGAGGCTGCATTCTTACCAACTAAATAGGATTCCTTTATTATGATTAGCATGATGAAGGGCTGTGTCGGCCCTGCCGGATTTCTAATTTGAGATGTGTGTTACAGACAAAATTTGCCAAACAATAGGTGTTTTGCGGCCATTATTTAGTCTTCAAATGCAAATATCCTTGCTTTACATGGCCTTCTTGCTCTGCGTGTACTCTGCACCATTGGCTCGTAGCCCCCACACAGTTTCAAAAACAGAACCCCAGCCCAGTAAAAGTCAAATTGATAACGCTCTAATAAGATATTTTTAAATCATAAACAAGCAAAATATCCCTGTAAAATAGGATTCAATCCGATTTGCCTGCTATGAGTTGTAAGACCGTTTGTTAGGCAGAAAACATATTACACCCGACATGAGCAGGGTCGCAGAGACAGCAGAAATTAAATTATTAGAAAGTTCACACTACCTGATAGGTTCGGGCAGAGGAGGCCAGGAGCTACTGTATTATTTCGTTTCAAATGTTCCCTCTGGAAAAGAAAATGCCCGCCTTTTGAAACTATTCGAGTGACGTCAGACCCATTGCAGGTACAGGAAGCGGAAGCAGAGAGGCGACGGATGGACTTTAGAGAGTGGGGGAGGTGCCTGTCGAGAATGCTGATCTGCCCTAGAGGCTGCGCTGCTCTTTTTTGTTTGGCAAGAGGGACGTGATTGCAGAAGGGGAGAACGATCATTATCCCGCATAGGCAGGATCATGGGCAGGCACTGCTCCGCTGTGTGCTCTCGGGCAGTCCCTCTCCAGAAGGTGGAAAAGTGCCTCATAATAAGATATGCGTCCATGCGGAATTCATTTTGAATTATTTTACGGGGTTCACCAGGAAGACCGTCACCCGTGTGAAATTAAATGAGTCAATATGTAGACCCGGCCCTAAGAAATAAGTGCCGGTGCTAAGCCCCGGAAAGCACCGGCACAAATTAAGCACTGATTGGAGTATCAACTTTGACCTCACCATTCAAGAGTTAGCAAAGCTTAGGGGAGCAGCATGCAGCCCTGTACTCGCCAATGGGGCGACCAAGGGCCCGATGTAGGTCGCCAATTACCGGTCGGTAACGGCCGATTTTGGACGTTACCGACCGGTATTTGGGTTTGCTATGTAGGGGGCTGAAAATTACAGAATCAGTATATTTACCGATTCGGTAAAATTACCGATTCGGTAAATTACCGAATCGGTAAATATACCGATTCTGTAATTCCAAATGTAGGTGGCACAGTTTACAGTGCCACAGGCCCTTAGAAATTCGTTATTTACCATGTAATACTGTTGCATGGTAAATTACGAAGTTGATCAAAAAACTAGATAGTAGCCATACAAAAAAAGTTATTTCCTTACATGGCCCCCTCCAGACAAAGGGTGATAAGCACCTAACCGTTATCGTTATAGTTCTCATCAACTTTGCTGAGGCATCATTGTTAGACCGTTAAGAGGTATGAGTTGAGCATACCCACAGGAAAGGGTCATGTCTCCCGATATAACACCTCATAGTATGCTGCAAAATGCATTAGCTATTGAATTCAGGGTAGAGAAGGCGTTGCCCATCTCGTGCTCTACGGAGGTCAGGGATCGGTGCCTGTCCACATGTTAGCTCAACCACATGCTATGTCCATTTTGTTGCCATGCTCATATAGGTGGCTTTGAGATGCCTGCCAAATCATTCTGGCTTCATCCATCTGGAGTTTTTGAAACTCCAGCTGTGCACGCTTCACAGCATGCCACATGTCCTCAGAGAGCACCAAAGCATTCACTCACTCTGTATCTATTGCAGCCCATTCGAAAACCGGCATCTGGCGCTCTTTCTCCGGTTTGTTGTGGGACAACCTTGAGATTAACTCCCCCTGGTCATTGCACTCTACGTGCCCCTTAGGGTTGTTGCCGAGTTCACTGTACCAGTGCTTTCACTGAAGAATTGGGTTGAAGTGTCCCGTAGGGCATCGTAAAAAGGTTGCTGGGTCAGCCACCAGGAGCTAAGCCTTCACGATGTTGTGCTGGTCGGGTGGTTTTAGACAAGTAGCTCTAAGGGGGAATGGTTCAACAGGCTCTTGGCCTGCAGCTGTATTGCGTACAATGAGGCTAGGTGTATGGTGGGGACCAGAAAGTAATCGAGGCGGGAAGGAGTGCCATGGGCTCCCGAGAGATAAGTGTATCCACCCGGTTCATGATGGTAATGATGCCACACATCAGAGAGGCCCCTTGAATGCAACAGTGGTCTCAATATAGTGCGGGTGAGGCACCTAAAGGAGGAGGTCCCCCCGATCCAGTGAAATGGACACAAGACCATTGAGGTCTCCACTCATATCCGTGGTCCTATCTGGGGTCATAAGTATTGCTGTGCAGGAGAAGAAGAAATGTATAAGAGAGGGTGGGGCGTACACCAAACAATATGTTATAGGGCATCACCAGAGTGTTTCTGCAACCCAGAGGTAGCAGCCCTGACTATCAGAGGAAACCTGTGTCATCTGAAAAGGAACGCAGGAATGGATCAGGATCGCCACACCCTATAGACCCCTGTGGAAGCCCTCCTGATGGACCATAGTAAATCTATACCTCTGCAGACATCAACATTGTTGTTTTAAGAGGTGTGTCTCCTGCAGGAGGAGCATGTCTGCATTCAGTTGTCTGGTGCGGTGAAGAACAACCCCATATTTGATCTTATTGAGAAGGCCGTTAACATTCCATGTGAGAAATTGGAGGGCAGTATCCACTTTGTGTATTAGGTGTGACATTGGCGAAACAGGGGAACAAGCAGCTTAGGTGAAAATTAAAAAAAAATCAACAAAACCCCCCAACTCATACTCCAAAATGAGAACTATCTGTCATAAAGAACTTAGGCCAATGCCAACATCCGAGGAGAGCCCAACACATTAACTCCCCAACATAAAAGATAGTCTTGGGGAAAGAAAGGAGATGACATTAGGGCCAAATGTGTGGGCCCGATGCTCGTGTAAAATTACAAGTTGCATGATCTCTGTGTGGCCCGCGAGGTCCCAAAGGGGTTTAACTCTGTACAACGGCGTTCCCCCAAGGGGGTAAGAAGTGGTCCACTTTCAACCCAGGAAGACCCCATCATTGTGAATGGGGGCCTCAGAACGCCTACTCCTCATCCCGAGATCTAAGCTGGGAACCATCTCCATCTAAGCCACCATGCAGTAAGGGTGATGTGTCACCCTGGGGACTCCCTGCGAGGGCTTCTGTCTTGGGGGTACCTCCAGGGCCGGACTGGGAATGTAAACGGGCCCTGGCATTTGATTCGGCCGACGGGGGGAAGGCAGCGGCTTTGACCCAAGGCATGATGGGCTCGCTCCATGAGGAAGCAGGCAAGTATTGAATGGGGGCACAAAAGTGTCAGGCCAAGTCAGCAGTAAACGGCCCAGATGTTGTCCTTCCACTCCCTTCAGGAATCCCACAAATCTCAAGTTTTGCAGATGGAGTGTTCCTCAGTGTCCTCCATGCATACACTAGGGTCCCGAGACTCAGCGAAAAGTCATGCCACCATGCTCTCAAACTTCCGGAGGGTGTCTTCAGCCTCGGATACACGTCCCACCACCTCTGAAAATCTCTCTACGACATTCCAGAGATCTTGTCGGAGGAGGGAGGCATCGGCACCTACCTATCCTATCTTTGTTCCAAGCTGAAACTTGAAGTCTGCAATTACCTGAAGGATGAGCGCAGTCGAGGCCTTGCTCTCATGCAGCCAGGGGGTTGTGGGGATTTGGTACCTGGGGGCCAATACCATGCCAGTCTGGCGCCTCAGGTCACAGTTGCCCGGCAAAGGCGCCAACCACTGGCCAGTGGAGAAGTGAGTCCCTCTACACAGTCCTCCCTTTGTTCCTCACAGAGGTAGGACCGTGGGCCTAGTGTGATACCCTGTGGTGCCTCTTTTCTGTCTGGCGCTGCCTTGCGCCGCCATGTTGGATGGTGCAGTTCTCCCTTTTGCCGACTTCTTAGTCATTGCCTTCACACTCGCGGCCCAGTCCTCAATGTCAGCTGCAGGCCCTGATGGAGCTGCTGCAAGCCAGAGTACTGCGTGACCCAGAATGATTCAGGATTATGCGGGTGGGGGGTCAGAGTGCCACTAAACTGCGTCCACCATGTTGGCACTTAGAAACTTTTTGAGCAAAAACTTCGGCTAGTTGTAGTGCGGTTGGTTAGAGTTACTTTGGGTGGATAATCCAACACGGAGCCTGTCCCGGGTGCCAGCTGTTGTAGTCCTGTACTGCGAACAGGAGGCCAGCCAACTGACCCTTGGAGTCTTTTGCTTCAGCTGGGCTCCGGAGAGGACTTCTCAGTAAGCAGATACACCAGGCACAGTCCCTTCGCCTTTGCTAGCCGCCAGGTTCAGCAGGTGCAGTTCACGCTGGTGCAGCCTCTCTTTACTAGTTCTTCAAGTCAAGTTGAGATCTGAGTTGGAGAAGCCAGGGTGCCTTTTTTATGCGCAGAAAAGTGCCCTCAGTAGACATGCTCAGTAGCCAATGGGCAACTACGTTCCCTCCCTACTGATGACCACTGCATGGGAAGTGGAACATTCGGTCCACTTCCATCCTGGAAGAACCCCTCCTGCGTCCAGAGCGCCAAGCCCAAACCAGAGGTGTGGCTACCAAGGTGGCTACACACCCCTGAGAAACCAGTATGGCAACTGGTTTCCCCTTTCCCGTCCCTAATGTCAGCCTGTCTACCTAGTCAATAGAGCTGCCCCTCTCATCACCCATTTGCTCTTCAAAGACAGCTTCTCCTTTGAAGCTTGTCTTTTGGGCAAACACCCATGTGGCTTCCTACAGAAGCGAGGTAAGACCTCTCTCTGGTGCAGGCTTTTATTGCAGACTTCTACTGTCTCTTTTCCTGGGAGTCATTAGCACATCTCCCCAGGAGGACAGAAAGCTGCCTCAAGGACAGGCTCCTTGTACAATCGATAGGGCACAGGATACTAAAAGCAACAAAGTGGCAACTTTGTAAAAGTTGCGCACTGCAACATGATACATTGATTTCGACTTGATAATCGAAATTTGCCTAGCTTAGTAACGGTAAGTTTCAATTCTATTAAGGACACGGAGGCGAGGATTATGCTTTTCCTTCTTCGCTCTTTAATTTAGTATCAAAACACAGCAGCCCAGAAAAGCTCAAACATAAGCTTAAATCCCAGAACAAAGGGAATAAAGCTTTTAAAACACAAAAAAGAACACTAGGATTCCAAGTAACAAACTACAAATCCCATCAGTCCATTATGGTAGCACACAGAAATAGTCCTTTGCCAGTGTCCATGACAGGTAGAGAGGAGTTCCCCTCTGTGTCCACTTCCTCTTTCTTCGCGCTAGTCACGCCAACATCCTACTGGTCCTGTTTCGAACCTTCATTCCCTAGTGGAAAAAATACAACAGGGAAAGCGGTGTAAAATACATCCACACGCTCCAACCAAAGTCAATCAATACAACTTCATAAGCCACGCGCAGTCTACAGGTACAAACACCTGACTACTTACTGTATTACGGGCGGGATCGCATCCAAAGGTGGTCCGGGAGGGATAATCCTCGCCTCTGTGTCCTTACTAGAATTGAAACTTACCGTTACTAAGCTAGGCAAATTTCGATTCTATCTCAGGACCGGAGGCTTCAGATTACGCTAGTTTAAAGCTTACTCACCACCAAATGTGCAATGTCCACCACAGGCTTGAAATAAAATCTTTTGAAAGTGGAATTCTAGGACCAATCAGCAGCACACATCAAGTCCTCCAAACGAGCACCCAAAGAAAAATCTTTAGAAGCCATGGCCCCTCTAGCAGAGTGGGGACCAAATAATTTTGTATCGATACCTGCCTCTTGCATGATCCACCGCACCCACCTGGCAATGGTAGGGGATGAGACTGCCTTGTGTGGCTTACGTAAGGCAATAAGCAATTGTCTTTCGCCCGGAGGACGAAGCTCCAAAGTCATATCTTCGTACGCCTTCAGGCATTGAACTACGCACCGCTTGGGAGCGTCCACAAAAGCTGGATACGAAATTGTCCGTGACGCAGATTTTGTGCGACGCCCCAACGTGAAGGTCACCCCTTCGGGAGAAAAAACTCTCACCGAATGTCCAGAGCTAGTACTTCAGAAACCTTTCGGCAAGACACCAAACATAAAAGCATTGCTAACTTAGCTTACAGCTCATTCAAAGAAAGATACCTTTTAGGTTGCCACGACAGAAAAAGATTCAAAATGAGATTGACATCCCAAAGGACCAAGTAACGCGGTTCCGGGGGTAAGGAGAGGCGAATACCTCTCAGGAGTCTACACACAAAAGGATGTTTGCCGACCTGAGCTCCCTCCACTGAAATCGCGGATTGCATTGCGTTAATGGTGCGATATGCCAGGCCATCTGAAGCTGATTCCGCCAAGAAATTCAGAACCGGCATGACGCCTGCGACCAGGGGATCCAGGTCCCATCGAAGACATCAACGGACCCACTTATTCCAGGCGGACCGATACAGTTTTGCGGTACTGACTTCCCATGCCATGGATAAAAAGTCCTCAGCTGATCTCTAAAGGCCTGGGAGCGACCAACGTCAGCGGAAAGCTGCCATGCCATGAGGCGGAGAGAACTCTGCGTTACGAGATGATGCGGTTCCCCGTCCTCGTTGAGAAGAAGACGAGGAAGCTGGGGGAGTAGGATTGGAGAATCCCCAGAAAGTTCCAGAAGAACCAGAAACCAAACTTGAGACCTCCATAAAGGTGTCACCATCACCATCTCTGCCTTCTGACGGCGGAGCTGGGCCGCCGCCGCACCACCATCGAGAAAGGAGGAAACACGTAGGCTCTTTCCTGACTCCAATATTGGAGAAAGGCGTCGCTTCCGCAAGAGGATCTGGCCTCCATCTAAAGAACGGCGGAAGCTGATGGACTAATCGCGACGCAAACAGGTCCACTGAGAACGGACCCCAAAGATTGTTCAGCCAGCGGAAAACTTGAACATCCAATATCCACTGGCTGCAGTCCCGCAAGTGCCTGAAGTGCCAATCCGCCACCTGGTTGGCCTGGCCCAGTAAGTACTCTGTCACGGACACATGATGAGCTAGACAGTAGTCCCAGAAGTCCTTTGCCAGGATTGCTAGGGCTCGAGACCGAGGACCGCACAGATGGTTGATTTATCGAACCGCTGAGACGTTGTCAATTCGGAGAAGAACACATGACCGACCTGAGTCTCTGGTCCAGCAGTGCACTGCGAAGGACCCCGCCAGAAGTTCCAAGCAGTTTATGTGCAACTCCTGTTCCTCTGACGATCAGGCGCTGCCTGTTGAGAACTCCTCACAGCGGGCGCCCCAACCCGACCTGCTGGCGTCGGATTCTATCACCAGGTCCGGAACCGATCCAAAGAACGCCCGGCCATTCCAGGCCTCCATATGAGTGAGCCACCAGGCCATCTCTTCCTTCACCTCCTCTGAGAGGGGAACCAACTGATCGTAAGACAGGCCCCTCCTGAGATGATGCACCTTGAGGCGTTGAAGGGCCTTGATAATGGAGGGGTCCCGGGAAGATTACCTGGATGGACGAGGAGAGAAGCCCCACCACCCGGGCAATCTGGCAGAGGGAGATGTGAGACTTGGAGATTGTTTGTCGCAACACATGCCGAATCTTGGCGATCTTCCAGGATGGAAGACTTAAGAAGGACTGGACCGAGTCTACAACAAACCCCAGGAACACTACGCTCTGGGATGGGGAGAGAATGGACTTGTCTCTGTTGATAACAAACAACAACCCCTGCAGTAGGGAAACCGTCTGTTGAAGCTGGAACCCCAACTTTCTGGGGCATTGGGCCATTAAGAGGATGTCATCCAAGCAGACAATCCTCCGAATACCCTGACTCCTCAGGAATTCCACCGCCGGATGGAGCAGCTTGATGGAGCACCAAGGCGCAGAGGAAAGTCCGAACGGAAGGGCAGTGAATTCAAACACCTGATCCCTCCAGATAAACTGTAGAAATCGACGATGCGGAGGTGGATGGGTACCACCAGGTACGCATCCTTGAGGTCCAAATGGACCATCCAGTCATTCGGGAGCAGTACATCCCGAAGAAGATGGATCCCTTCCATCTTGAAATGACGGTAGACCAACCACTAGTTGAATTCTTTGAGGTTGATCACCGGACGTTTTTCTCCATCGGTTTTATCCACTAGGAAAAGATTGCTTAAGAAGGTGGAAGGATGGCCAGCTGATCGGCAAATGGCCCCTTTCCGAAGCAAGTCTGAGACCTCTTCGTCGAACAGCTGCGCGTCGGGCAATGAAAACACTATGGGGCGCGGAGGCCTCGTTTGGCAGGGGTAGTCGTAAAATTCAATGTGAAACTCGCAGACCATCTGTAAGACCCATGCGTCTGCTGTAATCGCCGCCCAAACCTCTGGAAAGAACGCTAGTCGTCCCCTAATGCGGACCTGGTCCACAGGGATAATACTTACCGTTGGAATTGTTGTTGCCAGAGGTGTTCTTGAACCCGCCTTGACCTCTGAAGCGCTGGCCTCTGGTGGGTGAGTTTTTCGTGAAGTTGGCTGAGGTGTTATATTGACCCTGCCCGGAGCCTTCACCATTATTGACAAACTGTTGACTGCCACGGCCGGTCGCGCGGCCCCCACCCCGACCAGCCCCTCAAGAGAAACGTTCCTGGAACACTCTCTTAATGCTGGACTGGGTCCTGTCTAGGGACGTAAAGGTTGAAACGAATTTTCAGAGTTCCTTAATGAAGGGGTCTCCAAAGAGACCCCCTTGGGCCACTGCCCCACCTCCGAGGAGGCCAAGTCACCCAGCTTCGGGTCTAACTTGATTAGAAGCGACCGCCGACGTTCAGTCGAGAGGGCGCAATTGGGATTCCCCAGAAAGACGACCACCCTTTGCACCCAATTCGATAGAACGTCGGGGGAAATTGCCGCTCCTGTCACCTTCGCCTCCTCCGCCATGTCTAGGATTTTTGTTATGGGTCCTATCGCATCTCACAATTCATCCTGACAGGCGCGCCAGGAGCGTTCAATGCCCTTGCGAGGGTCTTTACTGAATTTTGCAAGGAAGGTGGCCATTTTCGGGTCCAACTCCGGTGTTAGGGCCACTTTTTCCTCCAAAGTGGGCCTAGGACACTCCCCGCGCAGACAACTCCTTGCCTTCTTCTCCGGGAGCTTGCGGAGGTGTCCGGCCACAAACTTCGCCACCTTGTCCCCAGGGGTCCTAACCTCGTTATCGTCAGTGTCTGCTGGGGACATCCCTCCAGGGGATGAGGGAGCTGTGCCCATAGAGACTGAGGGATCAGGGGCCGGTAGAGGTGCTGGGGTTGGTGTGGTCACCTTAGCCAAGAAAGTGTCACCCAAACACTCAAAGGCCTCCCTGTCAACACCCTGCATCGCTACAGAATCCCCCTTCCTGCATACCTTCTTGAGGGCGGGGGAATTGTCCCCTATGGGGGGAGAGGGGTTCCCAGGTGTCATTAAATGTGTTTGCGCCAATTTTGGGCACTCCTCCACAATGCAGGTGGACAGTCGCTCCTCCATGGGGCCTACCACGTCCGTGACGCAGCGATAAATGGAGCTGTCTACTGCGTTGAAGAACTCATCATCGTTAAGATGCTGATGAGTTTCTTCCTCCTCATAATAACCTTCCTGTTCCATTCTAGTAACCACAGGGATCTATAACGCCAGCAACCAGCAGAACTGAGTCCCAGGAAAAAGGCTGAGAGGAACAGCACTATGTGGGCAGGCCGCAGGCCCGTGAAGCTTGCAGAAGCGGTTGAAAACCGGTAAATGGGGGTAGCGCCAGCCCCTTAGCGCGTCGACCCTCTACTAGAGACCGGGTCACCGCCGCCTCCCTGCGCGCTGCCACAGAAGTGTGAAAATGTTCAAACAAGCAGGTACCTCTCGTGGCCTGACAAACCGCTTTTAGTGCTAAAAATCACCCTCAGGTGTTAAACGCAGTTGAAACCGCAGTATGGACCTCCCTCGGGTATTAATGGTAAAATGGGGCAAGGTACAGACCCAGGAACCCTGGGCGTTCAGGTGAGGCGGCAGGGGCAAGGCTCTGGCGTGTAACTTTCCTCAGCGCGGCTCTCCGTGTCAGGAGAAACCGCGCTGGAGATCAACGAGACGCTTTGGCTCGACCTAGCGGACAAAGACGCACCGCAAGAGTTGGGAAGATCGCGTGAGGAACGAAGAACGTTCCCGCGATCCAGAGGGGCTCTGAAACAGAAAACACACACAGAAAAAACTGTCACATTACAGAGCACCCCTACAAAGCAGAAGAATGCATGAAAACAAGCTCAAATAGACCCCATAATTCATATCAGAGAAAAGAAATACTACTTAACTGGCTGCGAAGCAGCGAAGAAAGAGGAAGTGGACACAGAGGGGTCGTCCTATCTACCTGTCATGGACACTGGCAAAGGAATATTTCTGTGTGCTACCTTAATGGACTGATTGGATTTGTAGTCTGTTAATTGAGATCCTAGTGTTATTTTTTGTGTTTTAAAAGCTTTATTACCCTTGTTCTGGGATTTAAGCGTAAGTTTGAGCTTTTCTGGGCTGCTGTGTTTTGATACTAAATTAAAGAGTGAAGAAGGAAAAGCATAATCTGAAGCCTCCGGTCCTGACATAAAATCAAGTTGGGCTTAATGGAACACATTGTTTGATACCTTGGCATATCAACTTTGGTTGCACCCTTTAGCAGTTTGCACAGCTGAGGGGTAGCATGTAACTCTGTACTCTCCAAAGAGGTGACCAAGACTTTCCACATTACTGCCAGAACATGTAAAATATATGTTCTGCCAGTGAAATATGCTGCACTCTGCCTTAGGGCTTGGTAGTCCCGCCATGGGGTGACTTACACATATTTCAGAAGGAGGTTTGACTTTTCCATTGCTTTAATTGGGTTAACAGTTTAAAACTGCTCTTACAGCCTGCAATGGCAGACTGGGGGACTCATTTGACCTGTGTCACACCCATGGTTGAATAGCAAATGCTGCAATCCCTTGGGTCACTCTCTAATTTACATACCCTGGGTACCATATACTAGGGACTTACAGGTAAGTTAGCCTATGCCAAATGCCAATGTAACATACACATTTTGGGGTAAGGACACTGTCACTGAGGTCTGGTTAGCAGGCCTCAGCGCACTCTCAGAGAGTTGGAAATGCAGCGGCATCAGCCCAAAGACGTTGGGGTGATCATACATAAAGAAGCATTTTCTTCCAGCTAGCAACTCACCTGTGTGCAAGGTGGTTTCTTCCTCAATGGGTGTTGGCACTGGGTCAGACCTGCCCTCTAGATTCCCTAGCTTTGGACTCTTAGCAGCCCTCCCATTAGTTAAGGACATCAGTTGTCCTGGACGAAGAAACAATGTCTCAGCAGTTGTTCCAGAGGTTCAGGCACGGCTTTTTACAATGCTTTTCTCCTGCCGATAAGTCCCAATTATTCCAGTCATTTCAGTGGTGGGAAATACCAGGTATTAGAAGATTTGGGGGGATAATATCAGTGTATCTGATAGACTTCTATCTGCAGACTCCTTATCTTAGAATTATCCCCAGGCGTCAGACTGGATCTGGAACTTTTTTTTTGCAGTACCGTTGTGCGCTGGTAGGTGGGGTTGTTTGGCTCTGTCTGCCATTGTTGGTGATGTCCACACCGGGAGTGACATGCGCGGTACCTATATAGTCGTCACCTCGGCACGCTGACATCAGTTCTTTCCTTTCCACGTCAGATTGCTCTGATCTGATCCGAGCTGCACATCAGTAACATTTTGACAGTGTTTTTGCGGCTTTTTGTCCAACAATACTGGCCTGGTCTCACCTCCTAGTGTGGCTATGGAGGAGGGTGCCTCTTTTGCTGAGGGGTAGCATGTAACTCTGTGGTCAGCTGAGGTTTTATTCCTTAAGCTGCCCACAGTGGCAGTCAAGACAAACGTCTTGACAGAGGAGCTTCAGCCAGGAGTCCTCCCTTATGAAACCCTTTTCCCATTCAATGAAACGTTTACAGATGACCTACTTGGGGCCTAGGTCAAGTCCTGAACATGGGCTACTGTACATAGGGCGATTGCCTGCCACCATCTACCCGCGCCGGGGGACCCAAGTTTCCTAACCCAGCACCCCACCCCGGAGAGCTTGGTGGTCCAAGCCCCCACATCCAGGATTAACCCTGGCGCATTCCCTACCACTCCACCGGATAGGGAATACAAAAGACAGGCCAACTTTGGCAAAATAATGTTCTCTTCCGCCAGTCTAGCACTGCGGTTGCTGGACGCCATGTGCCTTTTGGCCCGTTATTCCCATACGATATGGAACTTGACTGTGCATGTGCTGCCAGTGGTCTCGGAGGGCGCCCGAGCCATACTCACTCAGGCTACTGCTGACAGGCGAGATGCAACAAAGTTTACCATGAGGTGTAGGCTCAACACAACCGACTCGTGGGCAGAGCAAGTT
Source organism: Lissotriton helveticus (assembly GCF_964261635.1). Taxonomy (NCBI): domain Eukaryota; kingdom Metazoa; phylum Chordata; class Amphibia; order Caudata; family Salamandridae; genus Lissotriton; species Lissotriton helveticus. The sequence continues at coordinate 1,816,878,358 of NC_136065.1, read as the reverse complement.
CCTCATCAGTGGCCTTGCGGCACCATGCCTGCTGAGAACAACTGTTTTTTCAGGGGATGTCCAGTCTTCCCTCATAGACATGCTGTTAGATGTCTCTCGTCTATTTGGAGAGAAGGCCGATTCAGTACTAGAGCACTTTAAGGACACCAGAGCTACGGCTAGGTCCTTGGGCTTGTCTATGGTCCCTCCCCAACTTCAATCCATCTTCCACTCCTTTTGTGCTCACGGAAGGGGTCTCCAACAGTGCCCTTACCCTCCCAGCCATCACGGCCAACATGCTTCTCAGCTTTTTAGTGGCAGAAGAAGCAGGTCCCACAGACAGCGTGGGACAGGCGGACAACTCTCGAGTCAGTCCACCACCCCGACGTCCACTGCCTCCAAGCTGCTTTAGTTTGCCCTTTGACCACTATGGGCATCCGCTGGGAGGCAGGATATGCCATCCCCAGCCCCACTGGCGGTCAGTAACATCAGACCACTGGGTTCTCCAGATCGTCCAACGGGGCTACTCTCTCCCCTTTGTGACTACGCCACCACCCATGCCACCCACTTATGATCGGTCTGATGAAGGACCATCTCTCCTTGTTCCATTAAGACTCTCTTGGCCAAAGGAGCCATAGATAGGATGCCATCACCAGAAATAGGTTGTGGTTGTTATTACTGCTACTTTCTGACGCCAACGAAGGAAGGAGGACTTTGTCCTATCCTAGATCTGCATCTTCTCAAACTCTTCTTGAGTAGAGAGAAATAAAAAATGCTCACACTTGGCCAAGTCCTGGCTGCCCTTGACCCAATGGTTGATGGTAGATGCTAGCAGTGGACTTGCAGAATACATCTTTCCTCTCCCCGGTTCTACCTGCCCACTGACCTTGCCTGGGGTTAACGCTGGGCTAAGAGCACTTTCAGTTTGCTGTGCTCCCTTTTGGCCTACCAGTGCCCCTCAGGTCTTCACGAGTGATGGCGGTGGTCGCAAATCATCTGCAGAGGTTGGGGGTTCCACTCTTCCCCTACCTCGATGATTGACTGTTGAAGGCGGGCGCGTCCCAGACAGTCATTTCCCACCTTCAGACTACGGCGAACCTCCTGCATTCACTGGGGTTCACTATCAACATGCCAAAGTCACACCTGACTCGCTCTCAGACACTCCTTTTTGCTGGAGCCGCTCTGCACACAGTGCAGTTTCAGGCCTATCCTCCCAAGCCGGGAGTCCAGGATATTCAGGCTATGATTCCATTGTTTCACCTCTATCCTGGATTTTGGTGAGAATTACTCTAATGCTGTTGGGGCCTTTGCCTCCTGCATACTGCTTGTTACTCATGTCCGATGGCATAAGCTGACTCTGCAGTATGACCTGAAGTCCCAGTTGGCACAGCATCAGGGAAATATCTCCAACGTGGTTCAGATCTCAGAGGGAACCACAAAAGATAAGCTGTAGTGGCTAACGAACCGTGATAAAGTCAGTGGCTGACCCCTCTCCCTTCCCAAACCGGAGCTGACTGTAGTGACAGATGCATCACTCCTAGGCTAGAGTGGCCACCTAGGAGAGGTAGAGATCTGAGGCGCCTGGTCTGGTCTATGGCAGAGTTTGAGCTCCACATCAAACTATTGAAGCTCTGGGTGATTCGGTTGCCACAGAAAGCCTTTTTTCCTTCAATCAATGGAAGACTGGTGCAGGTGTTTACGAACAACAACACTGCCGTGGTATTGCAACAAACAGGGCTGGTAGGGTCGTTGACCCTTTGTCAAGAGGCCCTGCATCTCTGGGCATGGCTGGAATGTCAGGGCATTTTGCTAGACGTTAAAAACTTGGCGAGCTCGCTGAACGCCAGAGCAGACAAACTCAGCCACAGATGCCTGGCGGATCACGAATGGTGTCTCCATTCAGAGGTTGTGCAAGATCTTCAGCAGTGGGTAGAACCTTGATTCAATCTGTTAATCACTGCCGAGAACCCACAATGTCAGCAGTTTTGAATGCTGGAGTTTTGAAGGCGACTCTCGCTCGGAGATGCTTTTCATTTTGAGTGGAGCGCCGGCCTCCTGTACGACTTTTTGTCAATACCACTCATGCTCAGAGTTCTCTAGTAAATCAGGAACAACTGGGTCCAAGTTATTCTTGTGGATCAGGATTGGGCACGGAGAGTCTGATATCCTGAACTGTTGAGCATGACAATCAGTCCACCAAGTCAGGCTGCCTATTTGAGAAGATCTCTTGTCGCAGCAATAGGGGAGGGTTCTGCACCCGAAACTGCAATCTCCACCTTCATGTGTGGAGATTGAGCAGCGACAGTTGACGGCTTTTGATCTCCCTCCTGAAGTCTGTAATGTTATTTTGGCAGCCAGGCATCCCTCCACTATGTTGGTATACTCCAGCCTTTAGGACAAGGTTGTGTCGTGGTGTGCTTCCCACAACATTGAACCCCATTCCTCATCCTTGTCTCCAGTTCTATTGTTTGTATTAGCCTTGGCCTAGCAGGGCTCTGTTCTGGGCACAGTTAAGAGTTACTTTTCTGCCACCTTGAAGTTTTTGTGGTTTCTGGGCCAACCCTCTCTCTGTAAATCACTCATAGTGGCTAAGTTTCTTAAAGGGCTGTAACATATGTTTCCTCCTACACCATTCATAATACCTCAGTGGAACCTCAATTTGGTTCTCACTTGTCTCATGTGTACACCATTTGACACCACGCCGAGCTGCACTACGCCACCTACCGGCACTGGGGTACTATTTGAAAAGATTTCCGGATTCAGTCTGACACCTGGGAATAATGTTATGGTAAGGAGTCTGCAGCTAAATAGAGTCCCTACAAGGTAATACGTTACTGAAGACAAGTAACTTTTTCTTCTGTGCCGATTCCTGCATGTTTTTCTCAGGTCATTCTCACTGCTTTCAGAAGGATCCCACATTTGGAAACAGTTTAATGTATTCTCCAAACAGCCATATTTTGCTAACACAATAACAAAGTTTTAAAGTAGTACATAAATGCAATAAAGAACAAGCACTGGCAAAGCCAATAGGTCTCGCCATTTGCTTCCAGGCGTAGATATGTTTTTAAAAGCCCCAGGGGTGTTACCATGCATGCATTTGTATAAATGGCAATCATATTGTAATGTTGTTTCATGTGTTTTTTTTAAATTCAAGATGGTCACGAGGCATGCACACAGAAATACTGAGGACATCTTGAAATGGCGTTTAAAAAAAATGATAAACTCTGTTATACGATTGCCATCAAGCATACGTGCAGAGAAACAGCGAGGAGGCACTAGAGCAGCGGCTCAGTTACCACAGAGGACACATTAAAGGCCCATGTAACCGTCCACAAAATGGCATGTCTTTAAGGACAGCCCACTCAGTCAGTGGCAACTTATAAGAAAATGCTAACAGCCAATAGCTGAAGGTGGATGGCCAACAGTCCACTCTTCTGTACTGTATGCAAGTATGTTGGTGCGCATGTGTTGGTAACCTGATGTTTCTGACAGATAGCTACAGCTGCCTGTAGGCAAGACCTAAAAACTTATATTACAAGAATTATACAGTCTAAATATGAACAAAAAGAAATCACTGATTGAAAAAAGACTATGGTACAGGCAGTGCTTAATTTGTAAAAGAATGAGTGCTGGTGCCCAAAACTCAGATCAGAAGTCTGCGGCTGTCTTTATTAAATGTTGGCCCACCAAATACCAAGGCTGGTAGTCCTGACTCCACCTCATGCCTCTTTAATCCAGTACCAGACACTCCCTGCCCCTTTATCTCACGCTTGGTTCCTGCTTTCTCCCTTTGTGACGTTTTTTCCGTCTTTCTCTTCCTCCTTTTTTCTGATTTCTATGTTTTTCCCTCTCTTGCGCTCGGTGAACGTCTGAAGACGAAAAATAAGTGCTAGTCCCCAAAAATGAGTACTGTGGCCCCCACCAGCAACCACCGGCTCAAATTAAGTTGCGGGTAAAGGAGTCCACAGATACATGAAAGAAAGACACAGCTGGTCATAGCGGTTCTGGAGACCTAGGACATATTTATGGAAAGGAAGGGCTTGATGACCTCATAAATCGCCAAGAGCTAGGGCTGGTACAATCATTGTTGGCTCTTAGACAACGTGCCATTGTACCTTCCTGTCCAATAGCAAACAGTTAAAAGTGTCCATCAGGGCTACCCTCCTGATTTGCCCGCCGCTGGCGAGTAGGGAAATGGGGAGAATATGTAATTTACCCTCTGAACAAGATGTTTTAGAGGCTATGTCTCCCCAGTGCAGACATGGTGGGAAACATGGTGTCCCGGGTGTGCTTGGGATGGTTGTGCCCCAAATGTGAACATTATAGGGAAATAAGAGAAAATGGGGGATTGAAAAAATGGGTCCGGCAGAGGCATTGGGCCAAATGCCGACGTCTTTGCATGCGATGGGGATGCAGAAGGACTAGGTCAGCTATGCAGATGCCATGTGCATGGCAAGACCGGGAATCAAAACCAGTCCTGCTAAAATATGTTCAAAATCAGTCCTACATGTGGGTGAATGGAGCGGGTCAGCCAGGCCCCCTTCAGGTAGGGGGAATGCTTCCTAAAGAACATTCTAGAAACTATGGGTTCAGATAGGGCATGCTTTAGAACACAATTTGTCAAATTTATTGAGTGATTTTAGGGCTGGTCAGCGGCAGCCAATCCTGCCCTCTATCCAGTTACCTATCTAGCAGATCACTGGCCAATGGTAGAATGACCGAATGGCCAGTCCGCCCGTCAGGGCCGGATTTTGGCATGTGCAGCGGGGCCCGGGCCCAGGGCGCCAGTCTACAAAGGGGTGAACATAACTGTCTGCATTAAGATCATGCAAGCAATAGCGCCCTCTTCACTTGGCGCCAATGATTCTGTTTAAAGTGCAGTGCGATTAATTATTGTTAAACATGCAGCATAGGGTAATGGGGGATTTGAGGGGAGTTCTGCAGTTTGTGCTCAGAGGCCAGTCACTGCTCTAACTAATCAGCCAGGGCCTGACCTGTGAGCACAAAAGAGAACACCTCACTGCTTTATTTTATTCACAAGCAGCAGGCAAGGGCGCTACGTTTGTTCCTGTCCAGGGCGCTATCTTAACAAGGGCCGGCAAGGTCTCCGTGACCAATAACTGCACAAGATCACACTCACACCCGCCCAGTGTAATAGAAAAGAAAAACGACAACCTTTTTGGTCGACCCCACTAGAAACCAGTACTAGAAGGCAAACAGGAAATTAACAAATGTAAAAAGAGGCCAGAATGCGGAGGAGGTCAAATGAAAAACGAACTCCCAGAGGCCCTTCCTCCCCCGCTGAGTCAAATTACATACATTTGCTGTAAATGTGTATTTTCACAATCTCTGTGCAAGCAGAGCACTTGGTTCGAGACTGGGGGATGGATGCACTAGAGAGCAGTTATGGTGAAATATGCGAGAACCCGCCAAAGGACTTGCAGGTGATGTCACTTGCCTCCAACGAGTTAGACGCGACGGGGCCCTGCAATGACATCCCGGAACAGCGCCATTAAAAGGGGCTGTGATTATTCCGCGGCTCTCTTCTTACACATGCATGTGTGCCAGTATTTACACTGGCACACATACACGTCTGCTCTGCCCTGCCAGGGACGCTCTATTCAATCGTTTTGCACACGGACCAGAAAGAAACAAAAAGTCCTGCATTGTATAACAGATGACAATGCTTGGCAAGACAGAGAGGACGAGGGCGGGGCGCGGGATACAGGAGGGCCAACGTAACCAAGGCTGGGAGCGGTGGCAGGCGGCAGGGGCAGCCTGACCCGATGCTGTGACAAACATGTTGCTTACCAGCTTTTTCGAAAGGGTCAACACTGATTCACACTTTTAACCTGTGTAAATGAGCCATTCACTCTGCCATAACCCCCATCGTAGCCCATCAACTCTGTCGTAAGAGATGTGAGACGCGGAGGCCTATTAGAGAATGTTACGCAGTGCAGCACTTGCTGCGCTGCACTGCGTTACAAAAGGGGGTGGTGATGGAGGGAGCATCTGAAACAATCAAACACTCACACCCAGTCAAAAGATCTGGGTTTGATCCATCACCGTTCTTTAGCCACTCTGCCACCCCAGTTCAGACATGGCTATATGAAAATCAGTCTGACCCTGTGCCTCATGGGAACAGTCCAGCCCGAACTGCCAAGCCATGCCTTCCCTGGACCGGAAACAAGCTTCCGAGGACCAGTTTCTGGCATTACAGCCGTCTTCTGCCCGGCTTGCTTGAATCCAGGGGCAAAGTGAGCAAGGGGCTCACGTCTGAGCGTGACAGGAAAAGGCAGGAATGCGCCATATTTAAGGCAACAAGGCGGATTTCTGCCTTTTCCCCTGCACTGCCGCCCTTTTGGCAACCTCGCGCCAACGCAGGCATCCTTACATAGGGTGCCAGAATTTTAAAGCCAAAAACCGGGACATTTCACAAAAATAGAAGGGCTAAAATGTTGCTTCAACCAAATCCACAGAATGACAGCGCTCCTCAGCAGAGAATTTCAGAAGATACTGTAAGAACATAAATGAAATGCATTTTTTAAAGTCAGTAGCATGCCTGCTAATTAAAATGCTTTTTTATAACGGCAAACTATCCCTGCTTTGGAAAACATACAAATGCACCTCCCACAGTTTTCAGTCGACCCTCTTTCAAAACCGGGACATCCGCTAAATTTCCCTAAATGTGCCGGACAGCTGGTGAAAAACCGGCGCTGTCCCAGCAAATCAGGGACACCTGGTCACCCTACTCTTGCCCAACGGTGCAAGGGTGCCTGCATTGCATGCAGGATTAGTTACCTTCCTGCACAAAAACATTGCTAAGGGACATCCTCTGTCTATGTGTGCTGCAGAATGCGAAGGAGCAATAAAGATATTTCTCCCTGTTACGCCTCACCTGAGAAGGCGTATCTTTTTGGCGCATTCCTAGGTCTACCAGTTCTGGTAAATCTGGGAATGCGTAAAAAACCATGGGAGTCATGTGGGAACAGCCACGCAAAGCATTCCCTGGGCAGATTAAGGCAAGGCAACAACTTGCAATGCGTTACCGTACTCCAGATTTATGGAGTGACTCAGGGACACACAAAGTGGACTTGAGTGGCTTCATAAATTACATGTACGGTTGACGTCGCTCTTGTGCCACGTTGTGTGGTGCCAAAGCGATGCAAACTGGCTCATACCTAGGCCTCATATTATGGAGCAATCTGTCTGGGATTTTACTATCCGTACTAACATATAATCTCAAATTACCACTCGCAGGCAGGACAAATCATCACCAGACAAAACGTCGCTTTGTGCCTTCATAAATATCAAATCCAGAACGTGTAGTCCTTCTTTCCTGTTACGAGTAGGGGGTGCTTAACCTCTTTTCGTTCCCTGCAGGCTCCTGTCCTCAATTTCCTACCATTAGTCAGTTTGCCTCACATGCCTCGTCCCTGGAGAATGTTTCAGGCTGCAAGATCATAGTCTACATTACTGGGTACCCCTTTCTCCTATGCCTGCTGGCCCTGCCACCTGGCTTCCTAGAGCATCACTCAGTCCCATAGGGCCACTTCAGCCCATAGTGTTATAAAAATCTAGTCTTCTACCACCATGCCGCTAAGGGGCTGACCCCCTTTACGGCTCCCCTTCAACTGTGCTTGTTTACTGGTAGCCCTACAGCTCCAAATCGCCCATAACGTTGTTCATGAACATCTGAATGCCAACTACCAAAAGGTGAACGCCGTCATCCCATAGAAGCCTGGCACTTTAAGATTCAGGCAATGCTTCATGAAGTCAAACACTGCATTCCTGAAGAACCTTCCTCCTGGATTTCGGCAGTGCACTATGGGTAATGCTCCTCTCCATTCATTAATGGAATAATTTCGGACCATATCACCCCGGCAGGTGCGCATAGCCTCGATTTTGTGTTCAGATCTTTTTTCTTCAGCAACTGACTCCTGCCCAGCATTTCCCACCCAGGTGAATTACCACAATGTCAGGTCTCCCCTGCTTGACCACCACTTTCTCCATGGTGGGGACTAGCTGCCCCCGCCTCATGCCCAGAGCAACCATCAACTTTATCCTTGTGCCTGGCCAATGCTGTGTTGGGTCCTTGGGTCACCCACTTTTGTTTTCTTGATCTTTAGGACGGTCCTAGAACCTAGACTGTCCTCTTTTTGCAGCTGCTGCTGCCTGTTTGAGAATACAGATGGTTTGTAGCCCTCACCACAGTCAAGCTGAGTGCCCTCTCATGCAGGGTTTATAGGCCTTTGACTTTCATCTGCCCACTTTCATGACCCCTTCTTGTTAATGCCATGTCCAGCCGCTGCTGTTGAGGTTCAGACTCTGAAGCAGTGTGTTCTGAATCTGGCAGCCTGTAGGCCTTCCTTCTGTAACCCTTTGCGCATGACCTCAGCAAACTGAAACCTTCGGAGCAATTACCCGTTCTCGTGTATGAAACGTGGGAGGCCCCCTCAGGTCTGACTGCCAAGTACGGCTTGACAGACAAACTGGGTAGTCTTCAGGTTTTGTCAAGCCTAGCTGGCTAATTGCTTTCCCAAGTTGATCTGTCTTGGACTTCCCACTTCTGAAAAACACACTGCGGGCTCCCAAATGTATACCCTCATATATTATGTGATAGTCAACCACCATTCTGAATGGAGGGGGTGCTAGCTCACTTACCCTTAGGGCAGCTAAAAGAGGTAACGAAAAGGACACTTTGAACGTTACTGTCTTGTATGGTTGTGACATATCCTAGTGAACATTTCAAAGTCAATCGGAAGCCTGTTGGCTTTTGTTACAAGTGTAACCGACCCAACGCTTCATGGCTGCCTGTGTGCAATGTCTTTTAGTGGGGTCATGCCCAAACGGTACACAGACATAATATCGACTCCAAAATATCGTTTGGACATAATATCGACTCCAAAATATCGTTTGGAGAAAATATCGACTGGACAGAATATCGACAGCCAAAATATCGTTTTTAAGGTAAGTGAAGTAATATCGTTTTTAAGGTAAGTGAAGTAATATCGTTTTTATTTTTAGGGTTCAGGGTCAGTTTTGGGTTTTTGGGTAAAGGGGTATTTTTAGGGTTCAGGGTCAGTTTTGGGTTTTTGGGTAAAGGGGTATTTTTAGGGTTCAGGGTCAGTTTTGGGTTTTTGGGTAAAGGGGTATTTTTAGGGTTCAGGGTCAGTTTTCAGTTTTTGAGTAAAGGGGTATTTTTAGGGTTCAGGGTCAGTTTTCAGTTTTTGGGTAAAGGGGTAGTTTTAGGGTTCAGGGTCAGTTTTCAGTTTTTGGGTAAAGGGGTATTTTTAGAGTTCAGGGTCAGTTTTCAGTTTTTGGGTAAAGGGGTATTTTTAGGGTTCAGGGTCAGTTTTCAGTTTTTGGGTAAAGGGGTATTTTTAGGGTTCAGGGTCAGTTTTCAGTTTTTGGGTATTATTTTATTATATTTTATTACTATATATATATGTTTAATAAATATGAAATAAAAAAATATTTATTTAACTTTCATTAATTATTTAATTATTATAAGTTAATTTAAGTAATTTTAAGTATATTTTAGTAATTAATTATTAATATTAATTTAATTTAACACTGTTTTTAGTAAATACGATATTTTTTACAACTATATTTTTGTAAACGATATTTTGTACTCGATATTTTTGTACTTACCTGTTTGTACATACAAACTCGATATTTTTGCTGTAGATATTTTTTCCTCGATATTTTGGGTAGTCGATATTTTGGTAGTCGATATTCTTTCAGTGATCCGCCCAAACAGGACTTTACAGTGGTGCATTAGTGCTGAGAGTTCTGCCTTGTGCCAGCTACTTCAGTCCCGTCTACTAGTGTCCACAGTACCCAGGAGAAAGGAGTCAGCTGTCTGATTCTCTTGAACTGGAAACGGGAGATGGTATCCGCCCTGGAGTTAGTTGGGCCCTCTATCTACCTCTCTTTTAGCTCCATATTAAACTACAGTTGTGGTCCTAGCAGAGTCTAATTAACTGCAGCACACACTGACACTTAGCACTTAGCCATGCCAGTGTTTACCAGCTGTACCACTGCATAATTGTCTGACCACAGCATATCTTTCTTGTCTCTTTGCTTTTCTTTCTATGTGTAGTGCTGCCGTGATCGACAATAGCTCTAGCATTGTGATATTCTTTGTCAGTCCACTAGCCTTCCATGTTGGACGCAACTCTTGTGTGCACCATGTGGAGCCCAGCACCATTCCAAAGCGTTCTCTCCCAGATGCTCGCTGCAACTTAAGGGATCCACTGAACTTACGTAGAAATGTTTGCCATTCTTACATGTCCTGCCTTATTCTGCCCCCTAGCCTCACTGGGTGGTTCTTCGTCAAGAGCCCCTTGGTCAAGGCTGCTACATGCCTGGCAAAGATCCTTCTCATTGGGATGACTGGCAGGAAAATCGAATTTACCCAGTAGTGCTGGGATCTCCATAGGGAAGCTTTCTCTCTGCCACATAAGTTGCTAATGTAATCACGTTGACCTTCCCTTCTGCTAGTATGCAAAACCCTGTTGTTTTAGAGTCGATTTCTATCCCTAGAAGCACTAGCTTAGTTTTTGGCCCCTCCATCTGTCGTGTAGTTCCTATAAACCTATATGGGATCTGCACGTTTAGACAACATAGACTGTGGGATTGGTGCCCAGACTGATTCCTGACACAGGCAAACATACCCGGTATGGGTATGTTTGCCTGTATACCATCTAGCTCACAGTGCCACTAGAAACCCCTCTTATCATAGAGAGAATAGTTCTTGGCAACTATCGAACATGACAACTCTGTCCCATCAGGGATCATGGAAACAGTGCGATATTTTTCTCTCAGTCACTCGTGCTCACTTTGTCTCAGAGAGAT